>NC_137694.1:204290188-204958938 GCF_964034855.1 Anser brachyrhynchus | reverse complement strand
AGCCAGCTTGTGGCACAGGGGGAAACCAGAAGTGCAAAATGGCCGCCAGGGCTGTCAGAGGATGGGTCAGGAGCTGCCCAAGGTTAGTGGAATTAGTTGGGATCTTATCAATGTTTATAAATACCTGAAGCGTGGCAGACAGAGGGATTTGGCCAACCTCTTTTCAGTGGGTTGTGGGGACAGGACAAGGGGTAATGGCCACAAGATGGAGCCCAGGAAGTTCCGCACCAACATGCAAAAGGACTTCTTCACGGTGAGGGTGACGGAGCACTGAAACAGGCTGCCCAGGGAGGTTGTGGAGTGTCCTTCTCTGGAGATATTCAAGGCCCGTCTGGACACCTACCTGGGCAGCCTGCTCTAAGGAACCTGCTTTGGCAGGGGGGTTGGACGCGATGATCTCTCGAGGTCGCTTCCAACCCCAACAATTCTGTGATTCTGTGAAATTTCCACTGCAAAAACACCTGCCACTGCAAAAACACAACTTTGGTTCTCACAATTCCCCCCTCTTCTTTTCTCACTCCTATCGTTGTTTCTGCACTTCTACACATCCTCCATCCTTGAGTTTTTCCAACATTAGGGCACAATATTTTTCTTCCCAAGTCAGGGGGATGACAGATATGCAATGCCTTTATCATTGTAATACCAACAATACCGCCCTGTGGGGGAGGCCAGCGAAGCCCCTCTCACTGCAGCAGCAGCGCCAAAGGAAGAACGAAAAGAAGTGGCTTCTCCTTTGGCTGGAGGCCCTGCGTGTGAAGTCAGCAGACCCTCTCACTCCAGGAGCAACGGCACAAGAAGGAGAAGCGGCTTCTCCCTGGGCTGGACAACCTGTGGAGGAAGCCAGTGAAGCCCCTCTTGGTCCAGCAGCAGCACCAGACGAAGAAGAAGTGGCTTCTCCTTTGAGTGCAGAGCCTCTCAGGCAGGACAGCACTGATCTTCTCAGCCCCGCAGCAGCTGAGGAAACAGGAGCAGTGGCTTCTCCCTTGGTTCCTGGGTGCCAGGTAAGCACAGCGTGCGTGGTGGGCACGAGGCTCTCAGGAAGCTTTGCAGCACCCACAGAAGCATCACAGGGAGGCACAGGACAGCGTCCCAGTGTGAGAAAAATCTCAATATTTCTTTCAGTCAGGGTCTTCCGTGAAGCTATTTTATTCACGATTGCAATGGCGGGCCTCCTGCGAGCAGGAGCGCGCACTAAAAGTATACCATAACCTTATATTCCCTATTACCCGACACCTGACTTCTCCCGTTTCCTCATGGGCTGAGTACTACGGGTTTACAACTACTTACGCCTTTCTATACCATATATGTACAATTTTATTTGACCGACCTTTCATTTCTCCTTTTCCTTTCCTTTTCTTCATCTCTCGTGACTAGAGGGCCCGTGATTTATTTTTTTTTCTACTAATTTTGCGCTGCTCATCCCGTTTGTCTTAGCTATCCTCCTTATTTTGGGACAGCGGGACCTTCCTTTTATCTGCCTAATGTACTTCCCACTGCTTTGCTACTGCCATGCCTGCACAATCACTTTGGAATATGCAAGGTTAGTGGAATTTTCCCATGCAAAAACATCTGCCGCTGCAAAAACACAACTTTGTTTCTCACAATGACCCCCTCTTCTTTTCTTACTCCTCTTGCTGTTTCTGCACTTCTTCACATCCCCCACTCTTCTCTTTTTCCAACATTACGGCCCAATATTTTTCTTCTGATGTCACGGGGGATGACAGATTCGCAGTGCAATTTTCTTTATAATTCCAACAAATAGCTGTTTGAGCCAATTCCATTCAGGTAACCGCAAAAGTCACTTCCTCCCAAATGTTTCTAAATCCCCAGGAAGTGTCATCTTGGGCCGCTCTGTGTAGGATTTTTTTCTTTCCCAAATATTTTTGAGATCAGTCAAATTCGCCCCTTTTGATCTACAGACATACAGCAACTAGCATTAATTACAGTACACGCTCTCCTGTGAGGCTAAAAATAAATCAAATACCATTTGGTTCTGGAGTACTGTTTTTGGCAAGCTTGTTACCTCCTCTTGTAGTGCCTGCACTGCATGCAGAGTGTTATTTTCTAGTTGCAAAATGAGTGAAATTCCCTGTTTCAGTTTACTAGAGGATTATCTGGAGTCCTCTTAATTCTGCGTGCGGTCTCAGGGGGGCTTTGGCATTGTGGGTCTTCAATAATAGGTACATTTGGAATTATTGTCCCCAGGGTGCAAGCTCCCTTCCAGCCAAGGGGCAACACCTTCCTGGATGTATTGCCGCATAGCCAGTACCACCCCTTGCCATTCGGGACAGGCCATCCGGTTACAGGATTCTCATGTTGTATCTGCTGTACAAAAACTTCTAAACTGTTACTTAGATAACGCTCCTGCCTTCCTCTTTGTCACACTCAAAATGGTTAAGAACAAAATAGGATTACAAGATACGCCACCGGGCCCATGTAGTGGGCACCACCAATCGACACTTGGATAAAACAGCACTTCCTTTTCGATCTGTCATGCGCTTCGTTCATCTCCGGCCGTTCCCCTCATGGAGAATACAGAACCACGGATCGGAACTCCGCGCTCGCTTCGCAGCGATGCTGCGTCTCACTCCCACAGCACAATCACGTGATCACGCAGAGAGGCCCCTTAAACTTCTCGTTCATGCTACAAGGATATATCACTTAGAACAATAACCAGACTATTTTGTTTTGTCTCTGGCAGAGTTCCTCGAGGAGTCACTCACTTCACAACAATACTTTGGCTCAAACACATACACATATACTTCCTTGCTGGTGCAGCTACTGCTGCCTCCGGTGCAATATTAGGATTAGAGGGAGCATAACTTGATTCCTCCTCCAAAAAAGGAGTCTTATTGTTTACATATAAACTTAAAGCCAGAATTTTCATCAGACCTGTATTGCGGCCAAAATAGTCAAGTTCCTTTTAATGGCTTTTCAGGCCAGACAATTGGACAATACCTAACCATTGTTGTTTTTTTGTGTTTTTGTTTTTTTTTTCTTTTTCGCTAGTTTTTGGGTTGTTTTTCCAATTCCTTTTCTTTCTCGCCAAAGGACTGCCTTTACGCACAATTCCGAGGATTCTGCTTCTGAAGATCTCCAAAATAGTCAAGTTCCTTTTAATGGCTTTTCAGGCCAATAGGTCCTGCAAGAAGCACTTTGTGACTCCACGCACTGCTTGTTGCATGCTCGATAATCAATAGTGTTTAACAGAACACAGCACCTGGTATAGGAGATGGACTGAATGGTCCTGTTGTGAATTCCATGCTGTGCTCCTCAGTCCCAGCTGTTCTGAAAATTTCTAAGAGCTTTAGAAGGCCAAGGCAATGTTTTCACCAGATCTGTGGTAACAGGAAAGAAAGAATGGAGAGATGATTGCTGCAGGAAGCCCTGTGCAATGTTTTGGAGCTGCACAGGTTGCTTTTAGTTACACCTCCCTTCCACAAAGAATTTCACTGTAGATTTTACATGAATTTATTTCCTGGGAGAACTTGCTTGGTCTTGAGAGTGTATAAACTTTGGAGAAATTAGGATGTGTTGGGTGCAAAGTCTTTATTAGTTCAGGTAAGGCCCAAAAGTCACAGTGAACTTTCTTGCTCATTGTGTCTTTTTTGTTTCGCCTGCTTGGAGGTTGTTGGACTTCATACAGGTCTAGGTCCTGATATTTTGTTTGGACCAGGCTTTTGGGACATGTTCTGAGAAATGTAACCTTTTTTTTTCCTTGTTCCTCTTCCTAGCACCAGTTCCTGAAAATTGCAAGGCCTCTTTCTAGTCTCACTCCTCTGATTATTGCTGCTAAAGAAGCAGCAAAGAACAACCATTAAAGCGGGGGAGTCAGCACAGCCGTCGTGTCAAGCCTTTCAGATGTTCCCTTCAGAAACCAAATTACCTGTCCCTGTCCCCTCCTGCTCCTCCTTCACAGGGGTGTTCTTAAAACTTTGATCTGCCTTGAAGGGTAGCAGATGTATCGTTTGCTGATTGTGGTTGGGCACGCAACAGGACTGTTGCTGAT
Organism: Anser brachyrhynchus; assembly: GCF_964034855.1. Lineage (NCBI taxonomy): Eukaryota > Metazoa > Chordata > Aves > Anseriformes > Anatidae > Anser > Anser brachyrhynchus. The sequence goes on along the minus strand of NC_137694.1, from coordinate 204,954,929 downwards.
CTTGCGTAGTGAACTGTCTTTCCATCCTCCTTGATGGGCATGGTGGGGGAAGGGTATATTTTGTGGCTGGGAAGATCTTCTGAGAACATCTGAACCTGACCTACACGTAGTAAAGCCAGTTTGTTCTTGTATTTCTTACTGTGTTTATTTTTAAAGATAATGTGGAGCCTTTACACCATGTTTATCTTAATAAAGTAAATCTTCTGCTGGCTGGACTCCTCCTGCTTTTGCCAAGCTGCTCTTCCACCACTGAGGCTGCTCTCTGCTTTGGATGACTTGAGGAGGGAAGGAAGCAGGCAGCAGCAATCGGAACAGCTAAAACAACTGGAAGGGGAACGAGGGCAGGACCATGCAGCCCTCCTGCAGCACTGCTGGATGCTTCCAGGGAGCAAGGAGAAAGGCTGTGTGTGCTTCCTGCAGCTGTTGGACAACTTGTGATCTTTTTGCCAAATTGTGTGAATCAAGGTCCTTCCCCGCACACTTTAGTTTCAACTCAACTAATTAAACAGCTTTCAAATAGTTCTGATATTCTAGAAAGATCACAGGAAAAAACAACTGGGATTTCTTTTAGGGTTATTTTATTAGTGCTGTCAGGCTTCGTGGAGACCTGCCCTGTAAGAGAAAGCAAACAGAACAATTGCTATTATAAAGATAAGGTCTGCCTGCAAGATGATGTTGAAAACTCTTGCTTCTTAGACCAAGGCCAACAGAAAACAAACTGATCATGGACAGTGTTTCCTTGGAAGCATAGGGGCATTCTTTTTTTTTTTTTTTTATTTTTTTTGAAATGAGCGAGTGAACTGATATCTTTATGCTACTGGCTCCTTTGGTTGCTAATGATACGTAAAACAACAGCGATCCTGGAACTACTAGAGAGATCGGGTGTAAACACTGGCGTTATGTTGAACTGTATCCTGATTTTTAATAAAACAACTGCTGCATTTCTTAACTCGGGGCTGAGGGAGGGTTGGAGAATTCACTGTCACCAGACAATTCTGTCGGATGGGATGGGTTTTCATGTTATCGTCACTGGGTGCTTACAAGTGATGCATTAAGTGATACGAGCTTCTGTAGTCCTGTGGGATAGCGAGTGGCTCTGAAGAGGAGTAACTGCACACAGAGGGAACGCGTAAAAGATCTTGCTTTCTCTGTACGTATTGCTTTGGTCATTTCCAGGGTGAGTTTAATCCAGTTCTCCTCTCCCCAAAGCACTTGTGTTGCACAGAAACTCATTCCTGCTTCTTGCTGAGACCTGCTGCTGGATCAGTCCTTTCCTCCCTGCCCTGGGCTTGTGATTGAAATATATGCATATATTTTTCCCCATTCACTCTGCGATACGTGACAGCCCTTGCACTGGTTTTACAGGCATAGATAAAGCCTTTAAGGTCCCTTGCTTTTTTGGTGTCTTCTCCCATCCTTCAGGCTACAGGGTGGCCACTGTTTGACGTGAGACTGTAATGTCTGAAGCCCATTGTCAAATCTTCTGCCTTCCTCCCCTTGTATACATTCTTCATCTTCATGTAATATGGAAAAATTTCCCCTTACAAGATGAATTCCCTGGGCAGAGCAGCAAAGCTGCCAACCCTGGGGGGAACCTGATCTCTTGATGAGCTCCTCTGCTTGTTGCTGGGGTGGAGATCGGGAAAGGGAAGGCCACTACCCTCGAATAATTCTCTTTGGTGAGGAGTTTGGTTTTATTTTCTATGCAAGTCTCAAAATGCCATCTGTGCGGTGGAAGGAATGATGGGCTAGAGCTCACTAGGTCTAAAATCTAATGTGGCTCTGGTTTTACCGACCCACCAATTGACTTTTTTGGACAGCACAGGATTAAACCTGATCCATGAATTTATTGAATGTTGCTGACTTCCCTTCGCCTTCCCTTCCCGCTCCATCCTTGGCACCCCTTTGAGATGAGAGTGGTAATGCAGACGTGCCCTACCTGCGAGCAAATCCGTGAGCTTATTTTTCTGCAGGAGGAAAAATGGTAAAAAGGGTTACTTGTGTTTAAGTTACTCCCCTGGATTCTCTGTTGCCTATTGGAAAGGAATCTGCAGGAGTGACTGTCTCTCCCCATTCTTAAGCTCGTGATGTGCTTCTGTCTCATTGACTTCAGCTGTGAATTGGTCCTTACTGCTTTGGTAAGGACTGAGAGCTATGCACTGGGAAGCTGTAAGACAGTGACTGTAGACATGTCATCGGTTTTATTTTATTTTTTACCTGCCTATGATGCGAAAGAATTTGACTTGCTACTTTGTACCTAGCCCAAATTCCAAGTTAACAGACACATCATGTTTTCATTGTCTCAGAAATCTTAAAAAAACAAATAAAATTTAGTTAGCTTAGGAGAATGAGGTATATATTTTTTTTCTGAGATATGGATTCTTTTCTCTACTCTTAGGTTCATCTGGGCATCGCCCAGCTTCAGCACTGGTGGCAGCTTCTGCATAGCCTCTTACAGCACTTTCTGGTCACTACAGAGAGCTGTTAGCACAAGTGTCTGACTTAAAAATTGTCCTCTGTGGCTTTTTTTTTTTTTTATGAGAACATCCTTACTGCTGGGATTTGAAAGCAACTTCCAACTAGAGAACTGATTTGGTGGCATTTTAAAATATATATTTTTAATATACCTACTGCATGAACTAATTTTACTGAGTCTGAACCATTTTTAATCACAGCCCTTAATTATTTATTTGATTATTAGATTCTCTCTTCTATATTAGAACATGAAATATTCAGTTGTTGGACTATCCATCCTGAAAACCTGCTTCGTTTTTATGGGATCCTCAGCAATCCTATCAGGTTAGGTGCCGAAATGGCACAATGTGCTACAGCTCCCAGAACTCCTGGTGGAGGCGGAAAGTAAAACTCATCTCTTTTTTTCCAAAGCACTGAAGATTATCGTATTTAAGAAGCAGCTGGTGCATTTCAAGCTTCTTATATTTAAAGAGCTGATATCGAGTTGTGTTACTGTAGCCCTAGGTTTTCTTTAAACAAATGATTGATTTAAGTTCAGTGGGGCAAAGAGTTTGGGTGAGAGGGACTGGCTGAGCTGAGATTGCTTCTGAGCTGAGATCTCCGTTAGTATCCGAACGTGTCTGTCTCAAGGTATCACGGGTTGGTATCACTGGATGATATTTACCATGCAAGGATGGGGTGAAATGGCCTGTAGGCTGCTGCAACTTCAAGTTTGCTGAGCTCAGCTGGCAGTGAAAGGTCCAGCCCAAAGTCCAAGAAGAATGGTATGTATTTGAACACCTTTGTTAATTACGAGCTTACTGATTCCCCAGCATCTTTCATATGGAAGCTGTCAAAGGTGAAGGCTGAGTCTGTTTGTCTCCCTAGCATAAAATACGGACACTTTTCAATGGCTTATTTTGATAGAAATAGAGAACATGTGGATGGATGCCCCCAGGAAAGGGGTGGGAGGGCAACAGAGGATGGTGTTGGTCTGGGGAAGAAGATGGGTGCTGGGGTAGGTGGAAACAAAAGGTAAACGCTCAGTTTCCCAACTGCTGAGGAAATTTGGAGGGTGCTGAAGCAGCCTGCGGTGGATTGAGGCATCCTGCTTGGGAGCAGAAAGGAGCTGGGGGCTCCTGTGCAATGAAGGGGTGCTCAGAGTGAGGACTGAGCCTTATGTCTTTGAGCAACAACTCATGCTAAGTGAGCTGGAGCTAATCTGACCTGCTGCCAGGTGTCTGTGTGTCTTGTCCTGCTGGGAAATAAGGGCCTTTGCCATTTTAAAATCAGCTGGAAAACGTGTTTCTCTTTCTTTGTACTGCCTTGGTGTAACTCTCCGGTAGTGCCCGGTTTGTTAGGGTCAGCTCAGCCATTTAGAAAGCAAAGCTGAAACCTTAAATAAAACCTGAATGAATGACCTGCTTCTCCTCCCCTTTGTTTCAATGACGCTTGCAGAAATGAATGGGGGGTGCTTGAAGGAGTTGTGTTTCTCTGATCTGTTTTAATTAGATCTTACTTGATAGAGCAAAGTGACTTTACACTGAAAGCTGTTGCAGAAAGTGTGATTTCTACTGCTTATTTTAACCTGTTTGGAAGTCATCAATGCTCTGAGAAACACCAGCCTGGAAGCAGGATGTAGAGCCCAGCTTGAGGAGGAAGAGGAGGAGGCAGATGATGAAATTGACCCTCCTGGCTGCTTGCTGTCTCCCCAGGTAGAGCTTGGTGTCTGCGGCTCCAGGTGCAGAGGAGGAAACGGGGGAGGATTTGGGATCGGTCCCTAAAGCTGCTCTCCCCAGCATCACTTTTACATGTGGGGTCAGTAGGGTGAGGCTGATGACAAGAGTAGGAGTTTATCACCTATATAATTGTTTGTGCAAGTGTCCCAGCTTGGGTTAAGGAATATTAAGGGGAGGACACGTGTGCCCCCACAAGCCCCCTGCTGTAGGTTTTTATCTGCTTGTGGCTGTAGGGCAGAGCTGGGTGCTGGAAGTCCAAGAAACCAAGCCTAACGTGAAGAGGACTTTCCCAGGTCACCCTCCTGGTGCTGGGAGCCCTGCCGAGCTCTCACAAGCCATTTGGGTGCTGAGCCCCATGTCAGAGGGGGAGCTGGAAGAAAAGGGAACGTCTGGAAGGGGGAGCTGGCAAACTAGTTGGTGGTGGCACTGCTGCGATGTGCATCCCATGTCCATGTCCTTGTCCCATGAGAGCCAGGCAGCCAAACTGTGTCATCCTACATCCTGCTGCTCCCCTCGTGAAACTTCACAAAGCCGGGCACCAGGCAGACCGGAGGGCCTGGTAACGTACCCTAAAAGTGCCTGAAAAGTGGTAATGGGGCTGGTGGCTCTGCCAGTATTTCCCTCAACACCATTACTTGAGTGTTTATTTATTTTATTTTATTTTATTTTATTTTATTTTATTTTATTTTATTTTATTTTATTTTATTTTATTTTATTTTATTTTATTTTATTTTATTTATTTTATATTTTATTTTATTTTATTTTATTTTATTTTATTTTATTTTATATTTTATTTTATTTTATTTTTTATTTTATTTTATTTTTTATTTTATTTTATTTTATTATTTTTTAATTTTATTTTTTTTAGTCCCATGGCAAAGGAGAGGAGCTTCTGCAGAGTTCCTGGTTGAAACCTTGTGGCTACAAAATGCTTCCCAACCCCAGTCCTCTCATCCCACTGCTGCCTTTTTTTCCACCTGCACGATAGGGAAATGTACCTGTGATTATCTCAGAGGGGCGTCCCAAGGCTAAATATGCACTGGGACACACAAAACCTGCGCTGGATCTTTAAACTTTTACTTTTTCATACCTAAATTTAGCATTTTCACTGGTGGGAACAGTTCTGCAGTGTCTTATTATTTGGGAGTAAAGTGGGGGGAATGAGCAGGAGCAGAGGCAATACGCTGGTAGGTACAAGAGATGTTTATTACCGCATGCTTCAGGCAAAACTGCTGCACTTTATAGAAGTGATGTTTTTCCTGCATCCCTGATTTTTAGCGCTCAGAACGGTCCCAAGTTTTGGTCCCGAGGCTCATCTTTTGGGAGAATTTAGAGCTTGAACTGCGTGAGTTTGTCCGGCTTTCCTGGCTGCTCCCTTGCAATTCCTGGGGCTGTGCTGCCCTCTCCCGGCAGCTGCACTGGGGATAATTCCTCTTTGTGTTTCCCTGCTGCCTCCGCAAGGCTCCAAGTTTGGAGACTGAAGGCAGCCAGCACACCCCAGCAGGCATCAGGAGATGATTGTGGTGCTTCAGCACGGTTCCTGGCCACCATCCCACGTCCTCCACCTCCATCTGCTTGAGGCTTGTGCCACGGTCTGGAGGCAGGCGTCCTGCACCTCACCTTGAGAGTTGGGTGTTGAGGAGTGCCAGCTCCTCTGGAGCAGGGCAACAAAGGTGGGGAAAGGGCTGGAAGGCAGGTGCTGTGAGGAGAGGCTGAGGGCACCTGGATTGCACTGGCACAGGCTTCCTCGGGAGGTGGTTGGCGCCCCAAGCCTGCCAGCATTCAAGGGGTGTTTGGAAAATGCCCTCAGTGCCCTCAGCTTTAACATTTGGTTAGCCCTCAAGTGGTCAGGACTCGGTGATCTTTTAGGTCCCTTCCAACTGAAATACTCTACTCTACTCTACTCTACTCTACTCTGCTAGAGTTGAGTCGAGTAGAGTCGAGTTGAGTAGAGTCGAGTCGAGTAGTTGAGTAGAGTTGAGTCCCCAGGGTGCGTGTCTGAGCATCAGCAGGGTGGGTGCTTGCAGGTGTCCTTGTGCTTCCCCCAGGTCTAACGGGGCCTTCTGGTGGCCCCATACTCGCTAAGCCTGATGAGAGAGCAGGGACATATGACCACTGTGCTGTGACAGCTGGTGGGTTTGCTAGGTGATCCACCAGCATCAGGGCCTGCTTAGAGGTATAGGAAGAGTGCAAGGTGGCTTCCCCTGTCCTGCTCAAGCCAAAGTGCTCTAATGGTGTCCAGGACTCGAGCACACTGGGATGGTGTCATAAAGGGCCATGGGCAGAAGGGTGGGAAGTCCCTGGAGAGGTCAAGTGCCACCAAGGGCAGCCTGAGCGATGGGAAACACCAAAACCGGAGCACCAAATCTGAGGCCTCCCCCACTCAGTGGGGCTCAGGAACATTCCCCACCTCACTCTGCTCAGACGCAGAAACATTTGGCATTTTCCTGAGCTTTTCCCGGGGGTTTTCATTCCTCGCTGCTCTTGAATCTGCTTCACTGAGACTTCCTTGGACCTTTGGGTTAACACAAGTTGCTCGTCATTAGGTTTCAGAGTGAATCAGGCTGTCATCTCTGTGGCCCATCTTCTAATCAAAAGTTTATGTTTGCAACATGAACTGCCTAAAAAACCCTGGGCCGTCATTTCTGCCCTCTTCTTCCCCTCTCCATTTGGAGAGCAGTTTCCTGAATTTTCTTTTCAGGGACCTTCAGATCCATCTTTTCATCAACAGGAAAAATCCTGATGTAAAAAGTGATGGGGATGAAAAGCCTGCAGTGCTGGTGTTTCAGGCAGCCCTCTGGGGCTAGGGGGGGATTTTTTATTATTATTTGTTTTGGCCTCTTGTGCGGCTGAGAGCTACATAGAAGTTGGAGCTGTGTTAGGTAAGCCTTATGGCCTGAGAAATTTCATGGATATCCCTCCAAAAGGCCACCATACACTGGAAGTTACAAAATTCAACCGCACAAACTGCTTTTGTTGCACTGATCTGCCCCTCACCCCCTCCAAAGGGAGTTTTGTCTCTCACAGGATTAAGATCTTAAAGCCAAAAACCATTGCAAAATAAATGATAATAACAAAAATAAAAAATAAACTAAGCACTGTTTGCATCTGGGGCTGCTCAGAAATTGTGTGCTGCAGATTCCTGCCCAGGGCTCACAGATGCAGGAGATGCTTTCCGGGAGGATGCTCGTTAGTTTTAGTTCTGAAGATCATTGATGTCTTGCCCAAATCGCCTTTGGGATATCTCCTCGAATCCCACCCTGCGGACACATAATTCTGCCAGGGCAGCGTTTTAACACAAGCCTCTCACATTCTGGGTGGGCAGGGCGTGGGACGGATAAAACCCGGCTTCACCCACAAGTCCCCAGCTCCTCCAGGAGCCATGCCCCCGTCCCACGATGGGCTTTTAATTTTCCCAGCCTCGGGGGCTGAATTTATGAAGCCTCACGTGGCCCCTCCTACGGTGGGAGGGACGGCTCCGGCAGCCTCTCTAACACTGGGTATCACACAGCGGTGCCACCATTCGGGTCCTGAGTGTCACGAGCAGAGGACACAGCGATCCAAGAGCAGCAGAAAGCAAAAAATAACCCCTCCTTGTGCGCCCCGGCGAGGTGAGTTATCTCCAATGTCCTTGCACTAAAGATGCTCCTGCTTGGTGAAATGCATCCCTCCTGGCTCATTCCTGCCTGCCCTAAAAGTTACCCTGAGAGGGGGAGGGTGGATTTTTAGGACTTTTCTTGTATTCTTTGGAGTTTTGAGAATGTTGGTTGGCGTCCGACAGCGGGGCGATTGTCGCAGCTGCTGCCTGCGTGGCAGAGAAACAAAGCCCGAAAAGCAGGAGGATGGGGAGAAGTGGGAACAAAAGGGGATTATTTGCAAATGGGGGGGTTTCCAGTGACTTCTTGGAGAGAAAAAGGAGTTTAGGAGTCCAGCTTTGCTCTGGCACCCCTGCCAGATAAGTTTTCTGTCACCTGTTGAGGGGAGGAAGGGAAGCTGGGGCGAGACGTGAGCGGTGGGTGGCCGGTGGGGCTGCTGGAGCCGGGGGTGGTGGGAGGGAGCCGGTGGCTGAGCATTTGTAATGCCTCGGATAAAGGGCTGTTTCCATAGTAAACGGGAGAAAGGAGCCTCTCTTTCTTTCCGCAAGCTCGCCCGGCGTGTGAACGGGGAGGTCGTCCTGGGAGCAAATAACCCGTGAAAGGGCAAACATCTGGGAAGAGCTGCAAATCACCGAGACCTCTTAGGGATGGCTGGAAGGGGGCAAAGGCTCTCGGGTCTGCAACCCGTTACTGAAATGTTTAAAAGGTGTGCAGGGTTTCCAAGGCGACTCGAAAACTTGGCAGAGAAATAGAAAGCTGGGTTTCACAGCCATGGCTTTCTTATCACAGAATCACAGAATATGGCACGGCATTGGACCGAGAAGGTGACTGAATGGTGTCTTTTGGGCTTGAGGTGTCATTGGGGGTGATGAAAAAGCAGCTCCTTAATCTTGGTGATCACTTGCTGCGGGATTGTGTGTGTCTTAGGAAGTTCCTCTGTGCAAATAGTTGATGTATGGTGGTGTTTAGTGTGATAAAATAACAGCCAAGACATACAAGAAGCATTATTTCTCTACATTTGTATCTTTTTTTTTGGCAACGAGGCTTTGTTTGCTTGCTGTGCAAGAGCCCAGAAGCTTCAGAAAAATATTTGTAATAATTGTGTGCAAGTGGCTCCCGAAGGCATCACCCATCAGCTGAGGTGCCCTAACCCGGCACATGGGCTCCTGCATCCTCGCCATGTGGAGCAAATCCTGCTCAAGTGACCTCTTGGTGGCTTGGGACAGGAGGATCTTGGACTATTTTATAGAAGAGTGGATAGGATAAGAAGTTGGGAAGATCCTTTGGGCTCCAGATCCCACAGGAAGGCAGGCAACAGATGGAGCAGCTTGGAGAGGATGCCTGTGATGGGCTTCACACCAGGCTGAGCATGGGCTCTGCTCAGACACCCTGTGCAGGGGAGCAGAGGAGGCTGCCCGAAGGAAGAACATAAGGAGCAACCAAAAGCACCTTCCCCCCCATCCACCCTCTTCCACCTCCTCCCCCCATGCGGCGCAGGGGAACAGGGGAACAGGGGTTATGGTCAGTCTTTAGCGCTTCTTCTCTGCCGCTCCTTCGCGGTCACTCTCATCCCCTGTGCTGTGGGGTCCCTCCCATGGGATGCAGTCCTTGCTGAACTGATCCGGCGTGGGCTTCCCACAGTCAGCAGCTCTTCAAGAACTGCTCCAGATATGGGTCTGTACCACGGGGTCCATCCCTCAGGAGCAAACTGCTCCAAACTGGGTCCCCCACAGGCAGCAGCTCCTGCCAGGTCACCTCCTCCTGCGTGGTCTCCTCTCCATGGGCTACAGCTCCAGCCTGGAATCTGCTCTGGCAGGGGTCTTCCACAGGCCACAGCCTCTGTCAGTACAGGTCCACCTGCTCCACCATGGTCTCCTCCACGGGCTGCAGCGTGGAACCCTGCTGCACCGTGGTACTCCATGTGTTAGTAATAGAAGAAGAAATAATGCAATATTGTTTAATATGTTACATTTGCGATGTACTGTTCCGAGGCTGCGCTTGGAAGATACAAAATATATGTGCAAGGGTAACATGAGAATGCACCAATTCATGATGAGGAGAAAGGAGGATTAAAAGAATGCTCAATTTGCAAGACATCTAGATAACTGGGGCTTCTTGGACCCTGGGAACTGGATCCAACCAACCTTGTGGTTTGGACTGAGACCAAGGGCTCAGAGAGCATGCGTGAGAAAGAAAGGTTAAAAAGTTCAACTCTGATGAAGACATCTTACTTCATCCCAACAACCACCCGGACGACCACCAGAGAGTAATACGCAAGCGCAGAAGGACTGATAAGATAATTAGCATACGAAGCGAGGCTAGGCGGAGCTAGGAAATGAATATGCATAGATGAGTTGTGAAACCTAATGCATATGTAGTATCTTAGGAGATAAAAGAGAACTGAGTGAACAAGTCGGACAAAGTTAGATTTGGGCAGGCATGCCCCTAACTTCCGGCACCTAACAAAGCACCTTCATATAATCACTTTGTGGATTATGTGTCTTCATGAACGCTAACATTTTGGCGACCCAGATGGGACCTCGTGGGCACTGCTGAGGCGGCTCGCGAACTGATCACACTCCAGCTGGCACCGAGGAGTTTCTCGGGGAGCCATCGGCCGCGACCGACCCCCGTTGCTCACAACGTACCTCTGAAAGGGTAAGAAAAAGGTGCTTTCTGGTAATCGGTACCGATCTGGTCTGGGAGCCTGCCAGTCAGACGCGGCGAAAGCCACGCACGGTTGGGCTAGGGAATTCCTGTGGTAAGCCTAGGCACCGTCCGTCAGACAGTCGCGAAAGCGCTGCAGGTTCGGCATCAGTGGTCTGGTTTTGCTGCAGGCTCAGCATCTTGTTCGGTTCGGTAAAAGCTATAGCTGATAATGGAAAAACTTAAAAGTATTCTGGGCGGTAATGCTTCGGTACCGCGATCCTCCCCTTTGGGCTGTTTACTAGCACACTGGAAGGAGGGGTGTTTCGGGCAGGAGTTACGAAAGGGTAAACTGGTTGATTACTGTAATGTTTGGTGGCCACAGTATGAACTAGAAGATCAAGAAAGTTGGCCAGAAAACGGAACCTTACAGTACAATACTATCTTACAATTAATGTTATTTTGTGAGCGAGAAGTGCAAGGGGCCTCTCTGTGTGATTGCGTGATTGTGTTGTGAGTGAGACGCAGCATCGCTGCGAAGCGAGTGCGGAGTTCCGATCCGCGGTTCCGTATTCTCCGCAAGGGGAGCGGCCGGAGACGAACGAAGCGCATGACAGACCAAGAAGAAGTGCTGTTTTATCCAAATGTTGATTGGTGGTGCCCAATATACGGGCCCGGCGGTGCATCTTGTAATCCTATTTTGTTCTTAAATGTTTTGAGTGTGACAGGGAGGAAGGTGGGAGCATTATCTAAGTAACAGTTTAAAAGTTTCGGTATATTCGCGGTGGTGTTTGGTCAGTTTCCCAAGTATTGGGGGAGGGGAGCTGACTGATTATCAAAGCAGTAGAATGGAGAGTCACTTCTTTGGTGGTTCGGGCCTGAGCCCTGGGAATTTGGTAAGAAGGGGGAGAGCGAATTTATTTAGGCCTCAATACCTTTTAAACCCCATCTTGATGGATACACAGGAGTGATTCCTTGTTTTGTGTAGGCTTACTAACAAAGTGCATGAGAAAAATTAGCATTCGGCTTGAAATTCGGCCTTGTTGAAATGTAAATTTTGTGGAAAAGGTGGTATTGTTTGTCTAGAAGACGGAAGGCTGAGTGCTTCAGGTGTTTTTCCGAAGTCCTGTGGATTTATGATTGGAACGGGGCTCATTAATAATCTGAAATAGTGAAGTTTGTATGTGGAGTCTAATCCCAGAGAATTGGGACATTTGAGAAGACTAGGAAAACATAGTAAAAACCTGCAATAAAAAGGTTTGCGTGGAAATTGAAACAAGGGACAGTAATTAATATAAATAAAAGGGAATGGGAAATCAAGGAAATGGGTAATATCCAAAACAAAGACGTTTTAAAGAAAGTCTCCTTGGGTGTATATTGGCACATTGCAAGGATATTGTCTGAACGGGGAGTGGGGGGGGGGGCGCGGAAAGCAAGAGGATTTCCACTAAGTATTGCAATCAATTGTGGCCACTATATAAACTAAATGGCCACTTTATGGATCAATCGACTGTAACAGTGTCTTGCAATTAATGTTATTTTTGAGGAGAGAAGGAAAATAGGATGAAATGTTGTATACTGATATGTTGTTTCAGCATCTTGGAGGGAAAAGGTATGGAATTAAGTTGGCCCCTGACTGAGCCTTTGGTGTTGGCATTAGAAAAGTACAGGCTGGAGGAAGATAAAAGGAAGTGTTAAAAGGGTTGTTGAAGGTGTTAAAGGTTGTGTGGCATGTAGTATTTAACAGAGCTCTTTGAAGTTGAATGAGCAGGGGAAGAGGGTGTAGGAAGGTTAATAGTTCCGCCTCAACCCGAGGCTGAGATCTCAAAATCACGGGTGTGAGCCCTCTGGGGCAGAGGGACCATGATGGGTCAGGGAGAGAGTTGTCATGGAAACAGAAAAGCAGCTAACTCTTAAAACAACCTGAGTTCATATGTGAGCTCAGATTGCCAATGGGACCGCTCAGGGAACTTTCAACCATTGCATTCCCCTGACCGACCCTCCCCCCCCACTGAGACCCTTACCACCCCGGAAATTATGTAAATACCAAAATCTGGTTAAATTGGGAATTGAGAATCTGTTCCAACAAGGTCCAAAAGAAAACTCTATGGAATTTTTGAATTTTTGGACCAACTTTGAAATGCAATGGAAAAAAAAAAAAAAAAGACAGGAAATTTGGATCTGGCTTCAGAAAACAAACAGAGGCAATTGGCTAGCCTCTTTCTAGGGCAATCGGCCCCTGATATCAGAAGGAAATTGTCTTAGGCTGCAGGATAAACTTACAACAGTCAGAAATGACGGGGACCTGGGGCATCTACCCTAGCAGGTCCACTAGTTGAAATAAAGCTAGGAAACGAAGAGAGGGGCTTGAATTTTTTTGTTGTTGTTGGTTACAGGAGCTTCTTTCTCTGTGTTAATTAGTCTGTAAATGTAATAGGAGCAACATATTCAGTGTTAAATAGTTTAAAAGGACGATTAGGAACTAAGACAACTACAATAATTGGAGCCACAGGGAAGGAGGAGGAATGGCCATTCTTACAACCCCTTGATTTGCGTTTTGGGGGTAAGGAACTAAACCATGATTTTTGTATGTACCAGAATGCCCGATTCCACTCTTGGGACGAGATCTATTAGCTAAATTAGATGCAACAATAACCTTTGAGGATGGAGAATTAATAATGAAGGTACCTGAGTCCAAAGTAGAACAAATCCTAATGATCAAAGATAAACCCTTTGTTAATATTCCAAGAGAAGCAGAAAATGCAGTTATACCAACAGTATGGGAAACAGATGTACCAGGGAAGTCGAAACTGGCACAACTGGTAAAGGTGGAATTAAAGAAAAGAGCCAAACCTGTTCGAATCAAACAATATCCACTTAAGATAGAAGCTAGGCAGGGGACAGTGAAAATTATTGACAAATTTCTCAAATATCAGATTTTGGAAGAATGTAAATTGGAATACAATACTCCAATTTTTCCAGTAAAGAAGCGGAATGGCGATTATAGATTGGTACGAGATCTTAGAGCAATAAATGAAATAACAAAGGACATTCACCCAGTTGTGGCTAATCCTTACACATTGTTAACATCTGTGAGAGAGATATATAAATGGTTTACTGTGATAGATTTAAAGGATGCCTTCTCTTGCATACCTCTTGATAAAGATAGTAGAAAATTATTTGCCTTTGAATGGGAAAACATATTGAAGTTTTTGTACCACATATGGTAACAACTGTTTTAGAACAAAAGGGGGGCCACTGGTTATCACCCAGCCGAATGATGAAACATCAGGCAATACTAACTGAACAAGATGACGTAACCTTGAAAACAACTAACCTGTTAAATTCAGCAGTATTTCTAGGAACTCTTCCAGAAGAAGGACTGTTGGAACACAATTGTTTGGAAATAATTGAACATACCCATGCCAGCTGCGAGGATTTGAAGGATGTACCCCTTGAAAGGTATGACTGGGAACTTTTTACTGATGGTAGTAGTTTTGTGGAGAATGGAACATGATATGCAGGGTATGCAGTAACAACCCTGAAGACAGTAATTGAAGCAAAACCTTTACCACCTGGAACATCAGCACAGCAAGTGGAACTGATAGCCCTACCTCGAGCACTGGAACTGAGTAAACGAAAGATGGTAAATATTTGGACAGATTCAAAGTATGCTTTTGGAGTAGTCCATGTTCATGGAGCATTATGGAAAGAAAGAGGGCTGTTGTCCTCACAAGGAGCCAATATAGGCTATCAAGAGGAGGTGTTAAATTTGATAAATGCGGTACAAAAACCAAAACAAGTGGCTGTTATGCACTGTAAAGCCCATCAAGGAGGAACCTCAAAAATATCAGAAGGGAATCAGCTGGCAGATCGAGCAGCTCGACAAATTGCTCGGGAGGTGTGGAATGTAATGGTTTTGGTACCACTCAAGGTAGGCCCCACTTGTTTTAATCTTCCCAAGGAACCAAGATATTCACCAGAGGATGAGAAATTAGCAAATCTCCTAAAGGCCCGAAAGAACTCTGATGGACGGTATGTAACCGCTACGGGCCAGGTAGTAATACCCCCCTTGGTGATGCGAGAAATACTTCAGACAAGACATAATGAATGTCACTGGGGTGCAGAGGCAATGGTAACATTTTTAAAACGTAGCATCATCTCTACACATATGTTAACAATGGCAAAATCAGTAATGTCAAAGTGTGAGATTTGTCTGAAAAATAATCCAGTAGAAAGAAAACATGCTGAAATGGGAAGAGTTAGAGTTGGAATAGAACCAGGAGATTACTGGCAAGTTGATTTTGTAGAGTTACCTAGGACTAGGGGATATAGGTATTTGTTAGTAGGGGTTGACACCTTTTCCGGATGGCCGGAAGCCCTTCCCTGTCGCACCAATCAAGCTAAAGAGACAGTAAAATGGTTACTGCGGGAAATCATTCCGAGGTTTGGGGTACCATTAGGAATATCCTCGGATAGGGGGCCGCACTTTGTTGCATCTGTGGTTAAAGACGTAAGCCGGCTATTAGGAATTTCTTGGAATTTACATGCTGCATGGAGACCACAATCTAGTGGACAGGTAGAAAGGATGAACCAAACTCTAAAGGGACAGATCAGTAAAATCTGCCAGGAAGCCAAAATACAATGGCCACAAGCTTTGCCTGTAGCTTTACTGAGAATAAGGATAAAGCCAAGGAGTGGAATGTCAGTAAGCCCATACGAGATTACATATGGAAAGCCTTATGAATCCCCAGAACCAAATCCTAACATGCATATAACAGGGAACCAGGATGTTTATAATTATGTATTGTCTCTTGGTAAAACTTTAGCTCAACTTCGAAGTGTTCTGGTGTGGAACCGACCGTTGGCACTGGAAAATCCTGTCCACGACATTCAACCAGGTGACCGAGTGTACATTAAAAACTGGAATGAAGAACCCCTGAGAGAACGGCGGGCCGGACCTTATCAAGTATTATTGACTACTTTTACAGCTGTAAAGGTAGAAGGGGTGGATGCTTGGATTCATTATACTCGGGTGAAAAAGGTTCCCGAATTTTGGTCAGTGGGAGCAATCGGAAATACAAAACTACAGATGAGGCGCGTATAACCATACAATGTTGGGGTTCTTAACAACAGTAACGATAACAGTAATTGTTTTGTGTAAATACCTTGTAATTGAGTTCCTAGAAATACCAGAAAAATATAAGAAAGAGGAAATATTCAGAGGAGAAAATGTTACTTTGGAATGTGGAATGCACAACAATAAACCAATAACAATTAGCTCTCTACAGGTGGTCGGGGAAAAAACAAATGACTCCGGACAGAACCAGGAAATATACGTAGACACAACCAGGGACAATACAGGATTGAAGGCTGGATGGAAGGGGAAGGCGTACGTAAGTAAAACCATAGAATTGGGCCAACAACTGAGAGGAGCTACCACCTGAACCCTGTTTAGTGTTACTAAAGTCAACAAAGGAAACTACCGGTGCATGGTAACACATGAAAATAGCACAGATTACGGGATAAGAGAAATATTGGTATATCCGAAATTGGATAAAGGAATATTGGTAGCCCACCGAAAAGGATCTAGAAGAAAAAGAGAGGGCCAGGTACCATGGACACAAGTGGTACAGATCCCACACAGGCAACCATCAGAGAATTTACTGGTAGGATTGATTAAAGATTTTGCCATAATTAAAGGAACTGATAGAATTACTGCTTGTATGCCCATTCCAAAAGCAACAGGGGACCCGCTTGAGTGGGGTATAATAACCTCCCCACTGCCCCAAGTAAAAGGAAATGAAACAATTCAATGTAAAGAAGTGAAAGTTTTAGAGAGGATAAATGTTACACAATACTATAGGAAACTGAGCCCCCCAACATCAAGGTCTGAATGCGAAAAGAAGAACTACCAACTCATAACGATAGGCAGATTTAAGAATGTGGGACAGTGTTGTTACAATGAACTACGTGTAGTTGAAGGAGCTAGAGAAAACATTGTTTGGGAATGTCAAGAGAAAAATGAGCCAAAAGGAATGAAAGGGTGGGATAGTGATTGGACAGTAAGTTTATTGCAGAAATTCCAGTATGGAGGGAATACATCATGGTGTATTAAATGGCAGGGAAAGCAGAATGGAACTGATCAGTTTTATACAGTAAGCCGGGTTGATAGTAGTGGTAGACAAGAGTCAACAAAGGTAGCTTGGTGGACTTGTGAGAAGAAATATACTTGCGACAGTAATAATGAAGATATCGAGCACTTACTTCCGGTATTGATAGCTCTTAGGGCAGGATGTGTTTGCCGACGAATTAAGTACAATTCGGAAAGAAATAGCCAGGCTAGTCAAGTCGCAGTGGATTGTAGCTATAGTACCATACAAAGTCCAGAAGTCCAGGACAATTTGTATGGGCAGCCAGTGATGGAACTTGGACTACACACCTGCCGATAGATGGGGAAGTAAAAGAAATAACTCTAGGACTCCCTCCCCACACTGCGTCCAATATGGGAAAAGTCTCCTTTTAAGGGAAAGTTGGAAACCCTACAAATTAGTAGAGCAAAAACAAGTTTGGAAGAAGGGGCAGATGAAGATATATGGCATGAACCCTCGGATGGAGTAAAATTCAGTTGGGCGTTAGAATCTCTATTTGCACAGGTAGCTACTTATCGAAATAGGGAAATGATTTATAAACTTACAGGACAAGTGAGTAGGCTTGCGAGAGCCACAAAAGAAGGCTTTAGAGACCTTAATATCCAACTACAATCTACAACTAAAATGCTGCTACAAAATCGATTGGCATTAGATACACTGTTATTAAAGGAACATGGAGTATGCGGATTTCTAAAAGATCATATTGATCATTGCTGCATCCACATTTCAAATGTGACTATTGATGTAGAACATGTCATAGAACAACTGGCTTGAGTAGAACAAGATGCAGAACAGGAAGAGAAAGATATGACAACAAGCTGGTTGAATAAAATTTTTAGCTGATGGAATATTAGTAATTGGGTTAAGTCCGTACTGGAGACAATAATTATATTGGTGATTGTACTAATTTGGTTAACATTTATAATGCTGAAAAGTCTGATTCTAAGGAAGACAACCTGGAACTGGACAGTGATGCAAACCATTGCTCGGCAAATGGAACCACATCCTCAATATCCGCCACCGGCATCTAACAACTTCGGATTTCAGAGAAAGAATCTGAGGAACACAGGGGGCGAAATGGAATGAAAACCGAATAGACAGGATCAGTTTCAGATCAAGTGAAACCAACCAGAAGAGCGAACGTAACATAAAGCAGAAGTGGTGGACTTATGAAATGTTGTGACAATCCTAATCTTTGTAATTTTCTTGATTCCTAATGAAGTAATTTTCCTTGATTATATTATTGGTGAGCACTGAGTGTAAAACATTTTAGTTAGTTAGTGAAAGCATTTGCCCTCCTCGAAAGGAGTGCAATGCTTTCAAATGGGGGAAATGTTAGTAATAGAAGAAGAAATAATGCAATATTGTTTAATATGTTACATTTGCGATGTACTGTTCCGAGGCTGCGCTTGGAAGATACAAAATATATGTGCAAGGGTAACATGAGAATGCACCAATTCATGATGAGGAGAAAGGAGGATTAAAAGAATGCTCAATTTGCAAGACATCTAGATAACTGGGGCTTCTTGGACCCTGGGAACTGGATCCAACCAACCTTGTGGTTTGGACTGAGACCAAGGGCTCAGAGAGCATGCGTGAGAAAGAAAGGTTAAAAAGTTCAACTCTGATGAAGACATCTTACTTCATCCCAACAACCACCCGGACGACCACCAGAGAGTAATACGCAAGCGCAGAAGGACTGATAAGATAATTAGCATACGAAGCGAGGCTAGGCGGAGCTAGGAAATGAATATGCATAGATGAGTTGTGAAACCTAATGCATATGTAGTATCTTAGGAGATAAAAGAGAACTGAGTGAACAAGTCGGACAAAGTTAGATTTGGGCAGGCATGCCCCTAACTTCCTGCGCCTAATAAAGCACCTTCATATAATCACTTTGTGGATTATGTGTCTTCATGAACGCTAACACATGGGCTGCAGGGGGACAGCCTGCTTCACCATGGTCCTCACCACAGGCCGCAGGGGACTTCTGCTCCAGTGCCTGGAGCACTCCTCTCCGTCCTTCTTCACTGACCTTGGCACCTACAAGGCTGTTTCTCACTCCTCTCACTCTCCCAGCTGCTGTGTGGCGCAGCGTTTTTTTTTTCCCCTGTCTTAAATATGCTCTAACAGAGGCGCAAACAACATCACTTATTGGCTCAGCTCTGGTCAGCAGTGGGGCCCTTACTTAACATGGGGCAGCTTCTAGATTCTTCTCACAGAAGCCACGCCTATGCCCCCCTGCTACCAAAACCTTGCCACGTAAACCCACTACACCCACCTTTCAGCTCTCGGATAACTTTGCCTGTCTTCATGGAGTCCCACATAAGAAAGAAACTTCTCCTGATTCTTTCTTATGTGAATTTGGCCACATCGGCAGCCATGGGCCCCCATGGGCAGCCCCAGTTTAATAAGGAAGAAGGTGCCCAGCCCAGGTACTAAGACACGCTGAAAAGCAAGAAAGGAGGAACAGTATTTAAGCATTTCTGGGACTGGAAATCCCGTGTGGGACTTCTCCAATAAAGAAGATGGGCCCTTGTGCTTTGGCCACTGCTCATGGGAAGGTGCCAGATGGTGTCACTCTGGAGAGCCCTGGAGATGGCCTCAATGTCTGGGAGTTTCCCAGCTCCCTTCTTGTTGCCATCTAAAGAAGATCTGGGCTAGTAAGAGCAGAGCCAACACCCTCAGCTCAGGAAAATCCCTTCACGGGGTTCCCAACTAATAGGGAAAGCCTTGAGAACCGGCTCCGACTACATGCTGGCCTGCCCAATCAGGCCATAGGCAACGCACAAGCGCCAGGAGGTACGGATCCCGTCCTTCTGCTGGAGCTGGTCTTTTTTGTGCATAATGCCAGAGCAGCAACGGGCCCCTGGCACATCTGCAGTTTGCAGGCTACCGCTGGGGTGTTACTTCTGCTTGAGGAGGCGTTCTGTGGGGTGGCAGCTCCTGGAAGGACCAGGGTACGAGGGGAGGACGAGGCTGCAAAGCCTATCTTGTTCAGTGCGAACTGCCTGTGCATGTAGTGGCATATTGTATCCCCAACTTTCCCAGTCCCTGGAAAGCAAATCCCCCAAATCCCCCTTCAGCCGTGCCCTGGGGATGGCAACAAGGCTGCCAATGCCATGCTGCAGGCTGGCACGGCCCGCAGATCCCAGGCTGCCAAGCCCAACGTGCAGCCGCCAAGCAGGCGCCAGCTGCCAGAGGCTGCAGGAAGGTTCCAGAAGCAGCGGCAGCACCCCGGGCAGGGGCAGCCACGAGTGCAGGAGCTGCTCGTGGGATGTGGGCTCAGGGGCAGACGCCTGCCCCTGCAGGGGGCAAGACCCACCCAGAGTCTGCCCACCGGCATGGGCACGCCCAGACATCCTGCGGGGAAGCCCTGGCCACAGCCAGTGATCCGGGGGGATGCAGAAGCCCCTCACAAATGATGCGAAAAACAGGGCCCACAAAGTGAGAGGCCATGTCACTTACAATGGAACCCTGCAGTACTTGGAGAAAAGAGGCACTGTCTCTCCAGACAGCAGGTTTCCTTCAGCACAAAGAAAAAGAAAGGCCTCTTGGGTCTAGATGCCGCCCGCCATCACTGACAGCCAGGCTGGGGACAGCCCAAGGCCTCAGCCAGCTTGTGGCACAGGGGGAAACCAGAAGTGCAAAATGGCCGCCAGGGCTGTCAGAGGATGGGTCGGGAGCTGCCCAAGGTTAGTGGAATTAGTTGGGATCTTATCAATGTTTATAAATACCTGAAGCGTGGCAGACAGAGGGATTTGGCCAACCTCTTTTCAGTGGGTTGTGGGGACAGGACAAGGGGTAATGGCCACAAGATGGAGCCCAGGAAGTTCCGCACCAACATGCAAAAGGACTTCTTCACGGTGAGGGTGACGGAGCACTGAAACAGGCTGCCCAGGGAGGTTGTGGAGTGTCCTTCTCTGGAGATATTCAAGGCCCGTCTGGACACCTACCTGGGCAGCCTGCTCTAAGGAACCTGCTTTGGCAGGGCGGTTGGACGCGATGATCTCTCGAGGTCCCTTCCAACCCCTTCAATTCTGTGATTCTGTGAAATTTCCACTGCAAAAACACCTGCCACTGCAAAAACACAACTTTGGTTCTCACAATTCCCCCCTCTTCTTTTCTCACTCCTATCGTTGTTTCTGCACTTCTACACATCCTCCATCCTTGAGTTTTTCCAACATTAGGGCACAATATTTTTCTTCCCAAGTCAGGGGGATGACAGATATGCAATGCCTTTATCATTGTAATACCAACAATACCCCCCTGTGGGAGAGGCCAGCGAAGCCCCTCTCACTGCAGCAGCGGCACCAAAGGAAGAACGAAAAGAAGTGGCTTCTCCTTTGGCTGGAGGCCCTGCGTGCGAAGTCAGCAAAGACCCTCTCACTCCAGGAGCAACGGCACAAGAAGGAGAAGCGGCTTCTCCCTGGGCTGGACAACCTGTGGAGGAAGCCAGTGAAGCCCCTCTTGGTCCAGCAGCAGCACCAGATGAACTCACTCGCCGAGGCGACCGGCTCCGGGGCAGACGCGTGCTGCAGCGGAGCGCGGGATCGGGACAGGCAGGGCTATTTTTCGGGCATCGAGCCTACGTGAGGGAGCCGCCAGGCACCGGCAGCCCTCATGAGGGAGGCTGACGAGGCGTAGGCGGAGCCAGCAGCGTCAGCGACAGCTCCTCCCCCCTGGCCGTTCAAAGGCAGCCCTTAGGGAGCGCGAGCGACCAGGAGCGCGGCGAACAGGGCCGGCAAACAGGGAGTGACGCGGCAGTTAGCGAGGCAG
Organism: Anser brachyrhynchus; assembly: GCF_964034855.1. Lineage (NCBI taxonomy): Eukaryota > Metazoa > Chordata > Aves > Anseriformes > Anatidae > Anser > Anser brachyrhynchus. The sequence goes on along the minus strand of NC_137694.1, from coordinate 204,933,563 downwards.
TGAGCGCGGGCAGGGCGGGCAGGAAGGGCGGAGCGCTCACACCCGCCCATAGGGACAACTCCTCCAACAGCACTCTCCCGTCAGCTGGGCTGCGATGGTCTCCACCAGTCACGGTGCTTTCTCTAGGAAGTCAGTACACACCCAGACCGACTGCCCGCCCAAACATGCGGCAGTTCAGGTCTCCGGATGCGGGGAGTGTCTGAGCCTCTTGCTGCCATCGGCGGGAGGCAGAGAGACTGCTTGCGTGAGGTGCGAGCAGGTGGACGACCTGGTCCGCATGGTGGCGGAGCTCAAGGAGGAGGTGCAGAGGTTGAGGGATATCAGGGAGTGCGAGCGGGAGGTAGACTGGTGGAGCGACTCCCTGCAGGACCGGAGGGAGAGGGACCAGGGTGAGACGCTCCAAAGGGGGGTGGACCCCCTGCCCTGTTCCCATCGGGCAGAGGGAGGGGACCTGCGAGTTGAGGAGGAATGGAGACAGGTCCCTGCTCGACCTCGCAGGAGATGCCCTCCCCTTCCGGTGCCGCCTTCCCAGGTGCCGTTGAACAATAGGTTTGAGGCCCTGGAGCTTGAGAGACCGGTGGGTGAGGATGAGGTAGGAAGCCTACCCAGGAGGATGCCTGAGGTGAGGAAGGTGACTCCACGCCTCAGGACTGCCTCCACCAAGAAAGAAAGAAGGGTGATTGTTGTGGGCGACTCCCTCCTCAGGGGAACGGAGGGCCCTATTTGTCGGCCTGACCCCACACGTAGGGAAGTCTGCTGCCTCCCTGGAGCCAGGGTCAGAGACATTACCAGGAAGCTTCCAAACCTGGTTCGCCCCTCTGACTATTACCCGCTTTTGATAGTCCAGGCTGGCAGTGACGATGTTGAAAAGAGAAGCCTCAAGGCTATCAAACAGGACTATAGGGGGCTGGGACGATTGGTGGAGGGAGCGGGAGTGCAGGTGGTGTTTTCGTCTATCCCTACGGGGGAAGGGAGAGGCACGGAGAGGACACGGAAAGCTCGCGTGGTTAATAGGTGGCTCAGAGGCTGGTGCAAGCACAGAAATTTTGGGTTTTTTCACCATGGGGAGCTTTACTCGGCACCTGGCCTGATGGCCCCAGACGGGTCCCTATCTCCAAGGGGAAAATGGATCCTAGGCCAGGAGCTGGCGGGGCTCATAGAGAGAGCTTTAAACTAGGTAAGAAGGGGGACGGGGCTCAAACAAGGCTTGTTGGAGCTGTGCCGGGGGAAACAATGGCTAGGCCGGGGAAGAAGGCGATGGCCCAGCTGAAGTGCATCTACACTAATGCACGCAGCATGGGTAACAAACAGGAGGAGCTGGAAGCCATCGTGCAGCAGGCAGGCTACGACTTGGTTGCCATCACGGAGACGTGGTGGGACCGTTCCCACGACTGGAGTGCTGTAATGCCTGGCTATCGGTTCTTCAGGAGGGACAGGCAGCACAGAGGGGGTGGTGGCGTGGCTCTCTACATTAGAGAATCTTTTGATGTTGTGGAACTCCAGGCTGGGAATGATAAGGTTGAATCCCTGTGGGTTAGGATCCGCGGGAAGGCCAGCAAGGCTAGCATCCTGGTCGGGGTCTGTTATAGACCGCCGAACCAGGATGAGGAGACGGATGAGGAGTTTTATAGGCAACTGACAGAAGTTACAAAATCGTCGGCGCTTGTCCTCGTGGGGGACTTCAACTTCCCGGACATATCCTGGAAACACAACACGGCACAGAGAAAGCAGTCTAGGAGGTTTCTGGAGAGCGTGGGAGATAGCTTCCTGACGCAGCTGGTCAGTGAACCTACCAGGGGTGGTGCCCCGCTAGACCTTCTCTTCACAAACAGAGAAGGACTGGTGGCAGATGTGGTGGTCGGAAACTGTCTTGGGCAGAGTGACCACGAAATGGTAGAGTTCTCTATTCTTGGCGAGGCCAGGAAGGGGACCAGTAAAACTGCTGTATTGGACTTCCGGTGGGCCGACTTTGAGCTGCTCAGGGCGCTGGTTGGCCGAGTCCCTTGGGAGGCGGTACTGAAGGGCAGAGGAGTCCAGGAAGGCTGGGCGCTCCTCAAGAAGGAAATCGTGATGGCACAGGAGCGGTCCGTCCCCACGTGCCCAAAGACGAGCCGGCGTGGAAGAAGATCGGCCTGGCTCAACAGAGAGTTGCGGCTTGTGCTTAGCAGAAAAAAGAGGGTTTATAATCTTTGGAGAAAAGGGCGGGCCACTGAGGAGGACTACAAGGATGTAGCGAGGCTGTGCAGGGAGAAAATTAGAAAGGCCAAAGCTCATCTGGAGCTCAACCTGGCTACTGCCGTTAAAGACAACAAAAAATCCTTTTACAAATATATCAACGCGAAACGGAGGACTAAGGAGAATCTCCATCCTTTACTGGATGCGGGGGGAAACCTAGTTACTAAGGATGAGGAAAAGGCTGAGGTGCTTAATGCCGCCTTTGCCTCAATCTTTAGCGGCAATACCGGTTGTTCTCTGGATACCCAGTGCCTTGAGCTGGTGGAAGGGGATGGGGAGCAGGATGTGGCCTTCGCTATCCATGAGGAAATGGTTGGCGACCTGCTACGGAGCTTGGATGTGCGCAAGTCGATGGGGCCGGATGGGATGCACCCGAGGGTACTGAAAGAACTGGTGGAGGAGCTGGCCGAGCCGCTTTCCATCATTTATCGGCAGTCCTGGCTATCGGGGGAGGTCCCAGTTGACTGGCGGCTAGCCAATGTGACGCCCATCTATAAGAAGGGCCGCAGGGCAGACCCGGGGAACTATAGGCCTGTCAGTTTGACCTCAGTGCCCAGAAAGCTCATGGAGCAGATTATCTTGAGGGTCATCACGCGGCACTTGCAGGGCAAGCAGGCGATCAGGCCCAGTCAGCATGGGTTTATGAAAGGCAGGTCCTGCTTGACGAACCTGATCTCCTTCTATGACCAAGTGACGCGCTTGGTGGATGAGGGAAAGGCTGTGGATGTGGTTTACCTTGACCTCAGTAAGGCTTTTGACACCGTTCCCCACAACATTCTCCTCAAGAAACTGGCTGCTCGGGGCTTGGACTGGCGTACGCTTCGCTGGTTTAGAAACTGGCTGGATAGCCGGGCCCAGAGAGTTGTGGTGAATGGAGTCAAATCTGGTTGGAGGCCGGTCACTAGTGGTGTCCCCCAGGGCTCGGTACTGGGGCCGGTCCTCTTTAATATCTTTATCGATGATCTGGATGAGGGCGTCCAGTGCACCCTCAGTAAGTTTGCAGATGACACCAAGCTAAGTGCGTGTGTCGATCTGCTCGAGGGCAGGAAGGCTCTGCGGGAGGATCTGGATAGGCTGGAGCGATGGGCTGAGGTCAGCTGTATGAAGTTCAACAAGGCCAAGTGCCGGGTCCTGCACCTGGGGCGCAACAACCCCAAGCAGAGCTACAGGCTGGGAGATGAGTGGCTGGAAAGCTGCCTGGCCGAGAAGGACCTGGGAGTATTGGTTGATGGTCGGCTGAATATGAGCCAGCAGTGTGCCCAGGTGGCCAAGAAGGAAGGCCAACAGCATCCTGGCCTGTATAAGAAGCAGTGTGGCCAGCAGGTCTAGGGAAGTGATTGTGCCCCTGTACTCGGCTCTGGTGAGGCCGCACCTCGAGTACTGTGTTCAATTTTGGGCCCCTCGCTACAGGAAGGACATGGACGTGCTCGAGCGAGTCCAGAGAAGGGCGACCAAGCTGGTGAGGGGTCTGGAGAACAAGTCTTACGAGGAGCGGCTGAGGGAGCTGGGCTTGTTCAGCCTGGAGAAGAGGAGGCTCAGGGGCGACCTTATCGCTCTCTACAGTTACCTTAAAGGAGGCTGTAGAGAGGTGGGGGTTGGTCTGTTCTCCCACGTGCCTGGTGACAGGACGAGGGGGAATGGGCGAAAGTTGCGACAGGGGAGTTTTAGGTTGGATGTTAGGAAGTACTTCTTTACCAAAAGGGTTATTAAGCATTGGAACGGGCTGCCCAGGGAGGTGGTGGAGTCACCATCCCTGGAGGTCTTTAAAAGACGTTTAGATGTAGAGCTTAGTGATATGGTTTAGTGGAGTACTTAGTGTTAGGTCGGAGGTTGGACTCGATGATCTTGAGGTCTCTTCCAACCTAGAAATCTGTGATACTGTGATACTGTGAAGAAGAAGTGGCTTCTCCTTTGAGTGCAGAGCCTCTCAGGCAGGACAGCACCGATCTTCTCAGCCCCGCAGCAGCTGAGGAAACAGGAGCAGTGGCTTCTCCCTTGGTTCCTGGGCGCCAGGTAAGCACAGCGTGCGTGGTGGGCACGAGGCCCTCAGGGAGCTTTGCAGCACCCACACAAGCATCACAGGGAGGCACAGGACAGCGTCCCAGTGTGAGAAAAATCTCAGTATTTCTTTCAGTCAGGGTCTTCCGTGAAGCGATTTTATTCACAATTGCAATGGCGGGCCTCCTGTGAGCAGGAGCACGCACTAAAAGTATACCATAACCTTATATTCCCTATTACCCGACACCTGACTTCTCCCGTTTCCTCATGGGCTGAGTACTACGGGTTTACAAACTACTTACGCCTTTCTATACCATATATGTACAATTTTATTTGACCAACCTTTCATTTCTCCTTTTCCTTTCCTTTTCTTCATCTCTCGTGACTAGAGGGCCCGTGATTTATTTTTTTTTCTACTAATTTTGCGCAGCTCATCCTGTTTGTCTTAGCTATCCTCCTTATTTTGGGACAGCGGGACCTTCCCTTTATCTGCCTAATGTACTTCCCACTGCTTTGCTACTGCCATGCCTGCACAATCACTTTGGAATATGCAAGGTTAGTGGAATTTTCCACTGCAAAAACATCTGCCGCTGCAAAAACACAACTTTGTTTCTCACAATGCCCCCCTCTTCTTTTCTTACTCCTCTTGCTGTTTCTGCACTTCTTCACATCCCCCACTCTTCTCTTTTTCCAACATTACGGCCCAATATTTTTCTTCCGATGTCACGGGGGATGACAGATTCGCTGTGCCATTATCTTTATAATTCCAACAAATTGCTGTTTGAGCCAAATCCATTCAGGTAACCGCAAAAGTCACTTCCACAACGAGTGAAATTCCCTGTTTCGGTTTACTAGAGGATTATCTGGAGTCCTCTTAATTCTGCGTGCGGTCTCAAGGGGGCTTTGGCATTGTGGGTCTTCAATAATAGGTACATTTGGAATTATTGTCCCCAGGGTGCAAGCTCCCTTCCAGCCAAGGGGCAACACCTTCCTGGATGTATTGCCGCATAGCCAGTACCACCCCTTGCCATTCGGGACAGGCCATCCGGTTACAGGATTCTCATGTTGTATCTGCTGTACAAAAACTTCTAAACTGTTACTTAGATAACGCTCCTGCCTTCCTCTTTGTCACACTCAAAATGGTTAAGAACAAAATAGGATTACAAGATACGCCACCGGGCCCATGTAGTGGGCACCACCAATCGACACTTGGATAAAACAGCACTTCCTTTTCGATCTGTCATGCGCTTCGTTCATCTCCGGCCGTTCCCCTCACGGAGAATACAGAACCACGGATCGGAACTCCGCGCTCGCTTCGCAGCGATGCTGCGTCTCACTCCCACAGCACAATCACGCGATCACGCAGAGAGGCCCCTTAAACTTCTCGTTCATGCTACAAGGATATATCACTTAGAACAAAAACCAGACTATTTTGTTTTGTCTCTGGCAGAGTTCCTCGAGGAGTCACTCACTTCACAACAATACTTTGGCTCAAACACATACACATATACTTCCTTGCTGGTGCAGCTACTGCTGCCTCCGGTGCAATATTAGGATTAGAGGGAGCATAACTTGATTCCTCCTCCAAAAAAGGAGTCTTATTGTTTACATATAAACTTCAAGCCGGAATTTCCATCAGACCCGCATTGTGGCCAAAATAGTGAAGTTCCTTTTAATGGCTTTTCAGGCCAGACAATTAGACAATATCTAACCATTGTTTTTTTTTTTTTTTTTTTTCTTTTTCGCTAGTTTTTGGGTTGTTTTTCCAATTCCTTTTCTTTCTCCCCAAAGGACTACCTTTACGCACAATTCCGAGGATTCTGCTTCTGAAGATCTCCAAGGATGGAGGCTCCACAACCCCTCTGGGCAACCAGTTCCAGCAAATACAACCTGTTCCAGCAGCAGAGCGTACAGGAGCAGCGCCAGGTGAGGCTCAGGGAGCGAGACAGGGACAGCAGCGTGACGGGACGGCACGGAGAGCACCAGGATGAGGAGAACGGTTCTGGAGCAAGCCGGCCAGCTGGCCCTGAGCACCTCCGGCCTGGACGCAGTTATTCCCAAACCTGGGGTTTCTCCATGAAGAGCCGACCCCCAGGACAGCCAAAGCCCACAGGGCCCTGGCATTTCTGTGCCCAGAGGCACAAAGAGCAGCGTGGCCTAATTCAACCTGGCTGTCCGCAACCAGGAGCTGTCTCCATCGTCCCTCCATGCGGACAGGCAGCCAGTGCGGTCGTGCCCAGAGAGCGTGCGTCACACTGGCAGCTGCCACACAGAGTCGGGAGCCCCAGGAAGGTTTGATGCAACATCTTTGGCAGCCCTGGCAGCCTCCGACGAGCAGGCAGCACTTGCAGGAGGAGACAGGAAGGGCATTACCCTGGCAAGCCGAGCCCCGCTGTGCGTGGTCAGCTGCCAGGGCATGAATGGGGCCACTGCAGGGCAGCTCACAAAAGCACTTCTACAGGGACGTGGAGAGGAATGGCAGAAATGACCAAAGTAACTTGGCCTTTCCCCTCGATTCTCTTGCAGATGGAGAAGCTGTGAGACATGAAGACACTGCCACACAGTGGGGTGCGGCAGGAGGAGATAATCCATCTGCCAGCCATGCCGCCTTTCCCAAGGCAGGCAGCGACTCAGGCAGCAGCACCCAAGCAAGTGCCTGCAGCACAGACATTATCATCTGAAAGGGTCACTTGCAAGCTGCCCCCTCTACAAGCAACAGCCTCTGCATCTTCAGCTGCAGGAAGGGCAAAGGCATTGGGCACAGAAGCCCACAGCCACCAAGAGCTTCTGCCACCTCTTCCGTGTATCTCTGGTGACAGGGACAAGGCAGTGAGGGGCAAGGCTTTGTCCCTTGGGCAGACCTCCCAGGAACAAAGGACGCAGAACACCACCTCTCCTCACAGCAGTGCCTCAAAATTTGAAGAAGAGCCGGCACCCTGCCCCACACAGCCCCACAGACTCTTTCACAGCACTGTGGGACACAGCACAGTCCCTCGTGTTTGAAGTCCTGGCGAAGACGATGGCTAAAAGCTGGGAACACGGCAAACGACTGGCAGCACTGGAGGGCCTGGCACACACAGGTTGCAAAGTGACACCAACAAGAGCAGTCGAAGTCCAGAAACACATGGACAGCAGGTGACGACTGCTCTGCCAGGGCATCATCACCAGGCAAGTTCAGGAACAACGGCTGCCAGCTGAGCCCCTATACCAGCCAGTCCAGGCCGAGGTGAGAAGCAAGGGCAACACAGAGAGCAAAATGTCAAATCCAGGTAGGGGAGCGGCAACGAGGGAACAAGCCAGGGCAGGAAAGAAAGCGGTCCTTTGGGATGGGATGAAGAGGAAGAAATTATCATCTTCAACTCCTAGATCAACCCCAGGTTCCCCAGCCTCTTCCAGGAACCACAGCCCTTTCCCCAGGAAGAGGGCAGCTCATTCAGCAGTGTGGACAGGGAGGCTGCAGTAGAAGTAGCAGAACAACCAACAAGCGCCTCTCTTGGCTCATTGGAGCCCACGGACACTGCACCACCAGCTGCTCCCCTGGCAGAAGGTCCAGGGGAAGGGAGGCACAGCACGCCTCTCACTGCAACAGTACCGGCGGAGAGCAGGCCAGCAAGTCCTCCATCAGCCCCTGCTTTTGAAGATGAGGGGAACAGAGCGCCTCCCCCCATTCCAGTGTCTCGAGACTCAAAGCCATCAGCCTGTCCCATCCCCAGTGAGCACAGCACGTTGGCGATGGTTGAGAGCCAGGGACATGGCCAAAATGCCTCCAGTGTCTCTGATGAATATCTGTATGAAACAGCCCAGATCATTGTCTCTGCAGTCCTACTCCATTCTGTAGCCATCATCCAGGGAGCCACGATCAAGGCACCAACTGCTCCCTCGGCCACAGGGCACAGGGTGATTCCTCTAACAGCAGAGCCTGTAGACTGTGAATCTTCAGCATCTGCTTTAGCTGGAGGTCCTGTGGGGGAGACCAGCAAAGGCCCTCTCACAGCAGAAGCAGCACCAGGAGAAGGAGACGTGGATTCTCCCTGAGCTGCTGACCCTGTGGGAGAAGCCAGTGAAGCCGCTCTTGCTCAAGCAGCAGCACCAGAGGAAGAAGAAGTGGCTTCTCCTTGGGCTGGAGGCCCTGTTTCGGAAGCCAGCGAAGCCACTCTCGCTGCAAGGTTTCCTTCAGTACGAAGTAAAAGAAAGGCCACTTGGGTCTAGAAGCCGCCCGCCATCACTGACAGCCATGCTGGGAACAGCCCAAGGCCTCAGCCACCTTGTGGCTCGGGGGGAAAACAGAACTTCAAAATGGCCGCCAGTGCTGACAGGGAATGTATCGGGAGCCGCCCTGTCAGGAAGAGGCATTTCTCTCTCTGTTCACTAAGGCAGCATCTCTCTTGTAGGGCCACCAGTGAGCTGGTGAAAGAAGAAAGAAGCAATGTACTGTCTACAGCAGAGCCTGTAGACTGTACACCCTCAGCCTCTGCCTTGGCTGGAGGCCCTGTGGGGGAGAGCAGTGAAGCCCCTCTCAGTGCAGAAGCAGCACCACGAGTAGGAGAAGTGGCTTCTCCCTCGGCTGGAGGCCCTGCGTGGGACACCAAGGAAGCTGTTCTCTCTGAAGCAGCAGCTTCAGCGTCCTCTTCACAGGCCTTTCCCCAGGAAGTGTGCAGCTCATCCAACTCCTCCCTCAGCCACAGGGCACAGGGTGCCTCCTCCCACAGCAGAGCCTGTAGACTGTACCTCCTCAGCCTCTGCCTTGGCTGCAGGCCCTGTGGGAGAAACAAGCAAAGCCCCTCTCACTGCAGCAGCAGCTCCACGAGAAGAAGTGACTTCTCACGGATCGGAACTCCGCGCTCGCTTCGCAGCGATGCTGCGTCTCACTCCCACAGCACAATCACGCGATCACGCAGAGAGGCCCCTTAAACTTCTCGTTCATGCTACAAGGATATATCACTTAGAACAATAACCAGACTATTTTGTTTTGCCTCTGGCAGAGTTCCTCGAGGAGTCACTCACTTCACAACAATACTTTGGCTCAAACACATACACATATACTTCCTTGCTGGTGCAGCTACTGCTGCCTCCGGTGCAATATTAGGATTAGAGGGAGCATAACTTGATTCCTCCTCCAAAAAAGGAGTCTTATTGTTTACATATAAACTTAAAGCCGGAATTTCCATCAGACCCGCATTGTGGCCAAAATAGTGAAGTTCCTTTTAATGGCTTTTCAGGCCAGACAATTAGACAATATCTAACCATTGCTTTTTTTTTTTTTTTTTTTTTTTTTTTTCGCTAGTTTTTGGGTTGTTTTTCCAATTCCTGTTCTTTCTCCCCAAAGGACTACCTTTACGCACAATTCCGAGGATTCTGCTTCTGAAGATCTCCAAGGATGGAGGCTCCACAACCCCTCTGGGCAACCAGTTCCAGCAAATACAACCTGTTCCAGCAGCAGAGCGTACAGGAGCAGCGCCAGGTGAGGCTCAGGGAGCGAGACAGGGACAGCAGCGTGACGGGACGGCACGGAGAGCACCAGGATGAGGAGAACGGTTCTGGAGCAAGCCGGCCAGCTGGCCCTGAGCACCTCCGGCCTGGACGCAGTTATTCCCAAACCTGGGGTTTCTCCATGAAGAGCCGACCCCCAGGACAGCCAAAGCCCACAGGGCCCTGGCATTTCTGTGCCCAGAGGCACAAAGAGCAGCGTGGCCTAATTCAACCTGGCTGTCCGCAACCAGGAGCTGTCTCCATCGTCCCTCCATGCGGACAGGCAGCCAGTGCGGTCGTGCCCAGAGAGCGTGCGTCACACTGGCAGCTGCCACACAGAGTCGGGAGCCCCAGGAAGGTTTGATGCAACATCTTTGGCAGCCCTGGCAGCCTCCGACGAGCAGGCAGCACTTGCAGGAGGAGACAGGAAGGGCATTACCCTGGCAAGCCGAGCCCCGCTGTGCGTGGTCAGCTGCCAGGGCATGAATGGGGCCACTGCAGGGCAGCTCACAAAAGCACTTCTACAGGGACGTGGAGAGGAATGGCAGAAATGACCAAAGTAACTTGGCCTTTCCCCTCGATTCTCTTGCAGATGGAGAAGCTGTGAGACATGAAGACACTGCCACACAGTGGGGTGCGGCAGGAGGAGATAATCCATCTGCCAGCCATGCCGCCTTTCCCAAGGCAGGCAGCGACTCAGGCAGCAGCACCCAAGCAAGTGCCTGCAGCACAGACATTATCATCTGAAAGGGTCACTTGCAAGCTGCCCCCTCTACAAGCAACAGCCTCTGCATCTTCAGCTGCAGGAAGGGCAAAGGCATTGGGCACAGAGGCCCACAGCCACCAAGAGCTTCTGCCACCTCTTCCGTCCATCTCTGGTGACAGGGACAAGGCAGTGAGGGGCAAGGCTTTGTCCCTTGGGCAGACCTCCCAGGAACAAAGGACGCAGAACACCACCTCTCCTCACAGCAGTGCCTCAAAATTTGAAGAAGAGCCGGCACCCTGCCCCACACAGCCCCACAGACTCTTTCACAGCACTGTGGGACACAGCACAGTCCCTCGTGTTTGAAGTCCTGGCGAAGACGATGGCTAAAAGCTGGGAACACGGCAAACGACTGGCAGCACTGGGGGGCCTGGCACACACAGGTTGCAAAGTGACACCAACAAGAGCAGTCGAAGTCCAGAAACACATGGACAGCAGGTGACGACTGCTCTGCCAGGGCATCATCACCAGGCAAGTTCAGGAACAACGGCTGCCAGCTGAGCCCCTATACCAGCCAGTCCAGGCCGAGGTGAGAAGCAAGGGCAGCAGGGACAGATACACATCAAAGCCAGGCAGTGGAGTGGCAAGGATGAGACAAGCCAGGGCCAGGGCAGGAAGGAAAGTGGTCCTGTGGGTTCGGATGAAGAGGAAGAGATTGTCATCTTCAAGTCCTGGATCAACCCCAGGTTCCCCAGCCTCTTTGAGGACCCACAGGCCTTTCCCCAGGAAGAGGGCAGCTCAGCCAGGAGCGCGCACAGGGAGGCTGCAGCACAATAAGCAGAACCCCCAACAAGTGCCTCTCTTGGCTCATTGGACACTGAAACATCGCCTGCTTGCCTGGCAGAGAGGCACGGCATGCCTCTCACCGCAACACAACCGTCAGAGAGCAGGCCAGCAAGTTGTCCATCAGCCCCTGCTTTGGAAGACGAGGGCTACAGAGCGCCTCCCCAGACACGTGGGGCTCAAGAGTCAAAGCCATCAGCCTGCCCCACTCCCATCGAGCACAGCACTGCAGTGATGGTTGAGAGCCAGGGACGTGCCCAACATGCCTCCAGTGCCTGTGATGAAGATCTGCATGAAACAGCCCGGACCCTGGTTTCCGCAGTCCTAAGACAAGCTGTAGCCATGAGCCGGGGAGCCACGAGCAAGGCACCAACTGCTCCCTTGGCCACAGGACCCAGGGTGCCTCCTCCCACTGCAGAGCCTGCAGACTCTGCATCCTCAGCATCTGCCTTGGCTGGAGCACTGGGGGACCTGGCACACACGGGGTGCACAGTGACAGCAACAAGATCAGCCGGGGTCCAGACAGACGCGGAGAGCAGGTGGACCACTGCTCTGCCAGGGCCTGATCCCCGGCTATGTGCAGGAAGAATGGCTGCAAGCAGAGACCCGGCACCAGCTAGCCCAGACAGGGGTGAGAAGCAAGGGCAACAGAGAGAGCAACATGTCAAACCCAGGCAGGGGAGTGGCGACAAGGCGACAAGCCAGGGCTGGGGCAGGAAGGAAAGTGGTCCTGTGGGTTCGGATGAAGAGGAAGAAATGGTCATCTTCACCTCCTGGATCAACCCCAGGCTCCCCAGCCTCTTCCAGGACCCACAGGCCTTTCCCCACACATAGGGCAGTTCACCCAGCAGCGTAGACTGCAAGGCTGCAGCAGAAGAAGCAGAACACCCGACAAGCGCCTCTCTTGGCTCACTGGAGCCCACGGACACTGCACCGTCAGCTGCTTCCGTGGCTGAATGTCCAGGGGAAGAGAGGTACGGCACGCCTCTCATGGGAATAAAACTGGCAGAGAGCAGGCCAGCAGGTCCTCCGTTAGCCCCTGCTTGAGAAGGTGAGGGCTACAGAGCGCCTCCCCCCACACCAGTGTCTCAGGACTCAAAGCCATCAGCCTGTCCCCTCCCCAGCGAGCACAGCACTGCGGCAATGGCTGAGACCCAGGGAAGCGACCAACATGCCTGCAGTGCCTGTGACGAAGACCTTTATGACAGCCCAGATCATCGTCTCTGCAGTCCTACACCATGCTGTAGCCACGAGCCAGGGAACCACGAGCAAGGCAACAAATCTCCCTCGGCCACAGGGCCCAGGGTGCCTCCTTCCACAGCAGAGCCTGCAGCGTCTATATCCTCAGCATCTGCTTTAGCTGGAGGCCCTCCTGGGAAGGCCAATGAAGCCCCTCTTGCTCAAGCAGCAGCACCAGAGGAAGAAGAAGTGGCTTCTCCCTGGGCTGGAGGCCCTGTGTGGGAAGCCACGAAGCCACTCTCGCTGCAAGGTTTCCTTCAGTACGAAGGAAAGGAAAGGTCTCTTGGGTCTAGGTCGCCCGCCATCACTGACGGCCAGGCTGGGGACAGCCCAAGGCCTCAGCCAGCTTGTGGCACAGCGGGAAACCAGAACTGCAAACTGGCAGCCAGGGCTGTCAGAGGATGGGTCGGGAGCTGCCCAGTCAGGGAGAGGCGTTCCGATCTCTGTTCACTAAGGCAGCATCTCTCTTGTAGGGCCACCAGTGAGCTGAGCAACCCGGGGCCAAAAGCCACCGCTCACCACCTCTCAGCACAGCAATGTCCCAAAATTGGAAGAAGAGTTAGCACCCTGCCCCACGCAGCCCTGCAGCTCCTGCCGAGGACATGGAAGGCCAAGTAAAGGCCTCCGTCTCCAGGGGCATTAGCAATGCCATAGCCTGCAACGAGGGAGCCACGAGGCAGCCAAAGCTTTCTGCTTTGTGCAGAGGTCCCAGGAGCAAAGGCCACACAACACCACCTCTCCTAACAACAGTGCCCCAAAATTTGAAGAAGAGTCATCACCCTGCCAAAAACAGCCCTGCAGAACGTGCCAGAGAAATGGAAGACCAGGTAAAAGCCTTAGTCTCCCGTGTCTTTAGCAATGCAATAGCCCGCAACGAGAGACCTATAAGGGAGGCAACGCTTTCTCCCTTGGACAGAGGCCCCAGGAGCAAAGGCTGCAAAACATCACCTCTCCTCACAGCAGTGCCCAAAAATTTGAAGAAGAGTCAGCACTCGTCCAAAAAAAAGCCCTGCAGCCACTGCCAAGGACATAGAAGACCCAGTAAAGGCCTTCATCTCCAGGGGCATTAGCAGTGCCATAGCCTGCAACGAGGAATCTATGAGGGAGGCAAGGCTTTTGCCCTGGGCAGAGGACTTACAAGCAGAGGCCACAGGACATCACCTCTCGTCACATCAGTGCCCCAAAATTTGAAGAAGAGTCAGCACCGTGCAAAAAACAGCCCTGCAGCCCCTGCCAAAGAAATGGAAGACCAAGTAAACATCTTCGTCCTCAGTGCCATTAGCAATGCCATTGCCTGCAACGAGGGAGCCATGAGGGAGGCAATGCTTTCTCCCTTGGACAGACGTCCCAGGATCAAAGGCCACAGGACACCACCTCTTCCCACAGCAGTGCCCCAGAATTTGAGAAGAGTGAGCACCCTGCCCCACACAGCCCCACAGACTCTTTCACAGCACTGTGGGACACAGCACAGTCCCTCGTGTTTGAAGTCCTGGCGAAGACGATGGCTAAAAGCTGGGAACACGGCAAACGACTGGCAGCACTGGGGGGCCTGGCACACACAGGTTGCAAAGTGACACCAACAAGAGCAGTCGAAGTCCAGAAACACATGGACAGCAGGTGACGACTGCTCTGCCAGGGCATCATCACCAGGCAAGTTCAGGAACAACGGCTGCCAGCTGAGCCCCTATACCAGCCAGTCCAGGCCGAGGTGAGAAGCAAGGGCAACACAGAGAGCAAAAAGTCAAATCCAGGTAGGGGAGCGGCAACGAGGGAACAAGCCAGGGCAGGAAAGAAAGCGGTCCTTTGGGATGGGATGAAGAGGAAGAAATTATCATCTTCAACTCCTAGATCAACCCCAGGTTCCCCAGCCTCTTCCAGAAACCACAGCCCTTTCCCCAGGAAGAGGGTAGCTCATTCAGCAGTGTGGACAGGGAGGCTGCAGTAGAAGTAGCAGAACAACCAACAAGCGCCTCTCTTGGCTCATTGGAGCCCACGGACACTGCACCACCAGCTGCTCCCCTGGCAGAAGGTCCAGGGGAAGGGAGGCACAGCACGCCTCTCACTGCAACAGTACCGGCGGAGAGCAGGCCAGCAAGTCCTCCATCAGCCCCTGCTTTTGAAGATGAGGGGAACAGAGCGCCTCCCCCCATTCCAGTGTCTCGAGACTCAAAGCCATCAGCCTGTCCCATCCCCAGTGAGCACAGCACGTTGGCGATGGTTGAGAGCCAGGGACATGGCCAAAATGCCTCCAGTGTCTCTGATGAATATCTGTATGAAACAGCCCAGATCATTGTCTCTGCAGTCCTACTCCATTCTGTAGCCATCATCCAGGGAGCCACGATCAAGGCACCAACTGCTCCCTCGGCCACAGGGCACAGGGTGATTCCTCTAACAGCAGAGCCTGTAGACTGTGAATCTTCAGCATCTGCTTTAGCTGGAGGTCCTGTGGGGGAGACCAGCAAAGGCCCTCTCACAGCAGAAGCAGCACCAGGAGAAGGAGACGTGGATTCTCCCTGAGCTGCTGACCCTGTGGGAGAAGCCAGTGAAGCCGCTCTTGCTCAAGCAGCAGCACCAGAGGAAGAAGAAGTGGCTTCTCCCTCGGCTGGAGGCCCTCTTTGGGAAGCCAGCGAAGCCACTCTCGCTGCAAGGTTTCCTTCAGTATGAAGTAAAAGAAAGGCCACTTGGGTCTAGAAGCCGCCCGCCATCACTGACAGCCATGCTGGGAACAGCCCAAGGCCTCAGCCACCTTGTGGCTCGGGGGGAAAACAGAACTTCAAAATGGCCGCCAGTGCTGACAGGGAATGTATCGGGAGCCGCCCTGTCAGGAAGAGGCATTTCTCTCTCTGTTCACTAAGGCAGCATCTCTCTTGTAGGGCCACCAGTGAGCTGGTGAAAGAAGAAAGAAGCAATGTACTGTCTACAGCAGAGCCTGTAGACTGTACACCCTCAGCCTCTGCCTTGGCTGGAGGCCCTGTGGGGGAGAGCAGTGAAGCCCCTCTCAGTGCAGAAGCAGCACCACGAGTAGGAGAAGTGGCTTCTCCCTCGGCTGGAGGCCCTGCGTGGGACACCAAGGAAGCTGTTCTCTCTGAAGCAGCAGCTTCAGCGTCCTCTTCACAGGCCTTTCCCCAGGAAGTGTGCAGCTCATCCAACTCCTCCCTCAGAGACAGGGCACAGGGTGCCTCCTCCCACAGCAGAGCCTGTAGACTGTACCTCCTCAGCCTCTGCCTTGGCTGCAGGCCCTGTGGGAGAAACAAGCAAAGCCCCTCTCACTGCAGCAGCAGCTCCACGAGAAGAAGTGACTTCTCACGGATCGGAACTCCGCGCTCGCTTCGCAGCGATGCTGCGTCTCACTCCCACAGCACAATCACGCGATCACGCAGAGAGGCCCCTTAAACTTCTCATTCATGCTACAAGGATATATCACTTAGAACAATAACCAGACTATTTTGTTTTGTCTCTGGCAGAGTTCCTCGAGGAGTCACTCACTTCACAACAATACTTTGGCTCAAACACATACACATATACTTCCTTGCTGGTGCAGCTACTGCTGCCTCCGGTGCAATATTAGGATTAGAGGGAGCATAACTTGATTCCTCCTCCAAAAAAGGAGTCTTATTGTTTACATATAAACTTAAAGCCGGAATTTCCATCAGACCCGCATTGTGGCCAAAATAGTGAAGTTCCTTTTACTGGCTTTTCAGGCCAGACAATTAGACAATATCTAACCATTGCTTTTTTTTTTTTTTTTTTTTTTTTCGCTAGTTTTTGGGTTGTTTTTCCAATTCCTGTTCTTTCTCCCCAAAGGACTACCTTTACGCACAATTCCGAGGATTCTGCTTCTAAAGATCTCCAAGGATGGAGGCTCCACAACCCCTCTGGGCAACCAGTTCCAGCAAATACAACCTGTTCCAGCAGCAGAGCGTACAGGAGCAGCGCCAGGTGAGGCTCAGGGAGCGAGACAGGGACAGCAGCGTGACGGGACGGCACGGAGAGCACCAGGATGAGGAGAACGGTTCTGGAGCAAGCCGGCCAGCTGGCCCTGAGCACCTCCGGCCTGGACGCAGTTATTCCCAAACCTGGGGTTTCTCCATGAAGAGCCGACCCCCAGGACAGCCAAAGCCCACAGGGCCCTGGCATTTCTGTGCCCAGAGGCACAAAGAGCAGCGTGGCCTAATTCAACCTGGCTGTCCGCAACCAGGAGCTGTCTCCATCGTCCCTCCATGCGGACAGGCAGCCAGTGCGGTCGTGCCCAGAGAGCGTGCGTCACACTGGCAGCTGCCACACAGAGTCGGGAGCCCCAGGAAGGTTTGATGCAACATCTTTGGCAGCCCTGGCAGCCTCCGACGAGCAGGCAGCACTTGCAGGAGGAGACAGGAAGGGCATTACCCTGGCAAGCCGAGCCCCGCTGTGCGTGGTCAGCTGCCAGGGCATGAATGGGGCCACTGCAGGGCAGCTCACAAAAGCACTTCTACAGGGACGTGGAGAGGAATGGCAGAAATGACCAAAGTAACTTGGCCTTTCCCCTCGATTCTCTTGCAGATGGAGAAGCTGTGAGACATGAAGACACTGCCACACAGTGGGGTGCGGCAGGAGGAGATAATCCATCTGCCAGCCATGCCGCCTTTCCCAAGGCAGGCAGCGACTCAGGCAGCGGCACCCAAGCAAGTGCCTGCAGCACAGACATTATCATCTGAAAGGGTCACTTGCAAGCTGCCCCCTCTACAAGCAACAGCCTCTGCATCTTCAGCTGCAGGAAGGGCAAAGGCATTGGGCACAGAGGCCCACAGCCACCAAGAGCTTCTGCCACCTCTTCCGTGCATCTCTGGTGACAGGGACAAGGCAGTGAGGGGCAAGGCTTTGTCCCTTGGGCAGACCTCCCAGGAACAAAGGACGCAGAACACCACCTCTCCTCACAGCAGTGCCTCAAAATTTGAAGAAGAGCCGGCACCCTGCCCCACACAGCCCCACAGACTCTTTCACAGCACTGTGGGACACAGCACAGTCCCTCGTGTTTGAAGTCCTGGCGAAGACGATGGCTAAAAGCTGGGAACACGGCAAACGACTGGCAGCACTGGGGGGCCTGGCACACACAGGTTGCAAAGTGACACCAACAAGAGCAGTCGAAGTCCAGAAACACATGGACAGCAGGTGACGACTGCTCTGCCAGGGCATCATCACCAGGCAAGTTCAGGAACAACGGCTGCCAGCTGAGCCCCTATACCAGCCAGTCCAGGCCGAGGTGAGAAGCAAGGGCAGCAGGGACAGATACACATCAAAGCCAGGCAGTGGAGTGGCAAGGATGAGACAAGCCAGGGCCAGGGCAGGAAGGAAAGTGGTCCTGTGGGTTCGGATGAAGAGGAAGAGATTGTCATCTTCAAGTCCTGGATCAACCCCAGGTTCCCCAGCCTCTTTGAGGACCCACAGGCCTTTCCCCAGGAAGAGGGCAGCTCAGCCAGGAGCGCGCACAGGGAGGCTGCAGCACAATAAGCAGAACCCCCAACAAGTGCCTCTCTTGGCTCATTGGACACTGAAACATCGCCTGCTTGCCTGGCAGAGAGGCACGGCATGCCTCTCACCGCAACACAACCGTCAGAGAGCAGGCCAGCAAGTTGTCCATCAGCCCCTGCTTTGGAAGACGAGGGCTACAGAGCGCCTCCCCAGACACGTGGGGCTCAAGAGTCAAAGCCATCAGCCTGCCCCACTCCCATCGAGCACAGCACTGCAGTGATGGTTGAGAGCCAGGGACGTGCCCAACATGCCTCCAGTGCCTGTGATGAAGATCTGCATGAAACAGCCCGGACCCTGGTTTCCGCAGTCCTAAGACAAGCTGTAGCCATGAGCCGGGGAGCCACGAGCAAGGCACCAACTGCTCCCTTGGCCACAGGACCCAGGGTGCCTCCTCCCACTGCAGAGCCTGCAGACTCTGCATCCTCAGCATCTGCCTTGGCTGGAGCACTGGGGGACCTGGCACACACGGGGTGCACAGTGACAGCAACAAGATCAGCCGGGGTCCAGACAGACGCGGAGAGCAGGTGGACCACTGCTCTGCCAGGGCCTGATCCCCGGCTATGTGCAGGAAGAATGGCTGCAAGCAGAGACCCGGCACCAGCTAGCCCAGACAGGGGTGAGAAGCAAGGGCAACAGAGAGAGCAACATGTCAAACCCAGGCAGGGGAGTGGCGACAAGGCGACAAGCCAGGGCTGGGGCAGGAAGGAAAGTGGTCCTGTGGGTTCGGATGAAGAGGAAGAAATGGTCATCTTCACCTCCTGGATCAACCCCAGGCTCCCCAGCCTCTTCCAGGACCCACAGGCCTTTCCCCACACATAGGGCAGTTCACCCAGCAGCGTAGACTGCAAGGCTGCAGCAGAAGAAGCAGAACACCCGACAAGCGCCTCTCTTGGCTCACTGGAGCCCACGGACACTGCACCGTCAGCTGCTTCCGTGGCTGAATGTCCAGGGGAAGAGAGGTACGGCACGCCTCTCATGGGAATAAAACTGGCAGAGAGCAGGCCAGCAGGTCCTCCGTTAGCCCCTGCTTGAGAAGGTGAGGGCTACAGAGCGCCTCCCCCCACACCAGTGTCTCAGGACTCAAAGCCATCAGCCTGTCCCCTCCCCAGCGAGCACAGCACTGCGGCAATGGCTGAGACCCAGGGAAGCGACCAACATGCCTGCAGTGCCTGTGACGAAGACCTTTATGACAGCCCAGATCATCGTCTCTGCAGTCCTACACCATGCTGTAGCCACGAGCCAGGGAACCACGAGCAAGGCAACAAATCTCCCTCGGCCACAGGGCCCAGGGTGCCTCCTTCCACAGCAGAGCCTGCAGCGTCTATATCCTCAGCATCTGCTTTAGCTGGAGGCCCTCCTGGGAAGGCCAATGAAGCCCCTCTTGCTCAAGCAGCAGCACCAGAGGAAGAAGAAGTGGCTTCTCCCTGGGCTGGAGGCCCTGTGTGGGAAGCCACGAAGCCACTCTCGCTGCAAGGTTTCCTTCAGTACGAAGGAAAGGAAAGGTCTCTTGGGTCTAGGTCGCCCGCCATCACTGACGGCCAGGCTGGGGACAGCCCAAGGCCTCAGCCAGCTTGTGGCACAGCGGGAAACCAGAACTGCAAACTGGCAGCCAGGGCTGTCAGAGGATGGGTCGGGAGCTGCCCAGTCAGGGAGAGGCGTTCCGATCTCTGTTCACTAAGGCAGCATCTCTCTTGTAGGGCCACCAGTGAGCTGAGCAACCCGGGGCCAAAAGCCACCGCTCACCACCTCTCAGCACAGCAATGTCCCAAAATTGGAAGAAGAGTTAGCACCCTGCCCCACGCAGCCCTGCAGCTCCTGCCGAGGACATGGAAGGCCAAGTAAAGGCCTCCGTCTCCAGGGGCATTAGCAATGCCATAGCCTGCAACGAGGGAGCCACGAGGCAGCCAAAGCTTTCTGCTTTGTGCAGAGGTCCCAGGAGCAAAGGCCACACAACACCACCTCTCCTAACAACAGTGCCCCAAAATTTGAAGAAGAGTCATCACCCTGCCAAAAACAGCCCTGCAGAACGTGCCAGAGAAATGGAAGACCAGGTAAAAGCCTTAGTCTCCCGTGTCTTTAGCAATGCAATAGCCCGCAACGAGAGACCTATAAGGGAGGCAACGCTTTCTCCCTTGGACAGAGGCCCCAGGAGCAAAGGCTGCAAAACATCACCTCTCCTCACAGCAGTGCCCAAAAATTTGAAGAAGAGTCAGCACTCGTCCAAAAAAAAGCCCTGCAGCCACTGCCAAGGACATAGAAGACCCAGTAAAGGCCTTCATCTCCAGGGGCATTAGCAGTGCCATAGCCTGCAACGAGGAATCTATGAGGGAGGCAAGGCTTTTGCCCTGGGCAGAGGACTTACAAGCAGAGGCCACAGGACATCACCTCTCGTCACATCAGTGCCCCAAAATTTGAAGAAGAGTCAGCACCGTGCAAAAAACAGCCCTGCAGCCCCTGCCAAAGAAATGGAAGACCAAGTAAACATCTTCGTCCTCAGTGCCATTAGCAATGCCATTGCCTGCAACGAGGGAGCCATGAGGGAGGCAATGCTTTCTCCCTTGGACAGACGTCCCAGGATCAAAGGCCACAGGACACCACCTCTTCCCACAGCAGTGCCCCAGAATTTGAGAAGAGTGAGCACCCTGCCCCACACAGCCCCACAGACTCTTTCACAGCACTGTGGGACACAGCACAGTCCCTCGTGTTTGAAGTCCTGGCGAAGACGATGGCTAAAAGCTGGGAACACGGCAAACGACTGGCAGCACTGGGGGGCCTGGCACACACAGGTTGCAAAGTGACACCAACAAGAGCAGTCGAAGTCCAGAAACACATGGACAGCAGGTGACGACTGCTCTGCCAGGGCATCATCACCAGGCAAGTTCAGGAACAACGGCTGCCAGCTGAGCCCCTATACCAGCCAGTCCAGGCCGAGGTGAGAAGCAAGGGCAACACAGAGAGCAAAATGTCAAATCCAGGTAGGGGAGCGGCAACGAGGGAACAAGCCAGGGCAGGAAAGAAAGCGGTCCTTTGGGATGGGATGAAGAGGAAGAAATTATCATCTTCAACTCCTAGATCAACCCCAGGTTCCCCAGCCTCTTCCAGAAACCACAGCCCTTTCCCCAGGAAGAGGGTAGCTCATTCAGCAGTGTGGACAGGGAGGCTGCAGTAGAAGTAGCAGAACAACCAACAAGCGCCTCTCTTGGCTCATTGGAGCCCACGGACACTGCACCACCAGCTGCTCCCCTGGCAGAAGGTCCAGGGGAAGGGAGGCACAGCACGCCTCTCACTGCAACAGTACCGGCGGAGAGCAGGCCAGCAAGTCCTCCATCAGCCCCTGCTTTTGAAGATGAGGGGAACAGAGCGCCTCCCCCCATTCCAGTGTCTCGAGACTCAAAGCCATCAGCCTGTCCCATCCCCAGTGAGCACAGCACGTTGGCGATGGTTGAGAGCCAGGGACATGGCCAAAATGCCTCCAGTGTCTCTGATGAATATCTGTATGAAACAGCCCAGATCATTGTCTCTGCAGTCCTACTCCATTCTGTAGCCATCATCCAGGGAGCCACGATCAAGGCACCAACTGCTCCCTCGGCCACAGGGCACAGGGTGATTCCTCTAACAGCAGAGCCTGTAGACTGTGAATCTTCAGCATCTGCTTTAGCTGGAGGTCCTGTGGGGGAGACCAGCAAAGGCCCTCTCACAGCAGAAGCAGCACCAGGAGAAGGAGACGTGGATTCTCCCTGAGCTGCTGACCCTGTGGGAGAAGCCAGTGAAGCCGCTCTTGCTCAAGCAGCAGCACCAGAGGAAGAAGAAGTGGCTTCTCCCTCGGCTGGAGGCCCTCTTTGGGAAGCCAGCGAAGCCACTCTCGCTGCAAGGTTTCCTTCAGTATGAAGTAAAAGAAAGGCCACTTGGGTCTAGAAGCCGCCCGCCATCACTGACAGCCATGCTGGGAACAGCCCAAGGCCTCAGCCAGCTTGTGGCTCGGGGGGAAAACAGAACTTCAAAATGGCCGCCAGTGCTGACAGGGAATGTATCGGGAGCCGCCCTGTCAGGAAGAGGCATTTCTCTCTCTGTTCACTAAGGCAGCATCTCTCTTGTAGGGCCACCAGTGAGCTGGTGAAAGAAGAAAGAAGCAATGTACTGTCTACAGCAGAGCCTGTAGACTGTACACCCTCAGCCTCTGCCTTGGCTGGAGGCCCTGTGGGGGAGAGCAGTGAAGCCCCTCTCAGTGCAGAAGCAGCACCACGAGTAGGAGAAGTGGCTTCTCCCTCGGCTGGAGGCCCTGCGTGGGACACCAAGGAAGCTGTTCTCTCTGAAGCAGCAGCTTCAGCGTCCTCTTCACAGGCCTTTCCCCAGGAAGTGTGCAGCTCATCCAACTCCTCCCTCAGAGACAGGGCACAGGGTGCCTCCTCCCACAGCAGAGCCTGTAGACTGTACCTCCTCAGCCTCTGCCTTGGCTGCAGGCCCTGTGGGAGAAACAAGCAAAGCCCCTCTCACTGCAGCAGCAGCTCCACGAGAAGAAGTGACTTCTCACGGATCGGAACTCCGCGCTCGCTTCGCAGCGATGCTGCGTCTCACTCCCACAGCACAATCACGCGATCACGCAGAGAGGCCCCTTAAACTTCTCATTCATGCTACAAGGATATATCACTTAGAACAATAACCAGACTATTTTGTTTTGCCTCTGGCAGAGTTCCTCGAGGAGTCACTCACTTCACAACAATACTTTGGCTCAAACACATACACATATACTTCCTTGCTGGTGCAGCTACTGCTGCCTCCGGTGCAATATTAGGATTAGAGGGAGCATAACTTGATTCCTCCTCCAAAAAAGGAGTCTTATTGTTTACATATAAACTTAAAGCCGGAATTTCCATCAGACCCGCATTGTGGCCAAAATAGTGAAGTTCCTTTTAATGGCTTTTCAGGCCAGACAATTAGACAATATCTAACCATTGCTTTTTTTTTTTTTTTTTTTCTTTTTCGCTAGTTTTTGGGTTGTTTTTCCAATTCCTTTTCTTTCTCCCCAAAGGACTACCTTTACGCACAATTCCGAGGATTCTGCTTCTGAAGATCTCCAAGGATGGAGGCTCCACAACCCCTCTGGGCAACCAGTTCCAGCAAATACAACCTGTTCCAGCAGCAGAGCGTACAGGAGCAGCGCCAGGTGAGGCTCAGGGAGCGAGACAGGGACAGCAGCGTGACGGGACGGCACGGAGAGCACCAGGATGAGGAGAACGGTTCTGGAGCAAGCCGGCCAGCTGGCCCTGAGCACCTCCGGCCTGGACGCAGTTATTCCCAAACCTGGGGTTTCTCCATGAAGAGCCGACCCCCAGGACAGCCAAAGCCCACAGGGCCCTGGCATTTCTGTGCCCAGAGGCACAAAGAGCAGCGTGGCCTAATTCAACCTGGCTGTCCGCAACCAGGAGCTGTCTCCATCGTCCCTCCATGCGGACAGGCAGCCAGTGCGGTCGTGCCCAGAGAGCGTGCGTCACACTGGCAGCTGCCACACAGAGTCGGGAGCCCCAGGAAGGTTTGATGCAACATCTTTGGCAGCCCTGGCAGCCTCCGACGAGCAGGCAGCACTTGCAGGAGGAGACAGGAAGGGCATTACCTTGGCAAGCCGAGCCCCGCTGTGCGTGGTCAGCTGCCAGGGCATGAATGGGGCCACTGCAGGGCAGCTCACAAAAGCACTTCTACAGGGACGTGGAGAGGAATGGCAGAAATGACCAAAGTAACTTGGCCTTTCCCCTCGATTCTCTTGCAGATGGAGAAGCTGTGAGACATGAAGACACTGCCACACAGTGGGGTGCGGCAGGAGGAGATAATCCATCTGCCAGCCATGCCGCCTTTCCCAAGGCAGGCAGCGACTCAGGCAGCAGCACCCAAGCAAGTGCCTGCAGCACAGACATTATCATCTGAAAGGGTCACTTGCAAGCTGCCCCCTCTACAAGCAACAGCCTCTGCATCTTCAGCTGCAGGAAGGGCAAAGGCATTGGGCACAGAGGCCCACAGCCACCAAGAGCTTCTGCCACCTCTTCCGTGCATCTCTGGTGACAGGGACAAGGCAGTGAGGGGCAAGGCTTTGTCCCTTGGGCAGACCTCCCAGGAACAAAGGACGCAGAACACCACCTCTCCTCACAGCAGTGCCTCAAAATTTGAAGAAGAGCCGGCACCCTGCCCCACACAGCCCCAAAGACTCTTTCACAGCACTGTGGGACACAGCACAGTCCCTCGTGTTTGAAGTCCTGGCGAAGACGATGGCTAAAAGCTGGGAACACGGCAAACGACTGGCAGCACTGGGGGGCCTGGCACACACAGGTTGCAAAGTGACACCAACAAGAGCAGTCGAAGTCCAGAAACACATGGACAGCAGGTGACGACTGCTCTGCCAGGGCATCATCACCAGGCAAGTTCAGGAACAACGGCTGCCAGCTGAGCCCCTATACCAGCCAGTCCAGGCCGAGGTGAGAAGCAAGGGCAACACAGAGAGCAAAATGTCAAATCCAGGTAGGGGAGCGGCAACGAGGGAACAAGCCAGGGCAGGAAAGAAAGCGGTCCTTTGGGATGGGATGAAGAGGAAGAAATTATCATCTTCAACTCCTAGATCAACCCCAGGTTCCCCAGCCTCTTCCAGGAACCACAGCCCTTTCCCCAGGAAGAGGGCAGCTCATTCAGCAGTGTGGACAGGGAGGCTGCAGTAGAAGTAGCAGAACAACCAACAAGCGCCTCTCTTGGCTCATTGGAGCCCACGGACACTGCACCACCAGCTGCTCCCCTGGCAGAAGGTCCAGGGGAAGGGAGGCACAGCACGCCTCTCACTGCAACAGTACCGGCGGAGAGCAGGCCAGCAAGTCCTCCATCAGCCCCTGCTTTTGAAGATGAGGGGAACAGAGCGCCTCCCCCCATTCCAGTGTCTCGAGACTCAAAGCCATCAGCCTGTCCCATCCCCAGTGAGCACAGCACGTTGGCGATGGTTGAGAGCCAGGGACATGGCCAAAATGCCTCCAGTGTCTCTGATGAATATCTGTATGAAACAGCCCAGATCATTGTCTCTGCAGTCCTACTCCATTCTGCAGCCATCATCCAGGGAGCCACGATCAAGGCACCAACTGCTCCCTCGGCCACAGGGCACAGGGTGATTCCTCTAACAGCAGAGCCTGTAGACTGTGAATCTTCAGCATCTGCTTTAGCTGGAGGTCCTGTGGGGGAGACCAGCAAAGGCCCTCTCACAGCAGAAGCAGCACCAGGAGAAGGAGACGTGGATTCTCCCTGAGCTGCTGACCCTCTGGGAGAAGCCAGTGAAGCCGCTCTTGCTCAAGCAGCAGCACCAGAGGAAGAAGAAGTGGCTTCTCCTTGGGCTGGAGGCCCTGTTTCGGAAGCCAGCGAAGCCACTCTCGCTGCAAGGTTTCCTTCAGTACAAAGTAAAAGAAAGGCCACTTGGGTCTAGAAGCCGCCCGCCATCACTGACAGCCATGCTGGGAACAGCCCAAGGCCTCAGCCAGCTTGTGGCTCGGGGGGAAAACAGAACTTCAAAATGGCCGCCAGTGCTGACAGGGAATGTATCGGGAGCCGCCCTGTCAGGAAGAGGCATTTCTCTCTCTGTTCACTAAGGCAGCATCTCTCTTGTAGGGCCACCAGTGAGCTGGTGAAAGAAGAAAGAAGCAATGTACTGTCTACAGCAGAGCCTGTAGACTGTACACCCTCAGCCTCTGCCTTGGCTGGAGGCCCTGTGGGGGAGAGCAGTGAAGCCCCTCTCAGTGCAGAAGCAGCACCATGAGTAGGAGAAGTGGCTTCTCCCTCGGCTGGAGGCCCTGCGTGGGACACCAAGGAAGCTGTTCTCTCTGAAGCAGCAGCTTCAGCGTCCTCTTCACAGGCCTTTCCCCAGGAAGTGTGCAGCTCATCCAACTCCTCCCTCAGCCACAGGGCACAGGGTGCCTCCTCCCACAGCAGAGCCTGTAGACTGTACCTCCTCAGCCTCTGCCTTGGCTGCAGGCCCTGTGGGAGAAACAAGCAAAGCCCCTCTCACTGCAGCAGCAGCTCCACGAGAAGAAGTGACTTCTCACGGATCGGAACTCCGCGCTCGCTTCGCAGCGATGCTGCGTCTCACTCCCACAGCACAATCACGCGATCACGCAGAGAGGCCCCTTAAACTTCTCATTCATGCTACAAGGATATATCACTTAGAACAATAACCAGACTATTTTGTTTTGTCTCTGGCAGAGTTCCTCGAGGAGTCACTCACTTCACAACAATACTTTGGCTCAAACACATACACATATACTTCCTTGCTGGTGCAGCTACTGCTGCCTCCGGTGCAATATTAGGATTAGAGGGAGCATAACTTGATTCCTCCTCCAAAAAAGGAGTCTTATTGTTTACATATAAACTTAAAGCCGGAATTTCCATCAGACCCGCATTGTGGCCAAAATAGTGAAGTTCCTTTTAATGGCTTTTCAGGCCAGACAATTAGACAATATCTAACCATTGCTTTTTCTTTTTTTTTTTTTTTTCTTTTTCGCTAGTTTTTGGGTTGTTTTTCCAATTCCTTTTCTTTCTCCCCAAAGGACTACCTTTACGCACAATTCCGAGGATTCTGCTTCTGAAGATCTCCAAGGATGGAGGCTCCACAACCCCTCTGGGCAACCAGTTCCAGCAAATACAACCTGTTCCAGCAGCAGAGCGTACAGGAGCAGCGCCAGGTGAGGCTCAGGGAGCGAGACAGGGACAGCAGCGTGACGGGACGGCACGGAGAGCACCAGGATGAGGAGAACGGTTCTGGAGCAAGCCGGCCAGCTGGCCCTGAGCACCTCCGGCCTGGACGCAGTTATTCCCAAACCTGGGGTTTCTCCATGAAGAGCCGACCCCCAGGACAGCCAAAGCCCACAGGGCCCTGGCATTTCTGTGCCCAGAGGCACAAAGAGCAGCGTGGCCTAATTCAACCTGGCTGTCCGCAACCAGGAGCTGTCTCCATCGTCCCTCCATGCGGACAGGCAGCCAGTGCGGTCGTGCCCAGAGAGCGTGCGTCACACTGGCAGCTGCCACACAGAGTCGGGAGCCCCAGGAAGGTTTGATGCAACATCTTTGGCAGCCCTGGCAGCCTCCGACGAGCAGGCAGCACTTGCAGGAGGAGACAGGAAGGGCATTACCCTGGCAAGCCGAGCCCCGCTGTGCGTGGTCAGCTGCCAGGGCATGAATGGGGCCACTGCAGGGCAGCTCACAAAAGCACTTCTACAGGGACGTGGAGAGGAATGGCAGAAATGACCAAAGTAACTTGGCCTTTCCCCTCGATTCTCTTGCAGATGGAGAAGCTGTGAGACATGAAGACACTGCCACACAGTGGGGTGCGGCAGGAGGAGATAATCCATCTGCCAGCCATGCCGCCTTTCCCAAGGCAGGCAGCGACTCAGGCAGCAGCACCCAAGCAAGTGCCTGCAGCACAGACATTATCATCTGAAAGGGTCACTTGCAAGCTGCCCCCTCTACAAGCAACAGCCTCTGCATCTTCAGCTGCAGGAAGGGCAAAGGCATTGGGCACAGAGGCCCACAGCCACCAAGAGCTTCTGCCACCTCTTCCGTCCATCTCTGGTGACAGGGACAAGGCAGTGAGGGGCAAGGCTTTGTCCCTTGGGCAGACCTCCCAGGAACAAAGGACGCAGAACACCACCTCTCCTCACAGCAGTGCCTCAAAATTTGAAGAAGAGCCGGCACCCTGCCCCACACAGCCCCAAAGACTCTTTCACAGCACTGTGGGACACAGCACAGTCCCTCGTGTTTGAAGTCCTGGCGAAGACGATGGCTAAAAGCTGGGAACACGGCAAACGACTGGCAGCACTGGGGGGCCTGGCACACACAGGTTGCAAAGTGACACCAACAAGAGCAGTCGAAGTCCAGA
The DNA here is from genome assembly GCF_964034855.1 of Anser brachyrhynchus. Classification (NCBI taxonomy): domain Eukaryota; kingdom Metazoa; phylum Chordata; class Aves; order Anseriformes; family Anatidae; genus Anser; species Anser brachyrhynchus. Next base: position 204,905,676 of record NC_137694.1, on the reverse strand, counting down.
AACACATGGACAGCAGGTGACGACTGCTCTGCCAGGGCATCATCACCAGGCAAGTTCAGGAACAACGGCTGCCAGCTGAGCCCCTATACCAGCCAGTCCAGGCCGAGGTGAGAAGCAAGGGCAGCAGGGACAGATACACATCAAAGCCAGGCAGTGGAGTGGCAAGGATGAGACAAGCCAGGGCCAGGGCAGGAAGGAAAGTGGTCCTGTGGGTTCGGATGAAGAGGAAGAGATTGTCATCTTCAAGTCCTGGATCAACCCCAGGTTCCCCAGCCTCTTTGAGGACCCACAGGCCTTTCCCCAGGAAGAGGGCAGCTCAGCCAGGAGCGCGGACAGGGAGGCTGCAGCACAATAAGCAGAACCCCCAACAAGTGCCTCTCTTGGCTCATTGGACACTGAAACATCGCCTGCTTGCCTGGCAGAGAGGCACGGCATGCCTCTCACCGCAACACAACCGTCAGAGAGCAGGCCAGCAAGTTGTCCATCAGCCCCTGCTTTGGAAGATGAGGGCTACAGAGCGCCTCCCCAGACACGTGGGGCTCAAGAGTCAAAGCCATCAGCCTGCCCCACTCCCATCGAGCACAGCACTGCAGTGATGGTTGAGAGCCAGGGACGTGCCCAACATGCCTCCAGTGCCTGTGATGAAGATCTGCATGAAACAGCCCGGACCCTGGTTTCCGCAGTCCTAAGACAAGCTGTAGCCATGAGCCGGGGAGCCACGAGCAAGGCACCAACTGCTCCCTTGGCCACAGGACCCAGGGTGCCTCCTCCCACTGCAGAGCCTGCAGACTCTGCATCCTCAGCATCTGCCTTGGCTGGAGCACTGGGGGACCTGGCACACACGGGGTGCACAGTGACAGCAACAAGATCAGCCGGGGTCCAGACAGACGCGGAGAGCAGGTGGACCACTGCTCTGCCAGGGCCTGATCCCCGGCTATGTGCAGGAAGAATGGCTGCAAGCAGAGACCCGGCACCAGCTAGCCCAGACAGGGGTGAGAAGCAAGGGCAACAGAGAGAGCAACATGTCAAACCCAGGCAGGGGAGTGGCGACAAGGCGACAAGCCAGGGCTGGGGCAGGAAGGAAAGTGGTCCTGTGGGTTCGGATGAAGAGGAAGAAATGGTCATCTTCACCTCCTGGATCAACCCCAGGCTCCCCAGCCTCTTCCAGGACCCACAGGCCTTTCCCCACACATAGGGCAGTTCACCCAGCAGCGTAGACTGCAAGGCTGCAGCAGAAGAAGCAGAACACCCGACAAGCGCCTCTCTTGGCTCACTGGAGCCCACGGACACTGCACCGTCAGCTGCTTCCGTGGCTGAATGTCCAGGGGAAGAGAGGTACGGCACGCCTCTCATGGGAATAAAACTGGCAGAGAGCAGGCCAGCAGGTCCTCCGTTAGCCCCTGCTTGAGAAGGTGAGGGCTACAGAGCGCCTCCCCCCACACCAGTGTCTCAGGACTCAAAGCCATCAGCCTGTCCCCTCCCCAGCGAGCACAGCACTGCGGCAATGGCTGAGACCCAGGGAAGCGACCAACATGCCTGCAGTGCCTGTGACGAAGACCTTTATGACAGCCCAGATCATCGTCTCTGCAGTCCTACACCATGCTGTAGCCACGAGCCAGGGAACCACGAGCAAGGCAACAAATCTCCCTCGGCCACAGGGCCCAGGGTGCCTCCTTCCACAGCAGAGCCTGCAGCGTCTATATCCTCAGCATCTGCTTTAGCTGGAGGCCCTCCTGGGAAGGCCAATGAAGCCCCTCTTGCTCAAGCAGCAGCACCAGAGGAAGAAGAAGTGGCTTCTCCCTGGGCTGGAGGCCCTGTGTGGGAAGCCACGAAGCCACTCTCGCTGCAAGGTTTCCTTCAGTACGAAGGAAAGGAAAGGTCTCTTGGGTCTAGGTCGCCCGCCATCACTGACGGCCAGGCTGGGGACAGCCCAAGGCCTCAGCCAGCTTGTGGCACAGCGGGAAACCAGAACTGCAAACTGGCAGCCAGGGCTGTCAGAGGATGGGTCGGGAGCTGCCCAGTCAGGGAGAGGCGTTCCGATCTCTGTTCACTAAGGCAGCATCTCTCTTGTAGGGCCACCAGTGAGCTGAGCAACCCGGGGCCAAAAGCCACCGCTCACCACCTCTCAGCACAGCAATGTCCCAAAATTGGAAGAAGAGTTAGCACCCTGCCCCACGCAGCCCTGCAGCTCCTGCCGAGGACATGGAAGGCCAAGTAAAGGCCTCCGTCTCCAGGGGCATTAGCAATGCCATAGCCTGCAACGAGGGAGCCACGAGGCAGCCAAAGCTTTCTGCTTTGTGCAGAGGTCCCAGGAGCAAAGGCCACACAACACCACCTCTCCTAACAACAGTGCCCCAAAATTTGAAGAAGAGTCATCACCCTGCCAAAAACAGCCCTGCAGAACGTGCCAGAGAAATGGAAGACCAGGTAAAAGCCTTAGTCTCCCGTGTCTTTAGCAATGCAATAGCCCGCAACGAGAGACCTATAAGGGAGGCAACGCTTTCTCCCTTGGACAGAGGCCCCAGGAGCAAAGGCTGCAAAACATCACCTCTCCTCACAGCAGTGCCCAAAAATTTGAAGAAGAGTCAGCACTCGTCCAAAAAAAAGCCCTGCAGCCACTGCCAAGGACATAGAAGACCCAGTAAAGGCCTTCATCTCCAGGGGCATTAGCAGTGCCATAGCCTGCAACGAGGAATCTATGAGGGAGGCAAGGCTTTTGCCCTGGGCAGAGGACTTACAAGCAGAGGCCACAGGACATCACCTCTCGTCACATCAGTGCCCCAAAATTTGAAGAAGAGTCAGCACCGTGCAAAAAACAGCCCTGCAGCCCCTGCCAAAGAAATGGAAGACCAAGTAAACATCTTCGTCCTCAGTGCCATTAGCAATGCCATTGCCTGCAACGAGGGAGCCATGAGGGAGGCAATGCTTTCTCCCTTGGACAGACGTCCCAGGATCAAAGGCCACAGGACACCACCTCTTCCCACAGCAGTGCCCCAGAATTTGAGAAGAGTGAGCACCCTGCCCCACACAGCCCCACAGACTCTTTCACAGCACTGTGGGACACAGCACAGTCCCTCGTGTTTGAAGTCCTGGCGAAGACGATGGCTAAAAGCTGGGAACACGGCAAACGACTGGCAGCACTGGGGGGCCTGGCACACACAGGTTGCAAAGTGACACCAACAAGAGCAGTCGAAGTCCAGAAACACATGGACAGCAGGTGACGACTGCTCTGCCAGGGCATCATCACCAGGCAAGTTCAGGAACAACGGCTGCCAGCTGAGCCCCTATACCAGCCAGTCCAGGCCGAGGTGAGAAGCAAGGGCAACACAGAGAGCAAAATGTCAAATCCAGGTAGGGGAGCGGCAACGAGGGAACAAGCCAGGGCAGGAAAGAAAGCGGTCCTTTGGGATGGGATGAAGAGGAAGAAATTATCATCTTCAACTCCTAGATCAACCCCAGGTTCCCCAGCCTCTTCCAGAAACCACAGCCCTTTCCCCAGGAAGAGGGTAGCTCATTCAGCAGTGTGGACAGGGAGGCTGCAGTAGAAGTAGCAGAACAACCAACAAGCGCCTCTCTTGGCTCATTGGAGCCCACGGACACTGCACCACCAGCTGCTCCCCTGGCAGAAGGTCCAGGGGAAGGGAGGCACAGCACGCCTCTCACTGCAACAGTACCGGCGGAGAGCAGGCCAGCAAGTCCTCCATCAGCCCCTGCTTTTGAAGATGAGGGGAACAGAGCGCCTCCCCCCATTCCAGTGTCTCGAGACTCAAAGCCATCAGCCTGTCCCATCCCCAGTGAGCACAGCACGTTGGCGATGGTTGAGAGCCAGGGACATGGCCAAAATGCCTCCAGTGTCTCTGATGAATATCTGTATGAAACAGCCCAGATCATTGTCTCTGCAGTCCTACTCCATTCTGTAGCCATCATCCAGGGAGCCACGATCAAGGCACCAACTGCTCCCTCGGCCACAGGGCACAGGGTGATTCCTCTAACAGCAGAGCCTGTAGACTGTGAATCTTCAGCATCTGCTTTAGCTGGAGGTCCTGTGGGGGAGACCAGCAAAGGCCCTCTCACAGCAGAAGCAGCACCAGGAGAAGGAGACGTGGATTCTCCCTGAGCTGCTGACCCTGTGGGAGAAGCCAGTGAAGCCGCTCTTGCTCAAGCAGCAGCACCAGAGGAAGAAGAAGTGGCTTCTCCCTCGGCTGGAGGCCCTCTTTGGGAAGCCAGCGAAGCCACTCTCGCTGCAAGGTTTCCTTCAGTATGAAGTAAAAGAAAGGCCACTTGGGTCTAGAAGCCGCCCGCCATCACTGACAGCCATGCTGGGAACAGCCCAAGGCCTCAGCCAGCTTGTGGCTCGGGGGGAAAACAGAACTTCAAAATGGCCGCCAGTGCTGACAGGGAATGTATCGGGAGCCGCCCTGTCAGGAAGAGGCATTTCTCTCTCTGTTCACTAAGGCAGCATCTCTCTTGTAGGGCCACCAGTGAGCTGGTGAAAGAAGAAAGAAGCAATGTACTGTCTACAGCAGAGCCTGTAGACTGTACACCCTCAGCCTCTGCCTTGGCTGGAGGCCCTGTGGGGGAGAGCAGTGAAGCCCCTCTCAGTGCAGAAGCAGCACCACGAGTAGGAGAAGTGGCTTCTCCCTCGGCTGGAGGCCCTGCGTGGGACACCAAGGAAGCTGTTCTCTCTGAAGCAGCAGCTTCAGCGTCCTCTTCACAGGCCTTTCCCCAGGAAGTGTGCAGCTCATCCAACTCCTCCCTCAGAGACAGGGCACAGGGTGCCTCCTCCCACAGCAGAGCCTGTAGACTGTACCTCCTCAGCCTCTGCCTTGGCTGCAGGCCCTGTGGGAGAAACAAGCAAAGCCCCTCTCACTGCAGCAGCAGCTCCACGAGAAGAAGTGACTTCTCACGGATCGGAACTCCGCGCTCGCTTCGCAGCGATGCTGCGTCTCACTCCCACAGCACAATCACGCGATCACGCAGAGAGGCCCCTTAAACTTCTCATTCATGCTACAAGGATATATCACTTAGAACAATAACCAGACTATTTTGTTTTGCCTCTGGCAGAGTTCCTCGAGGAGTCACTCACTTCACAACAATACTTTGGCTCAAACACATACACATATACTTCCTTGCTGGTGCAGCTACTGCTGCCTCCGGTGCAATATTAGGATTAGAGGGAGCATAACTTGATTCCTCCTCCAAAAAAGGAGTCTTATTGTTTACATATAAACTTAAAGCCGGAATTTCCATCAGACCCGCATTGTGGCCAAAATAGTGAAGTTCCTTTTAATGGCTTTTCAGGCCAGACAATTAGACAATATCTAACCATTGCTTTTTTTTTTTTTTTTTTTCTTTTTCGCTAGTTTTTGGGTTGTTTTTCCAATTCCTTTTCTTTCTCCCCAAAGGACTACCTTTACGCACAATTCCGAGGATTCTGCTTCTGAAGATCTCCAAGGATGGAGGCTCCACAACCCCTCTGGGCAACCAGTTCCAGCAAATACAACCTGTTCCAGCAGCAGAGCGTACAGGAGCAGCGCCAGGTGAGGCTCAGGGAGCGAGACAGGGACAGCAGCGTGACGGGACGGCACGGAGAGCACCAGGATGAGGAGAACGGTTCTGGAGCAAGCCGGCCAGCTGGCCCTGAGCACCTCCGGCCTGGACGCAGTTATTCCCAAACCTGGGGTTTCTCCATGAAGAGCCGACCCCCAGGACAGCCAAAGCCCACAGGGCCCTGGCATTTCTGTGCCCAGAGGCACAAAGAGCAGCGTGGCCTAATTCAACCTGGCTGTCCGCAACCAGGAGCTGTCTCCATCGTCCCTCCATGCGGACAGGCAGCCAGTGCGGTCGTGCCCAGAGAGCGTGCGTCACACTGGCAGCTGCCACACAGAGTCGGGAGCCCCAGGAAGGTTTGATGCAACATCTTTGGCAGCCCTGGCAGCCTCCGACGAGCAGGCAGCACTTGCAGGAGGAGACAGGAAGGGCATTACCTTGGCAAGCCGAGCCCCGCTGTGCGTGGTCAGCTGCCAGGGCATGAATGGGGCCACTGCAGGGCAGCTCACAAAAGCACTTCTACAGGGACGTGGAGAGGAATGGCAGAAATGACCAAAGTAACTTGGCCTTTCCCCTCGATTCTCTTGCAGATGGAGAAGCTGTGAGACATGAAGACACTGCCACACAGTGGGGTGCGGCAGGAGGAGATAATCCATCTGCCAGCCATGCCGCCTTTCCCAAGGCAGGCAGCGACTCAGGCAGCAGCACCCAAGCAAGTGCCTGCAGCACAGACATTATCATTTGAAAGGGTCACTTGCAAGCTGCCCCCTCTACAAGCAACAGCCTCTGCATCTTCAGCTGCAGGAAGGGCAAAGGCATTGGGCACAGAGGCCCACAGCCACCAAGAGCTTCTGCCACCTCTTCCGTGCATCTCTGGTGACAGGGACAAGGCAGTGAGGGGCAAGGCTTTGTCCCTTGGGCAGACCTCCCAGGAACAAAGGACGCAGAACACCACCTCTCCTCACAGCAGTGCCTCAAAATTTGAAGAAGAGCCGGCACCCTGCCCCACACAGCCCCAAAGACTCTTTCACAGCACTGTGGGACACAGCACAGTCCCTCGTGTTTGAAGTCCTGGCGAAGACGATGGCTAAAAGCTGGGAACACGGCAAACGACTGGCAGCACTGGGGGGCCTGGCACACACAGGTTGCAAAGTGACACCAACAAGAGCAGTCGAAGTCCAGAAACACATGGACAGCAGGTGACGACTGCTCTGCCAGGGCATCATCACCAGGCAAGTTCAGGAACAACGGCTGCCAGCTGAGCCCCTATACCAGCCAGTCCAGGCCGAGGTGAGAAGCAAGGGCAACACAGAGAGCAAAATGTCAAATCCAGGTAGGGGAGCGGCAACGAGGGAACAAGCCAGGGCAGGAAAGAAAGCGGTCCTTTGGGATGGGATGAAGAGGAAGAAATTATCATCTTCAACTCCTAGATCAACCCCAGGTTCCCCAGCCTCTTCCAGGAACCACAGCCCTTTCCCCAGGAAGAGGGCAGCTCATTCAGCAGTGTGGACAGGGAGGCTGCAGTAGAAGTAGCAGAACAACCAACAAGCGCCTCTCTTGGCTCATTGGAGCCCACGGACACTGCACCACCAGCTGCTCCCCTGGCAGAAGGTCCAGGGGAAGGGAGGCACAGCACGCCTCTCACTGCAACAGTACCGGCGGAGAGCAGGCCAGCAAGTCCTCCATCAGCCCCTGCTTTTGAAGATGAGGGGAACAGAGCGCCTCCCCCCATTCCAGTGTCTCGAGACTCAAAGCCATCAGCCTGTCCCATCCCCAGTGAGCACAGCACGTTGGCGATGGTTGAGAGCCAGGGACATGGCCAAAATGCCTCCAGTGTCTCTGATGAATATCTGTATGAAACAGCCCAGATCATTGTCTCTGCAGTCCTACTCCATTCTGCAGCCATCATCCAGGGAGCCACGATCAAGGCACCAACTGCTCCCTCGGCCACAGGGCACAGGGTGATTCCTCTAACAGCAGAGCCTGTAGACTGTGAATCTTCAGCATCTGCTTTAGCTGGAGGTCCTGTGGGGGAGACCAGCAAAGGCCCTCTCACAGCAGAAGCAGCACCAGGAGAAGGAGACGTGGATTCTCCCTGAGCTGCTGACCCTCTGGGAGAAGCCAGTGAAGCCGCTCTTGCTCAAGCAGCAGCACCAGAGGAAGAAGAAGTGGCTTCTCCTTGGGCTGGAGGCCCTGTTTCGGAAGCCAGCGAAGCCACTCTCGCTGCAAGGTTTCCTTCAGTACAAAGTAAAAGAAAGGCCACTTGGGTCTAGAAGCCGCCCGCCATCACTGACAGCCATGCTGGGAACAGCCCAAGGCCTCAGCCAGCTTGTGGCTCGGGGGGAAAACAGAACTTCAAAATGGCCGCCAGTGCTGACAGGGAATGTATCGGGAGCCGCCCTGTCAGGAAGAGGCATTTCTCTCTCTGTTCACTAAGGCAGCATCTCTCTTGTAGGGCCACCAGTGAGCTGGTGAAAGAAGAAAGAAGCAATGTACTGTCTACAGCAGAGCCTGTAGACTGTACACCCTCAGCCTCTGCCTTGGCTGGAGGCCCTGTGGGGGAGAGCAGTGAAGCCCCTCTCAGTGCAGAAGCAGCACCATGAGTAGGAGAAGTGGCTTCTCCCTCGGCTGGAGGCCCTGCGTGGGACACCAAGGAAGCTGTTCTCTCTGAAGCAGCAGCTTCAGCGTCCTCTTCACAGGCCTTTCCCCAGGAAGTGTGCAGCTCATCCAACTCCTCCCTCAGCCACAGGGCACAGGGTGCCTCCTCCCACAGCAGAGCCTGTAGACTGTACCTCCTCAGCCTCTGCCTTGGCTGCAGGCCCTGTGGGAGAAACAAGCAAAGCCCCTCTCACTGCAGCAGCAGCTCCACGAGAAGAAGTGACTTCTCACGGATCGGAACTCCGCGCTCGCTTCGCAGCGATGCTGCGTCTCACTCCCACAGCACAATCACGCGATCACGCAGAGAGGCCCCTTAAACTTCTCATTCATGCTACAAGGATATATCACTTAGAACAATAACCAGACTATTTTGTTTTGTCTCTGGCAGAGTTCCTCGAGGAGTCACTCACTTCACAACAATACTTTGGCTCAAACACATACACATATACTTCCTTGCTGGTGCAGCTACTGCTGCCTCCGGTGCAATATTAGGATTAGAGGGAGCATAACTTGATTCCTCCTCCAAAAAAGGAGTCTTATTGTTTACATATAAACTTAAAGCCGGAATTTCCATCAGACCCGCATTGTGGCCAAAATAGTGAAGTTCCTTTTAATGGCTTTTCAGGCCAGACAATTAGACAATATCTAACCATTGCTTTTTTTTTTTTTTTTTTTTTTTCTTTTTCGCTAGTTTTTGGGTTGTTTTTCCAATTCCTTTTCTTTCTCCCCAAAGGACTACCTTTACGCACAATTCCGAGGATTCTGCTTCTGAAGATCTCCAAGGATGGAGGCTCCACAACCCCTCTGGGCAACCAGTTCCAGCAAATACAACCTGTTCCAGCAGCAGAGCGTACAGGAGCAGCGCCAGGTGAGGCTCAGGGAGCGAGACAGGGACAGCAGCGTGACGGGACGGCACGGAGAGCACCAGGATGAGGAGAACGGTTCTGGAGCAAGCCGGCCAGCTGGCCCTGAGCACCTCCGGCCTGGACGCAGTTATTCCCAAACCTGGGGTTTCTCCATGAAGAGCCGACCCCCAGGACAGCCAAAGCCCACAGGGCCCTGGCATTTCTGTGCCCAGAGGCACAAAGAGCAGCGTGGCCTAATTCAACCTGGCTGTCCGCAACCAGGAGCTGTCTCCATCGTCCCTCCATGCGGACAGGCAGCCAGTGCGGTCGTGCCCAGAGAGCGTGCGTCACACTGGCAGCTGCCACACAGAGTCGGGAGCCCCAGGAAGGTTTGATGCAACATCTTTGGCAGCCCTGGCAGCCTCCGACGAGCAGGCAGCACTTGCAGGAGGAGACAGGAAGGGCATTACCCTGGCAAGCCGAGCCCCGCTGTGCGTGGTCAGCTGCCAGGGCATGAATGGGGCCACTGCAGGGCAGCTCACAAAAGCACTTCTACAGGGACGTGGAGAGGAATGGCAGAAATGACCAAAGTAACTTGGCCTTTCCCCTCGATTCTCTTGCAGATGGAGAAGCTGTGAGACATGAAGACACTGCCACACAGTGGGGTGCGGCAGGAGGAGATAATCCATCTGCCAGCCATGCCGCCTTTCCCAAGGCAGGCAGCGACTCAGGCAGCAGCACCCAAGCAAGTGCCTGCAGCACAGACATTATCATCTGAAAGGGTCACTTGCAAGCTGCCCCCTCTACAAGCAACAGCCTCTGCATCTTCAGCTGCAGGAAGGGCAAAGGCATTGGGCACAGAGGCCCACAGCCACCAAGAGCTTCTGCCACCTCTTCCGTCCATCTCTGGTGACAGGGACAAGGCAGTGAGGGGCAAGGCTTTGTCCCTTGGGCAGACCTCCCAGGAACAAAGGACGCAGAACACCACCTCTCCTCACAGCAGTGCCTCAAAATTTGAAGAAGAGCCGGCACCCTGCCCCACACAGCCCCACAGACTCTTTCACAGCACTGTGGGACACAGCACAGTCCCTCGTGTTTGAAGTCCTGGCGAAGACGATGGCTAAAAGCTGGGAACACGGCAAACGACTGGCAGCACTGGGGGGCCTGGCACACACAGGTTGCAAAGTGACACCAACAAGAGCAGTCGAAGTCCAGAAACACATGGACAGCAGGTGACGACTGCTCTGCCAGGGCATCATCACCAGGCAAGTTCAGGAACAACGGCTGCCAGCTGAGCCCCTATACCAGCCAGTCCAGGCCGAGGTGAGAAGCAAGGGCAGCAGGGACAGATACACATCAAAGCCAGGCAGTGGAGTGGCAAGGATGAGACAAGCCAGGGCCAGGGCAGGAAGGAAAGTGGTCCTGTGGGTTCGGATGAAGAGGAAGAGATTGTCATCTTCAAGTCCTGGATCAACCCCAGGTTCCCCAGCCTCTTTGAGGACCCACAGGCCTTTCCCCAGGAAGAGGGCAGCTCAGCCAGGAGCGCGGACAGGGAGGCTGCAGCACAATAAGCAGAACCCCCAACAAGTGCCTCTCTTGGCTCATTGGACACTGAAACATCGCCTGCTTGCCTGGCAGAGAGGCACGGCATGCCTCTCACCGCAACACAACCGTCAGAGAGCAGGCCAGCAAGTTGTCCATCAGCCCCTGCTTTGGAAGACGAGGGCTACAGAGCGCCTCCCCAGACACGTGGGGCTCAAGAGTCAAAGCCATCAGCCTGCCCCACTCCCATCGAGCACAGCACTGCAGTGATGGTTGAGAGCCAGGGACGTGCCCAACATGCCTCCAGTGCCTGTGATGAAGATCTGCATGAAACAGCCCGGACCCTGGTTTCCGCAGTCCTAAGACAAGCTGTAGCCATGAGCCGGGGAGCCACGAGCAAGGCACCAACTGCTCCCTTGGCCACAGGACCCAGGGTGCCTCCTCCCACTGCAGAGCCTGCAGACTCTGCATCCTCAGCATCTGCCTTGGCTGGAGCACTGGGGGACCTGGCACACACGGGGTGCACAGTGACAGCAACAAGATCAGCCGGGGTCCAGACAGACGCGGAGAGCAGGTGGACCACTGCTCTGCCAGGGCCTGATCCCCGGCTATGTGCAGGAAGAATGGCTGCAAGCAGAGACCCGGCACCAGCTAGCCCAGACAGGGGTGAGAAGCAAGGGCAACAGAGAGAGCAACATGTCAAACCCAGGCAGGGGAGTGGCGACAAGGCGACAAGCCAGGGCTGGGGCAGGAAGGAAAGTGGTCCTGTGGGTTCGGATGAAGAGGAAGAAATGGTCATCTTCACCTCCTGGATCAACCCCAGGCTCCCCAGCCTCTTCCAGGACCCACAGGCCTTTCCCCACACATAGGGCAGTTCACCCAGCAGCGTAGACTGCAAGGCTGCAGCAGAAGAAGCAGAACACCCGACAAGCGCCTCTCTTGGCTCACTGGAGCCCACGGACACTGCACCGTCAGCTGCTTCCGTGGCTGAATGTCCAGGGGAAGAGAGGTACGGCACGCCTCTCACGGGAATAAAACTGGCAGAGAGCAGGCCAGCAGGTCCTCCGTTAGCCCCTGCTTGAGAAGGTGAGGGCTACAGAGCGCCTCCCCCCACACCAGTGTCTCAGGACTCAAAGCCATCAGCCTGTCCCCTCCCCAGCGAGCACAGCACTGCGGCAATGGCTGAGACCCAGGGAAGCGACCAACATGCCTGCAGTGCCTGTGACGAAGACCTTTATGACAGCCCAGATCATCGTCTCTGCAGTCCTACACCATGCTGTAGCCACGAGCCAGGGAACCACGAGCAAGGCAACAAATCTCCCTCGGCCACAGGGCCCAGGGTGCCTCACAGAGAGCAAAATGTCAAATCCAGGTAGGGGAGCGGCAACGAGGGAACAAGCCAGGGCAGGAAAGAAAGCGGTCCTTTGGGATGGGATGAAGAGGAAGAAATTATCATCTTCAACTCCTAGATCAACCCCAGGTTCCCCAGCCTCTTCCAGGAACCACAGCCCTTTCCCCAGGAAGAGGGCAGCTCATTCAGCAGTGTGGACAGGGAGGCTGCAGTAGAAGTAGCAGAACAACCAACAAGCGCCTCTCTTGGCTCATTGGAGCCCACGGACACTGCACCACCAGCTGCTCCCCTGGCAGAAGGTCCAGGGGAAGGGAGGCACAGCACGCCTCTCACTGCAACAGTACCGGCGGAGAGCAGGCCAGCAAGTCCTCCATCAGCCCCTGCTTTTGAAGATGAGGGGAACAGAGCGCCTCCCCCCATTCCAGTGTCTCGAGACTCAAAGCCATCAGCCTGTCCCATCCCCAGTGAGCACAGCACGTTGGCGATGGTTGAGAGCCAGGGACATGGCCAAAATGCCTCCAGTGTCTCTGATGAATATCTGTATGAAACAGCCCAGATCATTGTCTCTGCAGTCCTACTCCATTCTGTAGCCATCATCCAGGGAGCCACGATCAAGGCACCAACTGCTCCCTCGGCCACAGGGCACAGGGTGATTCCTCTAACAGCAGAGCCTGTAGACTGTGAATCTTCAGCATCTGCTTTAGCTGGAGGTCCTGTGGGGGAGACCAGCAAAGGCCCTCTCACAGCAGAAGCAGCACCAGGAGAAGGAGACGTGGATTCTCCCTGAGCTGCTGACCCTGTGGGAGAAGCCAGTGAAGCCGCTCTTGCTCAAGCAGCAGCACCAGAGGAAGAAGAAGTGGCTTCTCCTTGGGCTGGAGGCCCTGTTTCGGAAGCCAGCGAAGCCACTCTCGCTGCAAGGTTTCCTTCAGTACAAAGTAAAAGAAAGGCCACTTGGGTCTAGAAGCCGCCCGCCATCACTGACAGCCATGCTGGGAACAGCCCAAGGCCTCAGCCAGCTTGTGGCTCGCGGGGAAAACAGAACTTCAAAATGGCCGCCAGTGCTGACAGGGAATGTATCGGGAGCCGCCCTGTCAGGAAGAGGCATTTCTCTCTCTGTTCACTAAGGCAGCATCTCTCTTGTAGGGCCACCAGTGAGCTGGTGAAAGAAGCAATGTACTGTCTACAGCAGAGCCTGTAGACTGTACACCCTCAGCCTCTGCCTTGGCTGGAGGCCCTGTGGGGGAGAGCAGTGAAGCCCCTCTCAGTGCAGAAGCAGCACCACGAGTAGGAGAAGTGGCTTCTCCCTCGGCTGGAGGCCCTGCGTGGGACACCAAGGAAGCTGTTCTCTCTGAAGCAGCAGCTTCAGCGTCCTCTTCACAGGCCTTTCCCCAGGAAGTGTGCAGCTCATCCAACTCCTCCCTCAGCCACAGGGCACAGGGTGCCTCCTCCCACAGCAGAGCCTGTAGACTGTACCTCCTCAGCCTCTGCCTTGGCTGCAGGCCCTGTGGGAGAAACAAGCAAAGCCCCTCTCACTGCAGCAGCAGCTCCACGAGAAGAAGTGACTTCTCACGGATCGGAACTCCGCGCTCGCTTCGCAGCGATGCTGCGTCTCACTCCCACAGCACAATCACGCGATCACGCAGAGAGGCCCCTTAAACTTCTCATTCATGCTACAAGGATATATCACTTAGAACAATAACCAGACTATTTTGTTTTGTCTCTGGCAGAGTTCCTCGAGGAGTCACTCACTTCACAACAATACTTTGGCTCAAACACATACACATATACTTCCTTGCTGGTGCAGCTACTGCTGCCTCCGGTGCAATATTAGGATTAGAGGGAGCATAACTTGATTCCTCCTCCAAAAAAGGAGTCTTATTGTTTACATATAAACTTCAAGCCGGAATTTCCATCAGACCCGCATTGTGGCCAAAATAGTGAAGTTCCTTTTAATGGCTTTTCAGGCCAGACAATTAGACAATATCTAACCATTGCTTTTTTTTTTTTTTTTTTTTCTTTTTCGCTAGTTTTTGGGTTGTTTTTCCAATTCCTTTTCTTTCTCCCCAAAGGACTACCTTTACGCACAATTCCGAGGATTCTGCTTCTGAAGATCTCCAAGGATGGAGGCTCCACAACCCCTCTGGGCAACCAGTTCCAGCAAATACAACCTGTTCCAGCAGCAGAGCGTACAGGAGCAGCGCCAGGTGAGGCTCAGGGAGCGAGACAGGGACAGCAGCGTGACGGGACGGCACGGAGAGCACCAGGATGAGGAGAACGGTTCTGGAGCAAGCCGGCCAGCTGGCCCTGAGCACCTCCGGCCTGGACGCAGTTATTCCCAAACCTGGGGTTTCTCCATGAAGAGCCGACCCCCAGGACAGCCAAAGCCCACAGGGCCCTGGCATTTCTGTGCCCAGAGGCACAAAGAGCAGTGTGGCCTAATTCAACCTGGCTGTCCGCAACCAGGAGCTGTCTCCATTGTCCCTCCATGCGGACAGGCAGCCAGTGCGGTCGTGCCCAGAGAGCGTGCGTCACACTGGCAGCTGCCACACAGAGTCGGGAGCCCCAGGAAGGTTTGATGCAACATCTTTGGCAGCCCTGGCAGCCTCCGACGAGCAGGCAGCACTTGCAGGAGGAGACAGGAAGGGCATTACCCTGGCAAGCCGAGCCCCGCTGTGCGAGGTCAGCTGCCAGGGCATGAATGGGGCCACTGCAGGGCAGCTCACAAAAGCACTTCTACAGGGACGTGGAGAGGAATGGCAGAAATGACCAAAGTAACTTGGCCTTTCCCCTCGATTCTCTTGCAGATGGAGAAGCTGTGAGACATGAAGACACTGCCACACAGTGGGGTGCGGCAGGAGGAGATAATCCATCTGCCAGCCATGCCGCCTTTCCCAAGGCAGGCAGCGACTCAGGCAGCAGCACCCAAGCAAGTGCCTGCAGCACAGACATTATCATCTGAAAGGGTCACTTGCAAGCTGCCCCCTCTACAAGCAACAGCCTCTGCATCTTCAGCTGCAGGCAGGGCAAAGGCATTGGGCACAGAGGCCCACAGCCACCAAGAGCTTCTGCCACCTCTTCCGTCCATCTCTGGTGACAGGGACAAGGCAGTGAGGGGCAAGGCTTTGTCCCTTGGGCAGACCTCCCAGGAACAAAGGATGCAGAACACCACCTCTCCTCACAGCAGTGCCTCAAAATTTGAAGAAGAGCCGGCACCCTGCCCCACACAGCTCCACAGACTCTTTCACAGCACTGTGGGACACAGCACAGTCCCTCGTGTTTGAAGTCCTGGCGAAGACGATGGCTAAAAGCTGGGAACACGGCAAACGACTGGCAGCACTGGGGGGCCTGGCACACGCAGGTTGCAAAGTGACACCAACAAGAGCAGTCGAAGTCCAGAAACACATGGACAGCAGGTGACGACTGCTCTGCCAGGGCATCATCACCAGGCAAGTTCAGGAACAACGGCTGCCAGCTGAGCCCCTATACCAGCCAGTCCAGGCCGAGGTGAGAAGCAAGGGCAGCAGGGACAGATACACATCAAAGCCAGGCAGTGGAGTGGCAAGGATGAGACAAGCCAGGGCCAGGGCAGGAAGGAAAGTGGTCCTGTGGGTTCGGATGAAGAGGAAGAGATTGTCATCTTCAAGTCCTGGATCAACCCCAGGTTCCCCAGCCTCTTTGAGGACCCACAGGCCTTTCCCCAGGAAGAGGGCAGCTCAGCCAGGAGCGCGGACAGGGAGGCTGCAGCACAATAAGCAGAACCCCCAACAAGTGCCTCTCTTGGCTCATTGGACACTGAAACATCGCCTGCTTGCCTGGCAGAGAGGCACGGCATGCCTCTCACCGCAACACAACCGTCAGAGAGCAGGCCAGAAAGTTGTCCATCAGCCCCTGCTTTGGAAGACGAGGGCTACAGAGCGCCTCCCCAGACACGTGGGGCTCAAGAGTCAAAGCCATCAGCCTGCCCCACTCCCATCGAGCACAGCACTGCAGTGATGGTTGAGAGCCAGGGACGTGCCCAACATGCCTCCAGTGCCTGTGATGAAGATCTGCATGAAACAGCCCGGACCCTGGTTTCCGCAGTCCTAAGACAAGCTGTAGCCATGAGCCGGGGAGCCACGAGCAAGGCACCAACTGCTCCCTTGGCCACAGGACCCAGGGTGCCTCCTCCCACTGCAGAGCCTGCAGACTCTGCATCCTCAGCATCTGCCTTGGCTGGAGCACTGGGGGACCTGGCACACACGGGGTGCACAGTGACAGCAACAAGATCAGCCGGGGTCCAGACAGACGCGGAGAGCAGGTGGACCACTGCTCTGCCAGGGCCTGATCCCCGGCTATGTGCAGGAAGAATGGCTGCAAGCAGAGACCCGGCACCAGCTAGCCCAGACAGGGGTGAGAAGCAAGGGCAACAGAGAGAGCAACATGTCAAACCCAGGCAGGGGAGTGGCGACAAGGCGACAAGCCAGGGCTGGGGCAGGAAGGAAAGTGGTCCTGTGGGTTCGGATGAAGAGGAAGAAATGGTCATCTTCACCTCCTGGATCAACCCCAGGCTCCCCAGCCTCTTCCAGGACCCACAGGCCTTTCCCCACACATAGGGCAGTTCACCCAGCAGCGTAGACTGCAAGGCTGCAGCAGAAGAAGCAGAACACCCGACAAGCGCCTCTCTTGGCTCACTGGAGCCCACGGACACTGCACCGTCAGCTGCTTCCGTGGCTGAATGTCCAGGGGAAGAGAGGTACGGCACGCCTCTCACGGGAATAAAACTGGCAGAGAGCAGGCCAGCAGGTCCTCCGTTAGCCCCTGCTTGAGAAGGTGAGGGCTACAGAGCGCCTCCCCCCACACCAGTGTCTCAGGACTCAAAGCCATCAGCCTGTCCCCTCCCCAGCGAGCACAGCACTGCGGCAATGGCTGAGACCCAGGGAAGCGACCAACATGCCTGCAGTGCCTGTGACGAAGACCTTTATGACAGCCCAGATCATCGTCTCTGCAGTCCTACACCATGCTGTAGCCACGAGCCAGGGAACCACGAGCAAGGCAACAAATCTCCCTCGGCCACAGGGCCCAGGGTGCCTCCTTCCACAGCAGAGCCTGCAGCGTCTATATCCTCAGCATCTGCTTTAGCTGGAGACCCTCCTGGGAAGGCCAATGAAGCCCCTCTTGCTCAAGCAGCAGCACCAGAGGAAGAAGAAGTGGCTTCTCCCTGGGCTGGAGGCCCTGTGTGGGAAGCCACGAAGCCACTCTCGCTGCAAGGTTTCCTTCAGTACGAAGGAAAGGAAAGGTCTCTTGGGTCTAGGTCGCCCGCCATCACTGACGGCCAGGCTGGGGACAGCCCAAGGCCTCAGCCAGCTTGTGGCACAGCGGGAAACCAGAACTGCAAACTGGCAGCCAGGGCTGTCAGAGGATGGGTCGGGAGCTGCCCAGTCAGGGAGAGGCGTTCCGATCTCTGTTCACTAAGGCAGCATCTCTCTTGTAGGGCCACCAGTGAGCTGAGCAACCCGGGGCCAAAAGCCACCGCTCACCACCTCTCAGCACAGCAATGTCCCAAAATTGGAAGAAGAGTTAGCACCCTGCCCCACGCAGCCCTGCAGCTCCTGCCGAGGACATGGAAGGCCAAGTAAAGGCCTCCGTCTCCAGGGGCATTAGCAATGCCATAGCCTGCAACGAGGGAGCCACGAGGCAGCCAAAGCTTTCTGCTTTGTGCAGAGGTCCCAGGAGCAAAGGCCACACAACACCACCTCTCCTAACAACAGTGCCCCAAAATTTGAAGAAGAGTCATCACCCTGCCAAAAACAGCCCTGCAGAACGTGCCAGAGAAATGGAAGACCAGGTAAAAGCCTTAGTCTCCCGTGTCTTTAGCAATGCAATAGCCCGCAACGAGAGACCTATAAGGGAGGCAACGCTTTCTCCCTTGGACAGAGGCCCCAGGAGCAAAGGCTGCAAAACATCACCTCTCCTCACAGCAGTGCCCAAAAATTTGAAGAAGAGTCAGCACTCGTCCAAAAAAAAGCCCTGCAGCCACTGCCAAGGACATAGAAGACCCAGTAAAGGCCTTCATCTCCAGGGGCATTAGCAGTGCCATAGCCTGCAATGAGGAATCTATGAGGGAGGCAAGGCTTTTGCCCTGGGCAGAGGACTTACAAGCAGAGGCCACAGGACATCACCTCTCGTCACATCAGTGCCCCAAAATTTGAAGAAGAGTCAGCACCGTGCAAAAAACAGCCCTGCAGCCCCTGCCAAAGAAATGGAAGACCAAGTAAACATCTTCGTCCTCAGTGCCATTAGCAATGCCATTGCCTGCAACGAGGGAGCCATGAGGGAGGCAATGCTTTCTCCCTTGGACAGACGTCCCAGGATCAAAGGCCACAGGACACCACCTCTTCCCACAGCAGTGCCCCAGAATTTGAGAAGAGTGAGCACCCTGCCCCACACAGCCCCACAGACTCTTTCACAGCACTGTGGGACACAGCACAGTCCCTCGTGTTTGAAGTCCTGGCGAAGACGATGGCTAAAAGCTGGGAACACGGCAAACGACTGGCAGCACTGGGGGGCCTGGCACACACAGGTTGCAAAGTGACACCAACAAGAGCAGTCGAAGTCCAGAAACACATGGACAGCAGGTGACGACTGCTCTGCCAGGGCATCATCACCAGGCAAGTTCAGGAACAACGGCTGCCAGCTGAGCCCCTATACCAGCCAGTCCAGGCCGAGGTGAGAAGCAAGGGCAGCAGGGACAGATACACATCAAAGCCAGGCAGTGGAGTGGCAAGGATGAGACAAGCCAGGGCCAGGGCAGGAAGGAAAGTGGTCCTGTGGGTTCGGATGAAGAGGAAGAGATTGTCATCTTCAAGTCCTGGATCAACCCCAGGTTCCCCAGCCTCTTTGAGGACCCACAGGCCTTTCCCCAGGAAGAGGGCAGCTCAGCCAGGAGCGCGCACAGGGAGGCTGCAGCACAATAAGCAGAACCCCCAACAAGTGCCTCTCTTGGCTCATTGGACACTGAAACATCGCCTGCTTGCCTGGCAGAGAGGCACGGCATGCCTCTCACCGCAACACAACCGTCAGAGAGCAGGCCAGCAAGTTGTCCATCAGCCCCTGCTTTGGAAGACGAGGGCTACAGAGCGCCTCCCCAGACACGTGGGGCTCAAGAGTCAAAGCCATCAGCCTGCCCCACTCCCATCGAGCACAGCACTGCAGTGATGGTTGAGAGCCAGGGACGTGCCCAACATGCCTCCAGTGCCTGTGATGAAGATCTGCATGAAACAGCCCGGACCCTGGTTTCCGCAGTCCTAAGACAAGCTGTAGCCATGAGCCGGGGAGCCACGAGCAAGGCACCAACTGCTCCCTTGGCCACAGGACCCAGGGTGCCTCCTCCCACTGCAGAGCCTGCAGACTCTGCATCCTCAGCATCTGCCTTGGCTGGAGCACTGGGGGACCTGGCACACACGGGGTGCACAGTGACAGCAACAAGATCAGCCGGGGTCCAGACAGACGCGGAGAGCAGGTGGACCACTGCTCTGCCAGGGCCTGATCCCCGGCTATGTGCAGGAAGAATGGCTGCAAGCAGAGACCCGGCACCAGCTAGCCCAGACAGGGGTGAGAAGCAAGGGCAACAGAGAGAGCAACATGTCAAACCCAGGCAGGGGAGTGGCGACAAGGCGACAAGCCAGGGCTGGGGCAGGAAGGAAAGTGGTCCTGTGGGTTCGGATGAAGAGGAAGAAATGGTCATCTTCACCTCCTGGATCAACCCCAGGCTCCCCAGCCTCTTCCAGGACCCACAGGCCTTTCCCCACACATAGGGCAGTTCACCCAGCAGCGTAGACTGCAAGGCTGCAGCAGAAGAAGCAGAACACCCGACAAGCGCCTCTCTTGGCTCACTGGAGCCCACGGACACTGCACCGTCAGCTGCTTCCGTGGCTGAATGTCCAGGGGAAGAGAGGTACGGCACGCCTCTCACGGGAATAAAACTGGCAGAGAGCAGGCCAGCAGGTCCTCCGTTAGCCCCTGCTTGAGAAGGTGAGGGCTACAGAGCGCCTCCCCCCACACCAGTGTCTCAGGACTCAAAGCCATCAGCCTGTCCCCTCCCCAGCGAGCACAGCACTGCGGCAATGGCTGAGACCCAGGGAAGCGACCAACATGCCTGCAGTGCCTGTGACGAAGACCTTTATGACAGCCCAGATCATCGTCTCTGCAGTCCTACACCATGCTGTAGCCACGAGCCAGGGAACCACGAGCAAGGCAACAAATCTCCCTCGGCCACAGGGCCCAGGGTGCCTCCTTCCACAGCAGAGCCTGCAGCGTCTATATCCTCAGCATCTGCTTTAGCTGGAGGCCCTCCTGGGAAGGCCAATGAAGCCCCTCTTGCTCAAGCAGCAGCACCAGAGGAAGAAGAAGTGGCTTCTCCCTGGGCTGGAGGCCCTGTGTGGGAAGCCACGAAGCCACTCTCGCTGCAAGGTTTCCTTCAGTACGAAGGAAAGGAAAGGTCTCTTGGGTCTAGGTCGCCCGCCATCACTGACGGCCAGGCTGGGGACAGCCCAAGGCCTCAGCCAGCTTGTGGCACAGCGGGAAACCAGAACTGCAAACTGGCAGCCAGGGCTGTCAGAGGATGGGTCGGGAGCTGCCCAGTCAGGGAGAGGCGTTCCGATCTCTGTTCACTAAGGCAGCATCTCTCTTGTAGGGCCACCAGTGAGCTGAGCAACCCGGGGCCAAAAGCCACCGCTCACCACCTCTCAGCACAGCAATGTCCCAAAATTGGAAGAAGAGTTAGCACCCTGCCCCACGCAGCCCTGCAGCTCCTGCCGAGGACATGGAAGGCCAAGTAAAGGCCTCCGTCTCCAGGGGCATTAGCAATGCCATAGCCTGCAACGAGGGAGCCACGAGGCAGCCAAAGCTTTCTGCTTTGTGCAGAGGTCCCAGGAGCAAAGGCCACACAACACCACCTCTCCTAACAACAGTGCCCCAAAATTTGAAGAAGAGTCATCACCCTGCCAAAAACAGCCCTGCAGAACGTGCCAGAGAAATGGAAGACCAGGTAAAAGCCTTAGTCTCCCGTGTCTTTAGCAATGCAATAGCCCGCAACGAGAGACCTATAAGGGAGGCAACGCTTTCTCCCTTGGACAGAGGCCCCAGGAGCAAAGGCTGCAAAACATCACCTCTCCTCACAGCAGTGCCCGAAAATTTGAAGAAGAGTCAGCACTCGTCCAAAAAAAAGCCCTGCAGCCACTGCCAAGGACATAGAAGACCCAGTAAAGGCCTTCATCTCCAGGGGCATTAGCAGTGCCGTAGCCTGCAACGAGGAATCTATGAGGGAGGCAAGGCTTTTGCCCTGGGCAGAGGACTTACAAGCAGAGGCCACAGGACATCACCTCTCGTCACATCAGTGCCCCAAAATTTGAAGAAGAGTCAGCACCGTGCAAAAAACAGCCCTGCAGCCCCTGCCAAAGAAATGGAAGACCAAGTAAACATCTTCGTCCTCAGTGCCATTAGCAATGCCATTGCCTGCAACGAGGGAGCCATGAGGGAGGCAATGCTTTCTCCCTTGGACAGACGTCCCAGGATCAAAGGCCACAGGACACCACCTCTTCCCACAGCAGTGCCCCAGAATTTGAGAAGAGTGAGCACCCTGCCCCACACAGCCCCACAGACTCTTTCACAGCACTGTGGGACACAGCACAGTCCCTCGTGTTTGAAGTCCTGGCGAAGACGATGGCTAAAAGCTGGGAACACGGCAAACGACTGGCAGCACTGGGGGGCCTGGCACACGCAGGTTGCAAAGTGACACCAACAAGAGCAGTCGAAGTCCAGAAACACATGGACAGCAGGTGACGACTGCTCTGCCAGGGCATCATCACCAGGCAAGTTCAGGAACAACGGCTGCCAGCTGAGCCCCTATACCAGCCAGTCCAGGCCGAGGTGAGAAGCAAGGGCAACACAGAGAGCAAAATGTCAAATCCAGGTAGGGGAGCGGCAACGAGGGAACAAGCCAGGGCAGGAAAGAAAGCGGTCCTTTGGGATGGGATGAAGAGGAAGAAATTATCATCTTCGACTCCTAGATCAACCCCAGGTTCCCCAGCCTCTTCCAGGAACCACAGCCCTTTCGCCAGGAAGAGGGCAGCTCATTCAGCAGTGTGGACAGGGAGGCTGCAGTAGAAGTAGCAGAACAACCAACAAGCGCCTCTCTTGGCTCATTGGAGCCCACAGACACTGCACCACCAGCTGCTCCCCTGGCAGAAGGTCCAGGGGAAGGGAGGCACAGCACGCCTCTCACTGCAACAGTACCGGCGGAGAGCAGGCCAGCAAGTCCTCCATCAGCCCCTGCTTTTGAAGATGAGGGGAACAGAGCGCCTCCCCCCATTCCAGTGTCTCGAGACTCAAAGCCATCAGCCTGTCCCATCCCCAGTGAGCACAGCACGTTGGCGATGGTTGAGAGCCAGGGACATGGCCAAAATGCCTCCAGTGTCTCTGATGAATATCTGTATGAAACAGCCCAGATCATTGTCTCTGCAGTCCTACTCCATTCTGTAGCCATCATCCAGGGAGCCACGATCAAGGCACCAACTGCTCCCTCGGCCACAGGGCACAGGGTGATTCCTCTAACAGCAAAGCCTGTAGACTGTGAATCTTCAGCATCTGCTTTAGCTGGAGGTCCTGTGGGGGAGACCAGCAAAGGCCCTCTCACAGCAGAAGCAGCACCAGGAGAAGGAGACGTGGATTCTCCCTGAGCTGCTGACCCTGTGGGAGAAGCCAGTGAAGCCGCTCTTGCTCAAGCAGCAGCACCAGAGGAAGAAGAAGTGGCTTCTCCTTGGGCTGGAGGCCCTGTTTCGGAAGCCAGCGAAGCCACTCTCGCTGCAAGGTTTCCTTCAGTACGAAGTAAAAGAAAGGCCACTTGGGTCTAGAAGCCGCCCGCCATCACTGACAGCCATGCTGGGAACAGCCCAAGGCCTCAGCCAGCTTGTGGCTCGGGGGGAAAACAGAACTTCAAAATGGCCGCCAGTGCTGACAGGGAATGTATCGGGAGCCGCCCTGTCAGGAAGAGGCATTTCTCTCTCTGTTCACTAAGGCAGCATCTCTCTTGTAGGGCCACCAGTGAGCTGGTGAAAGAAGAAAGAAGCAATGTACTGTCTACAGCAGAGCCTGTAGACTGTACACCCTCAGCCTCTGCCTTGGCTGGAGGCCCTGTGGGGGAGAGCAGTGAAGCCCCTCTCAGTGCAGAAGCAGCACCACGAGTAGGAGAAGTGGCTTCTCCCTCGGCTGGAGGCCCTGCGTGGGACACCAAGGAAGCTGTTCTCTCTGAAGCAGCAGCTTCAGCGTCCTCTTCACAGGCCTTTCCCCAGGAAGTGTGCAGCTCATCCAACTCCTCCCTCAGCCACAGGGCACAGGGTGCCTCCTCCCACAGCAGAGCCTGTAGACTGTACCTCCTCAGCCTCTGCCTTGGCTGCAGGCCCTGTGGGAGAAACAAGCGAAGCCCCTCTCACTGCAGCAGCAGCTCCACGAGAAGAAGTGACTTCTCACGGATCGGAACTCCGCGCTCGCTTCGCAGCGATGCTGCGTCTCACTCCCACAGCACAATCACGCGATCACGCAGAGAGGCCCCTTAAACTTCTCATTCATGCTACAAGGATATATCACTTAGAACAATAACCAGACTATTTTGTTTTGTCTCTGGCAGAGTTCCTCGAGGAGTCACTCACTTCACAACAATACTTTGGCTCAAACACATACACATATACTTCCTTGCTGGTGCAGCTACTGCTGCCTCCGGTGCAATATTAGGATTAGAGGGAGCATAACTTGATTCCTCCTCCAAAAAAGGAGTCTTATTGTTTACATATAAACTTAAAGCCGGAATTTCCATCAGACCCGCATTGTGGCCAAAATAGTGAAGTTCCTTTTAATGGCTTTTCAGGCCAGACAATTAGACAATATCTAACCATTGCTTTTTTTTTTTTTTTTTTTCTTTTTCGCTAGTTTTTGGGTTGTTTTTCCAATTCCTTTTCTTTCTCCCCAAAGGACTACCTTTACGCACAATTCCGAGGATTCTGCTTCTGAAGATCTCCAAGGATGGAGGCTCCACAACCCCTCTGGGCAACCAGTTCCAGCAAATACAACCTGTTCCAGCAGCAGAGCGTACAGGAGCAGCGCCAGGTGAGGCTCAGGGAGCGAGACAGGGACAGCAGCGTGACGGGACGGCACGGAGAGCACCAGGATGAGGAGAACGGTTCTGGAGCAAGCCGGCCAGCTGGCCCTGAGCACCTCCGGCCTGGACGCAGTTATTCCCAAACCTGGGGTTTCTCCATGAAGAGCCGACCCCCAGGACAGCCAAAGCCCACAGGGCCCTGGCATTTCTGTGCCCAGAGGCACAAAGAGCAGTGTGGCCTAATTCAACCTGGCTGTCCGCAACCAGGAGCTGTCTCCATCGTCCCTCCATGCGGACAGGCAGCCAGTGCGGTCGTGCCCAGAGAGCGTGCGTCACACTGGCAGCTGCCACACAGAGTCGGGAGCCCCAGGAAGGTTTGATGCAACATCTTTGGCAGCCCTGGCAGCCTCCGACGAGCAGGCAGCACTTGCAGGAGGAGACAGGAAGGGCATTACCCTGGCAAGCCGAGCCCCGCTGTGCGTGGTCAGCTGCCAGGGCATGAATGGGGCCACTGCAGGGCAGCTCACAAAAGCACTTCTACAGGGACGTGGAGAGGAATGGCAGAAATGACCAAAGTAACTTGGCCTTTCCCCTCGATTCTCTTGCAGATGGAGAAGCTGTGAGACATGAAGACACTGCCACACAGTGGGGTGCGGCAGGAGGAGATAATCCATCTGCCAGCCATGCCGCCTTTCCCAAGGCAGGCAGCGACTCAGGCAGCAGCACCCAAGCAAGTGCCTGCAGCACAGACATTATCATCTGAAAGGGTCACTTGCAAGCTGCCCCCTCTACAAGCAACAGCCTCTGCATCTTCAGCTGCAGGCAGGGCAAAGGCATTGGGCACAGAGGCCCACAGCCACCAAGAGCTTCTGCCACCTCTTCCGTGCATCTCTGGTGACAGGGACAAGGCAGTGAGGGGCAAGGCTTTGTCCCTTGGGCAGACCTCCCAGGAACAAAGGACGCAGAACACCACCTCTCCTCACAGCAGTGCCCCAGAATTTGAGAAGAGTGAGCACCCTGCCCCACACAGCCCCACAGACTCTTTCACAGCACTGTGGGACACAGCACAGTCCCTCGTGTTTGAAGTCCTGGCGAAGACGATGGCTAAAAGCTGGGAACACGGCAAACGACTGGCAGCACTGGGGGGCCTGGCACACACAGGTTGCAAAGTGACACCAACAAGAGCAGTCGAAGTCCAGAAACACATGGACAGCAGGTGACGACTGCTCTGCCAGGGCATCATCACCAGGCAAGTTCAGGAACAACGGCTGCCAGCTGAGCCCCAATACCAGCCAGTCCAGGCCGAGGTGAGAAGCAAGGGCAACACAGAGAGCAAAATGTCAAATCCAGGTAGGGGAGCGGCAACGAGGGAACAAGTCAGGGCAGGAAAGAAAGCGGTCCTTTGGGATGGGATGAAGAGGAAGAAATTATCATCTTCAACTCCTAGATCAACCCCAGGTTCCCCAGCCTCTTCCAGGAACCACAGCCCTTTCCCCAGGAAGAGGGCAGCTCATTCAGCAGTGTGGACAGGGAGGCTGCAGTAGAAGTAGCAGAACAACCAACAAGCGCCTCTCTTGGCTCATTGGAGCCCACGGACACTGCACCACCAGCTGCTCCCCTGGCAGAAGGTCCAGGGGAAGGGAGGCACAGCACGCCTCTCACTGCAACAGTACCGGCGGAGAGCAGGCCAGCAAGTCCTCCATCAGCCCCTGCTTTTGAAGATGAGGGGAACAGAGCGCCTCCCCCCATTCCAGTGTCTCGAGACTCAAAGCCATCAGCCTGTCCCATCCCCAGTGAGCACAGCACGTTGGCGATGGTTGAGAGCCAGGGACATGGCCAAAATGCCTCCAGTGTCTCTGATGAATATCTGTATGAAACAGCCCAGATCATTGTCTCTGCAGTCCTACTCCATTCTGTAGCCATCATCCAGGGAGCCACGATCAAGGCACCAACTGCTCCCTCGGCCACAGGGCACAGGGTGATTCCTCTAACAGCAGAGCCTGTAGACTGTGAATCTTCAGCATCTGCTTTAGCTGGAGGTCCTGTGGGGGAGACCAGCAAAGGCCCTCTCACAGCAGAAGCAGCACCAGGAGAAGGAGACGTGGATTCTCCCTGAGCTGCTGACCCTGTGGGAGAAGCCAGTGAAGCCGCTCTTGCTCAAGCAGCAGCACCAGAGGAAGAAGAAGTGGCTTCTCCCTCGGCTGGAGGCCCTGCGTGGGACACCAAGGAAGCTGTTCTCTCTGAAGCAGCAGCTTCAGCGTCCTCTTCACAGGCCTTTCCCCAGGAAGTGTGCAGCTCATCCAACTCCTCCCTCAGCCACAGGGCACAGGGTGCCTCCTCCCACAGCAGAGCCTGTAGACTGTACCTCCTCAGCCTCTGCCTTGGCTGCAGGCCCTGTGGGAGAAACAAGCAAAGCCCCTCTCACTGCAGCAGCAGCTCCACGAGAAGAAGTGACTTCTCACGGATCGGAACTCCGCGCTCGCTTCACAGCGATGCTGCGTCTCACTCCCACAGCACAATCACGCGATCACGCAGAGAGGCCCCTTAAACTTCTCATTCATGCTACAAGGATATATCACTTAGAACAATAACCAGACTATTTTGTTTTGTCTCTGGCAGAGTTCCTCGAGGAGTCACTCACTTCACAACAATACTTTGGCTCAAACACATACACATATACTTCCTTGCTGGTGCAGCTACTGCTGCCTCCGGTGCAATATTAGGATTAGAGGGAGCATAACTTGATTCCTCCTCCAAAAAAGGAGTCTTATTGTTTACATATAAACTTAAAGCTGGAATTTCCATCAGACCCGCATTGTGGCCAAAATAGTGAAGTTCCTTTTAATGGCTTTTCAGGCCAGACAATTAGACAATATCTAACCATTGCTTTTTTTTTTTTTTTTTTCTTTTTCGCTAGTTTTTGGGTTGTTTTTCCAATTCCTTTTCTTTCTCCCCAAAGGACTACCTTTACGCACAATTCCGAGGATTCTGCTTCTGAAGATCTCCAAGGATGGAGGCTCCACAACCCCTCTAGGCAACCAGTTCCAGCAAATACAACCTGTTCCAGCAGCAGAGCGTACAGGAGCAGCGCCAGGTGAGGCTCAGGGAGCGAGACAGGGACAGCAGCGTGACGGGACGGCACGGAGAGCACCAGGATGAGGAGAACGGTTCTGGAGCAAGCCGGCCAGCTGGCCCTGAGCACCTCCGGCCTGGACGCAGTTATTCCCAAACCTGGGGTTTCTCCATGAAGAGCCGACCCCCAGGACAGCCAAAGCCCACAGGGCCCTGGCATTTCTGTGCCCAGAGGCACAAAGAGCAGCGTGGCCTAATTCAACCTGGCTGTCCGCAACCAGGAGCTGTCTCCATCGTCCCTCCATGCGGACAGGCAGCCAGTGCGGTCGTGCCCAGAGAGCGTGCGTCACACTGGCAGCTGCCACACAGAGTCGGGAGCCCCAGGAAGGTTTGATGCAACATCTTTGGCAGCCCTGGCAGCCTCCGACGAGCAGGCAGCACTTGCAGGAGGAGACAGGAAGGGCATTACCCTGGCAAGCCGAGCCCCGCTGTGCGTGGTCAGCTGCCAGGGCATGAATGGGGCCACTGCAGGGCAGCTCACAAAAGCACTTCTACAGGGACGTGGAGAGGAATGGCAGAAATGACCAAAGTAACTTGGCCTTTCCCCTCGATTCTCTTGCAGATGGAGAAGCTGTGAGACATGAAGACACTGCCACACAGTGGGGTGCGGCAGGAGGAGATAATCCATCTGCCAGCCATGCCGCCTTTCCCAAGGCAGGCAGCGACTCAGGCAGCAGCACCCAAGCAAGTGCCTGCAGCACAGACATTATCATCTGAAAGGGTCACTTGCAAGCTGCCCCCTCTACAAGCAACAGCCTCTGCATCTTCAGCTGCAGGAAGGGCAAAGGCATTGGGCACAGAGGCCCACAGCCACCAAGAGCTTCTGCCACCTCTTCCGTGCATCTCTGGTGACAGGGACAAGGCAGTGAGGGGCAAGGCTTTGTCCCTTGGGCAGACCTCCCAGGAACAAAGGACGCAGAACACCACCTCTCCTCACAGCAGTGCCTCAAAATTTGAAGAAGAGCCGGCACCCTGCCCCACACAGCCCCACAGACTCTTTCACAGCACTGTGGGACACAGCACAGTCCCTCGTGTTTGAAGTCCTGGCGAAGACGATGGCTAAAAGCTGGGAACACGGCAAACGACTGGCAGCACTGGGGGGCCTGGCACACACAGGTTGCAAAGTGACACCAACAAGAGCAGTCGAAGTCCAGAAACACATGGACAGCAGGTGACGACTGCTCTGCCAGGGCATCATCACCAGGCAAGTTCAGGAACAACGGCTGCCAGCTGAGCCCCAATACCAGCCAGTCCAGGCCGAGGTGAGAAGCAAGGGCAACACAGAGAGCAAAATGTCAAATCCAGGTAGGGGAGCGGCAACGAGGGAACAAGCCAGGGCAGGAAAGAAAGCGGTCCTTTGGGATGGGATGAAGAGGAAGAAATTATCATCTTCAACTCCTAGATCAACCCCAGGTTCCCCAGCCTCTTCCAGGAACCACAGCCCTTTCCCCAGGAAGAGGGCAGCTCATTCAGCAGTGTGGACAGGGAGGCTGCAGTAGAAGTAGCAGAACAACCAACAAGCGCCTCTCTTGGCTCATTGGAGCCCACGGACACTGCACCACCAGCTGCTCCCCTGGCAGAAGGTCCAGGGGAAGGGAGGCACAGCACGCCTCTCACTGCAACAGTACCGGCGGAGAGCAGGCCAGCAAGTCCTCCATCAGCCCCTGCTTTTGAAGATGAGGGGAACAGAGCGCCTCCCCCCATTCCAGTGTCTCGAGACTCAAAGCCATCAGCCTGTCCCATCCCCAGTGAGCACAGCACGTTGGCGATGGTTGAGAGCCAGGGACATGGCCAAAATGCCTCCAGTGTCTCTGATGAATATCTGTATGAAACAGCCCAGATCATTGTCTCTGCAGTCCTACTCCATTCTGTAGCCATCATCCAGGGAGCCACGATCAAGGCACCAACTGCTCCCTCGGCCACAGGGCACAGGGTGATTCCTCTAACAGCAGAGCCTGTAGACTGTGAATCTTCAGCATCTGCTTTAGCTGGAGGTCCTGTGGGGGAGACCAGCAAAGGCCCTCTCACAGCAGAAGCAGCACCAGGAGAAGGAGACGTGGATTCTCCCTGAGCTGCTGACCCTGTGGGAGAAGCCAGTGAAGCCGCTCTTGCTCAAGCAGCAGCACCAGAGGAAGAAGAAGTGGCTTCTCCTTGGGCTGGAGGCCCTGTTTCGGAAGCCAGCGAAGCCACTCTCGCTGCAAGGTTTCCTTCAGTACGAAGTAAAAGAAAGGCCACTTGGGTCTAGAAGCCGCCCGCCATCACTGACAGCCATGCTGGGAACAGCCCAAGGCCTCAGCCAGCTTGTGGCTCGGGGGGAAAACAGAACTTCAAAATGGCCGCCAGTGCTGACAGGGAATGTATCGGGAGCCGCCCTGTCAGGAAGAGGCATTTCTCTCTCTGTTCACTAAGGCAGCATCTCTCTTGTAGGGCCACCAGTGAGCTGGTGAAAGAAGAAAGAAGCAATGTACTGTCTACAGCAGAGCCTGTAGACTGTACACCCTCAGCCTCTGCCTTGGCTGGAGGCCCTGTGGGGGAGAGCAGTGAAGCCCCTCTCAGTGCAGAAGCAGCACCACGAGTAGGAGAAGTGGCTTCTCCCTCGGCTGGAGGCCCTGCGTGGGACACCAAGGAAGCTGTTCTCTCTGAAGCAGCAGCTTCAGCGTCCTCTTCACAGGCCTTTCCCCAGGAAGTGTGCAGCTCATCCAACTCCTCCCTCAGCCACAGGGCACAGGGTGCCTCCTCCCACAGCAGAGCCTGTAGACTGTACCTCCTCAGCCTCTGCCTTGGCTGCAGGCCCTGTGGGAGAAACAAGCAAAGCCCCTCTCACTGCAGCAGCAGCTCCACGAGAAGAAGTGACTTCTCACGGATCGGAACTCCGCGCTCGCTTCGCAGCGATGCTGCGTCTCACTCCCACAGCACAATCACGCGATCACGCAGAGAGGCCCCTTAAACTTCTCATTCATGCTACAAGGATATATCACTTAGAACAATAACCAGACTATTTTGTTTTGTCTCTGGCAGAGTTCCTCGAGGAGTCACTCACTTCACAACAATACTTTGGCTCAAACACATACACATATACTTCCTTGCTGGTGCAGCTACTGCTGCCTCCGGTGCAATATTAGGATTAGAGGGAGCATAACTTGATTCCTCCTCCAAAAAAGGAGTCTTATTGTTTACATATAAACTTAAAGCCGGAATTTCCATCAGACCCGCATTGTGGCCAAAATAGTGAAGTTCCTTTTAATGGCTTTTCAGGCCAGACAATTAGACAATATCTAACCATTGCTTTTTTTTTTTTTTTTTTCTTTTTCGCTAGTTTTTGGGTTGTTTTTCCAATTCCTTTTCTTTCTCCCCAAAGGACTACCTTTACGCACAATTCCGAGGATTCTGCTTCTGAAGATCTCCAAGGATGGAGGCTCCACAACCCCTCTGGGCAACCAGTTCCAGCAAATACAACCTGTTCCAGCAGCAGAGCGTACAGGAGCAGCGCCAGGTGAGGCTCAGGGAGCGAGACAGGGACAGCAGCGTGACGGGACGGCACGGAGAGCACCAGGATGAGGAGAACGGTTCTGGAGCAAGCCGGCCAGCTGGCCCTGAGCACCTCCGGCCTGGACGCAGTTATTCCCAAACCTGGGGTTTCTCCATGAAGAGCCGACCCCCAGGACAGCCAAAGCCCACAGGGCCCTGGCATTTCTGTGCCCAGAGGCACAAAGAGCAGCGTGGCCTAATTCAACCTGGCTGTCCGCAACCAGGAGCTGTCTCCATCGTCCCTCCATGCGGACAGGCAGCCAGTGCGGTCGTGCCCAGAGAGCGTGCGTCACACTGGCAGCTGCCACACAGAGTCGGGAGCCCCAGGAAGGTTTGATGCAACATCTTTGGCAGCCCTGGCAGCCTCCGACGAGCAGGCAGCACTTGCAGGAGGAGACAGGAAGGGCATTACCCTGGCAAGCCGAGCCCCGCTGTGCGAGGTCAGCTGCCAGGGCATGAATGGGGCCACTGCAGGGCAGCTCACAAAAGCACTTCTACAGGGACGTGGAGAGGAATGGCAGAAATGACCAAAGTAACTTGGCCTTTCCCCTCGATTCTCTTGCAGATGGAGAAGCTGTGAGACATGAAGACACTGCCACACAGTGGGGTGCGGCAGGAGGAGATAATCCATCTGCCAGCCATGCCGCCTTTCCCAAGGCAGGCAGCGACTCAGGCAGCAGCACCCAAGCAAGTGCCTGCAGCACAGACATTATCATCTGAAAGGGTCACTTGCAAGCTGCCCCCTCTACAAGCAACAGCCTCTGCATCTTCAGCTGCAGGAAGGGCAAAGGCATTGGGCACAGAAGCCCACAGCCACCAAGAGCTTCTGCCACCTCTTCCGTCCATCTCTGGTGACAGGGACAAGGCAGTGAGGGGCAAGGCTTTGTCCCTTGGGCAGACCTCCCAGGAACAAAGGACGCAGAACACCACCTCTCCTCAAAGCAGTGCCTCAAAATTTGAAGAAGAGCCGGCACCCTGCCCCACACAGCCCCACAGACTCTTTCACAGCACTGTGGGACACAGCACAGTCCCTCGTGTTTGAAGTCCTGGCGAAGACGATGGCTAAAAGCTGGGAACACGGCAAACGACTGGCAGCACTGGGGGGCCTGGCACACACAGGTTGCAAAGTGACACCAACAAGAGCAGTCGAAGTCCAGAAACTCATGGACAGCAGGTGACGACTGCTCTGCCAGGGCATCATCACCAGGCAAGTTCAGGAACAACGGCTGCCAGCTGAGCCCCTATACCAGCCAGTCCAGGCCGAGGTGAGAAGCAAGGGCAACACAGAGAGCAAAATGTCAAATCCAGGTAGGGGAGCGGCAACGAGGGAACAAGCCAGGGCAGGAAAGAAAGCGGTCCTTTGGGATGGGATGAAGAGGAAGAAATTATCATCTTCAACTCCTAGATCAACCCCAGGTTCCCCAGCCTCTTCCAGGAACCACAGCCCTTTCCCCAGGAAGAGGGCAGCTCATTCAGCAGTGTGGACAGGGAGGCTGCAGTAGAAGTAGCAGAACAACCAACAAGCGCCTCTCTTGGCTCATTGGAGCCCACGGACACTGCACCACCAGCTGCTCCCCTGGCAGAAGGTCCAGGGGAAGGGAGGCACAGCACGCCTCTCACTGCAACAGTACCGGCGGAGAGCAGGCCAGCAAGTCCTCCATCAGCCCCTGCTTTTGAAGATGAGGGGAACAGAGCGCCTCCCCCCATTCCAGTGTCTCGAGACTCAAAGCCATCAGCCTGTCCCATCCCCAGTGAGCACAGCACGTTGGCGATGGTTGAGAGCCAGGGACATGGCCAAAATGCCTCCAGTGTCTCTGATGAATATCTGTATGAAACAGCCCAGATCATTGTCTCTGCAGTCCTACTCCATTCTGTAGCCATCATCCAGGGAGCCACGATCAAGGCACCAACTGCTCCCTCGGCCACAGGGCACAGGGTGATTCCTCTAACAGCAGAGCCTGTAGACTGTGAATCTTCAGCATCTGCTTTAGCTGGAGGTCCTGTGGGGGAGACCAGCAAAGGCCCTCTCACAGCAGAAGCAGCACCAGGAGAAGGAGACGTGGATTCTCCCTGAGCTGCTGACCCTGTGGGAGAAGCCAGTGAAGCCGCTCTTGCTCAAGCAGCAGCACCAGAGGAAGAAGAAGTAGCTTCTCCTTGGGCTGGAGGCCCTGTTTGGGAAGCCAGCGAAGCCACTCTCGCTGCAAGGTTTCCTTCAGTACGAAGTAAAAGAAAGGCCACTTGGGTCTAGAAGCCGCCCGCCATCACTGACAGCCATGCTGGGAACAGCCCAAGGCCTCAGCCAGCTTGTGGCTCGGGGGGAAAACAGAACTTCAAAATGGCCGCCAGTGCTGACAGGGAATGTATCGGGAGCCGCCCTGTCAGGAAGAGGCATTTCTCTCTCTGTTCACTAAGGCAGCATCTCTCTTGTAGGGCCACCAGTGAGCTGGTGAAAGAAGAAAGAAGCAATGTACTGTCTACAGCAGAGCCTGTAGACTGTACACCCTCAGCCTCTGCCTTGGCTGGAGGCCCTGTGGGGGAGAGCAGTGAAGCCCCTCTCAGTGCAGAAGCAGCACCACGAGTAGGAGAAGTGGCTTCTCCCTCGGCTGGAGGCCCTGCGTGGGACACCAAGGAAGCTGTTCTCTCTGAAGCAGCAGCTTCAGCGTCCTCTTCACAGGCCTTTCCCCAGGAAGTGTGCAGCTCATCCAACTCCTCCCTCAGCCACAGGGCACAGGGTGCCTCCTCCCACAGCAGAGCCTGTAGACTGTACCTCCTCAGCCTCTGCCTTGGCTGCAGGCCCTGTGGGAGAAACAAGCAAAGCCCCTCTCACTGCAGCAGCAGCTCCACGAGAAGAAGTGACTTCTCACGGATCGGAACTCCGCGCTCGCTTCGCAGCGATGCTGCGTCTCACTCCCACAGCACAATCACGCGATCACGCAGAGAGGCCCCTTAAACTTCTCATTCATGCTACAAGGATATATCACTTAGAACAATAACCAGACTATTTTGTTTTGTCTCTGGCAGAGTTCCTCGAGGAGTCACTCACTTCACAACAATACTTTGGCTCAAACACATACACATATACTTCCTTGCTGGTGCAGCTACTGCTGCCTCCGGTGCAATATTAGGATTAGAGGGAGCATAACTTGATTCCTCCTCCAAAAAAGGAGTCTTATTGTTTACATATAAACTTAAAGCCGGAATTTCCATCAGACCCGCATTGTGGCCAAAATAGTGAAGGTCCTTTTAATGGCTTTTCAGGCCAGACAATTAGACAATATCTAACCATTGCTTTTTTTTTTTTTTTTTTTCTTTTTCGCTAGTTTTTGGGTTGTTTTTCCAATTCCTTTTCTTTCTCCCCAAAGGACTACCTTTACGCACAATTCCGAGGATTCTGCTTCTGAAGATCTCCAAGGATGGAGGCTCCACAACCCCTCTGGGCAACCAGTTCCAGCAAATACAACCTGTTCCAGCAGCAGAGCGTACAGGAGCAGCGCCAGGTGAGGCTCAGGGAGCGAGACAGGGACAGCAGCGTGACGGGACGGCACGGAGAGCACCAGGATGAGGAGAACGGTTCTGGAGCAAGCCGGCCAGCTGGCCCTGAGCACCTCCGGCCTGGACGCAGTTATTCCCAAACCTGGGGTTTCTCCATGAAGAGCCGACCCCCAGGACAGCCAAAGCCCACAGGGCCCTGGCATTTCTGTGCCCAGAGGCACAAAGAGCAGCGTGGCCTAATTCAACCTGGCTGTCCGCAACCAGGAGCTGTCTCCATCGTCCCTCCATGCGGACAGGCAGCCAGTGCGGTCGTGCCCAGAGAGCGTGCGTCACACTGGCAGCTGCCACACAGAGTCGGGAGCCCCAGGAAGGTTTGATGCAACATCTTTGGCAGCCCTGGCAGCCTCCGACGAGCAGGCAGCACTTGCAGGAGGAGACAGGAAGGGCATTACCCTGGCAAGCCGAGCCCCGCTGTGCGAGGTCAGCTGCCAGGGCATGAATGGGGCCACTGCAGGGCAGCTCACAAAAGCACTTCTACAGGGACGTGGAGAGGAATGGCAGAAATGACCAAAGTAACTTGGCCTTTCCCCTCGATTCTCTTGCAGATGGAGAAGCTGTGAGACATGAAGACACTGCCACACAGTGGGGTGCGGCAGGAGGAGATAATCCATCTGCCAGCCATGCCGCCTTTCCCAAGGCAGGCAGCGACTCAGGCAGCAGCACCCAAGCAAGTGTCTGCAGCACAGACATTATCATCTGAAAGGGTCACTTGCAAGCTGCCCCCTCTACAAGCAACAGCCTCTGCATCTTCAGCTGCAGGAAGGGCAAAGGCATTGGGCACAGAGGCCCACAGCCACCAAGAGCTTCTGCCACCTCTTCCGTCCATCTCTGGTGACAGGGACAAGGCAGTGAGGGGCAAGGCTTTGTCCCTTGGGCAGACCTCCCAGGAACAAAGGACGCAGAACACCACCTCTCCTCACAGCAGTGCCTCAAAATTTGAAGAAGAGCCGGCACCCTGCCCCACACAGCCCCACAGACTCTTTCACAGCACTGTGGGACACAGCACAGTCCCTCGTGTTTGAAGTCCTGGCGAAGACGATGGCTAAAAGCTGGGAACACGGCAAACGACTGGCAGCACTGGGGGGCCTGGCACACACAGGTTGCAAAGTGACACCAACAAGAGCAGTCGAAGTCCAGAAACACATGGACAGCAGGTGACGACTGCTCTGCCAGGGCATCATCACCAGGCAAGTTCAGGAACAACGGCTGCCAGCTGAGCCCCTATACCAGCCAGTCCAGGCCGAGGTGAGAAGCAAGGGCAACACAGAGAGCAAAATGTCAAATCCAGGTAGGGGAGCGGCAACGAGGGAACAAGCCAGGGCAGGAAAGAAAGCGGTCCTTTGGGATGGGATGAAGAGGAAGAAATTATCATCTTCAACTCCTAGATCAACCCCAGGTTCCCCAGCCTCTTCCAGGAACCACAGCCCTTTCCCCAGGAAGAGGGCAGCTCATTCAGCAGTGTGGACAGGGAGGCTGCAGTAGAAGTAGCAGAACAACCAACAAGCGCCTCTCTTGGCTCATTGGAGCCCACGGACACTGCACCACCAGCTGCTCCCCTGGCAGAAGGTCCAGGGGAAGGGAGGCACAGCACGCCTCTCACTGCAACAGTACCGGCGGAGAGCAGGCCAGCAAGTCCTCCATCAGCCCCTGCTTTTGAAGATGAGGGGAACAGAGCGCCTCCCCCCATTCCAGTGTCTCGAGACTCAAAGCCATCAGCCTGTCCCATCCCCAGTGAGCACAGCACGTTGGCGATGGTTGAGAGCCAGGGACATGGCCAAAATGCCTCCAGTGTCTCTGATGAATATCTGTATGAAACAGCCCAGATCATTGTCTCTGCAGTCCTACTCCATTCTGTAGCCATCATCCAGGGAGCCACGATCAAGGCACCAACTGCTCCCTCGGCCACAGGGCACAGGGTGATTCCTCTAACAGCAGAGCCTGTAGACTGTGAATCTTCAGCATCTGCTTTAGCTGGAGGTCCTGTGGGGGAGACCAGCAAAGGCCCTCTCACAGCAGAAGCAGCACCAGGAGAAGGAGACGTGGATTCTCCCTGAGCTGCTGACCCTGTGGGAGAAGCCAGTGAAGCCGCTCTTGCTCAAGCAGCAGCACCAGAGGAAGAAGAAGTGGCTTCTCCTTGGGCTGGAGGCCCTGTTTGGGAAGCCAGCGAAGCCACTCTCGCTGCAAGGTTTCCTTCAGTACAAAGTAAAAGAAAGGCCACTTGGGTCTAGAAGCCGCCCGCCATCACTGACAGCCATGCTGGGAACAGCCCAAGGCCTCAGCCAGCTTGTGGCTCGGGGGGAAAACAGAACTTCAAAATGGCCGCCAGTGCTGACAGAGAATGTATCGGGAGCCGCCCTGTCAGGAAGAGGCATTTCTCTCTCTGTTCACTAAGGCAGCATCTCTCTTGTAGGGCCACCAGTGAGCTGGTGAAAGAAGAAAGAAGCAATGTACTGTCTACAGCAGAGCCTGTAGACTGTACACCCTCAGCCTCTGCCTTGGCTGGAGGCCCTGTGGGGGAGAGCAGTGAAGCCCCTCTCAGTGCAGAAGCAGCACCACGAGTAGGAGAAGTGGCTTCTCCCTCGGCTGGAGGCCCTGCGTGGGACACCAAGGAAGCTGTTCTCTCTGAAGCAGCAGCTTCAGCGTCCTCTTCACAGGCCTTTCCCCAGGAAGTGTGCAGCTCATCCAACTCCTCCCTCAGCCACAGGGCACAGGGTGCCTCCTCCCACAGCAGAGCCTGTAGACTGTACCTCCTCAGCCTCTGCCTTGGCTGCAGGCCCTGTGGGAGAAACAAGCAAAGCCCCTCTCACTGCAGCAGCAGCTCCACGAGAAGAAGTGACTTCTCACGGATCGGAACTCCGCGCTCGCTTCGCAGCGATGCTGTGTCTCACTCCCACAGCACAATCACGCGATCACGCAGAGAGGCCCCTTAAACTTCTCATTCATGCTACAAGGATATATCACTTAGAACAATAACCAGACTATTTTGTTTTGTCTCTGGCAGAGTTCCTCGAGGAGTCACTCACTTCACAACAATACTTTGGCTCAAACACATACACATATACTTCCTTGCTGGTGCAGCTACTGCTGCCTCCGGTGCAATATTAGGATTAGAGGGAGCATAACTTGATTCCTCCTCCAAAAAAGGAGTCTTATTGTTTACATATAAACTTAAAGCCGGAATTTCCATCAGACCCGCATTGTGGCCAAAATAGTGAAGTTCCTTTTAATGGCTTTTCAGGCCAGACAATTAGACAATATCTAACCATTGCTTTTTTTTTTTTCTTTTTCTTTTTCGCTAGTTTTTGGGTTGTTTTTCCAATTCCTTTTCTTTCTCCCCAAAGGACTACCTTTACGCACAATTCCGAGGATTCTGCTTCTGAAGATCTCCAAGGATGGAGGCTCCACAACCCCTCTGGGCAACCAGTTCCAGCAAATACAACCTGTTCCAGCAGCAGAGCGTACAGGAGCAGCGCCAGGTGAGGCTCAGGGAGCGAGACAGGGACAGCAGCGTGACGGGACGGCACGGAGAGCACCAGGATGAGGAGAACGGTTCTGGAGCAAGCCGGCCAGCTGGCCCTGAGCACCTCCGGCCTGGACGCAGTTATTCCCAAACCTGGGGTTTCTCCATGAAGAGCCAACCCCCAGGACAGCCAAAGCCCACAGGGCCCTGGCATTTCTGTGCCCAGAGGCACAAAGAGCAGCGTGGCCTAATTCAACCTGGCTGTCCGCAACCAGGAGCTGTCTCCATCGTCCCTCCATGCGGACAGGCAGCCAGTGCGGTCGTGCCCAGAGAGCGTGCGTCACACTGGCAGCTGCCACACAGAGTCGGGAGCCCCAGGAAGGTTTGATGCAACATCTTTGGCAGCCCTGGCAGCCTCCGACGAGCAGGCAGCACTTGCAGGAGGAGACAGGAAGGGCATTACCCTGGCAAGCCGAGCCCCGCTGTGCGTGGTCAGCTGCCAGGGCATGAATGGGGCCACTGCAGGGCAGCTCACAAAAGCACTTCTACAGGGACGTGGAGAGGAATGGCAGAAATGACCAAAGTAACTTGGCCTTTCCCCTCGATTCTCTTGCAGATGGAGAAGCTGTGAGACATGAAGACACTGCCACACAGTGGGGTGCGGCAGGAGGAGATAATCCATCTGCCAGCCATGCCGCCTTTCCCAAGGCAGGCAGCGACTCAGGCAGCAGCACCCAAGCAAGTGCCTGCAGCACAGACATTATCATCTGAAAGGGTCACTTGCAAGCTGCCCCCTCTACAAGCAACAGCCTCTGCATCTTCAGCTGCAGGAAGGGCAAAGGCATTGGGCACAGAGGCCCACAGCCACCAAGAGCTTCTGCCACCTCTTCCGTCCATCTCTGGTGACAGGGACAAGGCAGTGAGGGGCAAGGCTTTGTCCCTTGGGCAGACCTCCCAGGAACAAAGGACGCAGAACACCACCTCTCCTCACAGCAGTGCCTCAAAATTTGAAGAAGAGCCGGCACCCTGCCCCACACAGCCCCACAGACTCTTTCACAGCACTGTGGGACACAGCACAGTCCCTCGTGTTTGAAGTCCTGGCGAAGACGATGGCTAAAAGCTGGGAACACGGCAAACGACTGGCAGCACTGGGGGGCCTGGCACACACAGGTTGCAAAGTGACACCAACAAGAGCAGTCGAAGTCCAGAAACACATGGACAGCAGGTGACGACTGCTCTGCCAGGGCATCATCACCAGGCAAGTTCAGGAACAACGGCTGCCAGCTGAGCCCCTATACCAGCCAGTCCAGGCCGAGGTGAGAAGCAAGGGCAACACAGAGAGCAAAATGTCAAATCCAGGTAGGGGAGCGGCAACGAGGGAACAAGCCAGGGCAGGAAAGAAAGCGGTCCTTTGGGATGGGATGAAGAGGAAGAAATTATCATCTTCAACTCCTAGATCAACCCCAGGTTCCCCAGCCTCTTCCAGGAACCACAGCCCTTTCCCCAGGAAGAGGGCAGCTCATTCAGCAGTGTGGACAGGGAGGCTGCAGTAGAAGTAGCAGAACAACCAACAAGCGCCTCTCTTGGCTCATTGGAGCCCACGGACACTGCACCACCAGCTGCTCCCCTGGCAGAAGGTCCAGGGGAAGGGAGGCACAGCACGCCTCTCACTGCAACAGTACCGGCGGAGAGCAGGCCAGCAAGTCCTCCATCAGCCCCTGCTTTTGAAGATGAGGGGAACAGAGCGCCTCCCCCCATTCCAGTGTCTCGAGACTCAAAGCCATCAGCCTGTCCCATCCCCAGTGAGCACAGCACGTTGGCGATGGTTGAGAGCCAGGGACATGGCCAAAATGCCTCCAGTGTCTCTGATGAATATCTGTATGAAACAGCCCAGATCATTGTCTCTGCAGTCCTACTCCATTCTGTAGCCATCATCCAGGGAGCCACGATCAAGGCACCAACTGCTCCCTCGGCCACAGGGCACAGGGTGATTCCTCTAACAGCAGAGCCTGTAGACTGTGAATCTTCAGCATCTGCTTTAGCTGGAGGTCCTGTGGGGGAGACCAGCAAAGGCCCTCTCACAGCAGAAGCAGCACCAGGAGAAGGAGACGTGGATTCTCCCTGAGCTGCTGACCCTGTGGGAGAAGCCAGTGAAGCCGCTCTTGCTCAAGCAGCAGCACCAGAGGAAGAAGAAGTGGCTTCTCCTTGGGCTGGAGGCCCTGTTTCGGAAGCCAGCGAAGCCACTCTCACTGCAAGGTTTCCTTCAGTACAAAGTAAAAGAAAGGCCACTTGGGTCTAGAATCCGCCCGCCATCACTGACAGCCATGCTGGGAACAGCCCAAGGCCTCAGCCAGCTTGTGGCTCGGGGGGAAAACAGAACTTCAAAATGGCCGCCAGTGCTGACAGGGAATGTATCGGGAGCCGCCCTGTCAGGAAGAGGCATTTCTCTCTCTGTTCACTAAGGCAGCATCTCTCTTGTAGGGCCACCAGTGAGCTGGTGAAAGAAGAAAGAAGCAATGTACTGTCTACAGCAGAGCCTGTAGACTGTACACCCTCAGCCTCTGCCTTGGCTGGAGGCCCTGTGGGGGAGAGCAGTGAAGCCCCTCTCAGTGCAGAAGCAGCACCACGAGTAGGAGAAGTGGCTTCTCCCTCGGCTGGAGGCCCTGCGTGGGACACCAAGGAAGCTGTTCTCTCTGAAGCAGCAGCTTCAGCGTCCTCTTCACAGGCCTTTCCCCAGGAAGTGTGCAGCTCATCCAACTCCTCCCTCAGCCACAGGGCACAGGGTGCCTCCTCCCACAGCAGAGCCTGTAGACTGTACCTCCTCAGCCTCTGCCTTGGCTGCAGGCCCTGTGGGAGAAACAAGCAAAGCCCCTCTCACTGCAGCAGCAGCTCCACGAGAAGAAGTGACTTCTCACGGATCGGAACTCCGCGCTCGCTTCGCAGCGATGCTGCGTCTCACTCCCACAGCACAATCACGCGATCACGCAGAGAGGCCCCTTAAACTTCTCATTCATGCTACAAGGATATATCACTTAGAACAATAACCAGACTATTTTGTTTTGTCTCTGGCAGAGTTCCTCGAGGAGTCACTCACTTCACAACAATACTTTGGCTCAAACACATACACATATACTTCCTTGCTGGTGCAGCTACTGCTGCCTCCGGTGCAATATTAGGATTAGAGGGAGCATAACTTGATTCCTCCTCCAAAAAAGGAGTCTTATTGTTTACATATAAACTTCAAGCCGGAATTTCCATCAGACCCGCATTGTGGCCAAAATAGTGAAGTTCCTTTTAATGGCTTTTCAGGCCAGACAATTAGACAATATCTAACCATTGCTTTTTTTTTTTTTTTTTTCTTTTTCGCTAGTTTTTGGGTTGTTTTTCCAATTCCTTTTCTTTCTCCCCAAAGGACTACCTTTACGCACAATTCCGAGGATTCTGCTTCTGAAGATCTCCAAGGATGGAGGCTCCACAACCCCTCTGGGCAACCAGTTCCAGCAAATACAACCTGTTCCAGCAG
Organism: Anser brachyrhynchus; assembly: GCF_964034855.1. NCBI lineage: Eukaryota > Metazoa > Chordata > Aves > Anseriformes > Anatidae > Anser > Anser brachyrhynchus. The sequence continues at coordinate 204,864,405 of NC_137694.1, read as the reverse complement.
CAGAGCGTACAGGAGCAGCGCCAGGTGAGGCTCAGGGAGCGAGACAGGGACAGCAGCGTGACGGGACGGCACGGAGAGCACCAGGATGAGGAGAACGGTTCTGGAGCAAGCCGGCCAGCTGGCCCTGAGCACCTCCGGCCTGGACGCAGTTATTCCCAAACCTGGGGTTTCTCCATGAAGAGCCGACCCCCAGGACAGCCAAAGCCCACAGGGCCCTGGCATTTCTGTGCCCAGAGGCACAAAGAGCAGCGTGGCCTAATTCAACCTGGCTGTCCGCAACCAGGAGCTGTCTCCATCGTCCCTCCATGCGGACAGGCAGCCAGTGCGGTCGTGCCCAGAGAGCGTGCGTCACACTGGCAGCTGCCACACAGAGTCGGGAGCCCCAGGAAGGTTTGATGCAACATCTTTGGCAGCCCTGGCAGCCTCCGACGAGCAGGCAGCACTTGCAGGAGGAGACAGGAAGGGCATTACCCTGGCAAGCCGAGCCCCGCTGTGCGTGGTCAGCTGCCAGGGCATGAATGGGGCCACTGCAGGGCAGCTCACAAAAGCACTTCTACAGGGACGTGGAGAGGAATGGCAGAAATGACCAAAGTAACTTGGCCTTTCCCCTCGATTCTCTTGCAGATGGAGAAGCTGTGAGACATGAAGACACTGCCACACAGTGGGGTGCGGCAGGAGGAGATAATCCATCTGCCAGCCATGCCGCCTTTCCCAAGGCAGGCAGCGACTCAGGCAGCAGCACCCAAGCAAGTGCCTGCAGCACAGACATTATCATCTGAAAGGGTCACTTGCAAGCTGCCCCCTCTACAAGCAACAGCCTCTGCATCTTCAGCTGCAGGAAGGGCAAAGGCATTGGGCACAGAGGCCCACAGCCACCAAGAGCTTCTGCCACCTCTTCCGTGCATCTCTGGTGACAGGGACAAGGCAGTGAGGGGCAAGGCTTTGTCCCTTGGGCAGACCTCCCAGGAACAAAGGACGCAGAACACCACCTCTCCTCACAGCAGTGCCTCAAAATTTGAAGAAGAGCCGGCACCCTGCCCCACACAGCCCCACAGACTCTTTCACAGCACTGTGGGACACAGCACAGTCCCTCGTGTTTGAAGTCCTGGCGAAGACGATGGCTAAAAGCTGGGAACACGGCAAACGACTGGCAGCACTGGGGGGCCTGGCACACACAGGTTGCAAAGTGACACCAACAAGAGCAGTCGAAGTCCAGAAACACATGGACAGCAGGTGACGACTGCTCTGCCAGGGCATCATCACCAGGCAAGTTCAGGAACAACGGCTGCCAGCTGAGCCCCTATACCAGCCAGTCCAGGCCGAGGTGAGAAGCAAGGGCAGCAGGGACAGATACACATCAAAGCCAGGCAGTGGAGTGGCAAGGATGAGACAAGCCAGGGCCAGGGCAGGAAGGAAAGTGGTCCTGTGGGTTCGGATGAAGAGGAAGAGATTGTCATCTTCAAGTCCTGGATCAACCCCAGGTTCCCCAGCCTCTTTGAGGACCCACAGGCCTTTCCCCAGGAAGAGGGCAGCTCAGCCAGGAGCGCGGACAGGGAGGCTGCAGCACAAGAAGCAGAACCCCCAACAAGTGCCTCTCTTGGCTCATTGGACACTGAAACATCGCCTGCTTGCCTGGCAGAGAGGCACGGCATGCCTCTCACCGCAACACAACCGTCAGAGAGCAGGCCAGCAAGTTGTCCATCAGCCCCTGCTTTGGAAGACGAGGGCTACAGAGCGCCTCCCCAGACACGTGGGGCTCAAGAGTCAAAGCCATCAGCCTGCCCCACTCCCATCGAGCACAGCACTGCAGTGATGGTTGAGAGCCAGGGACGTGCCCAACATGCCTCCAGTGCCTGTGATGAAGATCTGCATGAAACAGCCCGGACCCTGGTTTCCGCAGTCCTAAGACAAGCTGTAGCCATGAGCCGGGGAGCCACGAGCAAGGCACCAACTGCTCCCTTGGCCACAGGACCCAGGGTGCCTCCTCCCACTGCAGAGCCTGCAGACTCTGCATCCTCAGCATCTGCCTTGGCTGGAGCACTGGGGGACCTGGCACACACGGGGTGCACAGTGACAGCAACAAGATCAGCCGGGGTCCAGACAGACGCGGAGAGCAGGTGGACCACTGCTCTGCCAGGGCCTGATCCCCGGCTATGTGCAGGAAGAATGGCTGCAAGCAGAGACCCGGCACCAGCTAGCCCAGACAGGGGTGAGAAGCAAGGGCAACAGAGAGAGCAACATGTCAAACCCAGGCAGGGGAGTGGCGACAAGGCGACAAGCCAGGGCTGGGGCAGGAAGGAAAGTGGTCCTGTGGGTTCGGATGAAGAGGAAGAAATGGTCATCTTCACCTCCTGGATCAACCCCAGGCTCCCCAGCCTCTTCCAGGACCCACAGGCCTTTCCCCACACATAGGGCAGTTCACCCAGCAGCGTAGACTGCAAGGCTGCAGCAGAAGAAGCAGAACACCCGACAAGCGCCTCTCTTGGCTCACTGGAGCCCACGGACACTGCACCGTCAGCTGCTTCCGTGGCTGAATGTCCAGGGGAAGAGAGGTACGGCACGCCTCTCACGGGAATAAAACTGGCAGAGAGCAGGCCAGCAGGTCCTCCGTTAGCCCCTGCTTGAGAAGGTGAGGGCTACAGAGCGCCTCCCCCCACACCAGTGTCTCAGGACTCAAAGCCATCAGCCTGTCCCCTCCCCAGCGAGCACAGCACTGCGGCAATGGCTGAGACCCAGGGAAGCGACCAACATGCCTGCAGTGCCTGTGACGAAGACCTTTATGACAGCCCAGATCATCGTCTCTGCAGTCCTACACCATGCTGTAGCCACGAGCCAGGGAACCACGAGCAAGGCAACAAATCTCCCTCGGCCACAGGGCCCAGGGTGCCTCCTTCCACAGCAGAGCCTGCAGCGTCTATATCCTCAGCATCTGCTTTAGCTGGAGGCCCTCCTGGGAAGGCCAATGAAGCCCCTCTTGCTCAAGCAGCAGCACCAGAGGAAGAAGAAGTGGCTTCTCCCTGGGCTGGAGGCCCTGTGTGGGAAGCCACGAAGCCACTCTCGCTGCAAGGTTTCCTTCAGTACGAAGGAAAGGAAAGGTCTCTTGGGTCTAGGTCGCCCGCCATCACTGACGGCCAGGCTGGGGACAGCCCAAGGCCTCAGCCAGCTTGTGGCACAGCGGGAAACCAGAACTGCAAACTGGCAGCCAGGGCTGTCAGAGGATGGGTCGGGAGCTGCCCAGTCAGGGAGAGGCGTTCCGATCTCTGTTCACTAAGGCAGCATCTCTCTTGTAGGGCCACCAGTGAGCTGAGCAACCCGGGGCCAAAAGCCACCGCTCACCACCTCTCAGCACAGCAATGTCCCAAAATTGGAAGAAGAGTTAGCACCCTGCCCCACGCAGCCCTGCAGCTCCTGCCGAGGACATGGAAGGCCAAGTAAAGGCCTCCGTCTCCAGGGGCATTAGCAATGCCATAGCCTGCAACGAGGGAGCCACGAGGCAGCCAAAGCTTTCTGCTTTGCGCAGAGGTCCCAGGAGCAAAGGCCACACAACACCACCTCTCCTAACAACAGTGCCCCAAAATTTGAAGAAGAGTCATCACCCTGCCAAAAACAGCCCTGCAGAACGTGCCAGAGAAATGGAAGACCAGGTAAAAGCCTTAGTCTCCCGTGTCTTTAGCAATGCAATAGCCCGCAACGAGAGACCTATAAGGGAGGCAACGCTTTCTCCCTTGGACAGAAGCCCCAGGAGCAAAGGCTGCAAAACATCACCTCTCCTCACAGCAGTGCCCAAAAATTTGAAGAAGAGTCAGCACTCGTCCAAAAAAAAGCCCTGCAGCCACTGCCAAGGACATAGAAGACCCAGTAAAGGCCTTCATCTCCAGGGGCATTAGCAGTGCCATAGCCTGCAACGAGGAATCTATGAGGGAGGCAAGGCTTTTGCCCTGGGCAGAGGACTTACAAGCAGAGGCCACAGGACATCACCTCTCGTCACATCAGTGCCCCAAAATTTGAAGAAGAGTCAGCACCGTGCAAAAAACAGCCCTGCAGCCCCTGCCAAAGAAATGGAAGACCAAGTAAACATCTTCGTCCTCAGTGCCATTAGCAATGCCATTGCCTGCAACGAGGGAGCCATGAGGGAGGCAATGCTTTCTCCCTTGGACAGACGTCCCAGGATCAAAGGCCACAGGACACCACCTCTTCCCACAGCAGTGCCCCAGAATTTGAGAAGAGTGAGCACCCTGCCCCACACAGCCCCACAGACTCTTTCACAGCACTGTGGGACACAGCACAGTCCCTCGTGTTTGAAGTCCTGGCGAAGACGATGGCTAAAAGCTGGGAACACGGCAAACGACTGGCAGCACTGGAGGGCCTGGCACACACAGGTTGCAAAGTGACACCAACAAGAGCAGTCGAAGTCCAGAAACACATGGACAGCAGGTGACGACTGCTCTGCCAGGGCATCATCACCAGGCAAGTTCAGGAACAACGGCTGCCAGCTGAGCCCCTATACCAGCCAGTCCAGGCCGAGGTGAGAAGCAAGGGCAGCAGGGACAGATACACATCAAAGCCAGGCAGTGGAGTGGCAAGGATGAGACAAGCCAGGGCCAGGGCAGGAAGGAAAGTGGTCCTGTGGGTTCGGATGAAGAGGAAGAGATTGTCATCTTCAAGTCCTGGATCAACCCCAGGTTCCCCAGCCTCTTTGAGGACCCACAGGCCTTTCCCCAGGAAGAGGGCAGCTCAGCCAGGAGCGCGGACAGGGAGGCTGCAGCACAAGAAGCAGAACCCCCAACAAGTGCCTCTCTTGGCTCATTGGACACTGAAACATCGCCTGCTTGCCTGGCAGAGAGGCACGGCATGCCTCTCACCGCAACACAACCGTCAGAGAGCAGGCCAGCAAGTTGTCCATCAGCCCCTGCTTTGGAAGACGAGGGCTACAGAGCGCCTCCCCAGACACGTGGGGCTCAAGAGTCAAAGCCATCAGCCTGCCCCACTCCCATCGAGCACAGCACTGCAGTGATGGTTGAGAGCCAGGGACGTGCCCAACATGCCTCCAGTGCCTGTGATGAAGATCTGCATGAAACAGCCCGGACCCTGGTTTCCGCAGTCCTAAGACAAGCTGTAGCCATGAGCCGGGGAGCCACGAGCAAGGCACCAACTGCTCCCTTGGCCACAGGACCCAGGGTGCCTCCTCCCACTGCAGAGCCTGCAGACTCTGCATCCTCAGCATCTGCCTTGGCTGGAGCACTGGGGGACCTGGCACACACGGGGTGCACAGTGACAGCAACAAGATCAGCCGGGGTCCAGACAGACGCGGAGAGCAGGTGGACCACTGCTCTGCCAGGGCCTGATCCCCGGCTATGTGCAGGAAGAATGGCTGCAAGCAGAGACCCGGCACCAGCTAGCCCAGACAGGGGTGAGAAGCAAGGGCAACAGAGAGAGCAACATGTCAAACCCAGGCAGGGGAGTGGCGACAAGGCGACAAGCCAGGGCTGGGGCAGGAAGGAAAGTGGTCCTGTGGGTTCGGATGAAGAGGAAGAAATGGTCATCTTCACCTCCTGGATCAACCCCAGGCTCCCCAGCCTCTTCCAGGACCCACAGGCCTTTCCCCACACATAGGGCAGTTCACCCAGCAGCGTAGACTGCAAGGCTGCAGCAGAAGAAGCAGAACACCCGACAAGCGCCTCTCTTGGCTCACTGGAGCCCACGGACACTGCACCGTCAGCTGCTTCCGTGGCTGAATGTCCAGGGGAAGAGAGGTACGGCACGCCTCTCACGGGAATAAAACTGGCAGAGAGCAGGCCAGCAGGTCCTCCGTTAGCCCCTGCTTGAGAAGGTGAGGGCTACAGAGCGCCTCCCCCCACACCAGTGTCTCAGGACTCAAAGCCATCAGCCTGTCCCCTCCCCAGCGAGCACAGCACTGCGGCAATGGCTGAGACCCAGGGAAGCGACCAACATGCCTGCAGTGCCTGTGACGAAGACCTTTATGACAGCCCAGATCATCGTCTCTGCAGTCCTACACCATGCTGTAGCCACGAGCCAGGGAACCACGAGCAAGGCAACAAATCTCCCTCGGCCACAGGGCCCAGGGTGCCTCCTTCCACAGCAGAGCCTGCAGCGTCTATATCCTCAGCATCTGCTTTAGCTGGAGGCCCTCCTGGGAAGGCCAATGAAGCCCCTCTTGCTCAAGCAGCAGCACCAGAGGAAGAAGAAGTGGCTTCTCCCTGGGCTGGAGGCCCTGTGTGGGAAGCCACGAAGCCACTCTCGCTGCAAGGTTTCCTTCAGTACGAAGGAAAGGAAAGGTCTCTTGGGTCTAGGTCGCCCGCCATCACTGACGGCCAGGCTGGGGACAGCCCAAGGCCTCAGCCAGCTTGTGGCACAGCGGGAAACCAGAACTGCAAACTGGCAGCCAGGGCTGTCAGAGGATGGGTCGGGAGCTGCCCAGTCAGGGAGAGGCGTTCCGATCTCTGTTCACTAAGGCAGCATCTCTCTTGTAGGGCCACCAGTGAGCTGAGCAACCCGGGGCCAAAAGCCACCGCTCACCACCTCTCAGCACAGCAATGTCCCAAAATTGGAAGAAGAGTTAGCACCCTGCCCCACGCAGCCCTGCAGCTCCTGCCGAGGACATGGAAGGCCAAGTAAAGGCCTCCGTCTCCAGGGGCATTAGCAATGCCATAGCCTGCAACGAGGGAGCCACGAGGCAGCCAAAGCTTTCTGCTTTGCGCAGAGGTCCCAGGAGCAAAGGCCACACAACACCACCTCTCCTAACAACAGTGCCCCAAAATTTGAAGAAGAGTCATCACCCTGCCAAAAACAGCCCTGCAGAACGTGCCAGAGAAATGGAAGACCAGGTAAAAGCCTTAGTCTCCCGTGTCTTTAGCAATGCAATAGCCCGCAACGAGAGACCTATAAGGGAGGCAACGCTTTCTCCCTTGGACAGAAGCCCCAGGAGCAAAGGCTGCAAAACATCACCTCTCCTCACAGCAGTGCCCAAAAATTTGAAGAAGAGTCAGCACTCGTCCAAAAAAAAGCCCTGCAGCCACTGCCAAGGACATAGAAGACCCAGTAAAGGCCTTCATCTCCAGGGGCATTAGCAGTGCCATAGCCTGCAACGAGGAATCTATGAGGGAGGCAAGGCTTTTGCCCTGGGCAGAGGACTTACAAGCAGAGGCCACAGGACATCACCTCTCGTCACATCAGTGCCCCAAAATTTGAAGAAGAGTCAGCACCGTGCAAAAAACAGCCCTGCAGCCCCTGCCAAAGAAATGGAAGACCAAGTAAACATCTTCGTCCTCAGTGCCATTAGCAATGCCATTGCCTGCAACGAGGGAGCCATGAGGGAGGCAATGCTTTCTCCCTTGGACAGACGTCCCAGGATCAAAGGCCACAGGACACCACCTCTTCCCACAGCAGTGCCCCAGAATTTGAGAAGAGTGAGCACCCTGCCCCACACAGCCCCACAGACTCTTTCACAGCACTGTGGGACACAGCACAGTCCCTCGTGTTTGAAGTCCTGGCGAAGACGATGGCTAAAAGCTGGGAACACGGCAAACGACTGGCAGCACTGGGGGGCCTGGCACACACAGGTTGCAAAGTGACACCAACAAGAGCAGTCGAAGTCCAGAAACACATGGACAGCAGGTGACGACTGCTCTGCCAGGGCATCATCACCAGGCAAGTTCAGGAACAACGGCTGCCAGCTGAGCCCCTATACCAGCCAGTCCAGGCCGAGGTGAGAAGCAAGGGCAACACAGAGAGCAAAATGTCAAATCCAGGTAGGGGAGCGGCAACGAGGGAACAAGCCAGGGCAGGAAAGAAAGCGGTCCTTTGGGATGGGATGAAGAGGAAGAAATTATCATCTTCAACTCCTAGATCAACCCCAGGTTCCCCAGCCTCTTCCAGGAACCACAGCCCTTTCTCCAGGAAGAGGGCAGCTCATTCAGCAGTGTGGACAGGGAGGCTGCAGTAGAAGTAGCAGAACAACCAACAAGCGCCTCTCTTGGCTCATTGGAGCCCACGGACACTGCACCACCAGCTGCTCCCCTGGCAGAAGGTCCAGGGGAAGGGAGGCACAGCACGCCTCTCACTGCAACAGTACCGGCGGAGAGCAGGCCAGCAAGTCCTCCATCAGCCCCTGCTTTTGAAGATGAGGGGAACAGAGCGCCTCCCCCCATTCCAGTGTCTCGAGACTCAAAGCCATCAGCCTGTCCCATCCCCAGTGAGCACAGCACGTTGGCGATGGTTGAGAGCCAGGGACATGGCCAAAATGCCTCCAGTGTCTCTGATGAATATCTGTATGAAACAGCCCAGATCATTGTCTCTGCAGTCCTACTCCATTCTGTAGCCATCATCCAGGGAGCCACGATCAAGGCACCAACTGCTCCCTCGGCCACAGGGCACAGGGTGATTCCTCTAACAGCAGAGCCTGTAGACTGTGAATCTTCAGCATCTGCTTTAGCTGGAGGTCCTGTGGGGGAGACCAGCAAAGGCCCTCTCACAGCAGAAGCAGCACCAGGAGAAGGAGACGTGGATTCTCCCTGAGCTGCTGACCCTGTGGGAGAAGCCAGTGAAGCCGCTCTTGCTCAAGCAGCAGCACCAGAGGAAGAAGAAGTGGCTTCTCCTTGGGCTGGAGGCCCTGTTTCGGAAGCCAGCGAAGCCACTCTCGCTGCAAGGTTTCCTTCAGTACAAAGTAAAAGAAAGGCCACTTGGGTCTAGAAGCCGCCCGCCATCACTGACAGCCATGCTGGGAACAGCCCAAGGCCTCAGCCAGCTTGTGGCTCGGGGGGAAAACAGAACTTCAAAATGGCCGCCAGTGCTGACAGGGAATGTATCGGGAGCCGCCCTGTCAGGAAGAGGCATTTCTCTCTCTGTTCACTAAGGCAGCATCTCTCTTGTAGGGCCACCAGTGAGCTGGTGAAAGAAGCAATGTACTGTCTACAGCAGAGCCTGTAGACTGTACACCCTCAGCCTCTGCCTTGGCTGGAGGCCCTGTGGGGGAGAGCAGTGAAGCCCCTCTCAGTGCAGAAGCAGCACCACGAGTAGGAGAAGTGGCTTCTCCCTCGGCTGGAGGCCCTGCGTGGGACACCAAGGAAGCTGTTCTCTCTGAAGCAGCAGCTTCAGCGTCCTCTTCACAGGCCTTTCCCCAGGAAGTGTGCAGCTCATCCAACTCCTCCCTCAGCCACAGGGCACAGGGTGCCTCCTCCCACAGCAGAGCCTGTAGACTGTACCTCCTCAGCCTCTGCCTTGGCTGCAGGCCCTGTGGGAGAAACAAGCAAAGCCCCTCTCACTGCAGCAGCAGCTCCACGAGAAGAAGTGACTTCTCACGGATCGGAACTCCGCGCTCGCTTCGCAGCGATGCTGCGTCTCACTCCCACAGCACAATCACGCGATCACGCAGAGAGGCCCCTTAAACTTCTCATTCATGCTACAAGGATATATCACTTAGAACAATAACCAGACTATTTTGTTTTGTCTCTGGCAGAGTTCCTCGAGGAGTCACTCACTTCACAACAATACTTTGGCTCAAACACATACACATATACTTCCTTGCTGGTGCAGCTACTGCTGCCTCCGGTGCAATATTAGGATTAGAGGGAGCATAACTTGATTCCTCCTCCAAAAAAGGAGTCATATTGTTTACATATAAACTTAAAGCCGGAATTTCCATCAGACCCGCATTGTGGCCAAAATAGTGAAGTTCCTTTTAATGGCTTTTCAGGCCAGACAATTAGACAATATCTAACCATTGCTTTTTTTTTTTTTTTTCTTTTTCGCTGGTTTTTGGGTTGTTTTTCCAATTCCTTTTCTTTCTCCCCAAAGGACTACCTTTACGCACAATTCCGAGGATTCTGCTTCTGAAGATCTCCAAGGATGGAGGCTCCACAACCCCTCTGGGCAACCAGTTCCAGCAAATACAACCTGTTCCAGCAGCAGAGCGTACAGGAGCAGCGCCAGGTGAGGCTCAGGGAGCGAGACAGGGACAGCAGCGTGACGGGACGGCACGGAGAGCACCAGGATGAGGAGAACGGTTCTGGAGCAAGCCGGCCAGCTGGCCCTGAGCACCTCCGGCCTGGACGCAGTTATTCCCAAACCTGGGGTTTCTCCATGAAGAGCCGACCCCCAGGACAGCCAAAGCCCACAGGGCCCTGGCATTTCTGTGCCCAGAGGCACAAAGAGCAGCGTGGCCTAATTCAACCTGGCTGTCCGCAACCAGGAGCTGTCTCCATCGTCCCTCCATGCGGACAGGCAGCCAGTGCGGTCGTGCCCAGAGAGCGTGCGTCACACTGGCAGCTGCCACACAGAGTCGGGAGCCCCAGGAAGGTTTGATGCAACATCTCTGGCAGCCCTGGCAGCCTCCGATGAGCAGGCAGCACTTGCAGGAGGAGACAGGAAGGGCATTACCCTGGCAAGCCGAGCCCCGCTGTGCGTGGTCAGCTGCCAGGGCATGAATGGGGCCACTGCAGGGCAGCTCACAAAAGCACTTCTACAGGGACGTGGAGAGGAATGGCAGAAATGACCAAAGTAACTTGGCCTTTCCCCTCGATTCTCTTGCAGATGGAGAAGCTGTGAGACATGAAGACACTGCCACACAGTGGGGTGCGGCAGGAGGAGATAATCCATCTGCCAGCCATGCCGCCTTTCCCAAGGCAGGCAGCGACTCAGGCAGCAGCACCCAAGCAAGTGCCTGCAGCACAGACATTATCATCTGAAAGGGTCACTTGCAAGCTGCCCCCTCTACAAGCAACAGCCTCTGCATCTTCAGCTGCAGGAAGGGCAAAGGCATTGGGCACAGAGGCCCACAGCCACCAAGAGCTTCTGCCACCTCTTCCGTGCATCTCTGGTGACAGGGACAAGGCAGTGAGGGGCAAAGCTTTGTCCCTTGGGCAGACCTCCCAGGAACAAAGGACGCAGAACACCACCTCTCCTCACAGCAGTGCCTCAAAATTTGAAGAAGAGCCGGCACCCTGCCCCACACAGCCCCACAGACTCTTTCACAGCACTGTGGGACACAGCACAGTCCCTCGTGTTTGAAGTCCTGGCGAAGACGATGGCTAAAAGCTGGGAACACGGCAAACGACTGGCAGCACTGGGGGGCCTGGCACACACAGGTTGCAAAGTGACACCAACAAGAGCAGTCGAAGTCCAGAAACACATGGACAGCAGGTGACGACTGCTCTGCCAGGGCATCATCACCAGGCAAGTTCAGGAACAACGGCTGCCAGCTGAGCCCCTATACCAGCCAGTCCAGGCCGAGGTGAGAAGCAAGGGCAACACAGAGAGCAAAATGTCAAATCCAGGTAGGGGAGCGGCAACGAGGGAACAAGCCAGGGCAGGAAAGAAAGCGGTCCTTTGGGATGGGATGAAGAGGAAGAAATTATCATCTTCAACTCCTAGATCAACCCCAGGTTCCCCAGCCTCTTCCAGGAACCACAGCCCTTTCTCCAGGAAGAGGGCAGCTCATTCAGCAGTGTGGACAGGGAGGCTGCAGTAGAAGTAGCAGAACAACCAACAAGCGCCTCTCTTGGCTCATTGGAGCCCACGGACACTGCACCACCAGCTGCTCCCCTGGCAGAAGGTCCAGGGGAAGGGAGGCACAGCACGCCTCTCACTGCAACAGTACCGGCGGAGAGCAGGCCAGCAAGTCCTCCATCAGCCCCTGCTTTTGAAGATGAGGGGAACAGAGCGCCTCCCCCCATTCCAGTGTCTCGAGACTCAAAGCCATCAGCCTGTCCCATCCCCAGTGAGCACAGCACGTTGGCGATGGTTGAGAGCCAGGGACATGGCCAAAATGCCTCCAGTGTCTCTGATGAATATCTGTATGAAACAGCCCAGATCATTGTCTCTGCAGTCCTACTCCATTCTGTAGCCATCATCCAGGGAGCCACGATCAAGGCACCAACTGCTCCCTCGGCCACAGGGCACAGGGTGATTCCTCTAACAGCAGAGCCTGTAGACTGTGAATCTTCAGCATCTGCTTTAGCTGGAGGTCCTGTGGGGGAGACCAGCAAAGGCCCTCTCACAGCAGAAGCAGCACCAGGAGAAGGAGACGTGGATTCTCCCTGAGCTGCTGACCCTGTGGGAGAAGCCAGTGAAGCCGCTCTTGCTCAAGCAGCAGCACCAGAGGAAGAAGAAGTGGCTTCTCCTTGGGCTGGAGGCCCTGTTTCGGAAGCCAGCGAAGCCACTCTCGCTGCAAGGTTTCCTTCAGTACAAAGTAAAAGAAAGGCCACTTGGGTCTAGAAGCCGCCCGCCATCACTGACAGCCATGCTGGGAACAGCCCAAGGCCTCAGCCACCTTGTGGCTCGGGGGGAAAACAGAACTTCAAAATGGCCGCCAGTGCTGACAGGGAATGTATCGGGAGCCGCCCTGTCAGGAAGAGGCATTTCTCTCTCTGTTCACTAAGGCAGCATCTCTCTTGTAGGGCCACCAGTGAGCTGGTGAAAGAAGCAATGTACTGTCTACAGCAGAGCCTGTAGACTGTACACCCTCAGCCTCTGCCTTGGCTGGAGGCCCTGTGGGGGAGAGCAGTGAAGCCCCTCTCAGTGCAGAAGCAGCACCACGAGTAGGAGAAGTGGCTTCTCCCTCGGCTGGAGGCCCTGCGTGGGACACCAAGGAAGCTGTTCTCTCTGAAGCAGCAGCTTCAGCGTCCTCTTCACAGGCCTTTCCCCAGGAAGTGTGCAGCTCATCCAACTCCTCCCTCAGCCACAGGGCACAGGGTGCCTCCTCCCACAGCAGAGCCTGTAGACTGTACCTCCTCAGCCTCTGCCTTGGCTGCAGGCCCTGTGGGAGAAACAAGCAAAGCCCCTCTCACTGCAGCAGCAGCTCCACGAGAAGAAGTGACTTCTCACGGATCGGAACTCCGCGCTCGCTTCGCAGCGATGCTGCGTCTCACTCCCACAGCACAATCACGCGATCACGCAGAGAGGCCCCTTAAACTTCTCATTCATGCTACAAGGATATATCACTTAGAACAATAACCAGACTATTTTGTTTTGTCTCTGGCAGAGTTCCTCGAGGAGTCACTCACTTCACAACAATACTTTGGCTCAAACACATACACATATACTTCCTTGCTGGTGCAGCTACTGCTGCCTCCGGTGCAATATTAGGATTAGAGGGAGCATAACTTGATTCCTCCTCCAAAAAAGGAGTCTTATTGTTTACATATAAACTTAAAGCCGGAATTTCCATCAGACCCGCATTGTGGCCAAAATAGTGAAGTTCCTTTTAATGGCTTTTCAGGCCAGACAATTAGACAATATCTAACCATTGCTTTTTTTTTTTTTTTTTCTTTTTCGCTAGTTTTTGGGTTGTTTTTCCAATTCCTTTTCTTTCTCCCCAAAGGACTACCTTTACGCACAATTCCGAGGATTCTGCTTCTGAAGATCTCCAAGGATGGAGGCTCCACAACCCCTCTGGGCAACCAGTTCAAGCAAATACAACCTGTTCCAGCAGCAGAGCGTACAGGAGCAGCGCCAGGTGAGGCTCAGGGAGCGAGACAGGGACAGCAGCGTGACGGGACGGCACGGAGAGCACCAGGATGAGGAGAACGGTTCTGGAGCAAGCCGGCCAGCTGGCCCTGAGCACCTCCGGCCTGGACGCAGTTATTCCCAAACCTGGGGTTTCTCCATGAAGAGCCGACCCCCAGGACAGCCAAAGCCCACAGGGCCCTGGCATTTCTGTGCCCAGAGGCACAAAGAGCAGCGTGGCCTAATTCAACCTGGCTGTCCGCAACCAGGAGCTGTCTCCATCGTCCCTCCATGCGGACAGGCAGCCAGTGCGGTCGTGCCCAGAGAGCGTGCGTCACACTGGCAGCTGCCACACAGAGTCGGGAGCCCCAGGAAGGTTTGATGCAACATCTCTGGCAGCCCTGGCAGCCTCCGACGAGCAGGCAGCACTTGCAGGAGGAGACAGGAAGGGCATTACCCTGGCAAGCCGAGCCCCGCTGTGCGTGGTCAGCTGCCAGGGCATGAATGGGGCCACTGCAGGGCAGCTCACAAAAGCACTTCTACAGGGACGTGGAGAGGAATGGCAGAAATGACCAAAGTAACTTGGCCTTTCCCCTCGATTCTCTTGCAGATGGAGAAGCTGTGAGACATGAAGACACTGCCACACAGTGGGGTGCGGCAGGAGGAGATAATCCATCTGCCAGCCATGCCGCCTTTCCCAAGGCAGGCAGCGACTCAGGCAGCAGCACCCAAGCAAGTGCCTGCAGCACAGACATTATCATCTGAAAGGGTCACTTGCAAGCTGCCCCCTCTACAAGCAACAGCCTCTGCATCTTCAGCTGCAGGAAGGGCAAAGGCGTTGGGCACAGAGGCCCACAGCCACCAAGAGCTTCTGCCACCTCTTCCGTGCATCTCTGGTGACAGGGACAAGGCAGTGAGGGGCAAGGCTTTGTCCCTTGGGCAGACCTCCCAGGAACAAAGGACGCAGAACACCACCTCTCCTCACAGCAGTGCCTCAAAATTTGAAGAAGAGCCGGCACCCTGCCCCACACAGCCCCACAGACTCTTTCACAGCACTGTGGGACACAGCACAGTCCCTCGTGTTTGAAGTCCTGGCGAAGACGATGGCTAAAAGCTGGGAACACGGCAAACGACTGGCAGCACTGGGGGGCCTGGCACACACAGGTTGCAAAGTGACACCAACAAGAGCAGTCGAAGTCCAGAAACACATGGACAGCAGGTGACGACTGCTCTGCCAGGGCATCATCACCAGGCAAGTTCAGGAACAATGGCTGCCAGCTGAGCCCCTATACCAGCCAGTCCAGGCCGAGGTGAGAAGCAAGGGCAACACAGAGAGCAAAATGTCAAATCCAGGTAGGGGAGCGGCAACGAGGGAACAAGCCAGGGCAGGAAAGAAAGCGGTCCTTTGGGATGGGATGAAGAGGAAGAAATTATCATCTTCAACTCCTAGATCAACCCCAGGTTCCCCAGCCTCTTCCAGGAACCACAGCCCTTTCCCCAGGAAGAGGGCAGCTCATTCAGCAGTGTGGACAGGGAGGCTGCAGTAGAAGTAGCAGAACAACCAACAAGCGCCTCTCTTGGCTCACTGGAGCCCACGGACACTGCACCACCAGCTGCTCCCCTGGCAGAAGGTCCAGGGGAAGGGAGGCACAGCACGCCTCTCACTGCAACAGTACCGGCGGAGAGCAGGCCAGCAAGTCCTCCATCAGCCCCTGCTTTTGAAGATGAGGGGAACAGAGCGCCTCCCCCCATTCCAGTGTCTCGAGACTCAAAGCCATCAGCCTGTCCCATCCCCAGTGAGCACAGCACGTTGGCGATGGTTGAGAGCCAGGGACATGGCCAAAATGCCTCCAGTGTCTCTGATGAATATCTGTATGAAACAGCCCAGATCATTGTCTCTGCAGTCCTACTCCATTCTGTAGCCATCATCCAGGGAGCCACGATCAAGGCACCAACTGCTCCCTCGGCCACAGGGCACAGGGTGATTCCTCTAACAGCAGAGCCTGTAGACTGTGAATCTTCAGCATCTGCTTTAGCTGGAGGTCCTGTGGGGGAGACCAGCAAAGGCCCTCTCACAGCAGAAGCAGCACCAGGAGAAGGAGACGTGGATTCTCCCTGAGCTGCTGACCCTGTGGGAGAAGCCAGTGAAGCCGCTCTTGCTCAAGCAGCAGCACCAGAGGAAGAAGAAGTGGCTTCTCCCTCGGCTGGAGGCCCTGCGTGGGACACCAAGGAAGCTGTTCTCTCTGAAGCAGCAGCTTCAGCGTCCTCTTCACAGGCCTTTCCCCAGGAAGTGTGCAGCTCATCCAACTCCTCCCTCAGCCACAGGGCACAGGGTGCCTCCTCCCACAGCAGAGCCTGTAGACTGTACCTCCTCAGCCTCTGCCTTGGCTGCAGGCCCTGTGGGAGAAACAAGCAAAGCCCCTCTCACTGCAGCAGCAGCTCCACGAGAAGAAGTGACTTCTCACGGATCGGAACTCCGCGCTCGCTTTGCAGCGATGCTGCGTCTCACTCCCACAGCACAATCACGCGATCACGCAGAGAGGCCCCTTAAACTTCTCATTCATGCTACAAGGATATATCACTTAGAACAATAACCAGACTATTTTGTTTTGTCTCTGGCAGAGTTCCTCGAGGAGTCACTCACTTCACAACAATACTTTGGCTCAAACACATACACATATACTTCCTTGCTGGTGCAGCTACTGCTGCCTCCGGTGCAATATTAGGATTAGAGGGAGCATAACTTGATTCCTCCTCCAAAAAAGGAGTCTTATTGTTTACATATAAACTTAAAGCCGGAATTTCCATCAGACCCGCATTGTGGCCAAAATAGTGAAGTTCCTTTTAATGGCTTTTCAGGCCAGACAATTAGACAATATCTAACCATTGCTTTTTTTTTTTTTTTTTTCTTTTTCGCTAGTTTTTGGGTTGTTTTTCCAATTCCTTTTCTTTCTCCCCAAAGGACTACCTTTACGCACAATTCCGAGGATTCTGCTTCTGAAGATCTCCAAGGATGGAGGCTCCACAACCCCTCTGGGCAACCAGTTCCAGCAAATACAACCTGTTCCAGCAGCAGAGCGTACAGGAGCAGCGCCAGGTGAGGCTCAGGGAGCGAGACAGGGACAGCAGCGTGACGGGACGGCACGGAGAGCACCAGGATGAGGAGAACGGTTCTGGAGCAAGCCGGCCAGCTGGCCCTGAGCACCTCCGGCCTGGACGCAGTTATTCCCAAACCTGGGGTTTCTCCATGAAGAGCCGACCCCCAGGACAGCCAAAGCCCACAGGGCCCTGGCATTTCTGTGCCCAGAGGCACAAAGAGCAGCGTGGCCTAATTCAACCTGGCTGTCCGCAACCAGGAGCTGTCTCCATCGTCCCTCCATGCGGACAGGCAGCCAGTGCGGTCGTGCCCAGAGAGCGTGCGTCACACTGGCAGCTGCCACACAGAGTCGGGAGCCCCAGGAAGGTTTGATGCAACATCTTTGGCAGCCCTGGCAGCCTCCGACGAGCAGGCAGCACTTGCAGGAGGAGACAGGAAGGGCATTACCCTGGCAAGCCGAGCCCCGCTGTGCGTGGTCAGCTGCCAGGGCATGAATGGGGCCACTGCAGGGCAGCTCACAAAAGCACTTCTACAGGGACGTGGAGAGGAATGGCAGAAATGACCAAAGTAACTTGGCCTTTCCCCTCGATTCTCTTGCAGATGGAGAAGCTGTGAGACATGAAGACACTGCCACACAGTGGGGTGCGGCAGGAGGAGATAATCCATCTGCCAGCCATGCCGCCTTTCCCAAGGCAGGCAGCGACTCAGGCAGCAGCACCCAAGCAAGTGCCTGCAGCACAGACATTATCATCTGAAAGGGTCACTTGCAAGCTGCCCCCTCTACAAGCAACAGCCTCTGCATCTTCAGCTGCAGGAAGGGCAAAGGCGTTGGGCACAGAGGCCCACAGCCACCAAGAGCTTCTGCCACCTCTTCCGTCCATCTCTGGTGACAGGGACAAGGCAGTGAGGGGCAAGGCTTTGTCCCTTGGGCAGACCTCCCAGGAACAAAGGACGCAGAACACCACCTCTCCTCACAGCAGTGCCTCAAAATTTGAAGAAGAGCCGGCACCCTGCCCCACACAGCCCCACAGACTCTTTCACAGCACTGTGGGACACAGCACAGTCCCTCGTGTTTGAAGTCCTGGCGAAGACGATGGCTAAAAGCTGGGAACACGGCAAACGACTGGCAGCACTGGAGGGCCTGGCACACACAGGTTGCAAAGTGACACCAACAAGAGCAGTCGAAGTCCAGAAACACATGGACAGCAGGTGACGACTGCTCTGCCAGGGCATCATCACCAGGCAAGTTCAGGAACAACGGCTGCCAGCTGAGCCCCTATACCAGCCAGTCCAGGCCGAGGTGAGAAGCAAGGGCAGCAGGGACAGATACACATCAAAGCCAGGCAGTGGAGTGGCAAGGATGAGACAAGCCAGGGCCAGGGCAGGAAGGAAAGTGGTCCTGTGGGTTCGGATGAAGAGGAAGAGATTGTCATCTTCAAGTCCTGGATCAACCCCAGGTTCCCCAGCCTCTTTGAGGACCCACAGGCCTTTCCCCAGGAAGAGGGCAGCTCAGCCAGGAGCGCGGACAGGGAGGCTGCAGCACAATAAGCAGAACCCCCAACAAGTGCCTCTCTTGGCTCATTGGACACTGAAACATCGCCTGCTTGCCTGGCAGAGAGGCACGGCATGCCTCTCACCGCAACACAACCGTCAGAGAGCAGGCCAGCAAGTTGTCCATCAGCCCCTGCTTTGGAAGACGAGGGCTACAGAGCGCCTCCCCAGACACGTGGGGCTCAAGAGTCAAAGCCATCAGCCTGCCCCACTCCCATCGAGCACAGCACTGCAGTGATGGTTGAGAGCCAGGGACGTGCCCAACATGCCTCCAGTGCCTGTGATGAAGATCTGCATGAAACAGCCCGGACCCTGGTTTCCGCAGTCCTAAGACAAGCTGTAGCCATGAGCCGGGGAGCCACGAGCAAGGCACCAACTGCTCCCTTGGCCACAGGACCCAGGGTGCCTCCTCCCACTGCAGAGCCTGCAGACTCTGCATCCTCAGCATCTGCCTTGGCTGGAGCACTGGGGGACCTGGCACACACGGGGTGCACAGTGACAGCAACAAGATCAGCCGGGGTCCAGACAGACGCGGAGAGCAGGTGGACCACTGCTCTGCCAGGGCCTGATCCCCGGCTATGTGCAGGAAGAATGGCTGCAAGCAGAGACCCGGCACCAGCTAGCCCAGACAGGGGTGAGAAGCAAGGGCAACAGAGAGAGCAACATGTCAAACCCAGGCAGGGGAGTGGCGACAAGGCGACAAGCCAGGGCTGGGGCAGGAAGGAAAGTGGTCCTGTGGGTTCGGATGAAGAGGAAGAAATGGTCATCTTCACCTCCTGGATCAACCCCAGGCTCCCCAGCCTCTTCCAGGACCCACAGGCCTTTCCCCACACATAGGGCAGTTCACCCAGCAGCGTAGACTGCAAGGCTGCAGCAGAAGAAGCAGAACACCCGACAAGCGCCTCTCTTGGCTCACTGGAGCCCACGGACACTGCACCGTCAGCTGCTTCCGTGGCTGAATGTCCAGGGGAAGAGAGGTACGGCACGCCTCTCACGGGAATAAAACTGGCAGAGAGCAGGCCAGCAGGTCCTCCGTTAGCCCCTGCTTGAGAAGGTGAGGGCTACAGAGCGCCTCCCCCCACACCAGTGTCTCAGGACTCAAAGCCATCAGCCTGTCCCCTCCCCAGCGAGCACAGCACTGCGGCAATGGCTGAGACCCAGGGAAGCGACCAACATGCCTGCAGTGCCTGTGACGAAGACCTTTATGACAGCCCAGATCATCGTCTCTGCAGTCCTACACCATGCTGTAGCCACGAGCCAGGGAACCACGAGCAAGGCAACAAATCTCCCTCGGCCACAGGGCCCAGGGTGCCTCCTTCCACAGCAGAGCCTGCAGCGTCTATATCCTCAGCATCTGCTTTAGCTGGAGGCCCTCCTGGGAAGGCCAATGAAGCCCCTCTTGCTCAAGCAGCAGCACCAGAGGAAGAAGAAGTGGCTTCTCCCTGGGCTGGAGGCCCTGTGTGGGAAGCCACGAAGCCACTCTCGCTGCAAGGTTTCCTTCAGTACGAAGGAAAGGAAAGGTCTCTTGGGTCTAGGTCGCCCGCCATCACTGACGGCCAGGCTGGGGACAGCCCAAGGCCTCAGCCAGCTTGTGGCACAGCGGGAAACCAGAACTGCAAACTGGCAGCCAGGGCTGTCAGAGGATGGGTCGGGAGCTGCCCAGTCAGGGAGAGGCGTTCCGATCTCTGTTCACTAAGGCAGCATCTCTCTTGTAGGGCCACCAGTGAGCTGAGCAACCCGGGGCCAAAAGCCACCGCTCACCACCTCTCAGCACAGCAATGTCCCAAAATTGGAAGAAGAGTTAGCACCCTGCCCCACGCAGCCCTGCAGCTCCTGCCGAGGACATGGAAGGCCAAGTAAAGGCCTCCGTCTCCAGGGGCATTAGCAATGCCATAGCCTGCAACGAGGGAGCCACGAGGCAGCCAAAGCTTTCTGCTTTGTGCAGAGGTCCCAGGAGCAAAGGCCACACAACACCACCTCTCCTAACAACAGTGCCCCAAAATTTGAAGAAGAGTCATCACCCTGCCAAAAACAGCCCTGCAGAACGTGCCAGAGAAATGGAAGACCAGGTAAAAGCCTTAGTCTCCCGTGTCTTTAGCAATGCAATAGCCCGCAACGAGAGACCTATAAGGGAGGCAACGCTTTCTCCCTTGGACAGAGGCCCCAGGAGCAAAGACTGCAAAACATCACCTCTCCTCACAGCAGTGCCCAAAAATTTGAAGAAGAGTCAGCACTCGTCCAAAAAAAAGCCCTGCAGCCACTGCCAAGGACATAGAAGACCCAGTAAAGGCCTTCATCTCCAGGGCATTAGCAGTGCCATAGCCTGCAACGAGGAATCTATGAGGGAGGCAAGGCTTTTGCCCTATGCAGAGGACTTACAAGCAGAGGCCACAGGACATCACCTCTCGTCACATCAGTGCCCCAAAATTTGAAGAAGAGTCAGCACCGTGCAAAAAACAGCCCTGCAGCCCCTGCCAAAGAAATGGAAGACCAAGTAAACATCTTCGTCCTCAGTGCCATTAGCAATGCCATTGCCTGCAACGAGGGAGCCATGAGGGAGGCAATGCTTTCTCCCTTGGACAGACGTCCCAGGATCAAAGGCCACAGGACACCACCTCTTCCCACAGCAGTGCCCCAGAATTTGAGAAGAGTGAGCACCCTGCCCCACACAGCCCCACAGACTCTTTCACAGCACTGTGGGACACAGCACAGTCCCTCGTGTTTGAAGTCCTGGCAAAGACGATGGCTAAAAGCTGGGAACATACACAGAGAGCAAAATGTCAAATCCAGGTAGGGGAGCGGCAACGAGGGAACAAGCCAGGGCAGGAAAGAAAGCGGTCCTTTGGGATGGGATGAAGAGGAAGAAATTATCATCTTCGACTCCTAGATCAACCCCAGGTTCCCCAGCCTCTTCCAGGAACCACAGCCCTTTCCCCAGGAAGAGGGCAGCTCATTCAGCAGTGTGGACAGGGAGGCTGCAGTAGAAGTAGCAGAACAACCAACAAGCGCCTCTCTTGGCTCATTGGAGCCCACGGACACTGCACCACCAGCTGCTCCCCTGGCAGAAGGTCCAGGGGAAGGGAGGCACAGCACGCCTCTCACTGCAACAGTACCGGCGGAGAGCAGGCCAGCAAGTCCTCCATCAGCCCCTGCTTTTGAAGATGAGGGGAACAGAGCGCCTCCCCCCATTCCAGTGTCTCGAGACTCAAAGCCATCAGCCTGTCCCATCCCCAGTGAGCACAGCACGTTGGCGATGGTTGAGAGCCAGGGACATGGCCAAAATGCCTCCAGTGTCTCTGATGAATATCTGTATGAAACAGCCCAGATCATTGTCTCTGCAGTCCTACTCCATTCTGTAGCCATCATCCAGGGAGCCACGATCAAGGCACCAACTGCTCCCTCGGCCACAGGGCACAGGGTGATTCCTCTAACAGCAGAGCCTGTAGACTGTGAATCTTCAGCATCTGCTTTAGCTGGAGGTCCTGTGGGGGAGACCAGCAAAGGCCCTCTCACAGCAGAAGCAGCACCAGGAGAAGGAGACGTGGATTCTCCCTGAGCTGCTGACCCTGTGGGAGAAGCCAGTGAAGCCGCTCTTGCTCAAGCAGCAGCACCAGAGGAAGAAGAAGTGGCTTCTCCTTGGGCTGGAGGCCCTGTTTCGGAAGCCAGCGAAGCCACTCTCGCTGCAAGGTTTCCTTCAGTACAAAGTAAAAGAAAGGCCACTTGGGTCTAGAAGCCGCCCGCCATCACTGACAGCCATGCTGGGAACAGCCCAAGGCCTCAGCCAGCTTGTGGCTCGGGGGGAAAACAGAACTTCAAAATGGCCGCCAGTGCTGACAGGGAATGTATCGGGAGCCGCCCTGTCAGGAAGAGGCATTTCTCTCTCTGTTCACTAAGGCAGCATCTCTCTTGTAGGGCCACCAGTGAGCTGGTGAAAGAAGAAAGAAGCAATGTACTGTCTACAGCAGAGCCTGTAGACTGTACACCCTCAGCCTCTGCCTTGGCTGGAGGCCCTGTGGGGGAGAGCAGTGAAGCCCCTCTCAGTGCAGAAGCAGCACCACGAGTAGGAGAAGTGGCTTCTCCCTCGGCTGGAGGCCCTGCGTGGGACACCAAGGAAGCTGTTCTCTCTGAAGCAGCAGCTTCAGCGTCCTCTTCACAGGCCTTTCCCCAGGAAGTGTGCAGCTCATCCAACTCCTCCCTCAGCCACAGGGCACAGGGTGCCTCCTCCCACAGCAGAGCCTGTAGACTGTACCTCCTCAGCCTCTGCCTTGGCTGCAGGCCCTGTGGGAGAAACAAGCAAAGCCCCTCTCACTGCAGCAGCAGCTCCACGAGAAGAAGTGACTTCTCACGGATCGGAACTCCGCGCTCGCTTCGCAGCGATGCTGCGTCTCACTCCCACAGCACAATCACGCGATCACGCAGAGAGGCCCCTTAAACTTCTCATTCATGCTACAAGGATATATCACTTAGAACAATAACCAGACTATTTTGTTTTGTCTCTGGCAGAGTTCCTCGAGGAGTCACTCACTTCACAACAATACTTTGGCTCAAACACATACACATATACTTCCTTGCTGGTGCAGCTACTGCTGCCTCCGGTGCAATATTAGGATTAGAGGGAGCATAACTTGATTCCTCCTCCAAAAAAGGAGTCTTATTGTTTACATATAAACTTAAAGCCGGAATTTCCATCAGACCCGCATTGTGGCCAAAATAGTGAAGTTCCTTTTAATGGCTTTTCAGGCCAGACAATTAGACAACATCTAACCATTGCTTTTTTTTTTTTTTTTTTTTTCTTTTTCGCTAGTTTTTGGGTTGTTTTTCCAATTCCTTTTCTTTCTCCCCAAAGGACTACCTTTACGCACAATTCCGAGGATTCTGCTTCTGAAGATCTCCAAGGATGGAGGCTCCACAACCCCTCTGGGCAACCAGTTCCAGCAAATACAACCTGTTCCAGCAGCAGAGCGTACAGGAGCAGCGCCAGGTGAGGCTCAGGGAGCGAGACAGGGACAGCAGCGTGACGGGACGGCACGGAGAGCACCAGGATGAGGAGAACGGTTCTGGAGCAAGCCGGCCAGCTGGCCCTGAGCACCTCCGGCCTGGACGCAGTTATTCCCAAACCTGGGGTTTCTCCATGAAGAGCCGACCCCCAGGACAGCCAAAGCCCACAGGGCCCTGGCATTTCTGTGCCCAGAGGCACAAAGAGCAGCGTGGCCTAATTCAACCTGGCTGTCCGCAACCAGGAGCTGTCTCCATCGTCCCTCCATGCGGACAGGCAGCCAGTGCGGTCGTGCCCAGAGAGCGTGCGTCACACTGGCAGCTGCCACACAGAGTCGGGAGCCCCAGGAAGGTTTGATGCAACATCTTTGGCAGCCCTGGCAGCCTCCGACGAGCAGGCAGCACTTGCAGGAGGAGACAGGAAGGGCATTACCCTGGCAAGCCGAGCCCCGCTGTGCGAGGTCAGCTGCCAGGGCATGAATGGGGCCACTGCAGGGCAGCTCACAAAAGCACTTCTACAGGGACGTGGAGAGGAATGGCAGAAATGACCAAAGTAACTTGGCCTTTCCCCTCGATTCTCTTGCAGATGGAGAAGCTGTGAGACATGAAGACACTGCCACACAGTGGGGTGCGGCAGGAGGAGATAATCCATCTGCCAGCCATGCCGCCTTTCCCAAGGCAGGCAGCGACTCAGGCAGCAGCACCCAAGCAAGTGCCTGCAGCACAGACATTATCCTCTGAAAGGGTCACTTGCAAGCTGCCCCCTCTACAAGCAACAGCCTCTGCATCTTCAGCTGCAGGAAGGGCAAAGGCATTGGGCACAGAGGCCCACAGCCACCAAGAGCTTCTGCCACCTCTTCCGTGCATCTCTGGTGACAGGGACAAGGCAGTGAGGGGCAAGGCTTTGTCCCTTGGGCAGACCTCCCAGGAACAAAGGACGCAGAACACCACCTCTCCTCACAGCAGTGCCTCAAAATTTGAAGAAGAGCCGGCACCCTGCCCCACACAGCCCCACAGACTCTTTCACAGCACTGTGGGACACAGCACAGTCCCTCGTGTTTGAAGTCCTGGCGAAGACGATGGCTAAAAGCTGGGAACACGGCAAACGACTGGCAGCACTGGGGGGCCTGGCACACACAGGTTGCAAAGTGACACCAACAAGAGCAGTCGAAGTCCAGAAACACATGGACAGCAGGTGACGACTGCTCTGCCAGGGCATCATCACCAGGCAAGTTCAGGAACAACGGCTGCCAGCTGAGCCCCTATACCAGCCAGTCCAGGCCGAGGTGAGAAGCAAGGGCAGCAGGGACAGATACACATCAAAGCCAGGCAGTGGAGTGGCAAGGATGAGACAAGCCAGGGCCAGGGCAGGAAGGAAAGTGGTCCTGTGGGTTCGGATGAAGAGGAAGAGATTGTCATCTTCAAGTCCTGGATCAACCCCAGGTTCCCCAGCCTCTTTGAGGACCCACAGGCCTTTCCCCAGGAAGAGGGCAGCTCAGCCAGGAGCGCGGACAGGGAGGCTGCAGCACAATAAGCAGAACCCCCAACAAGTGCCTCTCTTGGCTCATTGGACACTGAAACATCGCCTGCTTGCCTGGCAGAGAGGCACGGCATGCCTCTCACCGCAACACAACCGTCAGAGAGCAGGCCAGCAAGTTGTCCATCAGCCCCTGCTTTGGAAGACGAGGGCTACAGAGCGCCTCCCCAGACACGTGGGGCTCAAGAGTCAAAGCCATCAGCCTGCCCCACTCCCATCGAGCACAGCACTGCAGTGATGGTTGAGAGCCAGGGACGTGCCCAACATGCCTCCAGTGCCTGTGATGAAGATCTGCATGAAACAGCCCGGACCCTGGTTTCCGCAGTCCTAAGACAAGCTGTAGCCATGAGCCGGGGAGCCACGAGCAAGGCACCAACTGCTCCCTTGGCCACAGGACCCAGGGTGCCTCCTCCCACTGCAGAGCCTGCAGACTCTGCATCCTCAGCATCTGCCTTGGCTGGAGCACTGGGGGACCTGGCACACACGGGGTGCACAGTGACAGCAACAAGATCAGCCGGGGTCCAGACAGACGCGGAGAGCAGGTGGACCACTGCTCTGCCAGGGCCTGATCCCCGGCTATGTGCAGGAAGAATGGCTGCAAGCAGAGACCCGGCACCAGCTAGCCCAGACAGGGGTGAGAAGCAAGGGCAACAGAGAGAGCAACATGTCAAACCCAGGCAGGGGAGTGGCGACAAGGCGACAAGCCAGGGCTGGGGCAGGAAGGAAAGTGGTCCTGTGGGTTCGGATGAAGAGGAAGAAATGGTCATCTTCACCTCCTGGATCAACCCCAGGCTCCCCAGCCTCTTCCAGGACCCACAGGCCTTTCCCCACACATAGGGCAGTTCACCCAGCAGCGTAGACTGCAAGGCTGCAGCAGAAGAAGCAGAACACCCGACAAACGCCTCTCTTGGCTCACTGGAGCCCACGGACACTGCACCGTCAGCTGCTTCCGTGGCTGAATGTCCAGGGGAAGAGAGGTACGGCACGCCTCTCACGGGAATAAAACTGGCAGAGAGCAGGCCAGCAGGTCCTCCGTTAGCCCCTGCTTGAGAAGGTGAGGGCTACAGAGCGCCTCCCCCCACACCAGTGTCTCAGGACTCAAAGCCATCAGCCTGTCCCCTCCCCAGCGAGCACAGCACTGCGGCAATGGCTGAGACCCAGGGAAGCGACCAACATGCCTGCAGTGCCTGTGACGAAGACCTTTATGACAGCCCAGATCATCGTCTCTGCAGTCCTACACCATGCTGTAGCCACGAGCCAGGGAACCACGAGCAAGGCAACAAATCTCCCTCGGCCACAGGGCCCAGGGTGCCTCCTTCCACAGCAGAGCCTGCAGCGTCTATATCCTCAGCATCTGCTTTAGCTGGAGGCCCTCCTGGGAAGGCCAATGAAGCCCCTCTTGCTCAAGCAGCAGCACCAGAGGAAGAAGAAGTGGCTTCTCCCTGGGCTGGAGGCCCTGTGTGGGAAGCCACGAAGCCACTCTCGCTGCAAGGTTTCCTTCAGTACGAAGGAAAGGAAAGGTCTCTTGGGTCTAGGTCGCCCGCCATCACTGACGGCCAGGCTGGGGACAGCCCAAGGCCTCAGCCAGCTTGTGGCACAGCGGGAAACCAGAACTGCAAACTGGCAGCCAGGGCTGTCAGAGGATGGGTCGGGAGCTGCCCAGTCAGGGAGAGGCGTTCCGATCTCTGTTCACTAAGGCAGCATCTCTCTTGTAGGGCCACCAGTGAGCTGAGCAACCCGGGGCCAAAAGCCACCGCTCACCACCTCTCAGCACAGCAATGTCCCAAAATTGGAAGAAGAGTTAGCACCCTGCCCCACGCAGCCCTGCAGCTCCTGCCGAGGACATGGAAGGCCAAGTAAAGGCCTCCGTCTCCAGGGGCATTAGCAATGCCATAGCCTGCAACGAGGGAGCCACGAGGCAGCCAAAGCTTTCTGCTTTGTGCAGAGGTCCCAGGAGCAAAGGCCACACAACACCACCTCTCCTAACAACAGTGCCCCAAAATTTGAAGAAGAGTCATCACCCTGCCAAAAACAGCCCTGCAGAACGTGCCAGAGAAATGGAAGACCAGGTAAAAGCCTTAGTCTCCCGTGTCTTTAGCAATGCAATAGCCCGCAACGAGAGACCTATAAGGGAGGCAACGCTTTCTCCCTTGGACAGAGGCCCCAGGAGCAAAGACTGCAAAACATCACCTCTCCTCACAGCAGTGCCCAAAAATTTGAAGAAGAGTCAGCACTCGTCCAAAAAAAAGCCCTGCAGCCACTGCCAAGGACATAGAAGACCCAGTAAAGGCCTTCATCTCCAGGGCATTAGCAGTGCCATAGCCTGCAACGAGGAATCTATGAGGGAGGCAAGGCTTTTGCCCTATGCAGAGGACTTACAAGCAGAGGCCACAGGACATCACCTCTCGTCACATCAGTGCCCCAAAATTTGAAGAAGAGTCAGCACCGTGCAAAAAACAGCCCTGCAGCCCCTGCCAAAGAAATGGAAGACCAAGTAAACATCTTCGTCCTCAGTGCCATTAGCAATGCCATTGCCTGCAACGAGGGAGCCATGAGGGAGGCAATGCTTTCTCCCTTGGACAGACGTCCCAGGATCAAAGGCCACAGGACACCACCTCTTCCCACAGCAGTGCCCCAGAATTTGAGAAGAGTGAGCACCCTGCCCCACACAGCCCCACAGACTCTTTCACAGCACTGTGGGACACAGCACAGTCCCTCGTGTTTGAAGTCCTGGCAAAGACGATGGCTAAAAGCTGGGAACATACACAGAGAGCAAAATGTCAAATCCAGGTAGGGGAGCGGCAACGAGGGAACAAGCCAGGGCAGGAAAGAAAGCGGTCCTTTGGGATGGGATGAAGAGGAAGAAATTATCATCTTCGACTCCTAGATCAACCCCAGGTTCCCCAGCCTCTTCCAGGAACCACAGCCCTTTCCCCAGGAAGAGGGCAGCTCATTCAGCAGTGTGGACAGGGAGGCTGCAGTAGAAGTAGCAGAACAACCAACAAGCGCCTCTCTTGGCTCATTGGAGCCCACGGACACTGCACCACCAGCTGCTCCCCTGGCAGAAGGTCCAGGGGAAGGGAGGCACAGCACGCCTCTCACTGCAACAGTACCGGCGGAGAGCAGGCCAGCAAGTCCTCCATCAGCCCCTGCTTTTGAAGATGAGGGGAACAGAGCGCCTCCCCCCATTCCAGTGTCTCGAGACTCAAAGCCATCAGCCTGTCCCATCCCCAGTGAGCACAGCACGTTGGCGATGGTTGAGAGCCAGGGACATGGCCAAAATGCCTCCAGTGTCTCTGATGAATATCTGTATGAAACAGCCCAGATCATTGTCTCTGCAGTCCTACTCCATTCTGTAGCCATCATCCAGGGAGCCACGATCAAGGCACCAACTGCTCCCTCGGCCACAGGGCACAGGGTGATTCCTCTAACAGCAGAGCCTGTAGACTGTGAATCTTCAGCATCTGCTTTAGCTGGAGGTCCTGTGGGGGAGACCAGCAAAGGCCCTCTCACAGCAGAAGCAGCACCAGGAGAAGGAGACGTGGATTCTCCCTGAGCTGCTGACCCTGTGGGAGAAGCCAGTGAAGCCGCTCTTGCTCAAGCAGCAGCACCAGAGGAAGAAGAAGTGGCTTCTCCTTGGGCTGGAGGCCCTGTTTCGGAAGCCAGCGAAGCCACTCTCGCTGCAAGGTTTCCTTCAGTACAAAGTAAAAGAAAGGCCACTTGGGTCTAGAAGCCGCCCGCCATCACTGACAGCCATGCTGGGAACAGCCCAAGGCCTCAGCCAGCTTGTGGCTCGGGGGGAAAACAGAACTTCAAAATGGCCGCCAGTGCTGACAGGGAATGTATCGGGAGCCGCCCTGTCAGGAAGAGGCATTTCTCTCTCTGTTCACTAAGGCAGCATCTCTCTTGTAGGGCCACCAGTGAGCTGGTGAAAGAAGAAAGAAGCAATGTACTGTCTACAGCAGAGCCTGTAGACTGTACACCCTCAGCCTCTGCCTTGGCTGGAGGCCCTGTGGGGGAGAGCAGTGAAGCCCCTCTCAGTGCAGAAGCAGCACCACGAGTAGGAGAAGTGGCTTCTCCCTCGGCTGGAGGCCCTGCGTGGGACACCAAGGAAGCTGTTCTCTCTGAAGCAGCAGCTTCAGCGTCCTCTTCACAGGCCTTTCCCCAGGAAGTGTGCAGCTCATCCAACTCCTCCCTCAGCCACAGGGCACAGGGTGCCTCCTCCCACAGCAGAGCCTGTAGACTGTACCTCCTCAGCCTCTGCCTTGGCTGCAGGCCCTGTGGGAGAAACAAGCAAAGCCCCTCTCACTGCAGCAGCAGCTCCACGAGAAGAAGTGACTTCTCACGGATCGGAACTCCGCGCTCGCTTCGCAGCGATGCTGCGTCTCACTCCCACAGCACAATCACGCGATCACGCAGAGAGGCCCCTTAAACTTCTCATTCATGCTACAAGGATATATCACTTAGAACAATAACCAGACTATTTTGTTTTGTCTCTGGCAGAGTTCCTCGAGGAGTCACTCACTTCACAACAATACTTTGGCTCAAACACATACACATATACTTCCTTGCTGGTGCAGCTACTGCTGCCTCCGGTGCAATATTAGGATTAGAGGGAGCATAACTTGATTCCTCCTCCAAAAAAGGAGTCTTATTGTTTACATATAAACTTAAAGCCGGAATTTCCATCAGACCCGCATTGTGGCCAAAATAGTGAAGTTCCTTTTAATGGCTTTTCAGGCCAGACAATTAGACAACATCTAACCATTGCTTTTTTTTTTTTTTTTTTTTTCTTTTTCGCTAGTTTTTGGGTTGTTTTTCCAATTCCTTTTCTTTCTCCCCAAAGGACTACCTTTACGCACAATTCCGAGGATTCTGCTTCTGAAGATCTCCAAGGATGGAGGCTCCACAACCCCTCTGGGCAACCAGTTCAAGCAAATACAACCTGTTCCAGCAGCAGAGCGTACAGGAGCAGCGCCAGGTGAGGCTCAGGGAGCGAGACAGGGACAGCAGCGTGACGGGACGGCACGGAGAGCACCAGGATGAGGAGAACGGTTCTGGAGCAAGCCGGCCAGCTGGCCCTGAGCACCTCCGGCCTGGACGCAGTTATTCCCAAACCTGGGGTTTCTCCATGAAGAGCCGACCCCCAGGACAGCCAAAGCCCACAGGGCCCTGGCATTTCTGTGCCCAGAGGCACAAAGAGCAGCGTGGCCTAATTCAACCTGGCTGTCCGCAACCAGGAGCTGTCTCCATCGTCCCTCCATGCGGACAGGCAGCCAGTGCGGTCGTGCCCAGAGAGCGTGCGTCACACTGGCAGCTGCCACACAGAGTCGGGAGCCCCAGGAAGGTTTGATGCAACATCTTTGGCAGCCCTGGCAGCCTCCGACGAGCAGGCAGCACTTGCAGGAGGAGACAGGAAGGGCATTACCCTGGCAAGCCGAGCCCCGCTGTGCGTGGTCAGCTGCCAGGGCATGAATGGGGCCACTGCAGGGCAGCTCACAAAAGCACTTCTACAGGGACGTGGAGAGGAATGGCAGAAATGACCAAAGTAACTTGGCCTTTCCCCTCGATTCTCTTGCAGATGGAGAAGCTGTGAGACATGAAGACACTGCCACACAGTGGGGTGCGGCAGGAGGAGATAATCCATCTGCCAGCCATGCCGCCTTTCCCAAGGCAGGCAGCGACTCAGGCAGCAGCACCCAAGCAAGTGCCTGCAGCACAGACATTATCATCTGAAAGGGTCACTTGCAAGCTGCCCCCTCTACAAGCAACAGCCTCTGCATCTTCAGCTGCAGGAAGGGCAAAGGCATTGGGCACAGAGGCCCACAGCCACCAAGAGCTTCTGCCACCTCTTCCGTCCATCTCTGGTGACAGGGACAAGGCAGTGAGGGGCAAGGCTTTGTCCCTTGGGCAGACCTCCCAGGAACAAAGGACGCAGAACACCACCTCTCCTCACAGCAGTGCCTCAAAATTTGAAGAAGAGCCGGCACCCTGCCCCACACAGCCCCACAGACTCTTTCACAGCACTGTGGGACACAGCACAGTCCCTCGTGTTTGAAGTCCTGGCGAAGACGATGGCTAAAAGCTGGGAACACGGCAAACGACTGGCAGCACTGGGGGGCCTGGCACACACAGGTTGCAAAG
Organism: Anser brachyrhynchus; assembly: GCF_964034855.1. NCBI lineage: Eukaryota > Metazoa > Chordata > Aves > Anseriformes > Anatidae > Anser > Anser brachyrhynchus. The sequence goes on along the minus strand of NC_137694.1, from coordinate 204,833,620 downwards.
TGACACCAACAAGAGCAGTCGAAGTCCAGAAACACATGGACAGCAGGTGACGACTGCTCTGCCAGGGCATCATCACCAGGCAAGTTCAGGAACAACGGCTGCCAGCTGAGCCCCTATACCAGCCAGTCCAGGCCGAGGTGAGAAGCAAGGGCAGCAGGGACAGATACACATCAAAGCCAGGCAGTGGAGTGGCAAGGATGAGACAAGCCAGGGCCAGGGCAGGAAGGAAAGTGGTCCTGTGGGTTCGGATGAAGAGGAAGAGATTGTCATCTTCAAGTCCTGGATCAACCCCAGGTTCCCCAGCCTCTTTGAGGACCCACAGGCCTTTCCCCAGGAAGAGGGCAGCTCAGCCAGGAGCGCGGACAGGGAGGCTGCAGCACAATAAGCAGAACCCCCAACAAGTGCCTCTCTTGGCTCATTGGACACTGAAACATCGCCTGCTTGCCTGGCAGAGAGGCACGGCATGCCTCTCACCGCAACACAACCGTCAGAGAGCAGGCCAGCAAGTTGTCCATCAGCCCCTGCTTTGGAAGACGAGGGCTACAGAGCGCCTCCCCAGACACGTGGGGCTCAAGAGTCAAAGCCATCAGCCTGCCCCACTCCCATCGAGCACAGCACTGCAGTGATGGTTGAGAGCCAGGGACGTGCCCAACATGCCTCCAGTGCCTGTGATGAAGATCTGCATGAAACAGCCCGGACCCTGGTTTCCGCAGTCCTAAGACAAGCTGTAGCCATGAGCCGGGGAGCCACGAGCAAGGCACCAACTGCTCCCTTGGCCACAGGACCCAGGGTGCCTCCTCCCACTGCAGAGCCTGCAGACTCTGCATCCTCAGCATCTGCCTTGGCTGGAGCACTGGGGGACCTGGCACACACGGGGTGCACAGTGACAGCAACAAGATCAGCCGGGGTCCAGACAGACGCGGAGAGCAGGTGGACCACTGCTCTGCCAGGGCCTGATCCCCGGCTATGTGCAGGAAGAATGGCTGCAAGCAGAGACCCGGCACCAGCTAGCCCAGACAGGGGTGAGAAGCAAGGGCAACAGAGAGAGCAACATGTCAAACCCAGGCAGGGGAGTGGCGACAAGGCGACAAGCCAGGGCTGGGGCAGGAAGGAAAGTGGTCCTGTGGGTTCGGATGAAGAGGAAGAAATGGTCATCTTCACCTCCTGGATCAACCCCAGGCTCCCCAGCCTCTTCCAGGACCCACAGGCCTTTCCCCACACATAGGGCAGTTCACCCAGCAGCGTAGACTGCAAGGCTGCAGCAGAAGAAGCAGAACACCCGACAAACGCCTCTCTTGGCTCACTGGAGCCCACGGACACTGCACCGTCAGCTGCTTCCGTGGCTGAATGTCCAGGGGAAGAGAGGTACGGCACGCCTCTCACGGGAATAAAACTGGCAGAGAGCAGGCCAGCAGGTCCTCCGTTAGCCCCTGCTTGAGAAGGTGAGGGCTACAGAGCGCCTCCCCCCACACCAGTGTCTCAGGACTCAAAGCCATCAGCCTGTCCCCTCCCCAGCGAGCACAGCACTGCGGCAATGGCTGAGACCCAGGGAAGCGACCAACATGCCTGCAGTGCCTGTGACGAAGACCTTTATGACAGCCCAGATCATCGTCTCTGCAGTCCTACACCATGCTGTAGCCACGAGCCAGGGAACCACGAGCAAGGCAACAAATCTCCCTCGGCCACAGGGCCCAGGGTGCCTCCTTCCACAGCAGAGCCTGCAGCGTCTATATCCTCAGCATCTGCTTTAGCTGGAGGCCCTCCTGGGAAGGCCAATGAAGCCCCTCTTGCTCAAGCAGCAGCACCAGAGGAAGAAGAAGTGGCTTCTCCCTGGGCTGGAGGCCCTGTGTGGGAAGCCACGAAGCCACTCTCGCTGCAAGGTTTCCTTCAGTACGAAGGAAAGGAAAGGTCTCTTGGGTCTAGGTCGCCCGCCATCACTGACGGCCAGGCTGGGGACAGCCCAAGGCCTCAGCCAGCTTGTGGCACAGCGGGAAACCAGAACTGCAAACTGGCAGCCAGGGCTGTCAGAGGATGGGTCGGGAGCTGCCCAGTCAGGGAGAGGCGTTCCGATCTCTGTTCACTAAGGCAGCATCTCTCTTGTAGGGCCACCAGTGAGCTGAGCAACCCGGGGCCAAAAGCCACCGCTCACCACCTCTCAGCACAGCAATGTCCCAAAATTGGAAGAAGAGTTAGCACCCTGCCCCACGCAGCCCTGCAGCTCCTGCCGAGGACATGGAAGGCCAAGTAAAGGCCTCCGTCTCCAGGGGCATTAGCAATGCCATAGCCTGCAACGAGGGAGCCACGAGGCAGCCAAAGCTTTCTGCTTTGTGCAGAGGTCCCAGGAGCAAAGGCCACACAACACCACCTCTCCTAACAACAGTGCCCCAAAATTTGAAGAAGAGTCATCACCCTGCCAAAAACAGCCCTGCAGAACGTGCCAGAGAAATGGAAGACCAGGTAAAAGCCTTAGTCTCCCGTGTCTTTAGCAATGCAATAGCCCGCAACGAGAGACCTATAAGGGAGGCAACGCTTTCTCCCTTGGACAGAGGCCCCAGGAGCAAAGACTGCAAAACATCACCTCTCCTCACAGCAGTGCCCAAAAATTTGAAGAAGAGTCAGCACTCGTCCAAAAAAAAGCCCTGCAGCCACTGCCAAGGACATAGAAGACCCAGTAAAGGCCTTCATCTCCAGGGCATTAGCAGTGCCATAGCCTGCAACGAGGAATCTATGAGGGAGGCAAGGCTTTTGCCCTATGCAGAGGACTTACAAGCAGAGGCCACAGGACATCACCTCTCGTCACATCAGTGCCCCAAAATTTGAAGAAGAGTCAGCACCGTGCAAAAAACAGCCCTGCAGCCCCTGCCAAAGAAATGGAAGACCAAGTAAACATCTTCGTCCTCAGTGCCATTAGCAATGCCATTGCCTGCAACGAGGGAGCCATGAGGGAGGCAATGCTTTCTCCCTTGGACAGACGTCCCAGGATCAAAGGCCACAGGACACCACCTCTTCCCACAGCAGTGCCCCAGAATTTGAGAAGAGTGAGCACCCTGCCCCACACAGCCCCACAGACTCTTTCACAGCACTGTGGGACACAGCACAGTCCCTCGTGTTTGAAGTCCTGGCAAAGACGATGGCTAAAAGCTGGGAACATACACAGAGAGCAAAATGTCAAATCCAGGTAGGGGAGCGGCAACGAGGGAACAAGCCAGGGCAGGAAAGAAAGCGGTCCTTTGGGATGGGATGAAGAGGAAGAAATTATCATCTTCGACTCCTAGATCAACCCCAGGTTCCCCAGCCTCTTCCAGGAACCACAGCCCTTTCCCCAGGAAGAGGGCAGCTCATTCAGCAGTGTGGACAGGGAGGCTGCAGTAGAAGTAGCAGAACAACCAACAAGCGCCTCTCTTGGCTCATTGGAGCCCACGGACACTGCACCACCAGCTGCTCCCCTGGCAGAAGGTCCAGGGGAAGGGAGGCACAGCACGCCTCTCACTGCAACAGTACCGGCGGAGAGCAGGCCAGCAAGTCCTCCATCAGCCCCTGCTTTTGAAGATGAGGGGAACAGAGCGCCTCCCCCCATTCCAGTGTCTCGAGACTCAAAGCCATCAGCCTGTCCCATCCCCAGTGAGCACAGCACGTTGGCGATGGTTGAGAGCCAGGGACATGGCCAAAATGCCTCCAGTGTCTCTGATGAATATCTGTATGAAACAGCCCAGATCATTGTCTCTGCAGTCCTACTCCATTCTGTAGCCATCATCCAGGGAGCCACGATCAAGGCACCAACTGCTCCCTCGGCCACAGGGCACAGGGTGATTCCTCTAACAGCAGAGCCTGTAGACTGTGAATCTTCAGCATCTGCTTTAGCTGGAGGTCCTGTGGGGGAGACCAGCAAAGGCCCTCTCACAGCAGAAGCAGCACCAGGAGAAGGAGACGTGGATTCTCCCTGAGCTGCTGACCCTGTGGGAGAAGCCAGTGAAGCCGCTCTTGCTCAAGCAGCAGCACCAGAGGAAGAAGAAGTGGCTTCTCCTTGGGCTGGAGGCCCTGTTTCGGAAGCCAGCGAAGCCACTCTCGCTGCAAGGTTTCCTTCAGTACAAAGTAAAAGAAAGGCCACTTGGGTCTAGAAGCCGCCCGCCATCACTGACAGCCATGCTGGGAACAGCCCAAGGCCTCAGCCAGCTTGTGGCTCGGGGGGAAAACAGAACTTCAAAATGGCCGCCAGTGCTGACAGGGAATGTATCGGGAGCCGCCCTGTCAGGAAGAGGCATTTCTCTCTCTGTTCACTAAGGCAGCATCTCTCTTGTAGGGCCACCAGTGAGCTGGTGAAAGAAGAAAGAAGCAATGTACTGTCTACAGCAGAGCCTGTAGACTGTACACCCTCAGCCTCTGCCTTGGCTGGAGGCCCTGTGGGGGAGAGCAGTGAAGCCCCTCTCAGTGCAGAAGCAGCACCACGAGTAGGAGAAGTGGCTTCTCCCTCGGCTGGAGGCCCTGCGTGGGACACCAAGGAAGCTGTTCTCTCTGAAGCAGCAGCTTCAGCGTCCTCTTCACAGGCCTTTCCCCAGGAAGTGTGCAGCTCATCCAACTCCTCCCTCAGCCACAGGGCACAGGGTGCCTCCTCCCACAGCAGAGCCTGTAGACTGTACCTCCTCAGCCTCTGCCTTGGCTGCAGGCCCTGTGGGAGAAACAAGCAAAGCCCCTCTCACTGCAGCAGCAGCTCCACGAGAAGAAGTGACTTCTCATGGATCGGAACTCCGCGCTCGCTTCGCAGCGATGCTGCGTCTCACTCCCACAGCACAATCACGCGATCACGCAGAGAGGCCCCTTAAACTTCTCATTCATGCTACAAGGATATATCACTTAGAACAATAACCAGACTATTTTGTTTTGTCTCTGGCAGAGTTCCTCGAGGAGTCACTCACTTCACAACAATACTTTGGCTCAAACACATACACATATACTTCCTTGCTGGTGCAGCTACTGCTGCCTCCGGTGCAATATTAGGATTAGAGGGAGCATAACTTGATTCCTCCTCCAAAAAAGGAGTCTTATTGTTTACATATAAACTTAAAGCCGGAATTTCCATCAGACCCGCATTGTGGCCAAAATAGTGAAGTTCCTTTTAATGGCTTTTCAGGCCAGACAATTAGACAACATCTAACCATTGCTTTTTTTTTTTTTTTTTTTTCTTTTTCGCTAGTTTTTGGGTTGTTTTTCCAATTCCTTTTCTTTCTCCCCAAAGGACTACCTTTACGCACAATTCCGAGGATTCTGCTTCTGAAGATCTCCAAGGATGGAGGCTCCACAACCCCTCTGGGCAACCAGTTCCAGCAAATACAACCTGTTCCAGCAGCAGAGCGTACAGGAGCAGCGCCAGGTGAGGCTCAGGGAGCGAGACAGGGACAGCAGCGTGACGGGACGGCACGGAGAGCACCAGGATGAGGAGAACGGTTCTGGAGCAAGCCGGCCAGCTGGCCCTGAGCACCTCCGGCCTGGACGCAGTTATTCCCAAACCTGGGGTTTCTCCATGAAGAGCCGACCCCCAGGACAGCCAAAGCCCACAGGGCCCTGGCATTTCTGTGCCCAGAGGCACAAAGAGCAGCGTGGCCTAATTCAACCTGGCTGTCCGCAACCAGGAGCTGTCTCCATCGTCCCTCCATGCGGACAGGCAGCCAGTGCGGTCGTGCCCAGAGAGCGTGCGTCACACTGGCAGCTGCCACACAGAGTCGGGAGCCCCAGGAAGGTTTGATGCAACATCTTTGGCAGCCCTGGCAGCCTCCGACGAGCAGGCAGCACTTGCAGGAGGAGACAGGAAGGGCATTACCCTGGCAAGCCGAGCCCCGCTGTGCGTGGTCAGCTGCCAGGGCATGAATGGGGCCACTGCAGGGCAGCTCACAAAAGCACTTCTACAGGGACGTGGAGAGGAATGGCAGAAATGACCAAAGTAACTTGGCCTTTCCCCTCGATTCTCTTGCAGATGGAGAAGCTGTGAGACATGAAGACACTGCCACACAGTGGGGTGCGGCAGGAGGAGATAATCCATCTGCCAGCCATGCCGCCTTTCCCAAGGCAGGCAGCGACTCAGGCAGCAGCACCCAAGCAAGTGCCTGCAGCACAGACATTATCATCTGAAAGGGTCACTTGCAAGCTGCCCCCTCTACAAGCAACAGCCTCTGCATCTTCAGCTGCAGGCAGGGCAAAGGCATTGGGCACAGAGGCCCACAGCCACCAAGAGCTTCTGCCACCTCTTCCGTGCATCTCTGGTGACAGGGACAAGGCAGTGAGGGGCAAGGCTTTGTCCCTTGGGCAGACCTCCCAGGAACAAAGGACGCAGAACACCACCTCTCCTCACAGCAGTGCCTCAAAATTTGAAGAAGAGCCGGCACCCTGCCCCACACAGCCCCACAGACTCTTTCACAGCACTGTGGGACACAGCACAGTCCCTCGTGTTTGAAGTCCTGGCGAAGACGATGGCTAAAAGCTGGGAACACGGCAAACGACTGGCAGCACTGGAGGGCCTGGCACACACAGGTTGCAAAGTGACACCAACAAGAGCAGTCGAAGTCCAGAAACACATGGACAGCAGGTGACGACTGCTCTGCCAGGGCATCATCACCAGGCAAGTTCAGGAACAATGGCTGCCAGCTGAGCCCCTATACCAGCCAGTCCAGGCCGAGGTGAGAAGCAAGGGCAGCAGGGACAGATACACATCAAAGCCAGGCAGTGGAGTGGCAAGGATGAGACAAGCCAGGGCCAGGGCAGGAAGGAAAGTGGTCCTGTGGGTTCGGATGAAGAGGAAGAGATTGTCATCTTCAAGTCCTGGATCAACCCCAGGTTCCCCAGCCTCTTTGAGGACCCACAGGCCTTTCCCCAGGAAGAGGGCAGCTCAGCCAGGAGCGCGCACAGGGAGGCTGCAGCACAATAAGCAGAACCCCCAACAAGTGCCTCTCTTGGCTCATTGGACACTGAAACATCGCCTGCTTGCCTGGCAGAGAGGCACGGCATGCCTCTCACCGCAACACAACCGTCAGAGAGCAGGCCAGCAAGTTGTCCATCAGCCCCTGCTTTGGAAGACGAGGGCTACAGAGCGCCTCCCCAGACACGTGGGGCTCAAGAGTCAAAGCTATCAGCCTGCCCCACTCCCATCGAGCACAGCACTGCAGTGATGGTTGAGAGCCAGGGACGTGCCCAACATGCCTCCAGTGCCTGTGATGAAGATCTGCATGAAACAGCCCGGACCCTGGTTTCCGCAGTCCTAAGACAAGCTGTAGCCATGAGCCGGGGAGCCACGAGCAAGGCACCAACTGCTCCCTTGGCCACAGGACCCAGGGTGCCTCCTCCCACTGCAGAGCCTGCAGACTCTGCATCCTCAGCATCTGCCTTGGCTGGAGCACTGGGGGACCTGGCACACACGGGGTGCACAGTGACAGCAACAAGATCAGCCGGGGTCCAGACAGACGCGGAGAGCAGGTGGACCACTGCTCTGCCAGGGCCTGATCCCCGGCTATGTGCAGGAAGAATGGCTGCAAGCAGAGACCCGGCACCAGCTAGCCCAGACAGGGGTGAGAAGCAAGGGCAACAGAGAGAGCAACATGTCAAACCCAGGCAGGGGAGTGGCGACAAGGCGACAAGCCAGGGCTGGGGCAGGAAGGAAAGTGGTCCTGTGGGTTCGGATGAAGAGGAAGAAATGGTCATCTTCACCTCCTGGATCAACCCCAGGCTCCCCAGCCTCTTCCAGGACCCACAGGCCTTTCCCCACACATAGGGCAGTTCACCCAGCAGCGTAGACTGCAAGGCTGCAGCAGAAGAAGCAGAACACCCGACAAACGCCTCTCTTGGCTCACTGGAGCCCACGGACACTGCACCGTCAGCTGCTTCCGTGGCTGAATGTCCAGGGGAAGAGAGGTACGGCACGCCTCTCACGGGAATAAAACTGGCAGAGAGCAGGCCAGCAGGTCCTCCGTTAGCCCCTGCTTGAGAAGGTGAGGGCTACAGAGCGCCTCCCCCCACACCAGTGTCTCAGGACTCAAAGCCATCAGCCTGTCCCCTCCCCAGCGAGCACAGCACTGCGGCAATGGCTGAGACCCAGGGAAGCGACCAACATGCCTGCAGTGCCTGTGACGAAGACCTTTATGACAGCCCAGATCATCGTCTCTGCAGTCCTACACCATGCTGTAGCCACGAGCCAGGGAACCACGAGCAAGGCAACAAATCTCCCTCGGCCACAGGGCCCAGGGTGCCTCCTTCCACAGCAGAGCCTGCAGCGTCTATATCCTCAGCATCTGCTTTAGCTGGAGGCCCTCCTGGGAAGGCCAATGAAGCCCCTCTTGCTCAAGCAGCAGCACCAGAGGAAGAAGAAGTGGCTTCTCCCTGGGCTGGAGGCCCTGTGTGGGAAGCCACGAAGCCACTCTCGCTGCAAGGTTTCCTTCAGTACGAAGGAAAGGAAAGGTCTCTTGGGTCTAGGTCGCCCGCCATCACTGACGGCCAGGCTGGGGACAGCCCAAGGCCTCAGCCAGCTTGTGGCACAGCGGGAAACCAGAACTGCAAACTGGCAGCCAGGGCTGTCAGAGGATGGGTCGGGAGCTGCCCAGTCAGGGAGAGGCGTTCCGATCTCTGTTCACTAAGGCAGCATCTCTCTTGTAGGGCCACCAGTGAGCTGAGCAACCCGGGGCCAAAAGCCACCGCTCACCACCTCTCAGCACAGCAATGTCCCAAAATTGGAAGAAGAGTTAGCACCCTGCCCCACGCAGCCCTGCAGCTCCTGCCGAGGACATGGAAGGCCAAGTAAAGGCCTCCGTCTCCAGGGGCATTAGCAATGCCATAGCCTGCAACGAGGGAGCCACGAGGCAGCCAAAGCTTTCTGCTTTGTGCAGAGGTCCCAGGAGCAAAGGCCACACAACACCACCTCTCCTAACAACAGTGCCCCAAAATTTGAAGAAGAGTCATCACCCTGCCAAAAACAGCCCTGCAGAACGTGCCAGAGAAATGGAAGACCAGGTAAAAGCCTTAGTCTCCCATGTCTTTAGCAATGCAATAGCCCGCAACGAGAGACCTATAAGGGAGGCAACGCTTTCTCCCTTGGACAGAGGCCCCAGGAGCAAAGGCTGCAAAACATCACCTCTCCTCACAGCAGTGCCCAAAAATTTGAAGAAGAGTCAGCACTCGTCCAAAAAAAAGCCCTGCAGCCACTGCCAAGGACATAGAAGACCCAGTAAAGGCCTTCATCTCCAGGGCATTAGCAGTGCCATAGCCTGCAACGAGGAATCTATGAGGGAGGCAAGGCTTTTGCCCTGGGCAGAGGACTTACAAGCAGAGGCCACAGGACATCACCTCTCGTCACATCAGTGCCCCAAAATTTGAAGAAGAGTCAGCACCGTGCAAAAAACAGCCCTGCAGCCCCTGCCAAAGAAATGGAAGACCAAGTAAACATCTTCGTCCTCAGTGCCATTAGCAATGCCATTGCCTGCAACGAGGGAGCCATGAGGGAGGCAATGCTTTCTCCCTTGGACAGACGTCCCAGGATCAAAGGCCACAGGACACCACCTCTTCCCACAGCAGTGCCCCAGAATTTGAGAAGAGTGAGCACCCTGCCCCACACAGCCCCACAGACTCTTTCACAGCACTGTGGGACACAGCACAGTCCCTCGTGTTTGAAGTCCTGGCAAAGACGATGGCTAAAAGCTGGGAACATACACAGAGAGCAAAATGTCAAATCCAGGTAGGGGAGCGGCAACGAGGGAACAAGCCAGGGCAGGAAAGAAAGCGGTCCTTTGGGATGGGATGAAGAGGAAGAAATTATCATCTTCGACTCCTAGATCAACCCCAGGTTCCCCAGCCTCTTCCAGGAACCACAGCCCTTTCCCCAGGAAGAGGGCAGCTCATTCAGCAGTGTGGACAGGGAGGCTGCAGTAGAAGTAGCAGAACAACCAACAAGCGCCTCTCTTGGCTCATTGGAGCCCACGGACACTGCACCACCAGCTGCTCCCCTGGCAGAAGGTCCAGGGGAAGGGAGGCACAGCACGCCTCTCACTGCAACAGTACCGGCGGAGAGCAGGCCAGCAAGTCCTCCATCAGCCCCTGCTTTTGAAGATGAGGGGAACAGAGCGCCTCCCCCCATTCCAGTGTCTCGAGACTCAAAGCCATCAGCCTGTCCCATCCCCAGTGAGCACAGCACGTTGGCGATGGTTGAGAGCCAGGGACATGGCCAAAATGCCTCCAGTGTCTCTGATGAATATCTGTATGAAACAGCCCAGATCATTGTCTCTGCAGTCCTACTCCATTCTGTAGCCATCATCCAGGGAGCCACGATCAAGGCACCAACTGCTCCCTCGGCCACAGGGCACAGGGTGATTCCTCTAACAGCAGAGCCTGTAGACTGTGAATCTTCAGCATCTGCTTTAGCTGGAGGTCCTGTGGGGGAGACCAGCAAAGGCCCTCTCACAGCAGAAGCAGCACCAGGAGAAGGAGACGTGGATTCTCCCTGAGCTGCTGACCCTGTGGGAGAAGCCAGTGAAGCCGCTCTTGCTCAAGCAGCAGCACCAGAGGAAGAAGAAGTGGCTTCTCCTTGGGCTGGAGGCCCTGTTTCGGAAGCCAGCGAAGCCACTCTCGCTGCAAGGTTTCCTTCAGTACGAAGTAAAAGAAAGGCCACTTGGGTCTAGAAGCCGCCCGCCATCACTGACAGCCATGCCGGGAACAGCCCAAGGCCTCAGCCAGCTTGTGGCTCGGGGGGAAAACAGAACTTCAAAATGGCCGCCAGTGCTGACAGGGAATGTATCGGGAGCCGCCCTGTCAGGAAGAGGCATTTCTCTCTCTGTTCACTAAGGCAGCATCTCTCTTGTAGGGCCACCAGTGAGCTGGTGAAAGAAGAAAGAAGCAATGTACTGTCTACAGCAGAGCCTGTAGACTGTACTCCCTCAGCCTCTGCCTTGGCTGGAGGCCCTGTGGGGGAGAGCAGTGAAGCCCCTCTCAGTGCAGAAGCAGCACCACGAGTAGGAGAAGTGGCTTCTCCCTCGGCTGGAGGCCCTGCGTGGGACACCAAGGAAGCTGTTCTCTCTGAAGCAGCAGCTTCAGCGTCCTCTTCACAGGCCTTTCCCCAGGAAGTGTGCAGCTCATCCAACTCCTCCCTCAGCCACAGGGCACAGGGTGCCTCCTCCCACAGCAGAGCCTGTAGACTGTACCTCCTCAGCCTCTGCCTTGGCTGCAGGCCCTGTGGGAGAAACAAGCAAAGCCCCTCTCACTGCAGCAGCAGCTCCACGAGAAGAAGTGACTTCTCACGGATCGGAACTCCGCGCTCGCTTCGCAGCGATGCTGCGTCTCACTCCCACAGCACAATCACGCGATCACGCAGAGAGGCCCCTTAAACTTCTCATTCATGCTACAAGGATATATCACTTAGAACAATAACCAGACTATTTTGTTTTGTCTCTGGCAGAGTTCCTCGAGGAGTCACTCACTTCACAACAATACTTTGGCTCAAACACATACACATATACTTCCTTGCTGGTGCAGCTACTGCTGCCTCCGGTGCAATATTAGGATTAGAGGGAGCATAACTTGATTCCTCCTCCAAAAAAGGAGTCTTATTGTTTACATATAAACTTAAAGCCGGAATTTCCATCAGACCCGCATTGTGGCCAAAATAGTGAAGTTCCTTTTAATGGCTTTTCAGGCCAGACAATTAGACAACATCTAACCATTGCTTTTTTTTTTTTTTTTTTTCTTTTTCGCTAGTTTTTGGGTTGTTTTTCCAATTCCTTTTCTTTCTCCCCAAAGGACTACCTTTACGCACAATTCCGAGGATTCTGCTTCTGAAGATCTCCAAGGATGGAGGCTCCACAACCCCTCTGGGCAACCAGTTCCAGCAAATACAACCTGTTCCAGCAGCAGAGCGTACAGGAGCAGCGCCAGGTGAGGCTCAGGGAGCGAGACAGGGACAGCAGCGTGACGGGACGGCACGGAGAGCACCAGGATGAGGAGAACGGTTCTGGAGCAAGCCGGCCAGCTGGCCCTGAGCACCTCCGGCCTGGACGCAGTTATTCCCAAACCTGGGGTTTCTCCATGAAGAGCCGACCCCCAGGACAGCCAAAGCCCACAGGGCCCTGGCATTTCTGTGCCCAGAGGCACAAAGAGCAGTGTGGCCTAATTCAACCTGGCTGTCCGCAACCAGGAGCTGTCTCCATCGTCCCTCCATGCGGACAGGCAGCCAGTGCGGTCGTGCCCAGAGAGCGTGCGTCACACTGGCAGCTGCCACACAGAGTCGGGAGCCCCAGGAAGGTTTGATGCAACATCTTTGGCAGCCCTGGCAGCCTCCGACGAGCAGGCAGCACTTGCAGGAGGAGACAGGAAGGGCATTACCCTGGCAAGCCGAGCCCCGCTGTGCGTGGTCAGCTGCCAGGGCATGAATGGGGCCACTGCAGGGCAGCTCACAAAAGCACTTCTACAGGGACGTGGAGAGGAATGGCAGAAATGACCAAAGTAACTTGGCCTTTCCCCTCGATTCTCTTGCAGATGGAGAAGCTGTGAGACATGAAGACACTGCCACACAGTGGGGTGCGGCAGGAGGAGATAATCCATCTGCCAGCCATGCCGCCTTTCCCAAGGCAGGCAGCGACTCAGGCAGCAGCACCCAAGCAAGTGCCTGCAGCACAGACATTATCATCTGAAAGGGTCACTTGCAAGCTGCCCCCTCTACAAGCAACAGCCTCTGCATCTTCAGCTGCAGGCAGGGCAAAGGCATTGGGCACAGAGGCCCACAGCCACCAAGAGCTTCTGCCACCTCTTCCGTCCATCTCTGGTGACAGGGACAAGGCAGTGAGGGGCAAGGCTTTGTCCCTTGGGCAGACCTCCCAGGAACAAAGGACGCAGAACACCACCTCTCCTCACAGCAGTGCCTCAAAATTTGAAGAAGAGCCGGCACCCTGCCCCACACAGCCCCACAGACTCTTTCACAGCACTGTGGGACACAGCACAGTCCCTCGTGTTTGAAGTCCTGGCGAAGACGATGGCTAAAAGCTGGGAACACGGCAAACGACTGGCAGCACTGGAGGGCCTGGCACACACAGGTTGCAAAGTGACACCAACAAGAGCAGTCGAAGTCCAGAAACACATGGACAGCAGGTGACGACTGCTCTGCCAGGGCATCATCACCAGGCAAGTTCAGGAACAACGGCTGCCAGCTGAGCCCCTATACCAGCCAGTCCAGGCCGAGGTGAGAAGCAAGGGCAGTAGGGACAGATACACATCAAAGCCAGGCAGTGGAGTGGCAAGGATGAGACAAGCCGGGGCCAGGGCAGGAAGGAAAGTGGTCCTGTGGGTTCGGATGAAGAGGAAGAGATTGTCATCTTCAAGTCCTGGATCAACCCCAGGTTCCCCAGCCTCTTTGAGGACCCACAGGCCTTTCCCCAGGAAGAGGGCAGCTCAGCCAGGAGCGCGCACAGGGAGGCTGCAGCACAATAAGCAGAACCCCCAACAAGTGCCTCTCTTGGCTCATTGGACACTGAAACATCGCCTGCTTGCCTGGCAGAGAGGCACGGCATGCCTCTCACCGCAACACAACCGTCAGAGAGCAGGCCAGCAAGTTGTCCATCAGCCCCTGCTTTGGAAGACGAGGGCTACAGAGCGCCTCCCCAGACACGTGGGGCTCAAGAGTCAAAGCTATCAGCCTGCCCCACTCCCATCGAGCACAGCACTGCAGTGATGGTTGAGAGCCAGGGACGTGCCCAACATGCCTCCAGTGCCTGTGATGAAGATCTGCATGAAACAGCCCGGACCCTGGTTTCTGCAGTCCTAAGACAAGCTGTAGCCATGAGCCGGGGAGCCACGAGCAAGGCACCAACTGCTCCCTTGGCCACAGGACCCAGGGTGCCTCCTCCCACTGCAGAGCCTGCAGACTCTGCATCCTCAGCATCTGCCTTGGCTGGAGCACTGGGGGACCTGGCACACACGGGGTGCACAGTGACAGCAACAAGATCAGCCGGGGTCCAGACAGACGCGGAGAGCAGGTGGACCACTGCTCTGCCAGGGCCTGATCCCCGGCTATGTGCAGGAAGAATGGCTGCAAGCAGAGACCCGGCACCAGCTAGCCCAGACAGGGGTGAGAAGCAAGGGCAACAGAGAGAGCAACATGTCAAACCCAGGCAGGGGAGTGGCGACAAGGCGACAAGCCAGGGCTGGGGCAGGAAGGAAAGTGGTCCTGTGGGTTCGGATGAAGAGGAAGAAATGGTCATCTTCACCTCCTGGATCAACCCCAGGCTCCCCAGCCTCTTCCAGGACCCACAGGCCTTTCCCCACACATAGGGCAGTTCACCCAGCAGCGTAGACTGCAAGGCTGCAGCAGAAGAAGCAGAACACCCGACAAGCGCCTCTCTTGGCTCACTGGAGCCCACGGACACTGCACCGTCAGCTGCTTCCGTGGCTGAATGTCCAGGGGAAGAGAGGTACGGCACGCCTCTCACGGGAATAAAACTGGCAGAGAGCAGGCCAGCAGGTCCTCCGTTAGCCCCTGCTTGAGAAGGTGAGGGCTACAGAGCGCCTCCCCCCACACCAGTGTCTCAGGACTCAAAGCCATCAGCCTGTCCCCTCCCCAGCGAGCACAGCACTGCGGCAATGGCTGAGACCCAGGGAAGCGACCAACATGCCTGCAGTGCCTGTGACGAAGACCTTTATGACAGCCCAGATCATCGTCTCTGCAGTCCTACACCATGCTGTAGCCACGAGCCAGGGAACCACGAGCAAGGCAACAAATCTCCCTCGGCCACAGGGCCCAGGGTGCCTCCTTCCACAGCAGAGCCTGCAGCGTCTATATCCTCAGCATCTGCTTTAGCTGGAGGCCCTCCTGGGAAGGCCAATGAAGCCCCTCTTGCTCAAGCAGCAGCACCAGAGGAAGAAGAAGTGGCTTCTCCCTGGGCTGGAGGCCCTGTGTGGGAAGCCACGAAGCCACTCTCGCTGCAAGGTTTCCTTCAGTACGAAGGAAAGGAAAGGTCTCTTGGGTCTAGGTCGCCCGCCATCACTGACGGCCAGGCTGGGGACAGCCCAAGGCCTCAGCCAGCTTGTGGCACAGCGGGAAACCAGAACTGCAAACTGGCAGCCAGGGCTGTCAGAGGATGGGTCGGGAGCTGCCCAGTCAGGGAGAGGCGTTCCGATCTCTGTTCACTAAGGCAGCATCTCTCTTGTAGGGCCACCAGTGAGCTGAGCAACCCGGGGCCAAAAGCCACCGCTCACCACCTCTCAGCACAGCAATGTCCCAAAATTGGAAGAAGAGTTAGCACCCTGCCCCACGCAGCCCTGCAGCTCCTGCCGAGGACATGGAAGGCCAAGTAAAGGCCTCCGTCTCCAGGGGCATTAGCAATGCCATAGCCTGCAACGAGGGAGCCACGAGGCAGCCAAAGCTTTCTGCTTTGCGCAGAGGTCCCAGGAGCAAAGGCCACACAACACCACCTCTCCTAACAACAGTGCCCCAAAATTTGAAGAAGAGTCATCACCCTGCCAAAAACAGCCCTGCAGAACGTGCCAGAGAAATGGAAGACCAGGTAAAAGCCTTAGTCTCCCGTGTCTTTAGCAATGCAATAGCCCGCAACGAGAGACCTATAAGGGAGGCAACGCTTTCTCCCTTGGACAGAGGCCCCAGGAGCAAAGGCTGCAAAACATCACCTCTCCTCACAGCAGTGCCCGAAAATTTGAAGAAGAGTCAGCACTCGTCCAAAAAAAAGCCCTGCAGCCACTGCCAAGGACATAGAAGACCCAGTAAAGGCCTTCATCTCCAGGGGCATTAGCAGTGCCGTAGCCTGCAACGAGGAATCTATGAGGGAGGCAAGGCTTTTGCCCTGGGCAGAGGACTTACAAGCAGAGGCCACAGGACATCACCTCTCGTCACATCAGTGCCCCAAAATTTGAAGAAGAGTCAGCACCGTGCAAAAAACAGCCCTGCAGCCCCTGCCAAAGAAATGGAAGACCAAGTAAACATCTTCGTCCTCAGTGCCATTAGCAATGCCATTGCCTGCAACGAGGGAGCCATGAGGGAGGCAATGCTTTCTCCCTTGGACAGACGTCCCAGGATCAAAGGCCACAGGACACCACCTCTTCCCACAGCAGTGCCCCAGAATTTGAGAAGAGTGAGCACCCTGCCCCACACAGCCCCACAGACTCTTTCACAGCACTGTGGGACACAGCACAGTCCCTCGTGTTTGAAGTCCTGGCGAAGACGATGGCTAAAAGCTGGGAACACGGCAAACGACTGGCAGCACTGGGGGGCCTGGCACACACAGGTTGCAAAGTGACACCAACAAGAGCAGTCGAAGTCCAGAAACACATGGACAGCAGGTGACGACTGCTCTGCCAGGGCATCATCACCAGGCAAGTTCAGGAACAACGGCTGCCAGCTGAGCCCCTATACCAGCCAGTCCAGGCCGAGGTGAGAAGCAAGGGCAACACAGAGAGCAAAATGTCAAATCCAGGTAGGGGAGCGGCAACGAGGGAACAAGCCAGGGCAGGAAAGAAAGCGGTCCTTTGGGATGGGATGAAGAGGAAGAAATTATCATCTTCAACTCCTAGATCAACCCCAGGTTCCCCAGCCTCTTCCAGGAACCACAGCCCTTTCCCCAGGAAGAGGGCAGCTCATTCAGCAGTGTGGACAGGGAGGCTGCAGTAGAAGTAGCAGAACAACCAACAAGCGCCTCTCTTGGCTCATTGGAGCCCACGGACACTGCACCACCAGCTGCTCCCCTGGCAGAAGGTCCAGGGGAAGGGAGGCACAGCACGCCTCTCACTGCAACAGTACCGGCGGAGAGCAGGCCAGCAAGTCCTCCATCAGCCCCTGCTTTTGAAGATGAGGGGAACAGAGCGCCTCCCCCCATTCCAGTGTCTCGAGACTCAAAGCCATCAGCCTGTCCCATCCCCAGTGAGCACAGCACGTTGGCGATGGTTGAGAGCCAGGGACATGGCCAAAATGCCTCCAGTGTCTCTGATGAATATCTGTATGAAACAGCCCAGATCATTGTCTCTGCAGTCCTACTCCATTCTGTAGCCATCATCCAGGGAGCCACGATCAAGGCACCAACTGCTCCCTTGGCCACAGGGCACAGGGTGATTCCTCTAACAGCAGAGCCTGTAGACTGTGAATCTTCAGCATCTGCTTTAGCTGGAGGTCCTGTGGGGGAGACCAGCAAAGGCCCTCTCACAGCAGAAGCAGCACCAGGAGAAGGAGACGTGGATTCTCCCTGAGCTGCTGACCCTGTGGGAGAAGCCAGTGAAGCCGCTCTTGCTCAAGCAGCAGCACCAGAGGAAGAAGAAGTGGCTTCTCCTTGGGCTGGAGGCCCTGTTTCGGAAGCCAGCGAAGCCACTCTCGCTGCAAGGTTTCCTTCAGTACAAAGTAAAAGAAAGGCCACTTGGGTCTAGAAGCCGCCCGCCATCACTGACAGCCATGCTGGGAACAGCCCAAGGCCTCAGCCAGCTTGTGGCTCGGGGGGAAAACAGAACTTCAAAATGGCCGCCAGTGCTGACAGGGAATGTATCGGGAGCCGCCCTGTCAGGAAGAGGCATTTCTCTCTCTGTTCACTAAGGCAGCATCTCTCTTGTAGGGCCACCAGTGAGCTGGTGAAAGAAGAAAGAAGCAATGTACTGTCTACAGCAGAGCCTGTAAACTGTACTCCCTCAGCCTCTGCCTTGGCTGGAGGCCCTGTGGGGGAGAGCAGTGAAGCCCCTCTCAGTGCAGAAGCAGCACCACGAGTAGGAGAAGTGGCTTCTCCCTCGGCTGGAGGCCCTGCGTGGGACACCAAGGAAGCTGTTCTCTCTGAAGCAGCAGCTTCAGCGTCCTCTTCACAGGCCTTTCCCCAGGAAGTGTGCAGCTCATCCAACTCCTCCCTCAGCCACAGGGCACAGGGTGCCTCCTCCCACAGCAGAGCCTGTAGACTGTACCTCCTCAGCCTCTGCCTTGGCTGCAGGCCCTGTGGGAGAAACAAGCAAAGCCCCTCTCACTGCAGCAGCAGCTCCACGAGAAGAAGTGACTTCTCACGGATCGGAACTCCGCGCTCGCTTCGCAGCGATGCTGCGTCTCACTCCCACAGCACAATCACGCGATCACGCAGAGAGGCCCCTTAAACTTCTCATTCATGCTACAAGGATATATCACTTAGAACAATAACCAGACTATTTTGTTTTGTCTCTGGCAGAGTTCCTCGAGGAGTCACTCACTTCACAACAATACTTTGGCTCAAACACATACACATATACTTCCTTGCTGGTGCAGCTACTGCTGCCTCCGGTGCAATATTAGGATTAGAGGGAGCATAACTTGATTCCTCCTCCAAAAAAGGAGTCTTATTGTTTACATATAAACTTAAAGCCGGAATTTCCATCAGACCCGCATTGTGGCCAAAATAGTGAAGTTCCTTTTAATGGCTTTTCAGGCCAGACAATTAGACAATATCTAACCATTGCTTTTTTTTTTTTTTTTTTCTTTTTCGCTAGTTTTTGGGTTGTTTTTCCAATTCCTTTTCTTTCTCCCCAAAGGACTACCTTTACGCACAATTCCGAGGATTCTGCTTCTGAAGATCTCCAAGGATGGAGGCTCCACAACCCCTCTGGGCAACCAGTTCCAGCAAATACAACCTGTTCCAGCAGCAGAGCGTACAGGAGCAGCGCCAGGTGAGGCTCAGGGAGCGAGACAGGGACAGCAGCGTGACGGGACGGCACGGAGAGCACCAGGATGAGGAGAACGGTTCTGGAGCAAGCCGGCCAGCTGGCCCTGAGCACCTCCGGCCTGGACGCAGTTATTCCCAAACCTGGGGTTTCTCCATGAAGAGCCGACCCCCAGGACAGCCAAAGCCCACAGGGCCCTGGCATTTCTGTGCCCAGAGGCACAAAGAGCAGCGTGGCCTAATTCAACCTGGCTGTCCGCAACCAGGAGCTGTCTCCATCGTCCCTCCATGCGGACAGGCAGCCAGTGCGGTCGTGCCCAGAGAGCGTGCGTCACACTGGCAGCTGCCACACAGAGTCGGGAGCCCCAGGAAGGTTTGATGCAACATCTTTGGCAGCCCTGGCAGCCTCCGACAAGCAGGCAGCACTTGCAGGAGGAGACAGGAAGGGCATTACCCTGGCAAGCCGAGCCCCGCTGTGCGTGGTCAGCTGCCAGGGCATGAATGGGGCCACTGCAGGGCAGCTCACAAAAGCACTTCTACAGGGACGTGGAGAGGAATGGCAGAAATGACCAAAGTAACTTGGCCTTTCCCCTCGATTCTCTTGCAGATGGAGAAGCTGTGAGACATGAAGACACTGCCACACAGTGGGGTGCGGCAGGAGGAGATAATCCATCTGCCAGCCATGCCGCCTTTCCCAAGGCAGGCAGCGACTCAGGCAGCAGCACCCAAGCAAGTGCCTGCAGCACAGACATTATCATCTGAAAGGGTCACTTGCAAGCTGCCCCCTCTACAAGCAACAGCCTCTGCATCTTCAGCTGCAGGAAGGGCAAAGGCATTGGGCACAGAGGCCCACAGCCACCAAGAGCTTCTGCCACCTCTTCCGTGCATCTCTGGTGACAGGGACAAGGCAGTGAGGGGCAAGGCTTTGTCCCTTGGGCAGACCTCCCAGGAACAAAGGACGCAGAACACCACCTCTCCTCACAGCAGTGCCTCAAAATTTGAAGAAGAGCCGGCACCCTGCCCCACACAGCCCCACAGACTCTTTCACAGCACTGTGGGACACAGCACAGTCCCTCGTGTTTGAAGTCCTGGCGAAGACGATGGCTAAAAGCTGGGAACACGGCAAACGACTGGCAGCACTGGAGGGCCTGGCACACACAGGTTGCAAAGTGACACCAACAAGAGCAGTCGAAGTCCAGAAACACATGGACAGCAGGTGACGACTGCTCTGCCAGGGCATCATCACCAGGCAAGTTCAGGAACAACGGCTGCCAGCTGAGCCCCTATACCAGCCAGTCCAGGCCGAGGTGAGAAGCAAGGGCAACACAGAGAGCAAAATGTCAAATCCAGGTAGGGGAGCGGCAACGAGGGAACAAGCCAGGGCAGGAAAGAAAGCGGTCCTTTGGGATGGGATGAAGAGGAAGAAATTATCATCTTCAACTCCTAGATCAACCCCAGGTTCCCCAGCCTCTTCCAGGAACCACAGCCCTTTCCCCAGGAAGAGGGCAGCTCATTCAGCAGTGTGGACAGGGAGGCTGCAGTAGAAGTAGCAGAACAACCAACAAGCGCCTCTCTTGGCTCATTGGAGCCCACGGACACTGCACCACCAGCTGCTCCCCTGGCAGAAGGTCCAGGGGAAGGGAGGCACAGCACGCCTCTCACTGCAACAGTACCGGCGGAGAGCAGGCCAGCAAGTCCTCCATCAGCCCCTGCTTTTGAAGATGAGGGGAACAGAGCGCCTCCCCCCATTCCAGTGTCTCGAGACTCAAAGCCATCAGCCTGTCCCATCCCCAGTGAGCACAGCACGTTGGCGATGGTTGAGAGCCAGGGACATGGCCAAAATGCCTCCAGTGTCTCTGATGAATATCTGTATGAAACAGCCCAGATCATTGTCTCTGCAGTCCTACTCCATTCTGTAGCCATCATCCAGGGAGCCACGATCAAGGCACCAACTGCTCCCTCGGCCACAGGGCACAGGGTGATTCCTCTAACAGCAGAGCCTGTAGACTGTGAATCTTCAGCATCTGCTTTAGCTGGAGGTCCTGTGGGGGAGACCAGCAAAGGCCCTCTCACAGCAGAAGCAGCACCAGGAGAAGGAGACGTGGATTCTCCCTGAGCTGCTGACCCTGTGGGAGAAGCCAGTGAAGCCGCTCTTGCTCAAGCAGCAGCACCAGAGGAAGAAGAAGTGGCTTCTCCTTGGGCTGGAGGCCCTGTTTCGGAAGCCAGCGAAGCCACTCTCGCTGCAAGGTTTCCTTCAGTACAAAGTAAAAGAAAGGCCACTTGGGTCTAGAAGCCGCCCGCCATCACTGACAGCCATGCTGGGAACAGCCCAAGGCCTCAGCCAGCTTGTGGCTCGGGGGGAAAACAGAACTTCAAAATGGCCGCCAGTGCTGACAGGGAATGTATCGGGAGCCGCCCTGTCAGGAAGAGGCATTTCTCTCTCTGTTCACTAAGGCAGCATCTCTCTTGTAGGGCCACCAGTGAGCTGGTGAAAGAAGAAAGAAGCAATGTACTGTCTACAGCAGAGCGTGTAGACTGTACACCCTCAGCCTCTGCCTTGGCTGGAGGCCCTGTGGGGGAGAGCAGTGAAGCCCCTCTCAGTGCAGAAGCAGCACCACGAGTAGGAGAAGTGGCTTCTCCCTCGGCTGGAGGCCCTGCGTGGGACACCAAGGAAGCTGTTCTCTCTGAAGCAGCAGCTTCAGCGTCCTCTTCACAGGCCTTTCCCCAGGAAGTGTGCAGCTCATCCAACTCCTCCCTCAGCCACAGGGCACAGGGTGCCTCCTCCCACAGCAGAGCCTGTAGACTGTACCTCCTCAGCCTCTGCCTTGGCTGCAGGCCCTGTGGGAGAAACAAGCAAAGCCCCTCTCACTGCAGCAGCAGCTCCACGAGAAGAAGTGACTTCTCACGGATCGGAACTCCGCGCTCGCTTCGCAGCGATGCTGCGTCTCACTCCCACAGCACAATCACGCGATCACGCAGAGAGGCCCCTTAAACTTCTCATTCATGCTACAAGGATATATCACTTAGAACAATAACCAGACTATTTTGTTTTGTCTCTGGCAGAGTTCCTCGAGGAGTCACTCACTTCACAACAATACTTTGGCTCAAACACATACACATATACTTCCTTGCTGGTGCAGCTACTGCTGCCTCCGGTGCAATATTAGGATTAGAGGGAGCATAACTTGATTCCTCCTCCAAAAAAGGAGTCTTATTGTTTACATATAAACTTAAAGCCGGAATTTCCATCAGACCCGCATTGTGGCCAAAATAGTGAAGTTCCTTTTAATGGCTTTTCAGGCCAGACAATTAGACAATATCTAACCATTGCTTTTTTTTTTTTTTTTTTTTCTTTTTCGCTAGTTTTTGGGTTGTTTTTCCAATTCCTTTTCTTTCTCCCCAAAGGACTACCTTTACGCACAATTCCGAGGATTCTGCTTCTGAAGATCTCCAAGGATGGAGGCTCCACAACCCCTCTGGGCAACCAGTTCCAGCAAATACAACCTGTTCCAGCAGCAGAGCGTACAGGAGCAGCGCCAGGTGAGGCTCAGGGAGCGAGACAGGGACAGCAGCGTGACGGGACGGCACGGAGAGCACCAGGATGAGGAGAACGGTTCTGGAGCAAGCCGGCCAGCTGGCCCTGAGCACCTCCGGCCTGGACGCAGTTATTCCCAAACCTGGGGTTTCTCCATGAAGAGCCGACCCCCAGGACAGCCAAAGCCCACAGGGCCCTGGCATTTCTGTGCCCAGAGGCACAAAGAGCAGCGTGGCCTAATTCAACCTGGCTGTCCGCAACCAGGAGCTGTCTCCATCGTCCCTCCATGCGGACAGGCAGCCAGTGCGGTCGTGCCCAGAGAGCGTGCGTCACACTGGCAGCTGCCACACAGAGTCGGGAGCCCCAGGAAGGTTTGATGCAACATCTTTGGCAGCCCTGGCAGCCTCCGACAAGCAGGCAGCACTTGCAGGAGGAGACAGGAAGGGCATTACCCTGGCAAGCCGAGCCCCGCTGTGCGTGGTCAGCTGCCAGGGCATGAATGGGGCCACTGCAGGGCAGCTCACAAAAGCACTTCTACAGGGACGTGAAGAGGAATGGCAGAAATGACCAAAGTAACTTGGCCTTTCCCCTCGATTCTCTTGCAGATGGAGAAGCTGTGAGACATGAAGACACTGCCACACAGTGGGGTGCGGCAGGAGGAGATAATCCATCTGCCAGCCATGCCGCCTTTCCCAAGGCAGGCAGCGACTCAGGCAGCAGCACCCAAGCAAGTGCCTGCAGCACAGACATTATCATCTGAAAGGGTCACTTGCAAGCTGCCCCCTCTACAAGCAACAGCCTCTGCATCTTCAGCTGCAGGAAGGGCAAAGGCATTGGGCACAGAGGCCCACAGCCACCAAGAGCTTCTGCCACCTCTTCCGTGCATCTCTGGTGACAGGGACAAGGCAGTGAGGGGCAAGGCTTTGTCCCTTGGGCAGACCTCCCAGGAACAAAGGACGCAGAACACCACCTCTCCTCACAGCAGTGCCTCAAAATTTGAAGAAGAGCCGGCACCCTGCCCCACACAGCCCCACAGACTCTTTCACAGCACTGTGGGACACAGCACAGTCCCTCGTGTTTGAAGTCCTGGCGAAGACGATGGCTAAAAGCTGGGAACACGGCAAACGACTGGCAGCACTGGAGGGCCTGGCACACACAGGTTGCAAAGTGACACCAACAAGAGCAGTCGAAGTCCAGAAACACATGGACAGCAGGTGACGACTGCTCTGCCAGGGCATCATCACCAGGCAAGTTCAGGAACAACGGCTGCCAGCTGAGCCCCTATACCAGCCAGTCCAGGCCGAGGTGAGAAGCAAGGGCAGCAGGGACAGATACACATCAAAGCCAGGCAGTGGAGTGGCAAGGATGAGACAAGCCAGGGCCAGGGCAGGAAGGAAAGTGGTCCTGTGGGTTCGGATGAAGAGGAAGAGATTGTCATCTTCAAGTCCTGGATCAACCCCAGGTTCCCCAGCCCCTTTGAGGACCCACAGGCCTTTCCCCAGGAAGAGGGCAGCTCAGCCAGGAGCGCGCACAGGGAGGCTGCAGCACAATAAGCAGAACCCCCAACAAGTGCCTCTCTTGGCTCATTGGACACTGAAACATCGCCTGCTTGCCTGGCAGAGAGGCACGGCATGCCTCTCACCGCAACACAACCGTCAGAGAGCAGGCCAGCAAGTTGTCCATCAGCCCCTGCTTTGGAAGACGAGGGCTACAGAGCGCCTCCCCAGACACGTGGGGCTCAAGAGTCAAAGCCATCAGCCTGCCCCACTCCCATCGAGCACAGCACTGCAGTGATGGTTGAGAGCCAGGGACGTGCCCAACATGCCTCCAGTGCCTGTGATGAAGATCTGCATGAAACAGCCCGGACCCTGGTTTCCGCAGTCCTAAGACAAGCTGTAGCCATGAGCCGGGGAGCCACGAGCAAGGCACCAACTGCTCCCTTGGCCACAGGACCCAGGGTGCCTCCTCCCACTGCAGAGCCTGCAGACTCTGCATCCTCAGCATCTGCCTTGGCTGGAGCACTGGGGGACCTGGCACACACGGGGTGCACAGTGACAGCAACAAGATCAGCCGGGGTCCAGACAAACGCGGAGAGCAGGTGGACCACTGCTCTGCCAGGGCCTGATCCCCGGCTATGTGCAGGAAGAATGGCTGCAAGCAGAGACCCGGCACCAGCTAGCCCAGACAGGGGTGAGAAGCAAGGGCAACAGAGAGAGCAACATGTCAAACCCAGGCAGGGGAGTGGCGACAAGGCGACAAGCCAGGGCTGGGGCAGGAAGGAAAGTGGTCCTGTGGGTTCGGATGAAGAGGAAGAAATGGTCATCTTCACCTCCTGGATCAACCCCAGGCTCCCCAGCCTCTTCCAGGACCCACAGGCCTTTCCCCACACATAGGGCAGTTCACCCAGCAGCGTAGACTGCAAGGCTGCAGCAGAAGAAGCAGAACACCCGACAAGCGCCTCTCTTGGCTCACTGGAGCCCACGGACACTGCACCGTCAGCTGCTTCCGTGGCTGAATGTCCAGGGGAAGAGAGGTACGGCACGCCTCTCACGGGAATAAAACTGGCAGAGAGCAGGCCAGCAGGTCCTCCGTTAGCCCCTGCTTGAGAAGGTGAGGGCTACAGAGCGCCTCCCCCCACACCAGTGTCTCAGGACTCAAAGCCATCAGCCTGTCCCCTCCCCAGCGAGCACAGCACTGCGGCAATGGCTGAGACCCAGGGAAGCGACCAACATGCCTGCAGTGCCTGTGACGAAGACCTTTATGACAGCCCAGATCATCGTCTCTGCAGTCCTACACCATGCTGTAGCCACGAGCCAGGGAACCACGAGCAAGGCAACAAATCTCCCTCGGCCACAGGGCCCAGGGTGCCTCCTTCCACAGCAGAGCCTGCAGCGTCTATATCCTCAGCATCTGCTTTAGCTGGAGGCCCTCCTGGGAAGGCCAATGAAGCCCCTCTTGCTCAAGCAGCAGCACCAGAGGAAGAAGAAGTGGCTTCTCCCTGGGCTGGAGGCCCTGTGTGGGAAGCCACGAAGCCACTCTCGCTGCAAGGTTTCCTTCAGTACGAAGGAAAGGAAAGGTCTCTTGGGTCTAGGTCGCCCGCCATCACTGACGGCCAGGCTGGGGACAGCCCAAGGCCTCAGCCAGCTTGTGGCACAGCGGGAAACCAGAACTGCAAACTGGCAGCCAGGGCTGTCAGAGGATGGGTCGGGAGCTGCCCAGTCAGGGAGAGGCGTTCCGATCTCTGTTCACTAAGGCAGCATCTCTCTTGTAGGGCCACCAGTGAGCTGAGCAACCCGGGGCCAAAAGCCACCGCTCACCACCTCTCAGCACAGCAATGTCCCAAAATTGGAAGAAGAGTTAGCACCCTGCCCCACGCAGCCCTGCAGCTCCTGCCGAGGACATGGAAGGCCAAGTAAAGGCCTCCGTCTCCAGGGGCATTAGCAATGCCATAGCCTGCAACGAGGGAGCCACGAGGCAGCCAAAGCTTTCTGCTTTGCGCAGAGGTCCCAGGAGCAAAGGCCACACAACACCACCTCTCCTAACAACAGTGCCCCAAAATTTGAAGAAGAGTCATCACCCTGCCAAAAACAGCCCTGCAGAACGTGCCAGAGAAATGGAAGACCAGGTAAAAGCCTTAGTCTCCCGTGTCTTTAGCAATGCAATAGCCCGCAACGAGAGACCTATAAGGGAGGCAACGCTTTCTCCCTTGGACAGAGGCCCCAGGAGCAAAGGCTGCAAGACATCACCTCTCCTCACAGCAGTGCCCGAAAATTTGAAGAAGAGTCAGCACTCGTCCAAAAAAAAGCCCTGCAGCCACTGCCAAGGACATAGAAGACCCAGTAAAGGCCTTCATCTCCAGGGGCATTAGCAGTGCCGTAGCCTGCAACGAGGAATCTATGAGGGAGGCAAGGCTTTTGCCCTGGGCAGAGGACTTACAAGCAGAGGCCACAGGACATCACCTCTCGTCACATCAGTGCCCCAAAATTTGAAGAAGAGTCAGCACCGTGCAAAAAACAGCCCTGCAGCCCCTGCCAAAGAAATGGAAGACCAAGTAAACATCTCCGTCCTCAGTGCCATTAGCAATGCCATTGCCTGCAACGAGGGAGCCATGAGGGAGGCAATGCTTTCTCCCTTGGACAGACGTCCCAGGATCAAAGGCCACAGGACACCACCTCTTCCCACAGCAGTGCCCCAGAATTTGAGAAGAGTGAGCACCCTGCCCCACACAGCCCCACAGACTCTTTCACAGCACTGTGGGACACAGCACAGTCCCTCGTGTTTGAAGTCCTGGCGAAGACGATGGCTAAAAGCTGGGAACACGGCAAACGACTGGCAGCACTGGGGGGCCTGGCACACGCAGGTTGCAAAGTGACACCAACAAGAGCAGTCGAAGTCCAGAAACACATGGACAGCAGGTGACGACTGCTCTGCCAGGGCATCATCACCAGGCAAGTTCAGGAACAACGGCTGCCAGCTGAGCCCCTATACCAGCCAGTCCAGGCCGAGGTGAGAAGCAAGGGCAACACAGAGAGCAAAATGTCAAATCCAGGTAGGGGAGCGGCAACGAGGGAACAAGCCAGGGCAGGAAAGAAAGCGGTCCTTTGGGATGGGATGAAGAGGAAGAAATTATCATCTTCAACTCCTAGATCAACCCCAGGTTCCCCAGCCTCTTCCAGGAACCACAGCCCTTTCCCCAGGAAGAGGGCAGCTCATTCAGCAGTGTGGACAGGGAGGCTGCAGTAGAAGTAGCAGAACAACCAACAAGCGCCTCTCTTGGCTCATTGGAGCCCACGGACACTGCACCACCAGCTGCTCCCCTGGCAGAAGGTCCAGGGGAAGGGAGGCACAGCACGCCTCTCACTGCAACAGTACCGGCGGAGAGCAGGCCAGCAAGTCCTCCATCAGCCCCTGCTTTTGAAGATGAGGGGAACAGAGCGCCTCCCCCCATTCCAGTGTCTCGAGACTCAAAGCCATCAGCCTGTCCCATCCCCAGTGAGCACAGCACGTTGGCGATGGTTGAGAGCCAGGGACATGGCCAAAATGCCTCCAGTGTCTCTGATGAATATCTGTATGAAACAGCCCAGATCATTGTCTCTGCAGTCCTACTCCATTCTGTAGCCATCATCCAGGGAGCCACGATCAAGGCACCAACTGCTCCCTCGGCCACAGGGCACAGGGTGATTCCTCTAACAGCAGAGCCTGTAGACTGTGAATCTTCAGCATCTGCTTTAGCTGGAGGTCCTGTGGGGGAGACCAGCAAAGGCCCTCTCACAGCAGAAGCAGCACCAGGAGAAGGAGACGTGGATTCTCCCTGAGCTGCTGACCCTGTGGGAGAAGCCAGTGAAGCCGCTCTTGCTCAAGCAGCAGCACCAGAGGAAGAAGAAGTGGCTTCTCCTTGGGCTGGAGGCCCTGTTTGGGAAGCCAGCGAAGCCACTCTTGCTGCAAGGTTTCCTTCAGTACGAAGTAAAAGAAAGGCCACTTGGGTCTAGAAGCCGCCCGCCATCACTGACAGCCATGCTGGGAACAGCCCAAGGCCTCAGCCAGCTTGTGGCTCGGGGGGAAAACAGAACTTCAAAATGGCCGCCAGTGCTGACAGGGAATGTATCGGGAGCCGCCCTGTCAGGAAGAGGCATTTCTCTCTCTGTTCACTAAGGCAGCATCTCTCTTGTAGGGCCACCAGTGAGCTGGTGAAAGAAGAAAGAAGCAATGTACTGTCTACAGCAGAGCCTGTAGACTGTACTCCCTCAGCCTCTGCCTTGGCTGGAGGCCCTGTGGGGGAGAGCAGTGAAGCCCCTCTCAGTGCAGAAGCAGCACCACGAGTAGGAGAAGTGGCTTCTCCCTCGGCTGGAGGCCCTGCGTGGGACACCAAGGAAGCTGTTCTCTCTGAAGCAGCAGCTTCAGCGTCCTCTTCACAGGCCTTTCCCCAGGAAGTGTGCAGCTCATCCAACTCCTCCCTCAGCCACAGGGCACAGGGTGCCTCCTCCCACAGCAGAGCCTGTAGACTGTACCTCCTCAGCCTCTGCCTTGGCTGCAGGCCCTGTGGGAGAAACAAGCAAAGCCCCTCTCACTGCAGCAGCAGCTCCACGAGAAGAAGTGACTTCTCACGGATCGGAACTCCGCGCTCGCTTCGCAGCGATGCTGCGTCTCACTCCCACAGCACAATCACGCAATCACGCAGAGAGGCCCCTTAAACTTCTCATTCATGCTACAAGGATATATCACTTAGAACAATAACCAGACTATTTTGTTTTGTCTCTGGCAGAGTTCCTCGAGGAGTCACTCACTTCACAACAATACTTTGGCTCAAACACATACACATATACTTCCTTGCTGGTGCAGCTACTGCTGCCTCCGGTGCAATATTAGGATTAGAGGGAGCATAACTTGATTCCTCCTCCAAAAAAGGAGTCTTATTGTTTACATATAAACTTAAAGCCGGAATTTCCATCAGACCCGCATTGTGGCCAAAATAGTGAAGTTCCTTTTAATGGCTTTTCAGGCCAGACAATTAGACAATATCTAACCATTGCTTTTTTTTTTTTTTTTTTCTTTTTCGCTAGTTTTTGGGTTGTTTTTCCAATTCCTTTTCTTTCTCCCCAAAGGACTACCTTTACGCACAATTCCGAGGATTCTGCTTCTGAAGATCTCCAAGGATGGAGGCTCCACAACCCCTCTGGGCAACCAGTTCCAGCAAATACAACCTGTTCCAGCAGCAGAGCGTACAGGAGCAGCGCCAGGTGAGGCTCAGGGAGCGAGACAGGGACAGCAGCGTGACGGGACGGCACGGAGAGCACCAGGATGAGGAGAACGGTTCTGGAGCAAGCCGGCCAGCTGGCCCTGAGCACCTCCGGCCTGGACGCAGTTATTCCCAAACCTGGGGTTTCTCCATGAAGAGCCGACCCCCAGGACAGCCAAAGCCCACAGGGCCCTGGCATTTCTGTGCCCAGAGGCACAAAGAGCAGTGTGGCCTAATTCAACCTGGCTGTCCGCAACCAGGAGCTGTCTCCATCGTCCCTCCATGCGGACAGGCAGCCAGTGCGGTCGTGCCCAGAGAGCGTGCGTCACACTGGCAGCTGCCACACAGAGTCGGGAGCCCCAGGAAGGTTTGATGCAACATCTTTGGCAGCCCTGGCAGCCTCCGACGAGCAGGCAGCACTTGCAGGAGGAGACAGGAAGGGCATTACCCTGGCAAGCCGAGCCCCGCTGTGCGTGGTCAGCTGCCAGGGCATGAATGGGGCCACTGCAGGGCAGCTCACAAAAGCACTTCTACAGGGACGTGGAGAGGAATGGCAGAAATGACCAAAGTAACTTGGCCTTTCCCCTCGATTCTCTTGCAGATGGAGAAGCTGTGAGACATGAAGACACTGCCACACAGTGGGGTGCGGCAGGAGGAGATAATCCATCTGCCAGCCATGCCGCCTTTCCCAAGGCAGGCAGCGACTCAGGCAGCAGCACCCAAGCAAGTGCCTGCAGCACAGACATTATCATCTGAAAGGGTCACTTGCAAGCTGCCCCCTCTACAAGCAACAGCCTCTGCATCTTCAGCTGCAGGAAGGGCAAAGGCATTGGGCACAGAAGCCCACAGCCACCAAGAGCTTCTGCCACCTCTTCCGTGCATCTCTGGTGACAGGGACAAGGCAGTGAGGGGCAAGGCTATGTCCCTGTGGCAGACCTCCCAGGAACAAAGGACGCAGAACACCACCTCTCCTCACAGCAGTGCCTCAAAATTTGAAGAAGAGCCGGCACCCTGCCCCACACAGCCCCACAGACTCTTTCACAGCACTGTGGGACACAGCACAGTCCCTCGTGTTTGAAGTCCTGGCGAAGACGATGGCTAAAAGCTGGGAACACGGCAAACGACTGGCAGCACTGGGGGGCCTGGCACACACAGGTTGCAAAGTGACACCAACAAGAGCAGTCGAAGTCCAGAAACACATGGACAGCAGGTGACGACTGCTCTGCCAGGGCATCATCACCAGGCAAGTTCAGGAACAACGGCTGCCAGCTGAGCCCCTATACCAGCCAGTCCAGGCCGAGGTGAGAAGCAAGGGCAACACAGAGAGCAAAATGTCAAATCCAGGTAGGGGAGCGGCAACGAGGGAACAAGCCAGGGCAGGAAAGAAAGCGGTCCTTTGGGATGGGATGAAGAGGAAGAAATTATCATCTTCAACTCCTAGATCAACCCCAGGTTCCCCAGCCTCTTCCAGGAACCACAGCCCTTTCCCCAGGAAGAGGGCAGCTCATTCAGCAGTGTGGACAGGGAGGCTGCAGTAGAAGTAGCAGAACAACCAACAAGCGCCTCTCTTGGCTCATTGGAGCCCACGGACACTGCACCACCAGCTGCTCCCCTGGCAGAAGGTCCAGGGGAAGGGAGGCACAGCACGCCTCTCACTGCAACAGTACCGGCGGAGAGCAGGCCAGCAAGTCCTCCATCAGCCCCTGCTTTTGAAGATGAGGGGAACAGAGCGCCTCCCCCCATTCCAGTGTCTCGAGACTCAAAGCCATCAGCCTGTCCCATCCCCAGTGAGCACAGCACGTTGGCGATGGTTGAGAGCCAGGGACATGGCCAAAATGCCTCCAGTGTCTCTGATGAATATCTGTATGAAACAGCCCAGATCATTGTCTCTGCAGTCCTACTCCATTCTGTAGCCATCATCCAGGGAGCCACGATCAAGGCACCAACTGCTCCCTCGGCCACAGGGCACAGGGTGATTCCTCTAACAGCAGAGCCTGTAGACTGTGAATCTTCAGCATCTGCTTTAGCTGGAGGTCCTGTGGGGGAGACCAGCAAAGGCCCTCTCACAGCAGAAGCAGCACCAGGAGAAGGAGACGTGGATTCTCCCTGAGCTGCTGACCCTGTGGGAGAAGCCAGTGAAGCCGCTCTTGCTCAAGCAGCAGCACCAGAGGAAGAAGAAGTGGCTTCTCCTTGGGCTGGAGGCCCTGTTTCGGAAGCCAGCGAAGCCACTCTCGCTGCAAGGTTTCCTTCAGTACGAAGTAAAAGAAAGGCCACTTGGGTCTAGAAGCCGCCCGCCATCACTGACAGCCATGCTGGGAACAGCCCAAGGCCTCAGCCAGCTTGTGGCTCGGGGGGAAAACAGAACTTCAAAATGGCCGCCAGCGCTGACAGGGAATGTATCGGGAGCCGCCCTGTCAGGAAGAGGCATTTCTCTCTCTGTTCACTAAGGCAGCATCTCTCTTGTAGGGCCACCAGTGAGCTGGTGAAAGAAGAAAGAAGCAATGTACTGTCTACAGCAGAGCCTGTAGACTGTACTCCCTCAGCCTCTGCCTTGGCTGGAGGCCCTGTGGGGGAGAGCAGTGAAGCCCCTCTCAGTGCAGAAGCAGCACCACGAGTAGGAGAAGTGGCTTCTCCCTCGGCTGGAGGCCCTGCGTGGGACACCAAGGAAGCTGTTCTCTCTGAAGCAGCAGCTTCAGCGTCCTCTTCACAGGCCTTTCCCCAGGAAGTGTGCAGCTCATCCAACTCCTCCCTCAGCCACAGGGCACAGGGTGCCTCCTCCCACAGCAGAGCCTGTAGACTGTACCTCCTCAGCCTCTGCCTTGGCTGCAGGCCCTGTGGGAGAAACAAGCAAAGCCCCTCTCACTGCAGCAGCAGCTCCACGAGAAGAAGTGACTTCTCACGGATCGGAACTCCGCGCTCGCTTCGCAGCGATGCTGCGTCTCACTCCCACAGCACAATCACGCGATCACGCAGAGAGGCCCCTTAAACTTCTCATTCATGCTACAAGGATATATCACTTAGAACAATAACCAGACTATTTTGTTTTGTCTCTGGCAGAGTTCCTCGAGGAGTCACTCACTTCACAACAATACTTTGGCTCAAACACATACACATATACTTCCTTGCTGGTGCAGCTACTGCTGCCTCCGGTGCAATATTAGGATTAGAGGGAGCATAACTTGATTCCTCCTCCAAAAAAGGAGTCTTATTGTTTACATATAAACTTAAAGCCGGAATTTCCATCAGACCCGCATTGTGGCCAAAATAGTGAAGTTCCTTTTAATGGCTTTTCAGGCCAGACAATTAGACAATATCTAACCATTGCTTTTTTTTTTTTTTTTTCTCTTTTTCGCTAGTTTTTGGGTTGTTTTTCCAATTCCTTTTCTTTCTCCCCAAAGGACTACCTTTACGCACAATTCCGAGGATTCTGCTTCTGAAGATCTCCAAGGATGGAGGCTCCACAACCCCTCTGGGCAACCAGTTCCAGCAAATACAACCTGTTCCAGCAGCAGAGCGTACAGGAGCAGCGCCAGGTGAGGCTCAGGGAGCGAGACAGGGACAGCAGCGTGACGGGACGGCACGGAGAGCACCAGGATGAGGAGAACGGTTCTGGAGCAAGCCGGCCAGCTGGCCCTGAGCACCTCCGGCCTGGACGCAGTTATTCCCAAACCTGGGGTTTCTCCATGAAGAGCCGACCCCCAGGACAGCCAAAGCCCACAGGGCCCTGGCATTTCTGTGCCCAGAGGCACAAAGAGCAGTGTGGCCTAATTCAACCTGGCTGTCCGCAACCAGGAGCTGTCTCCATCGTCCCTCCATGCGGACAGGCAGCCAGTGCGGTCGTGCCCAGAGAGCGTGCGTCACACTGGCAGCTGCCACACAGAGTCGGGAGCCCCAGGAAGGTTTGATGCAACATCTTTGGCAGCCCTGGCAGCCTCCGACGAGCAGGCAGCACTTGCAGGAGGAGACAGGAAGGGCATTACCCTGGCAAGCCGAGCCCCGCTGTGCGTGGTCAGCTGCCAGGGCATGAATGGGGCCACTGCAGGGCAGCTCACAAAAGCACTTCTACAGGGACGTGGAGAGGAATGGCAGAAATGACCAAAGTAACTTGGCCTTTCCCCTCGATTCTCTTGCAGATGGAGAAGCTGTGAGACATGAAGACACTGCCACACAGTGGGGTGCGGCAGGAGGAGATAATCCATCTGCCAGCCATGCCGCCTTTCCCAAGGCAGGCAGCGACTCAGGCAGCAGCACCCAAGCAAGTGCCTGCAGCACAGACATTATCATCTGAAAGGGTCACTTGCAAGCTGCCCCCTCTACAAGCAACAGCCTCTGCATCTTCAGCTGCAGGAAGGGCAAAGGCATTGGGCACAGAAGCCCACAGCCACCAAGAGCTTCTGCCACCTCTTCCGTGCATCTCTGGTGACAGGGACAAGGCAGTGAGGGGCAAGGCTTTGTCCCTTGGGCAGACCTCCCAGGAACAAAGGACGCAGAACACCACCTCTCCTCACAGCAGTGCCTCAAAATTTGAAGAAGAGCCGGCACCCTGCCCCACACAGCCCCACAGACTCTTTCACAGCACTGTGGGACACAGCACAGTCCCTCGTGTTTGAAGTCCTGGCGAAGACGATGGCTAAAAGCTGGGAACACGGCAAACGACTGGCAGCACTGGGGGGCCTGGCACACACAGGTTGCAAAGTGACACCAACAAGAGCAGTCGAAGTCCAGAAACACATGGACAGCAGGTGACGACTGCTCTGCCAGGGCATCATCACCAGGCAAGTTCAGGAACAACGGCTGCCAGCTGAGCCCCTATACCAGCCAGTCCAGGCCGAGGTGAGAAGCAAGGGCAACACAGAGAGCAAAATGTCAAATCCAGGTAGGGGAGCGGCAACGAGGGAACAAGCCAGGGCAGGAAAGAAAGCGGTCCTTTGGGATGGGATGAAGAGGAAGAAATTATCATCTTCGACTCCTAGATCAACCCCAGGTTCCCCAGCCTCTTCCAGGAACCACAGCCCTTTCCCCAGGAAGAGGGCAGCTCATTCAGCAGTGTGGACAGGGAGGCTGCAGTAGAAGTAGCAGAACAACCAACAAGCGCCTCTCTTGGCTCATTGGAGCCCACGGACACTGCACCACCAGCTGCTCCCCTGGCAGAAGGTCCAGGGGAAGGGAGGCACAGCACGCCTCTCACTGCAACAGTACCGGCGGAGAGCAGGCCAGCAAGTCCTCCATCAGCCCCTGCTTTTGAAGATGAGGGGAACAGAGCGCCTCCCCCCATTCCAGTGTCTCGAGACTCAAAGCCATCAGCCTGTCCCATCCCCAGTGAGCACAGCACGTTGGCGATGGTTGAGAGCCAGGGACATGGCCAAAATGCCTCCAGTGTCTCTGATGAATATCTGTATGAAACAGCCCAGATCATTGTCTCTGCAGTCCTACTCCATTCTGTAGCCATCATCCAGGGAGCCACGATCAAGGCACCAACTGCTCCCTCGGCCACAGGGCACAGGGTGATTCCTCTAACAGCAGAGCCTGTAGACTGTGAATCTTCAGCATCTGCTTTAGCTGGAGGTCCTGTGGGGGAGACCAGCAAAGGCCCTCTCACAGCAGAAGCAGCACCAGGAGAAGGAGACGTGGATTCTCCCTGAGCTGCTGACCCTGTGGGAGAAGCCAGTGAAGCCGCTCTTGCTCAAGCAGCAGCACCAGAGGAAGAAGAAGTGGCTTCTTCCTCGGCTGGAGGCCCTGCGTGGGACACCAAGGAAGCTGTTCTCTCTGAAGCAGCAGCTTCAGCGTCCTCTTCACAGGCCTTTCCCCAGGAAGTGTGCAGCTCATCCAACTCCTCCCTCAGCCACAGGGCACAGGGTGCCTCCTCCCACAGCAGAGCCTGTAGACTGTACCTCCTCAGCCTCTGCCTTGGCTGCAGGCCCTGTGGGAGAAACAAGCAAAGCCCCTCTCACTGCAGCAGCAGCTCCACGAGAAGAAGTGACTTCTCACGGATCGGAACTCCGCGCTCGCTTCGCAGCGATGCTGCGTCTCACTCCCACAGCACAATCACGCGATCACGCAGAGAGGCCCCTTAAACTTCTCATTCATGCTACAAGGATATATCACTTAGAACAATAACCAGACTATTTTGTTTTGTCTCTGGCAGAGTTCCTCGAGGAGTCACTCACTTCACAACAATACTTTGGCTCAAACACATACACATATACTTCCTTGCTGGTGCAGCTACTGCTGCCTCCGGTGCAATATTAGGATTAGAGGGAGCATAACTTGATTCCTCCTCCAAAAAAGGAGTCTTATTGTTTACATATAAACTTAAAGCCGGAATTTCCATCAGACCCGCATTGTGGCCAAAATAGTGAAGTTCCTTTTAATGGCTTTTCAGGCCAGACAATTAGACAATATCTAACCATTGCTTTTTTTTTTTTTTTTTCTTTTTCGCTGGTTTTTGGGTTGTTTTTCCAATTCCTTTTCTTTCTCCCCAAAGGACTACCTTTACGCACAATTCCGAGGATTCTGCTTCTGAAGATCTCCAAGGATGGAGGCTCCACAACCCCTCTGGGCAACCAGTTCCAGCAAATACAACCTGTTCCAGCAGCAGAGCGTACAGGAGCAGCGCCAGGTGAGGCTCAGGGAGCGAGACAGGGACAGCAGCGTGACGGGACGGCACGGAGAGCACCAGGATGAGGAGAACGGTTCTGGAGCAAGCCGGCCAGCTGGCCCTGAGCACCTCCGGCCTGGACGCAGTTATTCCCAAACCTGGGGTTTCTCCATGAAGAGCCGACCCCCAGGACAGCCAAAGCCCACAGGGCCCTGGCATTTCTGTGCCCAGAGGCACAAAGAGCAGCGTGGCCTAATTCAACCTGGCTGTCCGCAACCAGGAGCTGTCTCCATCGTCCCTCCATGCGGACAGGCAGCCAGTGCGGTCGTGCCCAGAGAGCGTGCGTCACACTGGCAGCTGCCACACAGAGTCGGGAGCCCCAGGAAGGTTTGATGCAACATCTTTGGCAGCCCTGGCAGCCTCCGACGAGCAGGCAGCACTTGCAGGAGGAGACAGGAAGGGCATTACCCTGGCAAGCCGAGCCCCGCTGTGCGTGGTCAGCTGCCAGGGCATGAATGGGGCCACTGCAGGGCAGCTCACAAAAGCACTTCTACAGGGACGTGGAGAGGAATGGCAGAAATGACCAAAGTAACTTGGCCTTTCCCCTCGATTCTCTTGCAGATGGAGAAGCTGTGAGACATGAAGACACTGCCACACAGTGGGGTGCGGCAGGAGGAGATAATCCATCTGCCAGCCATGCCGCCTTTCCCAAGGCAGGCAGCGACTCAGGCAGCAGCACCCAAGCAAGTGCCTGCAGCACAGACATTATCATCTGAAAGGGTCACTTGCAAGCTGCCCCCTCTACAAGCAACAGCCTCTGCATCTTCAGCTGCAGGAAGGGCAAAGGCGTTGGGCACAGAGGCCCACAGCCACCAAGAGCTTCTGCCACCTCTTCCGTCCATCTCTGGTGACAGGGACAAGGCAGTGAGGGGCAAGGCTTTGTCCCTTGGGCAGACCTCCCAGGAACAAAGGACGCAGAACACCACCTCTCCTCACAGCAGTGCCTCAAAATTTGAAGAAGAGCCGGCACCCTGCCCCACACAGCCCCACAGACTCTTTCACAGCACTGTGGGACACAGCACAGTCCCTCGTGTTTGAAGTCCTGGCGAAGACGATGGCTAAAAGCTGGGAACACGGCAAACGACTGGCAGCACTGGAGGGCCTGGCACACACAGGTTGCAAAGTGACACCAACAAGAGCAGTCGAAGTCCAGAAACACATGGACAGCAGGTGACGACTGCTCTGCCAGGGCATCATCACCAGGCAAGTTCAGGAACAACGGCTGCCAGCTGAGCCCCTATACCAGCCAGTCCAGGCCGAGGTGAGAAGCAAGGGCAGCAGGGACAGATACACATCAAAGCCAGGCAGTGGAGTGGCAAGGATGAGACAAGCCAGGGCCAGGGCAGGAAGGAAAGTGGTCCTGTGGGTTCGGATGAAGAGGAAGAGATTGTCATCTTCAAGTCCTGGATCAACCCCAGGTTCCCCAGCCTCTTTGAGGACCCACAGGCCTTTCCCCAGGAAGAGGGCAGCTCAGCCAGGAGCGCGGACAGGGAGGCTGCAGCACAATAAGCAGAACCCCCAACAAGTGCCTCTCTTGGCTCATTGGACACTGAAACATCGCCTGCTTGCCTGGCAGAGAGGCACGGCATGCCTCTCACCGCAACACAACCGTCAGAGAGCAGGCCAGCAAGTTGTCCATCAGCCCCTGCTTTGGAAGACGAGGGCTACAGAGCGCCTCCCCAGACACGTGGGGCTCAAGAGTCAA
The DNA here is from genome assembly GCF_964034855.1 of Anser brachyrhynchus. NCBI lineage: Eukaryota > Metazoa > Chordata > Aves > Anseriformes > Anatidae > Anser > Anser brachyrhynchus. The sequence continues at coordinate 204,796,363 of NC_137694.1, read as the reverse complement.
AGCCATCAGCCTGCCCCACTCCCATCGAGCACAGCACTGCAGTGATGGTTGAGAGCCAGGGACGTGCCCAACATGCCTCCAGTGCCTGTGATGAAGATCTGCATGAAACAGCCCGGACCCTGGTTTCCGCAGTCCTAAGACAAGCTGTAGCCATGAGCCGGGGAGCCACGAGCAAGGCACCAACTGCTCCCTTGGCCACAGGACCCAGGGTGCCTCCTCCCACTGCAGAGCCTGCAGACTCTGCATCCTCAGCATCTGCCTTGGCTGGAGCACTGGGGGACCTGGCACACACGGGGTGCACAGTGACAGCAACAAGATCAGCCGGGGTCCAGACAGACGCGGAGAGCAGGTGGACCACTGCTCTGCCAGGGCCTGATCCCCGGCTATGTGCAGGAAGAATGGCTGCAAGCAGAGACCCGGCACCAGCTAGCCCAGACAGGGGTGAGAAGCAAGGGCAACAGAGAGAGCAACATGTCAAACCCAGGCAGGGGAGTGGCGACAAGGCGACAAGCCAGGGCTGGGGCAGGAAGGAAAGTGGTCCTGTGGGTTCGGATGAAGAGGAAGAAATGGTCATCTTCACCTCCTGGATCAACCCCAGGCTCCCCAGCCTCTTCCAGGACCCACAGGCCTTTCCCCACACATAGGGCAGTTCACCCAGCAGCGTAGACTGCAAGGCTGCAGCAGAAGAAGCAGAACACCCGACAAGCGCCTCTCTTGGCTCACTGGAGCCCACGGACACTGCACTGTCAGCTGCTTCCGTGGCTGAATGTCCAGGGGAAGAGAGGTACGGCACGCCTCTCACGGGAATAAAACTGGCAGAGAGCAGGCCAGCAGGTCCTCCGTTAGCCCCTGCTTGAGAAGGTGAGGGCTACAGAGCGCCTCCCCCCACACCAGTGTCTCAGGACTCAAAGCCATCAGCCTGTCCCCTCCCCAGCGAGCACAGCACTGCGGCAATGGCTGAGACCCAGGGAAGCGACCAACATGCCTGCAGTGCCTGTGACGAAGACCTTTATGACAGCCCAGATCATCGTCTCTGCAGTCCTACACCATGCTGTAGCCACGAGCCAGGGAACCACGAGCAAGGCAACAAATCTCCCTCGGCCACAGGGCCCAGGGTGCCTCCTTCCACAGCAGAGCCTGCAGCGTCTATATCCTCAGCATCTGCTTTAGCTGGAGGCCCTCCTGGGAAGGCCAATGAAGCCCCTCTTGCTCAAGCAGCAGCACCAGAGGAAGAAGAAGTGGCTTCTCCCTGGGCTGGAGGCCCTGTGTGGGAAGCCACGAAGCCACTCTCGCTGCAAGGTTTCCTTCAGTACGAAGGAAAGGAAAGGTCTCTTGGGTCTAGGTCGCCCGCCATCACTGACGGCCAGGCTGGGGACAGCCCAAGGCCTCAGCCAGCTTGTGGCACAGCGGGAAACCAGAACTGCAAACTGGCAGCCAGGGCTGTCAGAGGATGGGTCGGGAGCTGCCCAGTCAGGGAGAGGCGTTCCGATCTCTGTTCACTAAGGCAGCATCTCTCTTGTAGGGCCACCAGTGAGCTGAGCAACCCGGGGCCAAAAGCCACCGCTCACCACCTCTCAGCACAGCAATGTCCCAAAATTGGAAGAAGAGTTAGCACCCTGCCCCACGCAGCCCTGCAGCTCCTGCCGAGGACATGGAAGGCCAAGTAAAGGCCTCCGTCTCCAGGGGCATTAGCAATGCCATAGCCTGCAACGAGGGAGCCACGAGGCAGCCAAAGCTTTCTGCTTTGTGCAGAGGTCCCAGGAGCAAAGGCCACACAACACCACCTCTCCTAACAACAGTGCCCCAAAATTTGAAGAAGAGTCATCACCCTGCCAAAAACAGCCCTGCAGAACGTGCCAGAGAAATGGAAGACCAGGTAAAAGCCTTAGTCTCCCGTGTCTTTAGCAATGCAATAGCCCGCAACGAGAGACCTATAAGGGAGGCAACGCTTTCTCCCTTGGACAGAGGCCCCAGGAGCAAAGGCTGCAAAACATCACCTCTCCTCACAGCAGTGCCCAAAAATTTGAAGAAGAGTCAGCACTCGTCCAAAAAAAAGCCCTGCAGCCACTGCCAAGGACATAGAAGACCCAGTAAAGGCCTTCATCTCCAGGGGCATTAGCAGTGCCATAGCCTGCAACGAGGAATCTATGAGGGAGGCAAGGCTTTTGCCCTGGGCAGAGGACTTACAAGCAGAGGCCACAGGACATCACCTCTCGTCACATCAGTGCCCCAAAATTTGAAGAAGAGTCAGCACCGTGCAAAAAACAGCCCTGCAGCCCCTGCCAAAGAAATGGAAGACCAAGTAAACATCTTCGTCCTCAGTGCCATTAGAAATGCCATTGCCTGCAACGAGGGAGCCATGAGGGAGGCAATGCTTTCTCCCTTGGACAGACGTCCCAGGATCAAAGGCCACAGGACACCACCTCTTCCCACAGCAGTGCCCCAGAATTTGAGAAGAGTCAGCACCCTGCCCCACACAGCCCCACAGACTCTTTCACAGCACTGTGGGACACAGCACAGTCCCTCGTGTTTGAAGTCCTGGCGAAGACGATGGCTAAAAGCTGGGAACACGGCAAACGACTGGCAGCACTGGAGGGCCTGGCACACACAGGTTGCAAAGTGACACCAACAAGAGCAGTCGAAGTCCAGAAACACATGGACAGCAGGTGACGACTGCTCTGCCAGGGCATCATCACCAGGCAAGTTCAGGAACAACGGCTGCCAGCTGAGCCCCTATACCAGCCAGTCCAGGCCGAGGTGAGAAGCAAGGGCAGCAGGGACAGATACACATCAAAGCCAGGCAGTGGAGTGGCAAGGATGAGACAAGCCAGGGCCAGGGCAGGAAGGAAAGTGGTCCTGTGGGTTCGGATGAAGAGGAAGAGATTGTCATCTTCAAGTCCTGGATCAACCCCAGGTTCCCCAGCCTCTTTGAGGACCCACAGGCCTTTCCCCAGGAAGAGGGCAGCTCAGCCAGGAGCGCGCACAGGGAGGCTGCAGCACAATAAGCAGAACCCCCAACAAGTGCCTCTCTTGGCTCTTTGGACACTGAAACATCGCCTGCTTGCCTGGCAGAGAGGCACGGCATGCCTCTCACCGCAACACAACCGTCAGAGAGCAGGCCAGCAAGTTGTCCATCAGCCCCTGCTTTGGAAGACGAGGGCTACAGAGCGCCTCCCCAGACACGTGGGGCTCAAGAGTCAAAGCCATCAGCCTGCCCCACTCCCATCGAGCACAGCACTGCAGTGATGGTTGAGAGCCAGGGACGTGCCCAACATGCCTCCAGTGCCTGTGATGAAGATCTGCATGAAACAGCCCGGACCCTGGTTTCCGCAGTCCTAAGACAAGCTGTAGCCATGAGCCGGGGAGCCACGAGCAAGGCACCAACTGCTCCCTTGGCCACAGGACCCAGGGTGCCTCCTCCCACTGCAGAGCCTGCAGACTCTGCATCCTCAGCATCTGCCTTGGCTGGAGCACTGGGGGACCTGGCACACACGGGGTGCACAGTGACAGCAACAAGATCAGCCGGGGTCCAGACAGACGCGGAGAGCAGGTGGACCACTGCTCTGCCAGGGCCTGATCCCTGGCTATGTGCAGGAAGAATGGCTGCAAGCAGAGACCCGGCACCAGCTAGCCCAGACAGGGGTGAGAAGCAAGGGCAACAGAGAGAGCAACATGTCAAACCCAGGCAGGGGAGTGGCGACAAGGTGACAAGCCAGGGCTGGGGCAGGAAGGAAAGTGGTCCTGTGGGTTCGGATGAAGAGGAAGAAATGGTCATCTTCACCTCCTGGATCAACCCCAGGCTCCCCAGCCTCTTCCAGGACCCACAGGCCTTTCCCCACACATAGGGCAGTTCACCCAGCAGCGTAGACTGCAAGGCTGCAGCAGAAGAAGCAGAACACCCGACAAGCGCCTCTCTTGGCTCACTGGAGCCCACGGACACTGCACCGTCAGCTGCTTCCGTGGCTGAATGTCCAGGGGAAGAGAGGTACGGCACGCCTCTCACGGGAATAAAACTGGCAGAGAGCAGGCCAGCAGGTCCTCCGTTAGCCCCTGCTTGAGAAGGTGAGGGCTACAGAGCGCCTCCCCCCACACCAGTGTCTCAGGACTCAAAGCCATCAGCCTGTCCCCTCCCCAGCGAGCACAGCACTGCGGCAATGGCTGAGACCCAGGGAAGCGACCAACATGCCTGCAGTGCCTGTGACGAAGACCTTTATGACAGCCCAGATCATCGTCTCTGCAGTCCTACACCATGCTGTAGCCACGAGCCAGGGAACCACGAGCAAGGCAACAAATCTCCCTCGGCCACAGGGCCCAGGGTGCCTCCTTCCACAGCAGAGCCTGCAGCGTCTATATCCTCAGCATCTGCTTTAGCTGGAGGCCCTCCTGGGAAGGCCAATGAAGCCCCTTTTGCTCAAGCAGCAGCACCAGAGGAAGAAGAAGTGGCTTCTCCCTGGGCTGGAGGCCCTGTGTGGGAAGCCACGAAGCCACTCTCGCTGCAAGGTTTCCTTCAGTACGAAGGAAAGGAAAGGTCTCTTGGGTCTAGGTCGCCCGCCATCACTGACGGCCAGGCTGGGGACAGCCCAAGGCCTCAGCCAGCTTGTGGCACAGCGGGAAACCAGAACTGCAAACTGGCAGCCAGGGCTGTCAGAGGATGGGTCGGGAGCTGCCCAGTCAGGGAGAGGCGTTCCGATCTCTGTTCACTAAGGCAGCATCTCTCTTGTAGGGCCACCAGTGAGCTGAGCAACCCGGGGCCAAAAGCCACCGCTCACCACCTCTCAGCACAGCAATGTCCCAAAATTGGAAGAAGAGTTAGCACCCTGCCCCACGCAGCCCTGCAGCTCCTGCCGAGGACATGGAAGGCCAAGTAAAGGCCTCCGTCTCCAGGGGCATTAGCAATGCCATAGCCTGCAACGAGGGAGCCACGAGGCAGCCAAAGCTTTCTGCTTTGTGCAGAGGTCCCAGGAGCAAAGGCCACACAACACCACCTCTCCTAACAACAGTGCCCCAAAATTTGAAGAAGAGTCATCACCCTGCCAAAAACAGCCCTGCAGAACGTGCCAGAGAAATGGAAGACCAGGTAAAAGCCTTAGTCTCCCGTGTCTTTAGCAATGCAATAGCCCGCAACGAGAGACCTATAAGGGAGGCAACGCTTTCTCCCTTGGACAGAGGCCCCAGGAGCAAAGGCTGCAAAACATCACCTCTCCTCACAGCAGTGCCCGAAAATTTGAAGAAGAGTCAGCACTCGTCCAAAAAAAAGCCCTGCAGCCACTGCCAAGGACATAGAAGACCCAGTAAAGGCCTTCATCTCCAGGGGCATTAGCAGTGCCATAGCCTGCAACGAGGAATCTATGAGGGAGGCAAGGCTTTTGCCCTGGGCAGAGGACTTACAAGCAGAGGCCACAGGACATCACCTCTCGTCACATCAGTGCCCCAAAATTTGAAGAAGAGTCAGCACCGTGCAAAAAACAGCCCTGCAGCCCCTGCCAAAGAAATGGAAGACCAAGTAAACATCTTCGTCCTCAGTGCCATTAGCAATGCCATTGCCTGCAACGAGGGAGCCATGAGGGAGGCAATGCTTTCTCCCTTGGACAGACGTCCCAGGATCAAAGGCCACAGGACACCACCTCTTCCCACAGCAGTGCCCCAGAATTTGAGAAGAGTGAGCACCCTGCCCCACACAGCCCCACAGACTCTTTCACAGCACTGTGGGACACAGCACAGTCCCTCGTGTTTGAAGTCCTGGCAAAGACGATGGCTAAAAGCTGGGAACACGGCAAACGACTGGCAGCACTGGAGGGCCTGGCACACACAGGTTGCAAAGTGACACCAACAAGAGCAGTCGAAGTCCAGAAACACATGGACAGCAGGTGACGACTGCTCTGCCAGGGCATCATCACCAGGCAAGTTCAGGAACAACGGCTGCCAGCTGAGCCCCTATACCAGCCAGTCCAGGCCGAGGTGAGAAGCAAGGGCAGCAGGGACAGATACACATCAAAGCCAGGCAGTGGAGTGGCAAGGATGAGACAAGCCAGGGCCAGGGCAGGAAGGAAAGTGGTCCTGTGGGTTCGGATGAAGAGGAAGAGATTGTCATCTTCAAGTCCTGGATCAACCCCAGGTTCCCCAGCCTCTTTGAGGACCCACAGGCCTTTCCCCAGGAAGAGGGCAGCTCAGCCAGGAGCGCGCACAGGGAGGCTGCAGCACAATAAGCAGAACCCCCAACAAGTGCCTCTCTTGGCTCATTGGACACTGAAACATCGCCTGCTTGCCTGGCAGAGAGGCACGGCATGCCTCTCACCGCAACACAACCGTCAGAGAGCAGGCCAGCAAGTTGTCCATCAGCCCCTGCTTTGGAAGACGAGGGCTACAGAGCGCCTCCCCAGACACGTGGGGCTCAAGAGTCAAAGCCATCAGCCTGCCCCACTCCCATCGAGCACAGCACTGCAGTGATGGTTGAGAGCCAGGGACGTGCCCAACATGCCTCCAGTGCCTGTGATGAAGATCTGCATGAAACAGCCCGGACCCTGGTTTCCGCAGTCCTAAGACAAGCTGTAGCCATGAGCCGGGGAGCCACGAGCAAGGCACCAACTGCTCTCTTGGCCACAGGACCCAGGGTGCCTCCTCCCACTGCAGAGCCTGCAGACTCTGCATCCTCAGCATCTGCCTTGGCTGGAGCACTGGGGGACCTGGCACACACGGGGTGCACAGTGACAGCAACAAGATCAGCCGGGGTCCAGACAGACGCGGAGAGCAGGTGGACCACTGCTCTGCCAGGGCCTGATCCCTGGCTATGTGCAGGAAGAATGGCTGCAAGCAGAGACCCGGCACCAGCTAGCCCAGACAGGGGTGAGAAGCAAGGGCAACAGAGAGAGCAACATGTCAAACCCAGGCAGGGGAGTGGCGACAAGGCGACAAGCCAGGGCTGGGGCAGGAAGGAAAGTGGTCCTGTGGGTTCGGATGAAGAGGAAGAAATGGTCATCTTCACCTCCTGGATCAACCCCAGGCTCCCCAGCCTCTTCCAGGACCCACAGGCCTTTCCCCACACATAGGGCAGTTCACCCAGCAGCGTAGACTGCAAGGCTGCAGCAGAAGAAGCAGAACACCCGACAAGCGCCTCTCTTGGCTCACTGGAGCCCACGGACACTGCACCGTCAGCTGCTTCCGTGGCTGAATGTCCAGGGGAAGAGAGGTACGGCACGCCTCTCACGGGAATAAAACTGGCAGAGAGCAGGCCAGCAGGTCCTCCGTTAGCCCCTGCTTGAGAAGGTGAGGGCTACAGAGCGCCTCCCCCCACACCAGTGTCTCAGGACTCAAAGCCATCAGCCTGTCCCCTCCCCAGCGAGCACAGCACTGCGGCAATGGCTGAGACCCAGGGAAGCGACCAACATGCCTGCAGTGCCTGTGACGAAGACCTTTATGACAGCCCAGATCATCGTCTCTGCAGTCCTACACCATGCTGTAGCCACGAGCCAGGGAACCACGAGCAAGGCAACAAATCTCCCTCGGCCACAGGGCCCAGGGTGCCTCCTTCCACAGCAGAGCCTGCAGCGTCTATATCCTCAGCATCTGCTTTAGCTGGAGGCCCTCCTGGGAAGGCCAATGAAGCCCCTTTTGCTCAAGCAGCAGCACCAGAGGAAGAAGAAGTGGCTTCTCCCTGGGCTGGAGGCCCTGTGTGGGAAGCCACGAAGCCACTCTCGCTGCAAGGTTTCCTTCAGTACGAAGGAAAGGAAAGGTCTCTTGGGTCTAGGTCGCCCGCCATCACTGACGGCCAGGCTGGGGACAGCCCAAGGCCTCAGCCAGCTTGTGGCACAGCGGGAAACCAGAACTGCAAACTGGCAGCCAGGGCTGTCAGAGGATGGGTCGGGAGCTGCCCAGTCAGGGAGAGGCGTTCCGATCTCTGTTCACTAAGGCAGCATCTCTCTTGTAGGGCCACCAGTGAGCTGAGCAACCCGGGGCCAAAAGCCACCGCTCACCACCTCTCAGCACAGCAATGTCCCAAAATTGGAAGAAGAGTTAGCACCCTGCCCCACGCAGCCCTGCAGCTCCTGCCGAGGACATGGAAGGCCAAGTAAAGGCCTCCGTCTCCAGGGGCATTAGCAATGCCATAGCCTGCAACGAGGGAGCCACGAGGCAGCCAAAGCTTTCTGCTTTGTGCAGAGGTCCCAGGAGCAAAGGCCACACAACACCACCTCTCCTAACAACAGTGCCCCAAAATTTGAAGAAGAGTCATCACCCTGCCAAAAACAGCCCTGCAGAACGTGCCAGAGAAATGGAAGACCAGGTAAAAGCCTTAGTCTCCCGTGTCTTTAGCAATGCAATAGCCCGCAACGAGAGACCTATAAGGGAGGCAACGCTTTCTCCCTTGGACAGAAGCCCCAGGAGCAAAGGCTGCAAAACATCACCTCTCCTCACAGCAGTGCCCAAAAATTTGAAGAAGAGTCAGCACCGTGCAAAAAACAGCCCTGCAGCCCCTGCCAAAGAAATGGAAGACCAAGTAAACATCTTCGTCCTCAGTGCCATTAGCAATGCCATTGCCTGCAACGAGGGAGCCATGAGGGAGGCAATGCTTTCTCCCTTGGACAGACGTCCCAGGATCAAAGGCCACAGGACACCACCTCTTCCCACAGCAGTGCCCCAGAATTTGAGAAGAGTGAGCACCCTGCCCCACACAGCCCCACAGACTCTTTCACAGCACTGTGGGACACAGCACAGTCCCTCGTGTTTGAAGTCCTGGCGAAGACGATGGCTAAAAGCTGGGAACACGGCAAACGACTGGCAGCACTGGGGGGCCTGGCACACACAGGTTGCAAAGTGACACCAACAAGAGCAGTCGAAGTCCAGAAACACATGGACAGCAGGTGACGACTGCTCTGCCAGGGCATCATCACCAGGCAAGTTCAGGAACAACGGCTGCCAGCTGAGCCCCTATACCAGCCAGTCCAGGCCGAGGTGAGAAGCAAGGGCAACACAGAGAGCAAAATGTCAAATCCAGGTAGGGGAGCGGCAACGAGGGAACAAGCCAGGGCAGGAAAGAAAGCGGTCCTTTGGGATGGGATGAAGAGGAAGAAATTATCATCTTCAACTCCTAGATCAACCCCAGGTTCCCCAGCCTCTTCCAGGAACCACAGCCCTTTCCCCAGGAAGAGGGCAGCTCATTCAGCAGTGTGGACAGGGAGGCTGCAGTAGAAGTAGCAGAACAACCAACAAGCGCCTCTCTTGGCTCATTGGAGCCCACGGACACTGCACCACCAGCTGCTCCCCTGGCAGAAGGTCCAGGGGAAGGGAGGCACAGCACGCCTCTCACTGCAACAGTACCGGCGGAGAGCAGGCCAGCAAGTCCTCCATCAGCCCCTGCTTTTGAAGATGAGGGGAACAGAGCGCCTCCCCCCATTCCAGTGTCTCGAGACTCAAAGCCATCAGCCTGTCCCATCCCCAGTGAGCACAGCACGTTGGCGATGGTTGAGAGCCAGGGACATGGCCAAAATGCCTCCAGTGTCTCTGATGAATATCTGTATGAAACAGCCCAGATCATTGTCTCTGCAGTCCTACTCCATTCTGTAGCCATCATCCAGGGAGCCACGATCAAGGCACCAACTGCTCCCTCGGCCACAGGGCACAGGGTGATTCCTCTAACAGCAGAGCCTGTAGACTGTGAATCTTCAGCATCTGCTTTAGCTGGAGGTCCTGTGGGGGAGACCAGCAAAGGCCCTCTCACAGCAGAAGCAGCACCAGGAGAAGGAGACGTGGATTCTCCCTGAGCTGCTGACCCTGTGGGAGAAGCCAGTGAAGCCGCTCTTGCTCAAGCAGCAGCACCAGAGGAAGAAGAAGTGGCTTCTCCTTGGGCTGGAGGCCCTGTTTCGGAAGCCAGCGAAGCCACTCTCGCTGCAAGGTTTCCTTCAGTACAAAGTAAAAGAAAGGCCACTTGGGTCTAGAAGCCGCCCGCCATCACTGACAGCCATGCTGGGAACAGCCCAAGGCCTCAGCCAGCTTGTGGCTCGGGGGGAAAACAGAACTTCAAAATGGCCGCCAGTGCTGACAGGGAATGTATCGGGAGCCGCCCTGTCAGGAAGAGGCATTTCTCTCTCTGTTCACTAAGGCAGCATCTCTCTTGTAGGGCCACCAGTGAGCTGGTGAAAGAAGCAATGTACTGTCTACAGCAGAGCCTGTAGACTGTACACCCTCAGCCTCTGCCTTGGCTGGAGGCCCTGTGGGGGAGAGCAGTGAAGCCCCTCTCAGTGCAGAAGCAGCACCACGAGTAGGAGAAGTGGCTTCTCCCTCGGCTGGAGGCCCTGCGTGGGACACCAAGGAAGCTGTTCTCTCTGAAGCAGCAGCTTCAGCGTCCTCTTCACAGGCCTTTCCCCAGGAAGTGTGCAGCTCATCCAACTCCTCCCTCAGCCACAGGGCACAGGGTGCCTCCTCCCACAGCAGAGCCTGTAGACTGTACCTCCTCAGCCTCTGCCTTGGCTGCAGGCCCTGTGGGAGAAACAAGCAAAGCCCCTCTCACTGCAGCAGCAGCTCCACGAGAAGAAGTGACTTCTCACGGATCGGAACTCCGCGCTCGCTTCGCAGCGATGCTGCGTCTCACTCCCACAGCACAATCACGCGATCACGCAGAGAGGCCCCTTAAACTTCTCATTCATGCTACAAGGATATATCACTTAGAACAATAACCAGACTATTTTGTTTTGTCTCTGGCAGAGTTCCTCGAGGAGTCACTCACTTCACAACAATACTTTGGCTCAAACACATACACATATACTTCCTTGCTGGTGCAGCTACTGCTGCCTCCGGTGCAATATTAGGATTAGAGGGAGCATAACTTGATTCCTCCTCCAAAAAAGGAGTCTTATTGTTTACATATAAACTTAAAGCCGGAATTTCCATCAGACCCGCATTGTGGCCAAAATAGTGAAGTTCCTTTTAATGGCTTTTCAGGCCAGACAATTAGACAATATCTAACCATTGCTTTTTTTTTTTTTTTTTTTTCTTTTTCGCTAGTTTTTGGGTTGTTTTTCCAATTCCTTTTCTTTCTCCCCAAAGGACTACCTTTACGCACAATTCCGAGGATTCTGCTTCTGAAGATCTCCAAGGATGGAGGCTCCACAACCCCTCTGGGCAACCAGTTCAAGCAAATACAACCTGTTCCAGCAGCAGAGCGTACAGGAGCAGCGCCAGGTGAGGCTCAGGGAGCGAGACAGGGACAGCAGCGTGACGGGACGGCACGGAGAGCACCAGGATGAGGAGAACGGTTCTGGAGCAAGCCGGCCAGCTGGCCCTGAGCACCTCCGGCCTGGACGCAGTTATTCCCAAACCTGGGGTTTCTCCATGAAGAGCCGACCCCCAGGACAGCCAAAGCCCACAGGGCCCTGGCATTTCTGTGCCCAGAGGCACAAAGAGCAGCGTGGCCTAATTCAACCTGGCTGTCCGCAACCAGGAGCTGTCTCCATCGTCCCTCCATGCGGACAGGCAGCCAGTGCGGTCGTGCCCAGAGAGCGTGCGTCACACTGGCAGCTGCCACACAGAGTCGGGAGCCCCAGGAAGGTTTGATGCAACATCTCTGGCAGCCCTGGCAGCCTCCGACGAGCAGGCAGCACTTGCAGGAGGAGACAGGAAGGGCATTACCCTGGCAAGCCGAGCCCCGCTGTGCGTGGTCAGCTGCCAGGGCATGAATGGGGCCACTGCAGGGCAGCTCACAAAAGCACTTCTACAGGGACGTGGAGAGGAATGGCAGAAATGACCAAAGTAACTTGGCCTTTCCCCTCGATTCTCTTGCAGATGGAGAAGCTGTGAGACATGAAGACACTGCCACACAGTGGGGTGCGGCAGGAGGAGATAATCCATCTGCCAGCCATGCCGCCTTTCCCAAGGCAGGCAGCGACTCAGGCAGCAGCACCCAAGCAAGTGCCTGCAGCACAGACATTATCATCTGAAAGGGTCACTTGCAAGCTGCCCCCTCTACAAGCAACAGCCTCTGCATCTTCAGCTGCAGGAAGGGCAAAGGCATTGGGCACAGAGGCCCACAGCCACCAAGAGCTTCTGCCACCTCTTCCGTGCATCTCTGGTGACAGGGACAAGGCAGTGAGGGGCAAGGCTTTGTCCCTTGGGCAGACCTCCCAGGAACAAAGGACGCAGAACACCACCTCTCCTCACAGCAGTGCCTCAAAATTTGAAGAAGAGCCGGCACCCTGCCCCACACAGCCCCACAGACTCTTTCACAGCACTGTGGGACACAGCACAGTCCCTCGTGTTTGAAGTCCTGGCGAAGACGATGGCTAAAAGCTGGGAACACGGCAAACGACTGGCAGCACTGGGGGGCCTGGCACACGCAGTTTGCAAAGTGACACCAACAAGAGCAGTCGAAGTCCAGAAACACATGGACAGCAGGTGACGACTGCTCTGCCAGGGCATCATCACCAGGCAAGTTCAGGAACAACGGCTGCCAGCTGAGCCCCTATACCAGCCAGTCCAGGCCGAGGTGAGAAGCAAGGGCAACACAGAGAGCAAAATGTCAAATCCAGGTAGGGGAGCGGCAACGAGGGAACAAGCCAGGGCAGGAAAGAAAGCGGTCCTTTGGGATGGGATGAAGAGGAAGAAATTATCATCTTCAACTCCTAGATCAACCCCAGGTTCCCCAGCCTCTTCCAGGAACCACAGCCCTTTCCCCAGGAAGAGGGCAGCTCATTCAGCAGTGTGGACAGGGAGGCTGCAGTAGAAGTAGCAGAACAACCAACAAGCGCCTCTCTTGGCTCATTGGAGCCCACGGACACTGCACCACCAGCTGCTCCCCTGGCAGAAGGTCCAGGGGAAGGGAGGCACAGCACGCCTCTCACTGCAACAGTACCGGCGGAGAGCAGGCCAGCAAGTCCTCCATCAGCCCCTGCTTTTGAAGATGAGGGGAACAGAGCGCCTCCCCCCATTCCAGTGTCTCGAGACTCAAAGCCATCAGCCTGTCCCATCCCCAGTGAGCACAGCACGTTGGCGATGGTTGAGAGCCAGGGACATGGCCAAAATGCCTCCAGTGTCTCTGATGAATATCTGTATGAAACAGCCCAGATCATTGTCTCTGCAGTCCTACTCCATTCTGTAGCCATCATCCAGGGAGCCACGATCAAGGCACCAACTGCTCCCTTGGCCACAGGACCCAGGGTGCCTCCTCCCACTGCAGAGCCTGCAGACTCTGCATCCTCAGCATCTGCCTTGGCTGGAGCACTGGGGGACCTGGCACACACGGGGTGCACAGTGACAGCAACAAGATCAGCCGGGGTCCAGACAGACGCGGAGAGCAGGTGGACCACTGCTCTGCCAGGGCCTGATCCCCGGCTATGTGCAGGAAGAATGGCTGCAAGCAGAGACCCGGCACCAGCTAGCCCAGACAGGGGTGAGAAGCAAGGGCAACAGAGAGAGCAACATGTCAAACCCAGGCAGGGGAGTGGCGACAAGGCGACAAGCCAGGGCTGGGGCAGGAAGGAAAGTGGTCCTGTGGGTTCGGATGAAGAGGAAGAAATGGTCATCTTCACCTCCTGGATCAACCCCAGGCTCCCCAGCCTCTTCCAGGACCCACAGGCCTTTCCCCACACATAGGGCAGTTCACCGAGCAGCGTAGACTGCAAGGCTGCAGCAGAAGAAGCAGAACACCCGACAAGCGCCTCTCTTGGCTCACTGGAGCCCACGGACACTGCACCGTCAGCTGCTTCCGTGGCTGAATGTCCAGGGGAAGAGAGGTACGGCACGCCTCTCACGGGAATAAAACTGGCAGAGAGCAGGCCAGCAGGTCCTCCGTTAGCCCCTGCTTGAGAAGGTGAGGGCTACAGAGCGCCTCCCCCCACACCAGTGTCTCAGGACTCAAAGCCATCAGCCTGTCCCCTCCCCAGCGAGCACAGCACTGCGGCAATGGCTGAGACCCAGGGAAGCGACCAACATGCCTGCAGTGCCTGTGACGAAGACCTTTATGACAGCCCAGATCATCGTCTCTGCAGTCCTACACCATGCTGTAGCCACGAGCCAGGGAACCACGAGCAAGGCAACAAATCTCCCTCGGCCACAGGGCCCAGGGTGCCTCCTTCCACAGCAGAGCCTGCAGCGTCTATATCCTCAGCATCTGCTTTAGCTGGAGGCCCTCCTGGGAAGGCCAATGAAGCCCCTCTTGCTCAAGCAGCAGCACCAGAGGAAGAAGAAGTGGCTTCTCCCTGGGCTGGAGGCCCTGTGTGGGAAGCCACGAAGCCACTCTCGCTGCAAGGTTTCCTTCAGTACGAAGGAAAGGAAAGGTCTCTTGGGTCTAGGTCGCCCGCCATCACTGACGGCCAGGCTGGGGACAGCCCAAGGCCTCAGCCAGCTTGTGGCACAGCGGGAAACCAGAACTGCAAACTGGCAGCCAGGGCTGTCAGAGGATGGGTCGGGAGCTGCCCAGTCAGGGAGAGGCGTTCCGATCTCTGTTCACTAAGGCAGCATCTCTCTTGTAGGGCCACCAGTGAGCTGAGCAACCCGGGGCCAAAAGCCACCGCTCACCACCTCTCAGCACAGCAATGTCCCAAAATTGGAAGAAGAGTTAGCACCCTGCCCCACGCAGCCCTGCAGCTCCTGCCGAGGACATGGAAGGCCAAGTAAAGGCCTCCGTCTCCAGGGGCATTAGCAATGCCATAGCCTGCAACGAGGGAGCCACGAGGCAGCCAAAGCTTTCTGCTTTGTGCAGAGGTCCCAGGAGCAAAGGCCACACAACACCACCTCTCCTAACAACAGTGCCCCAAAATTTGAAGAAGAGTCATCACCCTGCCAAAAACAGCCCTGCAGAACGTGCCAGAGAAATGGAAGACCAGGTAAAAGCCTTAGTCTCCCGTGTCTTTAGCAATGCAATAGCCCGCAACGAGAGACCTATAAGGGAGGCAACGCTTTCTCCCTTGGACAGAAGCCCCAGGAGCAAAGGCTGCAAAACATCACCTCTCCTCACAGCAGTGCCCAAAAATTTGAAGAAGAGTCAGCACTCGTCCAAAAAAAAGCCCTGCAGCCACTGCCAAGGACATAGAAGACCCAGTAAAGGCCTTCATCTCCAGGGGCATTAGCAGTGCCATAGCCTGCAACGAGGAATCTATGAGGGAGGCAAGGCTTTTGCCCTGGGCAGAGGACTTACAAGCAGAGGCCACAGGACATCACCTCTCGTCACATCAGTGCCCCAAAATTTGAAGAAGAGTCAGCACCGTGCAAAAAACAGCCCTGCAGCCCCTGCCAAAGAAATGGAAGACCAAGTAAACATCTTCGTCCTCAGTGCCATTAGCAATGCCATTGCCTGCAACGAGGGAGCCATGAGGGAGGCAATGCTTTCTCCCTTGGACAGACGTCCCAGGATCAAAGGCCACAGGACACCACCTCTTCCCACAGCAGTGCCCCAGAATTTGAGAAGAGTGAGCACCCTGCCCCACACAGCCCCACAGACTCTTTCACAGCACTGTGGGACACAGCACAGTCCCTCGTGTTTGAAGTCCTGGCGAAGATGATGGCTAAAAGCTGGGAACACGGCAAACGACTGGCAGCACTGGGGGGCCTGGCACACACAGGTTGCAAAGTGACACCAACAAGAGCAGTCGAAGTCCAGAAACACATGGACAGCAGGTGACGACTGCTCTGCCAGGGCATCATCACCAGGCAAGTTCAGGAACAACGGCTGCCAGCTGAGCCCCTATACCAGCCAGTCCAGGCCGAGGTGAGAAGCAAGGGCAACACAGAGAGCAAAATGTCAAATCCAGGTAGGGGAGCGGCAACGAGGGAACAAGCCAGGGCAGGAAAGAAAGCGGTCCTTTGGGATGGGATGAAGAGGAAGAAATTATCATCTTCGACTCCTAGATCAACCCCAGGTTCCCCAGCCTCTTCCAGGAACCACAGCCCTTTCCCCAGGAAGAGGGCAGCTCATTCAGCAGTGTGGACAGGGAGGCTGCAGTAGAAGTAGCAGAACAACCAACAAGCGCCTCTCTTGGCTCATTGGAGCCCACGGACACTGCACCACCAGCTGCTCCCCTGGCAGAAGGTCCAGGGGAAGGGAGGCACAGCACGCCTCTCACTGCAACAGTACCGGCGGAGAGCAGGCCAGCAAGTCCTCCATCAGCCCCTGCTTTTGAAGATGAGGGGAACAGAGCGCCTCCCCCCATTCCAGTGTCTCGAGACTCAAAGCCATCAGCCTGTCCCATCCCCAGTGAGCACAGCACGTTGGCGATGGTTGAAAGCCAGGGACATGGCCAAAATGCCTCCAGTGTCTCTGATGAATATCTGTATGAAACAGCCCAGATCATTGTCTCTGCAGTCCTACTCCATTCTGTAGCCATCATCCAGGGAGCCACGATCAAGGCACCAACTGCTCCCTCGGCCACAGGGCACAGGGTGATTCCTCTAACAGCAGAGCCTGTAGACTGTGAATCTTCAGCATCTGCTTTAGCTGGAGGTCCTGTGGGGGAGACCAGCAAAGGCCCTCTCACAGCAGAAGCAGCACCAGGAGAAGGAGACGTGGATTCTCCCTGAGCTGCTGACCCTGTGGGAGAAGCCAGTGAAGCCGCTCTTGCTCAAGCAGCAGCACCAGAGGAAGAAGAAGTGGCTTCTCCTTGGGCTGGAGGCCCTGTTTCGGAAGCCAGCGAAGCCACTCTCGCTGCAAGGTTTCCTTCAGTACAAAGTAAAAGAAAGGCCACTTGGGTCTAGAAGCCGCCCGCCATCACTGACAGCCATGCTGGGAACAGCCCAAGGCCTCAGCCAGCTTGTGGCTCGGGGGGAAAACAGAACTTCAAAATGGCCGCCAGTGCTGACAGGGAATGTATCGGGAGCCGCCCTGTCAGGAAGAGGCATTTCTCTCTCTGTTCACTAAGGCAGCATCTCTCTTGTAGGGCCACCAGTGAGCTGGTGAAAGAAGCAATGTACTGTCTACAGCAGAGCCTGTAGACTGTACACCCTCAGCCTCTGCCTTGGCTGGAGGCCCTGTGGGGGAGAGCAGTGAAGCCCCTCTCAGTGCAGAAGCAGCACCACGAGTAGGAGAAGTGGCTTCTCCCTCGGCTGGAGGCCCTGCGTGGGACACCAAGGAAGCTGTTCTCTCTGAAGCAGCAGCTTCAGCGTCCTCTTCACAGGCCTTTCCCCAGGAAGGGTGCAGCTCATCCAACTCCTCCCTCAGCCACAGGGCACAGGGTGCCTCCTCCCACAGCAGAGCCTGTAGACTGTACCTCCTCAGCCTCTGCCTTGGCTGCAGGCCCTGTGGGAGAAACAAGCAAAGCCCCTCTCACTGCAGCAGCAGCTCCACGAGAAGAAGTGACTTCTCACGGATCGGAACTCCGCGCTCGCTTCGCAGCGATGCTGCGTCTCACTCCCACAGCACAATCACGCGATCACGCAGAGAGGCCCCTTAAACTTCTCATTCATGCTACAAGGATATATCACTTAGAACAATAACCAGACTATTTTGTTTTGTCTCTGGCAGAGTTCCTCGAGGAGTCACTCACTTCACAACAATACTTTGGCTCAAACACATACACATATACTTCCTTGCTGGTGCAGCTACTGCTGCCTCCGGTGCAATATTAGGATTAGAGGGAGCATAACTTGATTCCTCCTCCAAAAAAGGAGTCTTATTGTTTACATATAAACTTAAAGCCGGAATTTCCATCAGACCCGCATTGTGGCCAAAATAGTGAAGTTCCTTTTAATGGCTTTTCAGGCCAGACAATTAGACAATATCTAACCATTGCTTTTTTTTTTTTTTTTTTCTTTTTCGCTAGTTTTTGGGTTGTTTTTCCAATTCCTTTTCTTTCTCCCCAAAGGACTACCTTTACGCACAATTCCGAGGATTCTGCTTCTGAAGATCTCCAAGGATGGAGGCTCCACAACCCCTCTGGGCAACCAGTTCCAGCAAATACAACCTGTTCCAGCAGCAGAGCGTACAGGAGCAGCGCCAGGTGAGGCTCAGGGAGCGAGACAGGGACAGCAGCGTGACGGGACGGCACGGAGAGCACCAGGATGAGGAGAACGGTTCTGGAGCAAGCCGGCCAGCTGGCCCTGAGCACCTCCGGCCTGGACGCAGTTATTCCCAAACCTGGGGTTTCTCCATGAAGAGCCGACCCCCAGGACAGCCAAAGCCCACAGGGCCCTGGCATTTCTGTGCCCAGAGGCACAAAGAGCAGCGTGGCCTAATTCAACCTGGCTGTCCGCAACCAGGAGCTGTCTCCATCGTCCCTCCATGCGGACAGGCAGCCAGTGCGGTCGTGCCCAGAGAGCGTGCGTCACACTGGCAGCTGCCACACAGAGTCGGGAGCCCCAGGAAGGTTTGATGCAACATCTCTGGCAGCCCTGGCAGCCTCCGACGAGCAGGCAGCACTTGCAGGAGGAGACAGGAAGGGCATTACCCTGGCAAGCCGAGCCCCGCTGTGCGTGGTCAGCTGCCAGGGCATGAATGGGGCCACTGCAGGGCAGCTCACAAAAGCACTTCTACAGGGACGTGGAGAGGAATGGCAGAAATGACCAAAGTAACTTGGCCTTTCCCCTCGATTCTCTTGCAGATGGAGAAGCTGTGAGACATGAAGACACTGCCACACAGTGGGGTGCGGCAGGAGGAGATAATCCATCTGCCAGCCATGCCGCCTTTCCCAAGGCAGGCAGCGACTCAGGCAGCAGCACCCAAGCAAGTGCCTGCAGCACAGACATTATCATCTGAAAGGGTCACTTGCAAGCTGCCCCCTCTACAAGCAACAGCCTCTGCATCTTCAGCTGCAGGAAGGGCAAAGGCATTGGGCACAGAGGCCCACAGCCACCAAGAGCTTCTGCCACCTCTTCCGTGCATCTCTGGTGACAGGGACAAGGCAGTGAGGGGCAAAGCTTTGTCCCTTGGGCAGACCTCCCAGGAACAAAGGACGCAGAACACCACCTCTCCTCACAGCAGTGCCTCAAAATTTGAAGAAGAGCCGGCACCCTGCCCCACACAGCCCCACAGACTCTTTCACAGCACTGTGGGACACAGCACAGTCCCTCGTGTTTGAAGTCCTGGCGAAGACGATGGCTAAAAGCTGGGAACACGGCAAACGACTGGCAGCACTGGGGGGCCTGGCACACGCAGTTTGCAAAGTGACACCAACAAGAGCAGTCGAAGTCCAGAAACACATGGACAGCAGGTGACGACTGCTCTGCCAGGGCATCATCACCAGGCAAGTTCAGGAACAACGGCTGCCAGCTGAGCCCCTATACCAGCCAGTCCAGGCCGAGGTGAGAAGCAAGGGCAACACAGAGAGCAAAATGTCAAATCCAGGTAGGGGAGCGGCAACGAGGGAACAAGCCAGGGCAGGAAAGAAAGCGGTCCTTTGGGATGGGATGAAGAGGAAGAAATTATCATCTTCGACTCCTAGATCAACCCCAGGTTCCCCAGCCTCTTCCAGGAACCACAGCCCTTTCCCCAGGAAGAGGGCAGCTCATTCAGCAGTGTGGACAGGGAGGCTGCAGTAGAAGTAGCAGAACAACCAACAAGCGCCTCTCTTGGCTCATTGGAGCCCACGGACACTGCACCACCAGCTGCTCCCCTGGCAGAAGGTCCAGGGGAAGGGAGGCACAGCACGCCTCTCACTGCAACAGTACCGGCGGAGAGCAGGCCAGCAAGTCCTCCATCAGCCCCTGCTTTTGAAGATGAGGGGAACAGAGCGCCTCCCCCCATTCCAGTGTCTCGAGACTCAAAGCCATCAGCCTGTCCCATCCCCAGTGAGCACAGCACGTTGGCGATGGTTGAAAGCCAGGGACATGGCCAAAATGCCTCCAGTGTCTCTGATGAATATCTGTATGAAACAGCCCAGATCATTGTCTCTGCAGTCCTACTCCATTCTGTAGCCATCATCCAGGGAGCCACGATCAAGGCACCAACTGCTCCCTCGGCCACAGGGCACAGGGTGATTCCTCTAACAGCAGAGCCTGTAGACTGTGAATCTTCAGCATCTGCTTTAGCTGGAGGTCCTGTGGGGGAGACCAGCAAAGGCCCTCTCACAGCAGAAGCAGCACCAGGAGAAGGAGACGTGGATTCTCCCTGAGCTGCTGACCCTGTGGGAGAAGCCAGTGAAGCCGCTCTTGCTCAAGCAGCAGCACCAGAGGAAGAAGAAGTGGCTTCTCCTTGGGCTGGAGGCCCTGTTTCGGAAGCCAGCGAAGCCACTCTCGCTGCAAGGTTTCCTTCAGTACGAAGTAAAAGAAAGGCCACTTGGGTCTAGAAGCCGCCCGCCATCACTGACAGCCATGCTGGGAACAGCCCAAGGCCTCAGCCAGCTTGTGGCTCGGGGGGAAAACAGAACTTCAAAATGGCCGCCAGTGCTGACAGGGAATGTATCGGGAGCCGCCCTGTCAGGAAGAGGCATTTCTCTCTCTGTTCACTAAGGCAGCATCTCTCTTGTAGGGCCACCAGTGAGCTGGTGAAAGAAGAAAGAAGCAATGTACTGTCTACAGCAGAGCCTGTAGACTGTACACCCTCAGCCTCTGCCTTGGCTGGAGGCCCTGTGGGGGAGAGCAGTGAAGCCCCTCTCAGTGCAGAAGCAGCACCACGAGTAGGAGAAGTGGCTTCTCCCTCGGCTGGAGGCCCTGCGTGGGACACCAAGGAAGCTGTTCTCTCTGAAGCAGCAGCTTCAGCGTCCTCTTCACAGGCCTTTCCCCAGGAAGTGTGCAGCTCATCCAACTCCTCCCTCAGCCACAGGGCACAGGGTGCCTCCTCCCACAGCAGAGCCTGTAGACTGTACCTCCTCAGCCTCTGCCTTGGCTGCAGGCCCTGTGGGAGAAACAAGCAAAGCCCCTCTCACTGCAGCAGCAGCTCCACGAGAAGAAGTGACTTCTCACGGATCGGAACTCCGCGCTCGCTTCGCAGCGATGCTGCGTCTCACTCCCACAGCACAATCACGCGATCACGCAGAGAGGCCCCTTAAACTTCTCATTCATGCTACAAGGATATATCACTTAGAACAATAACCAGACTATTTTGTTTTGTCTCTGGCAGAGTTCCTCGAGGAGTCACTCACTTCACAACAATACTTTGGCTCAAACACATACACATATACTTCCTTGCTGGTGCAGCTACTGCTGCCTCCGGTGCAATATTAGGATTAGAGGGAGCATAACTTGATTCCTCCTCCAAAAAAGGAGTCTTATTGTTTACATATAAACTTAAAGCCGGAATTTCCATCAGACCCGCATTGTGGCCAAAATAGTGAAGTTCCTTTTAATGGCTTTTCAGGCCAGACAATTAGACAATATCTAACCATTGCTTTTTTTTTTTTTTTTTCTTTTTCGCTAGTTTTTGGGTTGTTTTTCCAATTCCTTTTCTTTCTCCCCAAAGGACTACCTTTACGCACAATTCCGAGGATTCTGCTTCTGAAGATCTCCAAGGATGGAGGCTCCACAACCCCTCTGGGCAACCAGTTCCAGCAAATACAACCTGTTCCAGCAGCAGAGCGTACAGGAGCAGCGCCAGGTGAGGCTCAGGGAGCGAGACAGGGACAGCAGCGTGACGGGACGGCACGGAGAGCACCAGGATGAGGAGAACGGTTCTGGAGCAAGCCGGCCAGCTGGCCCTGAGCACCTCCGGCCTGGACGCAGTTATTCCCAAACCTGGGGTTTCTCCATGAAGAGCCGACCCCCAGGACAGCCAAAGCCCACAGGGCCCTGGCATTTCTGTGCCCAGAGGCACAAAGAGCAGCGTGGCCTAATTCAACCTGGCTGTCCGCAACCAGGAGCTGTCTCCATCGTCCCTCCATGCGGACAGGCAGCCAGTGCGGTCGTGCCCAGAGAGCGTGCGTCACACTGGCAGCTGCCACACAGAGTCGGGAGCCCCAGGAAGGTTTGATGCAACATCTTTGGCAGCCCTGGCAGCCTCCGACGAGCAGGCAGCACTTGCAGGAGGAGACAGGAAGGGCATTACCCTGGCAAGCCGAGCCCCGCTGTGCGTGGTCAGCTGCCAGGGCATGAATGGGGCCACTGCAGGGCAGCTCACAAAAGCACTTCTACAGGGACGTGGAGAGGAATGGCAGAAATGACCAAAGTAACTTGGCCTTTCCCCTCGATTCTCTTGCAGATGGAGAAGCTGTGAGACATGAAGACACTGCCACACAGTGGGGTGCGGCAGGAGGAGATAATCCATCTGCCAGCCATGCCGCCTTTCCCAAGGCAGGCAGCGACTCAGGCAGCAGCACCCAAGCAAGTGCCTGCAGCACAGACATTATCATCTGAAAGGGTCACTTGCAAGCTGCCCCCTCTACAAGCAACAGCCTCTGCATCTTCAGCTGCAGGAAGGGCAAAGGCGTTGGGCACAGAGGCCCACAGCCACCAAGAGCTTCTGCCACCTCTTCCGTCCATCTCTGGTGACAGGGACAAGGCAGTGAGGGGCAAGGCTTTGTCCCTTGGGCAGACCTCCCAGGAACAAAGGACGCAGAACACCACCTCTCCTCACAGCAGTGCCTCAAAATTTGAAGAAGAGCCGGCACCCTGCCCCACACAGCCCCACAGACTCTTTCACAGCACTGTGGGACACAGCACAGTCCCTCGTGTTTGAAGTCCTGGCGAAGACGATGGCTAAAAGCTGGGAACACGGCAAACGACTGGCAGCACTGGGGGGCCTGGCACACACAGGTTGCAAAGTGACACCAACAAGAGCAGTCGAAGTCCAGAAACACATGGACAGCAGGTGACGACTGCTCTGCCAGGGCATCATCACCAGGCAAGTTCAGGAACAACGGCTGCCAGCTGAGCCCCTATACCAGCCAGTCCAGGCCGAGGTGAGAAGCAAGGGCAGCAGGGACAGATACACATCAAAGCCAGGCAGTGGAGTGGCAAGGATGAGACAAGCCAGGGCCAGGGCAGGAAGGAAAGTGGTCCTGTGGGTTCGGATGAAGAGGAAGAGATTGTCATCTTCAAGTCCTGGATCAACCCCAGGTTCCCCAGCCTCTTTGAGGACCCACAGGCCTTTCCCCAGGAAGAGGGCAGCTCAGCCAGGAGCGCGGACAGGGAGGCTGCAGCACAATAAGCAGAACCCCCAACAAGTGCCTCTCTTGGCTCATTGGACACTGAAACATCGCCTGCTTGCCTGGCAGAGAGGCACGGCATGCCTCTCACCGCAACACAACCGTCAGAGAGCAGGCCAGCAAGTTGTCCATCAGCCCCTGCTTTGGAAGACGAGGGCTACAGAGCGCCTCCCCAGACACGTGGGGCTCAAGAGTCAAAGCCATCAGCCTGCCCCACTCCCATCGAGCACAGCACTGCAGTGATGGTTGAGAGCCAGGGACGTGCCCAACATGCCTCCAGTGCCTGTGATGAAGATCTGCATGAAACAGCCCGGACCCTGGTTTCCGCAGTCCTAAGACAAGCTGTAGCCATGAGCCGGGGAGCCACGAGCAAGGCACCAACTGCTCCCTTGGCCACAGGACCCAGGGTGCCTCCTCCCACTGCAGAGCCTGCAGACTCTGCATCCTCAGCATCTGCCTTGGCTGGAGCACTGGGGGACCTGGCACACACGGGGTGCACAGTGACAGCAACAAGATCAGCCGGGGTCCAGACAGACGCGGAGAGCAGGTGGACCACTGCTCTGCCAGGGCCTGATCCCCGGCTATGTGCAGGAAGAATGGCTGCAAGCAGAGACCCGGCACCAGCTAGCCCAGACAGGGGTGAGAAGCAAGGGCAACAGAGAGAGCAACATGTCAAACCCAGGCAGGGGAGTGGCGACAAGGCGACAAGCCAGGGCTGGGGCAGGAAGGAAAGTGGACCTGTGGGTTCGGATGAAGAGGAAGAAATGGTCATCTTCACCTCCTGGATCAACCCCAGGCTCCCCAGCCTCTTCCAGGACCCACAGGCCTTTCCCCACACATAGGGCAGTTCACCCAGCAGCGTAGACTGCAAGGCTGCAGCAGAAGAAGCAGAACACCCGACAAGCGCCTCTCTTGGCTCACTGGAGCCCACGGACACTGCACCGTCAGCTGCTTCCGTGGCTGAATGTCCAGGGGAAGAGAGGTACGGCACGCCTCTCACGGGAATAAAACTGGCAGAGAGCAGGCCAGCAGGTCCTCCGTTAGCCCCTGCTTGAGAAGGTGAGGGCTACAGAGCGCCTCCCCCCACACCAGTGTCTCAGGACTCAAAGCCATCAGCCTGTCCCCTCCCCAGCGAGCACAGCACTGCGGCAATGGCTGAGACCCAGGGAAGCGACCAACATGCCTGCAGTGCCTGTGACGAAGACCTTTATGACAGCCCAGATCATCGTCTCTGCAGTCCTACACCATGCTGTAGCCACGAGCCAGGGAACCACGAGCAAGGCAACAAATCTCCCTCGGCCACAGGGCCCAGGGTGCCTCCTTCCACAGCAGAGCCTGCAGCGTCTATATCCTCAGCATCTGCTTTAGCTGGAGGCCCTCCTGGGAAGGCCAATGAAGCCCCTCTTGCTCAAGCAGCAGCACCAGAGGAAGAAGAAGTGGCTTCTCCCTGGGCTGGAGGCCCTGTGTGGGAAGCCACGAAGCCACTCTCGCTGCAAGGTTTCCTTCAGTACGAAGGAAAGGAAAGGTCTCTTGGGTCTAGGTCGCCCGCCATCACTGACGGCCAGGCTGGGGACAGCCCAAGGCCTCAGCCAGCTTGTGGCACAGCGGGAAACCAGAACTGCAAACTGGCAGCCAGGGCTGTCAGAGGATGGGTCGGGAGCTGCCCAGTCAGGGAGAGGCGTTCCGATCTCTGTTCACTAAGGCAGCATCTCTCTTGTAGGGCCACCAGTGAGCTGAGCAACCCGGGGCCAAAAGCCACCGCTCACCACCTCTCAGCACAGCAATGTCCCAAAATTGGAAGAAGAGTTAGCACCCTGCCCCACGCAGCCCTGCAGCTCCTGCCGAGGACATGGAAGGCCAAGTAAAGGCCTCCGTCTCCAGGGGCATTAGCAATGCCATAGCCTGCAACGAGGGAGCCACGAGGCAGCCAAAGCTTTCTGCTTTGTGCAGAGGTCCCAGGAGCAAAGGCCACACAACACCACCTCTCCTAACAACAGTGCCCCAAAATTTGAAGAAGAGTCATCACCCTGCCAAAAACAGCCCTGCAGAACGTGCCAGAGAAATGGAAGACCAGGTAAAAGCCTTAGTCTCCCGTGTCTTTAGCAATGCAATAGCCCGCAACGAGAGACCTATAAGGGAGGCAACGCTTTCTCCCTTGGACAGAGGCCCCAGGAGCAAAGGCTGCAAAACATCACCTCTCCTCACAGCAGTGCCCAAAAATTTGAAGAAGAGTCAGCACTCGTCCAAAAAAAAGCCCTGCAGCCACTGCCAAGGACATAGAAGACCCAGTAAAGGCCTTCATCTCCAGGGGCATTAGCAGTGCCATAGCCTGCAACGAGGAATCTATGAGGGAGGCAAGGCTTTTGCCCTGGGCAGAGGACTTACAAGCAGAGGCCACAGGACATCACCTCTCGTCACATCAGTGCCCCAAAATTTGAAGAAGAGTCAGCACCGTGCAAAAAACAGCCCTGCAGCCCCTGCCAAAGAAATGGAAGACCAAGTAAACATCTTCGTCCTCAGTGCCATTAGCAATGCCATTGCCTGCAACGAGGGAGCCATGAGGGAGGCAATGCTTTCTCCCTTGGACAGACGTCCCAGGATCAAAGGCCACAGGACACCACCTCTTCCCACAGCAGTGCCCCAGAATTTGAGAAGAGTGAGCACCCTGCCCCACACAGCCCCACAGACTCTTTCACAGCACTGTGGGACACAGCACAGTCCCTCGTGTTTGAAGTCCTGGCAAAGACGATGGCTAAAAGCTGGGAACATACACAGAGAGCAAAATGTCAAATCCAGGTAGGGGAGCGGCAACGAGGGAACAAGCCAGGGCAGGAAAGAAAGCGGTCCTTTGGGATGGGATGAAGAGGAAGAAATTATCATCTTCGACTCCTAGATCAACCCCAGGTTCCCCAGCCTCTTCCAGGAACCACAGCCCTTTCCCCAGGAAGAGGGCAGCTCATTCAGCAGTGTGGACAGGGAGGCTGCAGTAGAAGTAGCAGAACAACCAACAAGCGCCTCTCTTGGCTCATTGGAGCCCACGGACACTGCACCACCAGCTGCTCCCCTGGCAGAAGGTCCAGGGGAAGGGAGGCACAGCACGCCTCTCACTGCAACAGTACCGGCGGAGAGCAGGCCAGCAAGTCCTCCATCAGCCCCTGCTTTTGAAGATGAGGGGAACAGAGCGCCTCCCCCCATTCCAGTGTCTCGAGACTCAAAGCCATCAGCCTGTCCCATCCCCAGTGAGCACAGCACTTTGGCGATGGTTGAGAGCCAGGGACATGGCCAAAATGCCTCCAGTGTCTCTGATGAATATCTGTATGAAACAGCCCAGATCATTGTCTCTGCAGTCCTACTCCATTCTGTAGCCATCATCCAGGGAGCCACGATCAAGGCACCAACTGCTCCCTCAGCCACAGGGCACAGGGTGATTCCTCTAACAGCAGAGTCTGTAGACTGTGAATCTTCAGCATCTGCTTTAGCTGGAGGTCCTGTGGGGGAGACCAGCAAAGGCCCTCTCACAGCAGAAGCAGCACCAGGAGAAGGAGACGTGGATTCTCCCTGAGCTGCTGACCCTGTGGGAGAAGCCAGTGAAGCCGCTCTTGCTCAAGCAGCAGCACCAGAGGAAGAAGAAGTGGCTTCTCCTTGGGCTGGAGGCCCTGTTTCGGAAGCCAGCGAAGCCACTCTCGCTGCAAGGTTTCCTTCAGTACAAAGTAAAAGAAAGGCCACTTGGGTCTAGAAGCCGCCCGCCATCACTGACAGCCATGCTGGGAACAGCCCAAGGCCTCAGCCAGCTTGTGGCTCGGGGGGAAAACAGAACTTCAAAATGGCCGCCAGTGCTGACAGGGAATGTATCGGGAGCCGCCCTGTCAGGAAGAGGCATTTCTCTCTCTGTTCACTAAGGCAGCATCTCTCTTGTAGGGCCACCAGTGAGCTGGTGAAAGAAGAAAGAAGCAATGTACTGTCTACAGCAGAGCGTGTAGACTGTACACCCTCAGCCTCTGCCTTGGCTGGAGGCCCTGTGGGGGAGAGCAGTGAAGCCCCTCTCAGTGCAGAAGCAGCACCACGAGTAGGAGAAGTGGCTTCTCCCTCGGCTGGAGGCCCTGCGTGGGACACCAAGGAAGCTGTTCTCTCTGAAGCAGCAGCTTCAGCGTCCTCTTCACAGGCCTTTCCCCAGGAAGTGTGCAGCTCATCCAACTCCTCCCTCAGCCACAGGGCACAGGGTGCCTCCTCCCACAGCAGAGCCTGTAGACTGTACCTCCTCAGCCTCTGCCTTGGCTGCAGGCCCTGTGGGAGAAACAAGCAAAGCCCCTCTCACTGCAGCAGCAGCTCCACGAGAAGAAGTGACTTCTCACGGATCGGAACTCCGCGCTCGCTTCGCAGCGATGCTGCGTCTCACTCCCACAGCACAATCACGCGATCATGCAGAGAGGCCCCTTAAACTTCTCATTCATGCTACAAGGATATATCACTTAGAACAATAACCAGACTATTTTGTTTTGTCTCTGGCAGAGTTCCTCGAGGAGTCACTCACTTCACAACAATACTTTGGCTCAAACACATACACATATACTTCCTTGCTGGTGCAGCTACTGCTGCCTCCGGTGCAATATTAGGATTAGAGGGAGCATAACTTGATTCCTCCTCCAAAAAAGGAGTCTTATTGTTTACATATAAACTTAAAGCCGGAATTTCCATCAGACCCGCATTGTGGCCAAAATAGTGAAGTTCCTTTTAATGGCTTTTCAGGCCAGACAATTAGACAATATCTAACCATTGCTTTTTTTTTTTTTTTCTCTTTTTCACTAGTTTTTGGGTTGTTTTTCCAATTCCTTTTCTTTCTCCCCAAAGGACTACCTTTACGCACAATTCCGAGGATTCTGCTTCTGAAGATCTCCAAGGATGGAGGCTCCACAACCCCTCTGGGCAACCAGTTCCAGCAAATACAACCTGTTCCAGCAGCAGAGCGTACAGGAGCAGCGCCAGGTGAGGCTCAGGGAGCGAGACAGGGACAGCAGCGTGACGGGACGGCACGGAGAGCACCAGGATGAGGAGAACGGTTCTGGAGCAAGCCGGCCAGCTGGCCCTGAGCACCTCCGGCCTGGACGCAGTTATTCCCAAACCTGGGGTTTCTCCATGAAGAGCCGACCCCCAGGACAGCCAAAGCCCACAGGGCCCTGGCATTTCTGTGCCCAGAGGCACAAAGAGCAGTGTGGCCTAATTCAACCTGGCTGTCCGCAACCAGGAGCTGTCTCCATCGTCCCTCCATGCGGACAGGCAGCCAGTGCGGTCGTGCCCAGAGAGCGTGCGTCACACTGGCAGCTGCCACACAGAGTCGGGAGCCCCAGGAAGGTTTGATGCAACATCTTTGGCAGCCCTGGCAGCCTCCGACGAGCAGGCAGCACTTGCAGGAGGAGACAGGAAGGGCATTACCCTGGCAAGCCGAGCCCCGCTGTGCGTGGTCAGCTGCCAGGGCATGAATGGGGCCACTGCAGGGCAGCTCACAAAAGCACTTCTACAGGGACGTGGAGAGGAATGGCAGAAATGACCAAAGTAACTTGGCCTTTCCCCTCGATTCTCTTGCAGATGGAGAAGCTGTGAGACATGAAGACACTGCCACACAGTGGGGTGCGGCAGGAGGAGATAATCCATCTGCCAGCCATGCCGCCTTTCCCAAGGCAGGCAGCGACTCAGGCAGCAGCACCCAAGCAAGTGCCTGCAGCACAGACATTATCATCTGAAAGGGTCACTTGCAAGCTGCCCCCTCTACAAGCAACAGCCTCTGCATCTTCAGCTGCAGGCAGGGCGAAGGCATTGGGCACAGAGGCCCACAGCCACCAAGAGCTTCTGCCACCTCTTCCGTCCATCTCTGGTGACAGGGACAAGGCAGTGAGGGGCAAGGCTTTGTCCCTTGGGCAGACCTCCCAGGAACAAAGGACGCAGAACACCACCTCTCCTCACAGCAGTGCCTCAAAATTTGAAGAAGAGCCGGCACCCTGCCCCACACAGCCCCACAGACTCTTTCACAGCACTGTGGGACACAGCACAGTCCCTCGTGTTTGAAGTCCTGGCGAAGACGATGGCTAAAAGCTGGGAACACGGCAAACGACTGGCAGCACTGGAGGGCCTGGCACACACAGGTTGCAAAGTGACACCAACAAGAGCAGTCGAAGTCCAGAAACACATGGACAGCAGGTGACGACTGCTCTGCCAGGGCATCATCACCAGGCAAGTTCAGGAACAACGGCTGCCAGCTGAGCCCCTATACCAGCCAGTCCAGGCCGAGGTGAGAAGCAAGGGCAGCAGGGACAGATACACATCAAAGCCAGGCAGTGGAGTGGCAAGGATGAGACAAGCCAGGGCCAGGGCAGGAAGGAAAGTGGTCCTGTGGGTTCGGATGAAGAGGAAGAGATTGTCATCTTCAAGTCCTGGATCAACCCCAGGTTCCCCAGCCTCTTTGAGGACCCACAGGCCTTTCCCCAGGAAGAGGGCAGCTCAGCCAGGAGTGCGGACAGGGAGGCTGCAGCACAATAAGCAGAACCCCCAACAAGTGCCTCTCTTGGCTCATTGGACACTGAAACATCGCCTGCTTGCCTGGCAGAGAGGCACGGCATGCCTCTCACCGCAACACAACCGTCAGAGAGCAGGCCAGCAAGTTGTCCATCAGCCCCTGCTTTGGAAGACGAGGGCTACAGAGCGCCTCCCCAGACACGTGGGGCTCAAGAGTCAAAGCCATCAGCCTGCCCCACTCCCATCGAGCACAGCACTGCAGTGATGGTTGAGAGCCAGGGACGTGCCCAACATGCCTCCAGTGCCTGTGATGAAGATCTGCATGAAACAGCCCGGACCCTGGTTTCCGCAGTCCTAAGACAAGCTGTAGCCATGAGCCGGGGAGCCACGAGCAAGGCACCAACTGCTCCCTTGGCCACAGGACCCAGGGTGCCTCCTCCCACTGCAGAGCCTGCAGACTCTGCATCCTCAGCATCTGCCTTGGCTGGAGCACTGGGGGACCTGGCACACACGGGGTGCACAGTGACAGCAACAAGATCAGCCGGGGTCCAGACAGACGCGGAGAGCAGGTGGACCACTGCTCTGCCAGGGCCTGATCCCCGGCTATGTGCAGGAAGAATGGCTGCAAGCAGAGACCCGGCACCAGCTAGCCCAGACAGGGGTGAGAAGCAAGGGCAACAGAGAGAGCAACATGTCAAACCCAGGCAGGGGAGTGGCGACAAGGCGACAAGCCAGGGCTGGGGCAGGAAGGAAAGTGGTCCTGTGGGTTCGGATGAAGAGGAAGAAATGGTCATCTTCACCTCCTGGATCAACCCCAGGCTCCCCAGCCTCTTCCAGGACCCACAGGCCTTTCCCCACACATAGGGCAGTTCACCCAGCAGCGTAGACTGCAAGGCTGCAGCAGAAGAAGCAGAACACCCGACAAGCGCCTCTCTTGGCTCACTGGAGCCCACGGACACTGCACCGTCAGCTGCTTCCGTGGCTGAATGTCCAGGGGAAGAGAGGTACGGCACGCCTCTCACGGGAATAAAACTGGCAGAGAGCAGGCCAGCAGGTCCTCCGTTAGCCCCTGCTTGAGAAGGTGAGGGCTACAGAGCGCCTCCCCCCACACCAGTGTCTCAGGACTCAAAGCCATCAGCCTGTCCCCTCCCCAGCGAGCACAGCACTGCGGCAATGGCTGAGACCCAGGGAAGCGACCAACATGCCTGCAGTGCCTGTGACGAAGACCTTTATGACAGCCCAGATCATCGTCTCTGCAGTCCTACACCATGCTGTAGCCACGAGCCAGGGAACCACGAGCAAGGCAACAAATCTCCCTCGGCCACAGGGCCCAGGGTGCCTCCTTCCACAGCAGAGCCTGCAGCGTCTATATCCTCAGCATCTGCTTTAGCTGGAGGCCCTCCTGGGAAGGCCAATGAAGCCCCTCTTGCTCAAGCAGCAGCACCAGAGGAAGAAGAAGTGGCTTCTCCCTGGGCTGGAGGCCCTGTGTGGGAAGCCACGAAGCCACTCTCGCTGCAAGGTTTCCTTCAGTACGAAGGAAAGGAAAGGTCTCTTGGGTCTAGGTCGCCCGCCATCACTGACGGCCAGGCTGGGGACAGCCCAAGGCCTCAGCCAGCTTGTGGCACAGCGGGAAACCAGAACTGCAAACTGGCAGCCAGGGCTGTCAGAGGATGGGTCGGGAGCTGCCCAGTCAGGGAGAGGCGTTCCGATCTCTGTTCACTAAGGCAGCATCTCTCTTGTAGGGCCACCAGTGAGCTGAGCAACCCGGGGCCAAAAGCCACCGCTCACCACCTCTCAGCACAGCAATGTCCCAAAATTGGAAGAAGAGTTAGCACCCTGCCCCACGCAGCCCTGCAGCTCCTGCCGAGGACATGGAAGGCCAAGTAAAGGCCTCCGTCTCCAGGGGCATTAGCAATGCCATAGCCTGCAACGAGGGAGCCACGAGGCAGCCAAAGCTTTCTGCTTTGTGCAGAGGTCCCAGGAGCAAAGGCCACACAACACCACCTCTCCTAACAACAGTGCCCCAAAATTTGAAGAAGAGTCATCACCCTGCCAAAAACAGCCCTGCAGAACGTGCCAGAGAAATGGAAGACCAGGTAAAAGCCTTAGTCTCCCGTGTCTTTAGCAATGCAATAGCCCGCAACGAGAGACCTATAAGGGAGGCAACGCTTTCTCCCTTGGACAGAGGCCCCAGGAGCAAAGGCTGCAAAACATCACCTCTCCTCACAGCAGTGCCCAAAAATTTGAAGAAGAGTCAGCACTCGTCCAAAAAAAAGCCCTGCAGCCACTGCCAAGGACATAGAAGACCCAGTAAAGGCCTTCATCTCCAGGGGCATTAGCAGTGCCGTAGCCTGCAACGAGGAATCTATGAGGGAGGCAAGGCTTTTGCCCTATGCAGAGGACTTACAAGCAGAGGCCACAGGACATCACCTCTCGTCACATCAGTGCCCCAAAATTTGAAGAAGAGTCAGCACCGTGCAAAAAACAGCCCTGCAGCCCCTGCCAAAGAAATGGAAGACCAAGTAAACATCTTCGTCCTCAGTGCCATTAGCAATGCCATTGCCTGCAACGAGGGAGCCATGAGGGAGGCAATGCTTTCTCCCTTGGACAGACGTCCCAGGATCAAAGGCCACAGGACACCACCTCTTCCCACAGCAGTGCCCCAGAATTTGAGAAGAGTGAGCACCCTGCCCCACACAGCCCCACAGACTCTTTCACAGCACTGTGGGACACAGCACAGTCCCTCGTGTTTGAAGTCCTGGCAAAGACGATGGCTAAAAGCTGGGAACATACACAGAGAGCAAAATGTCAAATCCAGGTAGGGGAGCGGCAACGAGGGAACAAGCCAGGGCAGGAAAGAAAGCGGTCCTTTGGGATGGGATGAAGAGGAAGAAATTATCATCTTCGACTCCTAGATCAACCCCAGGTTCCCCAGCCTCTTCCAGGAACCACAGCCCTTTCCCCAGGAAGAGGGCAGCTCATTCAGCAGTGTGGACAGGGAGGCTGCAGTAGAAGTAGCAGAACAACCAACAAGCGCCTCTCTTGGCTCATTGGAGCCCACGGACACTGCACCACCAGCTGCTCCCCTGGCAGAAGGTCCAGGGGAAGGGAGGCACAGCACGCCTCTCACTGCAACAGTACCAGCGGAGAGCAGGCCAGCAAGTCCTCCATCAGCCCCTGCTTTTGAAGATGAGGGGAACAGAGCGCCTCCCCCCATTCCAGTGTCTCGAGACTCAAAGCCATCAGCCTGTCCCATCCCCAGTGAGCACAGCACGTTGGCGATGGTTGAGAGCCAGGGACATGGCCAAAATGCCTCCAGTGTCTCTGATGAATATCTGTATGAAACAGCCCAGATCATTGTCTCTGCAGTCCTACTCCATTCTGTAGCCATCATCCAGGGAGCCACGATCAAGGCACCAACTGCTCCCTCGGCCACAGGGCACAGGGTGATTCCTCTAACAGCAGAGCCTGTAGACTGTGAATCTTCAGCATCTGCTTTAGCTGGAGGTCCTGTGGGGGAGACCAGCAAAGGCCCTCTCACAGCAGAAGCAGCACCAGGAGAAGGAGACGTGGATTCTCCCTGAGCTGCTGACCCTGTGGGAGAAGCCAGTGAAGCCGCTCTTGCTCAAGCAGCAGCACCAGAGGAAGAAGAAGTGGCTTCTCCTTGGGCTGGAGGCCCTGTTTCGGAAGCCAGCGAAGCCACTCTCGCTGCAAGGTTTCCTTCAGTACGAAGTAAAAGAAAGGCCACTTGGGTCTAGAAGCCGCCCGCCATCACTGACAGCCATGCTGGGAACAGCCCAAGGCCTCAGCCAGCTTGTGGCTCGGGGGGAAAACAGAACTTCAAAATGGCCGCCAGTGCTGACAGGGAATGTATCGGGAGCCGCCCTGTCAGGAAGAGGCATTTCTCTCTCTGTTCACTAAGGCAGCATCTCTCTTGTAGGGCCACCAGTGAGCTGGTGAAAGAAGAAAGAAGCAATGTACTGTCTACAGCAGAGCCTGTAGACTGTACACCCTCAGCCTCTGCCTTGGCTGGAGGCCCTGTGGGGGAGAGCAGTGAAGCCCCTCTCAGTGCAGAAGCAGCACCACGAGTAGGAGAAGTGGCTTCTCCCTCGGCTGGAGGCCCTGCGTGGGACACCAAGGAAGCTGTTCTCTCTGAAGCAGCAGCTTCAGCGTCCTCTTCACAGGCCTTTCCCCAGGAAGTGTGCAGCTCATCCAACTCCTCCCTCAGCCACAGGGCACAGGGTGCCTCCTCCCACAGCAGAGCCTGTAGACTGTACCTCCTCAGCCTCTGCCTTGGCTGCAGGCCCTGTGGGAGAAACAAGCAAAGCCCCTCTCACTGCAGCAGCAGCTCCACGAGAAGAAGTGACTTCTCACGGATCGGAACTCCGCGCTCGCTTCGCAGCGATGCTGCGTCTCACTCCCACAGCACAATCACGCGATCACGCAGAGAGGCCCCTTAAACTTCTCATTCATGCTACAAGGATATATCACTTAGAACAATAACCAGACTATTTTGTTTTGTCTCTGGCAGAGTTCCTCGAGGAGTCACTCACTTCACAACAATACTTTGGCTCAAACACATACACATATACTTCCTTGCTGGTGCAGCTACTGCTGCCTCCGGTGCAATATTAGGATTAGAGGGAGCATAACTTGATTCCTCCTCCAAAAAAGGAGTCTTATTGTTTACATATAAACTTAAAGCCGGAATTTCCATCAGACCCGCATTGTGGCCAAAATAGTGAAGTTCCTTTTAATGGCTTTTCAGGCCAGACAATTAGACAACATCTAACCATTGCTTTTTTTTTTTTTTTTTTTTTCTTTTTCGCTAGTTTTTGGGTTGTTTTTCCAATTCCTTTTCTTTCTCCCCAAAGGACTACCTTTACGCACAATTCCGAGGATTCTGCTTCTGAAGATCTCCAAGGATGGAGGCTCCACAACCCCTCTGGGCAACCAGTTCCAGCAAATACAACCTGTTCCAGCAGCAGAGCGTACAGGAGCAGCGCCAGGTGAGGCTCAGGGAGCGAGACAGGGACAGCAGCGTGACGGGACGGCACGGAGAGCACCAGGATGAGGAGAACGGTTCTGGAGCAAGCCGGCCAGCTGGCCCTGAGCACCTCCGGCCTGGACGCAGTTATTCCCAAACCTGGGGTTTCTCCATGAAGAGCCGACCCCCAGGACAGCCAAAGCCCACAGGGCCCTGGCATTTCTGTGCCCAGAGGCACAAAGAGCAGCGTGGCCTAATTCAACCTGGCTGTCCGCAACCAGGAGCTGTCTCCATCGTCCCTCCATGCGGACAGGCAGCCAGTGCGGTCGTGCCCAGAGAGCGTGCGTCACACTGGCAGCTGCCACACAGAGTCGGGAGCCCCAGGAAGGTTTGATGCAACATCTTTGGCAGCCCTGGCAGCCTCCGACGAGCAGGCAGCACTTGCAGGAGGAGACAGGAAGGGCATTACCCTGGCAAGCCGAGCCCCGCTGTGCGTGGTCAGCTGCCAGGGCATGAATGGGGCCACTGCAGGGCAGCTCACAAAAGCACTTCTACAGGGACGTGGAGAGGAATGGCAGAAATGACCAAAGTAACTTGGCCTTTCCCCTCGATTCTCTTGCAGATGGAGAAGCTGTGAGACATGAAGACACTGCCACACAGTGGGGTGCGGCAGGAGGAGATAATCCATCTGCCAGCCATGCCGCCTTTCCCAAGGCAGGCAGCGACTCAGGCAGCAGCACCCAAGCAAGTGCCTGCAGCACAGACATTATCCTCTGAAAGGGTCACTTGCAAGCTGCCCCCTCTACAAGCAACAGCCTCTGCATCTTCAGCTGCAGGAAGGGCAAAGGCATTGGGCACAGAGGCCCACAGCCACCAAGAGCTTCTGCCACCTCTTCCGTGCATCTCTGGTGACAGGGACAAGGCAGTGAGGGGCAAGGCTTTGTCCCTTGGGCAGACCTCCCAGGAACAAAGGACGCAGAACACCACCTCTCCTCACAGCAGTGCCTCAAAATTTGAAGAAGAGCCGGCACCCTGCCCCACACAGCCCCACAGACTCTTTCACAGCACTGTGGGACACAGCACAGTCCCTCGTGTTTGAAGTCCTGGCGAAGACGATGGCTAAAAGCTGGGAACACGGCAAACGACTGGCAGCACTGGGGGGCCTGGCACACACAGGTTGCAAAGTGACACCAACAAGAGCAGTCGAAGTCCAGAAACACATGGACAGCAGGTGACGACTGCTCTGCCAGGGCATCATCACCAGGCAAGTTCAGGAACAACGGCTGCCAGCTGAGCCCCTATACCAGCCAGTCCAGGCCGAGGTGAGAAGCAAGGGCAACACAGAGAGCAAAATGTCAAATCCAGGTAGGGGAGCGGCAACGAGGGAACAAGCCAGGGCAGGAAAGAAAGCGGTCCTTTGGGATGGGATGAAGAGGAAGAAATTATCATCTTCGACTCCTAGATCAACCCCAGGTTCCCCAGCCTCTTCCAGGAACCACAGCCCTTTCCCCAGGAAGAGGGCAGCTCATTCAGCAGTGTGGACAGGGAGGCTGCAGTAGAAGTAGCAGAACAACCAACAAGCGCCTCTCTTGGCTCATTGGAGCCCATGGACACTGCACCACCAGCTGCTCCCCTGGCAGAAGGTCCAGGGGAAGGGAGGCACAGCACGCCTCTCACTGCAACAGTACCGGCGGAGAGCAGGCCAGCAAGTCCTCCATCAGCCCCTGCTTTTGAAGATGAGGGGAACAGAGCGCCTCCCCCCATTCCAGTGTCTCGAGACTCAAAGCCATCAGCCTGTCCCATCCCCAGTGAGCACAGCACGTTGGCGATGGTTGAAAGCCAGGGACATGGCCAAAATGCCTCCAGTGTCTCTGATGAATATCTGTATGAAACAGCCCAGATCATTGTCTCTGCAGTCCTACTCCATTCTGTAGCCATCATCCAGGGAGCCACGATCAAGGCACCAACTGCTCCCTCGGCCACAGGGCACAGGGTGATTCCTCTAACAGCAGAGCCTGTAGACTGTGAATCTTCAGCATCTGCTTTAGCTGGAGGTCCTGTGGGGGAGACCAGCAAAGGCCCTCTCACAGCAGAAGCAGCACCAGGAGAAGGAGACGTGGATTCTCCCTGAGCTGCTGACCCTGTGGGAGAAGCCAGTGAAGCCGCTCTTGCTCAAGCAGCAGCACCAGAGGAAGAAGAAGTGGCTTCTCCTTGGGCTGGAGGCCCTGTTTGGGAAGCCAGCGAAGCCACTCTCGCTGCAAGGTTTCCTTCAGTACGAAGTAAAAGAAAGGCCACTTGGGTCTAGAAGCCGCCCGCCATCACTGACAGCCATGCTGGGAACAGCCCAAGGCCTCAGCCAGCTTGTGGCTCGGGGGGAAAACAGAACTTCAAAATGGCCGCCAGTGCTGACAGGGAATGTATCGGGAGCCGCCCTGTCAGGAAGAGGCATTTCTCTCTCTGTTCACTAAGGCAGCATCTCTCTTGTAGGGCCACCAGTGAGCTGGTGAAAGAAGAAAGAAGCAATGTACTGTCTACAGCAGAGCCTGTAGACTGTACACCCTCAGCCTCTGCCTTGGCTGGAGGCCCTGTGGGGGAGAGCAGTGAAGCCCCTCTCAGTGCAGAAGCAGCACCACGAGTAGGAGAAGTGGCTTCTCCCTCGGCTGGAGGCCCTGCGTGGGACACCAAGGAAGCTGTTCTCTCTGAAGCAGCAGCTTCAGCGTCCTCTTCACAGGCCTTTCCCCAGGAAGTGTGCAGCTCATCCAACTCCTCCCTCAGCCACAGGGCACAGGGTGCCTCCTCCCACAGCAGAGCCTGTAGACTGTACCTCCTCAGCCTCTGCCTTGGCTGCAGGCCCTGTGGGAGAAACAAGCAAAGCCCCTCTCACTGCAGCAGCAGCTCCACGAGAAGAAGTGACTTCTCACGGATCGGAACTCCGCGCTCGCTTCGCAGCGATGCTGCGTCTCACTCCCACAGCACAATCACGCGATCACGCAGAGAGGCCCCTTAAACTTCTCATTCATGCTACAAGGATATATCACTTAGAACAATAACCAGACTATTTTGTTTTGTCTCTGGCAGAGTTCCTCGAGGAGTCACTCACTTCACAACAATACTTTGGCTCAAACACATACACATATACTTCCTTGCTGGTGCAGCTACTGCTGCCTCCGGTGCAATATTAGGATTAGAGGGAGCATAACTTGATTCCTCCTCCAAAAAAGGAGTCTTATTGTTTACATATACTTAAAGCCGGAATTTCCATCAGACCCGCATTGTGGCCAAAATAGTGAAGTTCCTTTTAATGGCTTTTCGGGCCAGACAATTAGACAATATCTAACCATTGCTTTTTTTTTTTTTTTTTTTTCTTTTTCGCTAGTTTCTGGGTTGTTTTTCCAATTCCTTTTCTTTCTCCCCAAAGGACTACCTTTACGCACAATTCCGAGGATTCTGCTTCTGAAGATCTCCAAGGATGGAGGCTCCACAACCCCTCTGGGCAACCAGTTCCAGCAAATACAACCTGTTCCAGCAGCAGAGCGTACAGGAGCAGCGCCAGGTGAGGCTCAGGGAGCGAGACAGGGACAGCAGCGTGACGGGACGGCACGGAGAGCACCAGGATGAGGAGAACGGTTCTGGAGCAAGCCGGCCAGCTGGCCCTGAGCACCTCCGGCCTGGACGCAGTTATTCCCAAACCTGGGGTTTCTCCATGAAGAGCCGACCCCCAGGACAGCCAAAGCCCACAGGGCCCTGGCATTTCTGTGCCCAGAGGCACAAAGAGCAGCGTGGCCTAATTCAACCTGGCTGTCCGCAACCAGGAGCTGTCTCCATCGTCCCTCCATGCGGACAGGCAGCCAGTGCGGTCGTGCCCAGAGAGCGTGTATCACACTGGCAGCTGCCACACAGAGTCGGGAGCCCCAGGAAGGTTTGATGCAACATCTTTGGCAGCCCTGGCAGCCTCCGACGAGCAGGCAGCACTTGCAGGAGGAGACAGGAAGGGCATTACCCTGGCAAGCCGAGCCCCGCTGTGCGTGGTCAGCTGCCAGGGCATGAATGGGGCCACTGCAGGGCAGCTCACAAAAGCACTTCTACAGGGACGTGGAGAGGAATGGCAGAAATGACCAAAGTAACTTGGCCTTTCCCCTCGATTCTCTTGCAGATGGAGAAGCTGTGAGACATGAAGACACTGCCACACAGTGGGGTGCGGCAGGAGGAGATAATCCATCTGCCAGCCATGCCGCCTTTCCCAAGGCAGGCAGCGACTCAGGCAGCAGCACCCAAGCAAGTGCCTGCAGCACAGACATTATCATCTGAAAGGGTCACTTGCAAGCTGCCCCCTCTACAAGCAACAGCCTCTGCATCTTCAGCTGCAGGCAGGGCGAAGGCATTGGGCACAGAGGCCCACAGCCACCAAGAGCTTCTGCCACCTCTTCCGTCCATCTCTGGTGACAGGGACAAGGCAGTGAGGGGCAAGGCTTTGTCCCTTGGGCAGACCTCCCAGGAACAAAGGACGCAGAACACCACCTCTCCTCACAGCAGTGCCTCAAAATTTGAAGAAGAGCCGGCACCCTGCCCCACACAGCCCCACAGACTCTTTCACAGCACTGTGGGACACAGCACAGTCCCTCGTGTTTGAAGTCCTGGCGAAGACGATGGCTAAAAGCTGGGAACACGGCAAACGACTGGCAGCACTGGAGGGCCTGGCACACACAGGTTGCAAAGTGACACCAACAAGAGCAGTCGAAGTCCAGAAACACATGGACAGCAGGTGACGACTGCTCTGCCAGGGCATCATCACCAGGCAAGTTCAGGAACAACGGCTGCCAGCTGAGCCCCTATACCAGCCAGTCCAGGCCGAGGTGAGAAGCAAGGGCAGCAGGGACAGATACACATCAAAGCCAGGCAGTGGAGTGGCAAGGATGAGACAAGCCAGGGCCAGGGCAGGAAGGAAAGTGGTCCTGTGGGTTCGGATGAAGAGGAAGAGATTGTCATCTTCAAGTCCTGGATCAACCCCAGGTTCCCCAGCCTCTTTGAGGACCCACAGGCCTTTCCCCAGGAAGAGGGCAGCTCAGCCAGGAGCGCGCACAGGGAGGCTGCAGCACAATAAGCAGAACCCCCAACAAGTGCCTCTCTTGGCTCATTGGACACTGAAACATCGCCTGCTTGCCTGGCAGAGAGGCACGGCATGCCTCTCACCGCAACACAACCGTCAGAGAGCAGGCCAGCAAGTTGTCCATCAGCCCCTGCTTTGGAAGACGAGGGCTACAGAGCGCCTCCCCAGACACGTGGGGCTCAAGAGTCAAAGCCATCAGCCTGCCCCACTCCCATCGAGCACAGCACTGCAGTGATGGTTGAGAGCCAGGGACGTGCCCAACATGCCTCCAGTGCCTGTGATGAAGATCTGCATGAAACAGCCCGGACCCTGGTTTCCGCAGTCCTAAGACAAGCTGTAGCCATGAGCCGGGGAGCCACGAGCAAGGCACCAACTGCTCCCTTGGCCACAGGACCCAGGGTGCCTCCTCCCACTGCAGAGCCTGCAGACTCTGCATCCTCAGCATCTGCCTTGGCTGGAGCACTGGGGGACCTGGCACACACGGGGTGCACAGTGACAGCAACAAGATCAGCCGGGGTCCAGACAGACGCGGAGAGCAGGTGGACCACTGCTCTGCCAGGGCCTGATCCCCGGCTATGTGCAGGAAGAATGGCTGCAAGCAGAGACCCGGCACCAGCTAGCCCAGACAGGGGTGAGAAGCAAGGGCAACAGAGAGAGCAACATGTCAAACCCAGGCAGGGGAGTGGCGACAAGGCGACAAGCCAGGGCTGGGGCAGGAAGGAAAGTGGTCCTGTGGGTTCGGATGAAGAGGAAGAAATGGTCATCTTCACCTCCTGGATCAACCCCAGGCTCCCCAGCCTCTTCCAGGACCCACAGGCCTTTCCCCACACATAGGGCAGTTCACCCAGCAGCGTAGACTGCAAGGCTGCAGCAGAAGAAGCAGAACACCCGACAAGCGCCTCTCTTGGCTCACTGGAGCCCACGGACACTGCACCGTCAGCTGCTTCCGTGGCTGAATGTCCAGGGGAAGAGAGGTACGGCACGCCTCTCACGGGAATAAAACTGGCAGAGAGCAGGCCAGCAGGTCCTCCGTTAGCCCCTGCTTGAGAAGGTGAGGGCTACAGAGCGCCTCCCCCCACACCAGTGTCTCAGGACTCAAAGCCATCAGCCTGTCCCCTCCCCAGCGAGCACAGCACTGCGGCAATGGCTGAGACCCAGGGAAGCGACCAACATGCCTGCAGTGCCTGTGACGAAGACCTTTATGACAGCCCAGATCATCGTCTCTGCAGTCCTACACCATGCTGTAGCCACGAGCCAGGGAACCACGAGCAAGGCAACAAATCTCCCTCGGCCACAGGGCCCAGGGTGCCTCCTTCCACAGCAGAGCCTGCAGCGTCTATATCCTCAGCATCTGCTTTAGCTGGAGGCCCTCCTGGGAAGGCCAATGAAGCCCCTCTTGCTCAAGCAGCAGCACCAGAGGAAGAAGAAGTGGCTTCTCCCTGGGCTGGAGGCCCTGTGTGGGAAGCCACGAAGCCACTCTCGCTGCAAGGTTTCCTTCAGTACGAAGGAAAGGAAAGGTCTCTTGGGTCTAGGTCGCCCGCCATCACTGACGGCCAGGCTGGGGACAGCCCAAGGCCTCAGCCAGCTTGTGGCACAGCGGGAAACCAGAACTGCAAACTGGCAGCCAGGGCTGTCAGAGGATGGGTCGGGAGCTGCCCAGTCAGGGAGAGGCGTTCCGATCTCTGTTCACTAAGGCAGCATCTCTCTTGTAGGGCCACCAGTGAGCTGAGCAACCCGGGGCCAAAAGCCACCGCTCACCACCTCTCAGCACAGCAATGTCCCAAAATTGGAAGAAGAGTTAGCACCCTGCCCCACGCAGCCCTGCAGCTCCTGCCGAGGACATGGAAGGCCAAGTAAAGGCCTCCGTCTCCAGGGGCATTAGCAATGCCATAGCCTGCAACGAGGGAGCCACGAGGCAGCCAAAGCTTTCTGCTTTGTGCAGAGGTCCCAGGAGCAAAGGCCACACAACACCACCTCTCCTAACAACAGTGCCCCAAAATTTGAAGAAGAGTCATCACCCTGCCAAAAACAGCCCTGCAGAACGTGCCAGAGAAATGGAAGACCAGGTAAAAGCCTTAGTCTCCCGTGTCTTTAGCAATGCAATAGCCCGCAACGAGAGACCTATAAGGGAGGCAACGCTTTCTCCCTTGGACAGAGGCCCCAGGAGCAAAGGCTGCAAAACATCACCTCTCCTCACAGCAGTGCCCAAAAATTTGAAGAAGAGTCAGCACTCGTCCAAAAAAAAGCCCTGCAGCCACTGCCAAGGACATAGAAGACCCAGTAAAGGCCTTCATCTCCAGGGGCATTAGCAGTGCCGTAGCCTGCAACGAGGAATCTATGAGGGAGGCAAGGCTTTTGCCCTATGCAGAGGACTTACAAGCAGAGGCCACAGGACATCACCTCTCGTCACATCAGTGCCCCAAAATTTGAAGAAGAGTCAGCACCGTGCAAAAAACAGCCCTGCAGCCCCTGCCAAAGAAATGGAAGACCAAGTAAACATCTTCGTCCTCAGTGCCATTAGCAATGCCATTGCCTGCAACGAGGGAGCCATGAGGGAGGCAATGCTTTCTCCCTTGGACAGACGTCCCAGGATCAAAGGCCACAGGACACCACCTCTTCCCACAGCAGTGCCCCAGAATTTGAGAAGAGTGAGCACCCTGCCCCACACAGCCCCACAGACTCTTTCACAGCACTGTGGGACACAGCACAGTCCCTCGTGTTTGAAGTCCTGGCAAAGACGATGGCTAAAAGCTGGGAACACGGCAAACGACTGGCAGCACTGGGGGGCCTGGCACACGCAGGTTGCAAAGTGACACCAACAAGAGCAGTCGAAGTCCAGAAACACATGGACAGCAGGTGACGACTGCTCTGCCAGGGCATCATCACCAGGCAAGTTCAGGAACAACGGCTGCCAGCTGAGCCCCTATACCAGCCAGTCCAGGCCGAGGTGAGAAGCAAGGGCAACACAGAGAGCAAAATGTCAAATCCAGGTAGGGGAGCGGCAACGAGGGAACAAGCCAGGGCAGGAAAGAAAGCGGTCCTTTGGGATGGGATGAAGAGGAAGAAATTATCATCTTCGACTCCTAGATCAACCCCAGGTTCCCCAGCCTCTTCCAGGAACCACAGCCCTTTCCCCAGGAAGAGGGCAGCTCATTCAGCAGTGTGGACAGGGAGGCTGCAGTAGAAGTAGCAGAACAACCAACAAGCGCCTCTCTTGGCTCATTGGAGCCCACGGACACTGCACCACCAGCTGCTCCCCTGGCAGAAGGTCCAGGGGAAGGGAGGCACAGCACACCTCTCACTGCAACAGTACCGGCGGAGAGCAGGCCAGCAAGTCCTCCATCAGCCCCTGCTTTTGAAGATGAGGGGAACAGAGCGCCTCCCCCCATTCCAGTGTCTCGAGACTCAAAGCCATCAGCCTGTCCCATCCCCAGTGAGCACAGCACGTTGGCGATGGTTGAAAGCCAGGGACATGGCCAAAATGCCTCCAGTGTCTCTGATGAATATCTGTATGAAACAGCCCAGATCATTGTCTCTGCAGTCCTACTCCATTCTGTAGCCATCATCCAGGGAGCCACGATCAAGGCACCAACTGCTCCCTCGGCCACAGGGCACAGGGTGATTCCTCTAACAGCAGAGCCTGTACACTGTGAATCTTCAGCATCTGCTTTAGCTGGAGGTCCTGTGGGGGAGACCAGCAAAGGCCCTCTCACAGCAGAAGCAGCACCAGGAGAAGGAGACGTGGATTCTCCCTGAGCTGCTGACCCTGTGGGAGAAGCCAGTGAAGCCGCTCTTGCTCAAGCAGCAGCACCAGAGGAAGAAGAAGTGGCTTCTCCTTGGGCTGGAGGCCCTGTTTCGGAAGCCAGCGAAGCCACTCTCGCTGCAAGGTT
The DNA here is from genome assembly GCF_964034855.1 of Anser brachyrhynchus. NCBI lineage: Eukaryota > Metazoa > Chordata > Aves > Anseriformes > Anatidae > Anser > Anser brachyrhynchus. The sequence continues at coordinate 204,752,881 of NC_137694.1, read as the reverse complement.
TCCTTCAGTACAAAGTAAAAGAAAGGCCACTTGGGTCTAGAAGCCGCCCGCCATCACTGACAGCCATGCTGGGAACAGCCCAAGGCCTCAGCCAGCTTGTGGCTCGGGGGGAAAACAGAACTTCAAAATGGCCGCCCGTGCTGACAGGGAATGTATCGGGAGCCGCCCTGTCAGGAAGAGGCATTTCTCTCTCTGTTCACTAAGGCAGCATCTCTCTTGTAGGGCCACCAGTGAGCTGGTGAAAGAAGAAAGAAGCAATGTACTGTCTACAGCAGAGCCTGTAGACTGTACACCCTCAGCCTCTGCCTTGGCTGGAGGCCCTGTGGGGGAGAGCAGTGAAGCCCCTCTCAGTGCAGAAGCAGCACCACGAGTAGGAGAAGTGGCTTCTCCCTCGGCTGGAGGCCCTGCGTGGGACACCAAGGAAGCTGTTCTCTCTGAAGCAGCAGCTTCAGCGTCCTCTTCACAGGCCTTTCCCCAGGAAGTGTGCAGCTCATCCAACTCCTCCCTCAGCCACAGGGCACAGGGTGCCTCCTCCCACAGCAGAGCCTGTAGACTGTACCTCCTCAGCCTCTGCCTTGGCTGCAGGCCCTGTGGGAGAAACAAGCAAAGCCCCTCTCACTGCAGCAGCAGCTCCACGAGAAGAAGTGACTTCTCACGGATCGGAACTCCGCGCTCGCTTCGCAGCGATGCTGCGTCTCACTCCCACAGCACAATCACGCAATCACGCAGAGAGGTCCCTTAAACTTCTCATTCATGCTACAAGGATATATCACTTAGAACAATAACCAGACTATTTTGTTTTGTCTCTGGCAGAGTTCCTCGAGGAGTCACTCACTTCACAACAATACTTTGGCTCAAACACATACACATATACTTCCTTGCTGGTGCAGCTACTGCTGCCTCCGGTGCAATATTAGGATTAGAGGGAGCATAACTTGATTCCTCCTCCAAAAAAGGAGTCTTATTGTTTACATATAAACTTAAAGCCGGAATTTCCATCAGACCCGTATTTTGGCCAAAATAGTGAAGTTCCTTTTAATGGCTTTTCAGGCCAGACAATTAGACAATATCTAACCATTGCTTTTTTTTTTTTTTTTTCTTTTTCGCTAGTTTTTGGGTTGTTTTTCCAATTCCTTTTCTTTCTCCCCAAAGGACTACCTTTATGCACAATTCCGAGGATTCTGCTTCTGAAGATCTCCAAGGATGGAGGCTCCACAACCCCTCTGGGCAACCAGTTCAAGCAAATACAACCTGTTCCAGCAGCAGAGCGTACAGGAGCAGCGCCAGGTGAGGCTCAGGGAGCGAGACAGGGACAGCAGCGTGACGGGACGGCACGGAGAGCACCAGGATGAGGAGAACGGTTCTGGAGCAAGCCGGCCAGCTGGCCCTGAGCACCTCCGGCCTGGACGCAGTTATTCCCAAACCTGGGGTTTCTCCATGAAGAGCCAACCCCCAGGACAGCCAAAGCCCACAGGGCCCTGGCATTTCTGTGCCCAGAGGCACAAAGAGCAGCGTGGCCTAATTCAACCTGGCTGTCCGCAACCAGGAGCTGTCTCCATCGTCCCTCCATGCGGACAGGCAGCCAGTGCGGTCGTGCCCAGAGAGCGTGCGTCACACTGGCAGCTGCCACACAGAGTCGGGAGCCCCAGGAAGGTTTGATGCAACATCTTTGGCAGCCCTGGCAGCCTCCGACGAGCAGGCAGCACTTGCAGGAGGAGACAGGAAGGGCATTACCCTGGCAAGCCGAGCCCCGCTGTGCGTGGTCAGCTGCCAGGGCATGAATGGGGCCACTGCAGGGCAGCTCACAAAAGCACTTCTACAGGGACGTGGAGAGGAATGGCAGAAATGACCAAAGTAACTTGGCCTTTCCCCTCGATTCTCTTGCAGATGGAGAAGCTGTGAGACATGAAGACACTGCCACACAGTGGGGTGCAGCAGGAGGAGATAATCCATCTGCCAGCCATGCCGCCTTTCCCAAGGCAGGCAGCGACTCAGGCAGCAGCACCCAAGCAAGTGCCTGCAGCACAGACATTATCATCTGAAAGGGTCACTTGCAAGCTGCCCCCTCTACAAGCAACAGCCTCTGCATCTTCAGCTGCAGGAAGGGCAAAGGCATTGGGCACAGAGGCCCACAGCCACCAAGAGCTTCTGCCACCTCTTCCGTGCATCTCTGGTGACAGGGACAAGGCAGTGAGGGGCAAGGCTTTGTCCCTTGGGCAGACCTCCCAGGAACAAAGGACGCAGAACACCACCTCTCCTCACAGCAGTGCCTCAAAATTTGAAGAAGAGCCGGCACCCTGCCCCACACAGCCCCACAGACTCTTTCACAGCACTGTGGGACACAGCACAGTCCCTCGTGTTTGAAGTCCTGGCGAAGACGATGGCTAAAAGCTGGGAACACGGCAAACGACTGGCAGCACTGGAGGGCCTGGCACACACAGGTTGCAAAGTGACACCAACAAGAGCAGTCGAAGTCCAGAAACACATGGACAGCAGGTGACGACTGCTCTGCCAGGGCATCATCACCAGGCAAGTTCAGGAACAACGGCTGCCAGCTGAGCCCCTATACCAGCCAGTCCAGGCCGAGGTGAGAAGCAAGGGCAACACAGAGAGCAAAATGTCAAATCCAGGTAGGGGAGCGGCAACGAGGGAACAAGCCAGGGCAGGAAAGAAAGCGGTCCTTTGGGATGGGATGAAGAGGAAGAAATTATCATCTTCAACTCCTAGATCAACCCCAGGTTCCCCAGCCTCTTCCAGGAACCACAGCCCTTTCCCCAGGAAGAGGGCAGCTCATTCAGCAGTGTGGACAGGGAGGCTGCAGTAGAAGTAGCAGAACAACCAACAAGCGCCTCTCTTGGCTCATTGGAGCCCACGGACACTGCACCACCAGCTGCTCCCCTGGCAGAAGGTCCAGGGGAAGGGAGGCACAGCACGCCTCTCACTGCAACAGTACCGGCGGAGAGCAGGCCAGCAAGTCCTCCATCAGCCCCTGCTTTTGAAGATGAGGGGAACAGAGCGCCTCCCCCCATTCCAGTGTCTCGAGACTCAAAGCCATCAGCCTGTCCCATCCCCAGTGAGCACAGCACGTTGGCGATGGTTGAGAGCCAGGGACATGGCCAAAATGCCTCCAGTGTCTCTGATGAATATCTGTATGAAACAGCCCAGATCATTGTCTCTGCAGTCCTACTCCATTCTGTAGCCATCATCCAGGGAGCCACGATCAAGGCACCAACTGCTCCCTCGGCCACAGGGCACAGGGTGATTCCTCTAACAGCAGAGCCTGTAGACTGTGAATCTTCAGCATCTGCTTTAGCTGGAGGTCCTGTGGGGGAGACCAGCAAAGGCCCTCTCACAGCAGAAGCAGCACCAGGAGAAGGAGACGTGGATTCTCCCTGAGCTGCTGACCCTGTGGGAGAAGCCAGTGAAGCCGCTCTTGCTCAAGCAGCAGCACCAGAGGAAGAAGAAGTGGCTTCTCCTTGGGCTGGAGGCCCTGTTTCGGAAGCCAGCGAAGCCACTCTCGCTGCAAGGTTTCCTTCAGTACAAAGTAAAAGAAAGGCCACTTGGGTCTAGAAGCCGCCCGCCATCACTGACAGCCATGCTGGGAACAGCCCAAGGCCTCAGCCAGCTTGTGGCTCGGGGGGAAAACAGAACTTCAAAATGGCCGCCCGTGCTGACAGGGAATGTATCGGGAGCCGCCCTGTCAGGAAGAGGCATTTCTCTCTCTGTTCACTAAGGCAGCATCTCTCTTGTAGGGCCACCAGTGAGCTGGTGAAAGAAGAAAGAAGCAATGTACTGTCTACAGCAGAGCCTGTAGACTGTACACCCTCAGCCTCTGCCTTGGCTGGAGGCCCTGTGGGGGAGAGCAGTGAAGCCCCTCTCAGTGCAGAAGCAGCACCACGAGTAGGAGAAGTGGCTTCTCCCTCGGCTGGAGGCCCTGCGTGGGACACCAAGGAAGCTGTTCTCTCTGAAGCAGCAGCTTCAGCGTCCTCTTCACAGGCCTTTCCCCAGGAAGTGTGCAGCTCATCCAACTCCTCCCTCAGCCACAGGGCACAGGGTGCCTCCTCCCACAGCAGAGCCTGTAGACTGTACCTCCTCAGCCTCTGCCTTGGCTGCAGGCCCTGTGGGAGAAACAAGCAAAGCCCCTCTCACTGCAGCAGCAGCTCCACGAGAAGAAGTGACTTCTCACGGATCGGAACTCCGCGCTCGCTTCGCAGCGATGCTGCGTCTCACTCCCACAGCACAATCACGCGATCACGCAGAGAGGCCCCTTAAACTTCTCATTCATGCTACAAGGATATATCACTTAGAACAATAACCAGACTATTTTGTTTTGTCTCTGGCAGAGTTCCTCGAGGAGTCACTCACTTCACAACAATACTTTGGCTCAAACACATACACATATACTTCCTTGCTGGTGCAGCTACTGCTGCCTCCGGTGCAATATTAGGATTAGAGGGAGCATAACTTGATTCCTCCTCCAAAAAAGGAGTCTTATTGTTTACATATAAACTTAAAGCCGGAATTTCCATCAGACCCGCATTGTGGCCAAAATAGTGAAGTTCCTTTTAATGGCTTTTCAGGCCAGACAATTAGACAATATCTAACCATTGCTTTTTTTTTTTTTTTTTTTCTTTTTCGCTAGTTTTTGGGTTGTTTTTCCAATTCCTTTTCTTTCTCCCCAAAGGACTACCTTTATGCACAATTCCGAGGATTCTGCTTCTGAAGATCTCCAAGGATGGAGGCTCCACAACCCCTCTGGGCAACCAGTTCCAGCAAATACAACCTGTTCCAGCAGCAGAGCGTACAGGAGCAGCGCCAGGTGAGGCTCAGGGAGCGAGACAGGGACAGCAGCGTGACGGGACGGCACGGAGAGCACCAGGATGAGGAGAACGGTTCTGGAGCAAGCCGGCCAGCTGGCCCTGAGCACCTCCGGCCTGGACGCAGTTATTCCCAAACCTGGGGTTTCTCCATGAAGAGCCGACCCCCAGGACAGCCAAAGCCCACAGGGCCCTGGCATTTCTGTGCCCAGAGGCACAAAGAGCAGCGTGGCCTAATTCAACCTGGCTGTCCGCAACCAGGAGCTGTCTCCATCGTCCCTCCATGCGGACAGGCAGCCAGTGCGGTCGTGCCCAGAGAGCGTGCGTCACACTGGCAGCTGCCACACAGAGTCGGGAGCCCCAGGAAGGTTTGATGCAACATCTTTGGCAGCCCTGGCAGCCTCCGACGAGCAGGCAGCACTTGCAGGAGGAGACAGGAAGGGCATTACCCTGGCAAGCCGAGCCCCGCTGTGCGTGGTCAGCTGCCAGGGCATGAATGGGGCCACTGCAGGGCAGCTCACAAAAGCACTTCTACAGGGACGTGGAGAGGAATGGCAGAAATGACCAAAGTAACTTGGCCTTTCCCCTCGATTCTCTTGCAGATGGAGAAGCTGTGAGACATGAAGACACTGCCACACAGTGGGGTGCGGCAGGAGGAGATAATCCATCTGCCAGCCATGCCGCCTTTCCCAAGGCAGGCAGCGACTCAGGCAGCAGCACCCAAGCAAGTGCCTGCAGCACAGACATTATCATCTGAAAGGGTCACTTGCAAGCTGCCCCCTCTACAAGCAACAGCCTCTGCATCTTCAGCTGCAGGAAGGGCAAAGGCATTGGGCACAGAGGCCCACAGCCACCAAGAGCTTCTGCCACCTCTTCCGTGCATCTCTGGTGACAGGGACAAGGCAGTGAGGGGCAAGGCTTTGTCCCTTGGGCAGACCTCCCAGGAACAAAGGACGCAGAACACCACCTCTCCTCACAGCAGTGCCTCAAAATTTGAAGAAGAGCCGGCACCCTGCCCCACACAGCCCCACAGACTCTTTCACAGCACTGTGGGACACAGCACAGTCCCTCGTGTTTGAAGTCCTGGCGAAGACGATGGCTAAAAGCTGGGAACACGGCAAACGACTGGCAGCACTGGGGGGCCTGGCACACACAGGTTGCAAAGTGACACCAACAAGAGCAGTCGAAGTCCAGAAACACATGGACAGCAGGTGACGACTGCTCTGCCAGGGCATCATCACCAGGCAAGTTCAGGAACAACGGCTGCCAGCTGAGCCCCTATACCAGCCAGTCCAGGCCGAGGTGAGAAGCAAGGGCAGCAGGGACAGATACACATCAAAGCCAGGCAGTGGAGTGGCAAGGATGAGACAAGCCAGGGCCAGGGCAGGAAGGAAAGTGGTCCTGTGGGTTCGGATGAAGAGGAAGAGATTGTCATCTTCAAGTCCTGGATCAACCCCAGGTTCCCCAGCCTCTTTGAGGACCCACAGGCCTTTCCCCAGGAAGAGGGCAGCTCAGCCAGGAGCGCGCACAGGGAGGCTGCAGCACAATAAGCAGAACCCCCAACAAGTGCCTCTCTTGGCTCATTGGACACTGAAACATCGCCTGCTTGCCTGGCAGAGAGGCACGGCATGCCTCTCACCGCAACACAACCGTCAGAGAGCAGGCCAGCAAGTTGTCCATCAGCCCCTGCTTTGGAAGACGAGGGCTACAGAGCGCCTCCCCAGACACGTGGGGCTCAAGAGTCAAAGCCATCAGCCTGCCCCACTCCCATCGAGCACAGCACTGCAGTGATGGTTGAGAGCCAGGGACGTGCCCAACATGCCTCCAGTGCCTGTGATGAAGATCTGCATGAAACAGCCCAGACCCTGGTTTCCGCAGTCCTAAGACAAGCTGTAGCCATGAGCCGGGGAGCCACGAGCAAGGCACCAACTGCTCCCTTGGCCACAGGACCCAGGGTGCCTCCTCCCACTGCAGAGCCTGCAGACTCTGCATCCTCAGCATCTGCCTTGGCTGGAGCACTGGGGGACCTGGCACACACGGGGTGCACAGTGACAGCAACAAGATCAGCCGGGGTCCAGACAGACGCGGAGAGCAGGTGGACCACTGCTCTGCCAGGGCCTGATCCCCAGCTATGTGCAGGAAGAATGGCTGCAAGCAGAGACCCGGCACCAGCTAGCCCAGACAGGGGTGAGAAGCAAGGGCAACAGAGAGAGCAACATGTCAAACCCAGGCAGGGGAGTGGCGACAAGGCGACAAGCCAGGGCTGGGGCAGGAAGGAAAGTGGTCCTGTGGGTTCAGATGAAGAGGAAGAAATGGTCATCTTCACCTCCTGGATCAACCCCAGGCTCCCCAGCCTCTTCCAGGACCCACAGGCCTTTCCCCACACATAGGGCAGTTCACCCAGCAGCGTAGACTGCAAGGCTGCAGCAGAAGAAGCAGAACACCCGACAAGCGCCTCTCTTGGCTCACTGGAGCCCACGGACACTGCACCGTCAGCTGCTTCCGTGGCTGAATGTCCAGGGGAAGAGAGGTACGGCACGCCTCTCACGGGAATAAAACTGGCAGAGAGCAGGCCAGCAGGTCCTCCGTTAGCCCCTGCTTGAGAAGGTGAGGGCTACAGAGCGCCTCCCCCCACACCAGTGTCTCAGGACTCAAAGCCATCAGCCTGTCCCCTCCCCAGCGAGCACAGCACTGCGGCAATGGCTGAGACCCAGGGAAGCGACCAACATGCCTGCAGTCGTAGGCATGTGACGAAGACCTTTATGACAGCCCAGATCATCGTCTCTGCAGTCCTACACCATGCTGTAGCCACGAGCCAGGGAACCACGAGCAAGGCAACAAATCTCCCTCGGCCACAGGGCCCAGGGTGCCTCCTTCCACAGCAGAGCCTGCAGCGTCTATATCCTCAGCATCTGCTTTAGCTGGAGGCCCTCCTGGGAAGGCCAATGAAGCCCCTCTTGCTCAAGCAGCAGCACCAGAGGAAGAAGAAGTGGCTTCTCCCTGGGCTGGAGGCCCTGTGTGGGAAGCCACGAAGCCACTCTCGCTGCAAGGTTTCCTTCAGTACGAAGGAAAGGAAAGGTCTCTTGGGTCTAGGTCGCCCGCCATCACTGACGGCCAGGCTGGGGACAGCCCAAGGCCTCAGCCAGCTTGTGGCACAGCGGGAAACCAGAACTGCAAACTGGCAGCCAGGGCTGTCAGAGGATGGGTCGGGAGCTGCCCAGTCAGGGAGAGGCGTTCCGATCTCTGTTCACTAAGGCAGCATCTCTCTTGTAGGGCCACCAGTGAGCTGAGCAACCCGGGGCCAAAAGCCACCGCTCACCACCTCTCAGCACAGCAATGTCCCAAAATTGGAAGAAGAGTTAGCACCCTGCCCCACGCAGCCCTGCAGCTCCTGCCGAGGACATGGAAGGCCAAGTAAAGGCCTCCGTCTCCAGGGGCATTAGCAATGCCATAGCCTGCAACGAGGGAGCCACGAGGCAGCCAAAGCTTTCTGCTTTGTGCAGAGGTCCCAGGAGCAAAGGCCACACAACACCACCTCTCCTAACAACAGTGCCCCAAAATTTGAAGAAGAGTCATCACCCTGCCAAAAACAGCCCTGCAGAACGTGCCAGAGAAATGGAAGACCAGGTAAAAGCCTTAGTCTCCCGTGTCTTTAGCAATGCAATAGCCCGCAACGAGAGACCTATAAGGGAGGCAACGCTTTCTCCCTTGGACAGAGGCCCCAGGAGCAAAGGCTGCAAAACATCACCTCTCCTCACAGCAGTGCCCAAAAATTTGAAGAAGAGTCAGCACTCGTCCAAAAAAAAGCCCTGCAGCCACTGCCAAGGACATAGAAGACCCAGTAAAGGCCTTCATCTCCAGGGGCATTAGCAGTGCCGTAGCCTGCAACGAGGAATCTATGAGGGAGGCAAGGCTTTTGCCCTGGGCAGAGGACTTACAAGCAGAGGCCACAGGACATCACCTCTCGTCACATCAGTGCCCCAAAATTTGAAGAAGAGTCAGCACCGTGCAAAAAACAGCCCTGCAGCCCCTGCCAAAGAAATGGAAGACCAAGTAAACATCTTCGTCCTCAGTGCCATTAGCAATGCCATTGCCTGCAACGAGGGAGCCATGAGGAAGGCAATGCTTTCTCCCTTGGACAGACGTCCCAGGATCAAAGGCCACAGGACACCACCTCTTCCCACAGCAGTGCCCCAGAATTTGAGAAGAGTGAGCACCCTGCCCCACACAGCCCCACAGACTCTTTCACAGCACTGTGGGACACAGCACAGTCCCTCGTGTTTGAAGTCCTGGCGAAGACGATGGCTAAAAGCTGGGAACACGGCAAACGACTGGCAGCACTGGGGGGCCTGGCACACACAGGTTGCAAAGTGACACCAACAAGAGCAGTCGAAGTCCAGAAACACATGGACAGCAGGTGACGACTGCTCTGCCAGGGCATCATCACCAGGCAAGTTCAGGAACAACGGCTGCCAGCTGAGCCCCTATACCAGCCAGTCCAGGCCGAGGTGAGAAGCAAGGGCAACACAGAGAGCAAAATGTCAAATCCAGGTAGGGGAGCGGCAACGAGGGAACAAGCCAGGGCAGGAAAGAAAGCGGTCCTTTGGGATGGGATGAAGAGGAAGAAATTATCATCTTCGACTCCTAGATCAACCCCAGGTTCCCCAGCCTCTTCCAGGAACCACAGCCCTTTCCCCAGGAAGAGGGCAGCTCATTCAGCAGTGTGGACAGGGAGGCTGCAGTAGAAGTAGCAGAACAACCAACAAGCGCCTCTCTTGGCTCATTGGAGCCCACGGACACTGCACCACCAGCTGCTCCCCTGGCAGAAGGTCCAGGGGAAGGGAGGCACAGCACGCCTCTCACTGCAACAGTACCGGCGGAGAGCAGGCCAGCAAGTCCTCCATCAGCCCCTGCTTTTGAAGATGAGGGGAACAGAGCGCCTCCCCCCATTCCAGTGTCTCGAGACTCAAAGCCATCAGCCTGTCCCATCCCCAGTGAGCACAGCACGTTGGCGATGGTTGAAAGCCAGGGACATGGCCAAAATGCCTCCAGTGTCTCTGATGAATATCTGTATGAAACAGCCCAGATCATTGTCTCTGCAGTCCTACTCCATTCTGTAGCCATCATCCAGGGAGCCACGATCAAGGCACCAACTGCTCCCTCGGCCACAGGGCACAGGGTGATTCCTCTAACAGCAGAGCCTGTAGACTGTGAATCTTCAGCATCTGCTTTAGCTGGAGGTCCTGTGGGGGAGACCAGCAAAGGCCCTCTCACAGCAGAAGCAGCACCAGGAGAAGGAGACGTGGATTCTCCCTGAGCTGCTGACCCTGTGGGAGAAGCCAGTGAAGCCGCTCTTGCTCAAGCAGCAGCACCAGAGGAAGAAGAAGTGGCTTCTCCTTGGGCTGGAGGCCCTGTTTCGGAAGCCAGCGAAGCCACTCTCGCTGCAAGGTTTCCTTCAGTACAAAGTAAAAGAAAGGCCACTTGGGTCTAGAAGCCGCCCGCCATCACTGACAGCCATGCTGGGAACAGCCCAAGGCCTCAGCCAGCTTGTGGCTCGGGGGGAAAACAGAACTTCAAAATGGCCGCCAGTGCTGACAGGGAATGTATCGGGAGCCGCCCTGTCAGGAAGAGGCATTTCTCTCTCTGTTCACTAAGGCAGCATCTCTCTTGTAGGGCCACCAGTGAGCTGGTGAAAGAAGAAAGAAGCAATGTACTGTCTACAGCAGAGCCTGTAGACTGTACACCCTCAGCCTCTGCCTTGGCTGGAGGCCCTGTGGGGGAGAGCAGTGAAGCCCCTCTCAGTGCAGAAGCAGCACCACGAGTAGGAGAAGTGGCTTCTCCCTCGGCTGGAGGCCCTGCGTGGGACACCAAGGAAGCTGTTCTCTCTGAAGCAGCAGCTTCAGCGTCCTCTTCACAGGCCTTTCCCCAGGAAGTGTGCAGCTCATCCAACTCCTCCCTCAGCCACAGGGCACAGGGTGCCTCCTCCCACAGCAGAGCCTGTAGACTGTACCTCCTCAGCCTCTGCCTTGGCTGCAGGCCCTGTGGGAGAAACAAGCAAAGCCCCTCTCACTGCAGCAGCAGCTCCACGAGAAGAAGTGACTTCTCACGGATCGGAACTCCGCGCTCGCTTCGCAGCGATGCTGCGTCTCACTCCCACAGCACAATCACGCGATCACGCAGAGAGGCCCCTTAAACTTCTCATTCATGCTACAAGGATATATCACTTAGAACAATAACCAGACTATTTTGTTTTGTCTCTGGCAGAGTTCCTCGAGGAGTCACTCACTTCACAACAATACTTTGGCTCAAACACATACACATATACTTCCTTGCTGGTGCAGCTACTGCTGCCTCCGGTGCAATATTAGGATTAGAGGGAGCATAACTTGATTCCTCCTCCAAAAAAGGAGTCTTATTGTTTACATATAAACTTAAAGCCGGAATTTCCATCAGACCCGCATTGTGGCCAAAATAGTGAAGTTCCTTTTAATGGCTTTTCAGGCCAGACAATTAGACAATATCTAACCATTGCTTTTTTTTTTTTTTTTTTTCTTTTTCGCTAGTTTTTGGGTTGTTTTTCCAATTCCTTTTCTTTCTCCCCAAAGGACTACCTTTACGCACAATTCCGAGGATTCTGCTTCTGAAGATCTCCAAGGATGGAGGCTCCACAACCCCTCTGGGCAACCAGTTCCAGCAAATACAACCTGTTCCAGCAGCAGAGCGTACAGGAGCAGCGCCAGGTGAGGCTCAGGGAGCGAGACAGGGACAGCAGCGTGACGGGACGGCACGGAGAGCACCAGGATGAGGAGAACGGTTCTGGAGCAAGCCGGCCAGCTGGCCCTGAGCACCTCCGGCCTGGACGCAGTTATTCCCAAACCTGGGGTTTCTCCATGAAGAGCCGACCCCCAGGACAGCCAAAGCCCACAGGGCCCTGGCATTTCTGTGCCCAGAGGCACAAAGAGCAGCGTGGCCTAATTCAACCTGGCTGTCCGCAACCAGGAGCTGTCTCCATCGTCCCTCCATGCGGACAGGCAGCCAGTGCGGTCGTGCCCAGAGAGCGTGCGTCACACTGGCAGCTGCCACACAGAGTCGGGAGCCCCAGGAAGGTTTGATGCAACATCTTTGGCAGCCCTGGCAGCCTCCGACAAGCAGGCAGCACTTGCAGGAGGAGACAGGAAGGGCATTACCCTGGCAAGCCGAGCCCCACTGTGCGTGGTCAGCTGCCAGGGCATGAATGGGGCCACTGCAGGGCAGCTCACAAAAGCACTTCTACAGGGACGTGGAGAGGAATGGCAGAAATGACCAAAGTAACTTGGCCTTTCCCCTCGATTCTCTTGCAGATGGAGAAGCTGTGAGACATGAAGACACTGCCACACAGTGGGGTGCGGCAGGAGGAGATAATCCATCTGCCAGCCATGCCGCCTTTCCCAAGGCAGGCAGCGACTCAGGCAGCAGCACCCAAGCAAGTGCCTGCAGCACAGACATTATCATCTGAAAGGGTCACTTGCAAGCTGCCCCCTCTACAAGCAACAGCCTCTGCATCTTCAGCTGCAGGAAGGGCAAAGGCATTGGGCACAGAGGCCCACAGCCACCAAGAGCTTCTGCCACCTCTTCCGTGCATCTCTGGTGACAGGGACAAGGCAGTGAGGGGCAAGGCTTTGTCCCTTGGGCAGACCTCCCAGGAACAAAGGACGCAGAACACCACCTCTCCTCACAGCAGTGCCTCAAAATTTGAAGAAGAGCCGGCACCCTGCCCCACACAGCCCCACAGACTCTTTCACAGCACTGTGGGACACAGCACAGTCCCTCGTGTTTGAAGTCCTGGCGAAGACGATGGCTAAAAGCTGGGAACACGGCAAACGACTGGCAGCACTGGAGGGCCTGGCACACGCAGGTTGCAAAGTGACACCAACAAGAGCAGTCGAAGTCCAGAAACACATGGACAGCAGGTGACGACTGCTCTGCCAGGGCATCATCACCAGGCAAGTTCAGGAACAACGGCTGCCAGCTGAGCCCCTATACCAGCCAGTCCAGGCCGAGGTGAGAAGCAAGGGCAACACAGAGAGCAAAATGTCAAATCCAGGTAGGGGAGCGGCAACGAGGGAACAAGCCAGGGCAGGAAAGAAAGCGGTCCTTTGGGATGGGATGAAGAGGAAGAAATTATCATCTTCGACTCCTAGATCAACCCCAGGTTCCCCAGCCTCTTCCAGGAACCACAGCCCTTTCCCCAGGAAGAGGGCAGCTCATTCAGCAGTGTGGACAGGGAGGCTGCAGTAGAAGTAGCAGAACAACCAACAAGCGCCTCTCTTGGCTCATTGGAGCCCACGGACACTGCACCACCAGCTGCTCCCCTGGCAGAAGGTCCAGGGGAAGGGAGGCACAGCACGCCTCTCACTGCAACAGTACCGGCGGAGAGCAGGCCAGCAAGTCCTCCATCAGCCCCTGCTTTTGAAGATGAGGGGAACAGAGCGCCTCCCCCCATTCCAGTGTCTCGAGACTCAAAGCCATCAGCCTGTCCCATCCCCAGTGAGCACAGCACGTTGGCGATGGTTGAGAGCCAGGGACATGGCCAAAATGCCTCCAGTGTCTCTGATGAATATCTGTATGAAACAGCCCAGATCATTGTCTCTGCAGTCCTACTCCATTCTGTAGCCATCATCCAGGGAGCCACGATCAAGGCACCAACTGCTCCCTCGGCCACAGGGCACAGGGTGATTCCTCTAACAGCAGAGCCTGTAGACTGTGAATCTTCAGCATCTGCTTTAGCTGGAGGTCCTGTGGGGGAGACCAGCAAAGGCCCTCTCACAGCAGAAGCAGCACCAGGAGAAGGAGACGTGGATTCTCCCTGAGCTGCTGACCCTGTGGGAGAAGCCAGTGAAGCCGCTCTTGCTCAAGCAGCAGCACCAGAGGAAGAAGAAGTGGCTTCTCCTTGGGCTGGAGGCCCTGTTTCGGAAGCCAGCGAAGCCACTCTCGCTGCAAGGTTTCCTTCAGTACAAAGTAAAAGAAAGGCCACTTGGGTCTAGAAGCCGCCCGCCATCACTGACAGCCATGCTGGGAACAGCCCAAGGCCTCAGCCAGCTTGTGGCTCGGGGGGAAAACAGAACTTCAAAATGGCCGCCAGTGCTGACAGGGAATGTATCGGGAGCCGCCCTGTCAGGAAGAGGCATTTCTCTCTCTGTTCACTAAGGCAGCATCTCTCTTGTAGGGCCACCAGTGAGCTGGTGAAAGAAGAAAGAAGCAATGTACTGTCTACAGCAGAGCCTGTAGACTGTACACCCTCAGCCTCTGCCTTGGCTGGAGGCCCTGTGGGGGAGAGCAGTGAAGCCCCTCTCAGTGCAGAAGCAGCACCACGAGTAGGAGAAGTGGCTTCTCCCTCGGCTGGAGGCCCTGCGTGGGACACCAAGGAAGCTGTTCTCTCTGAAGCAGCAGCTTCAGCGTCCTCTTCACAGGCCTTTCCCCAGGAAGTGTGCAGCTCATCCAACTCCTCCCTCAGCCACAGGGCACAGGGTGCCTCCTCCCACAGCAGAGCCTGTAGACTGTACCTCCTCAGCCTCTGCCTTGGCTGCAGGCCCTGTGGGAGAAACAAGCAAAGCCCCTCTCACTGCAGCAGCAGCTCCACGAGAAGAAGTGACTTCTCACGGATCGGAACTCCGCGCTCGCTTCGCAGCGATGCTGCGTCTCACTCCCACAGCACAATCACGCGATCACGCAGAGAGGCCCCTTAAACTTCTCATTCATGCTACAAGGATATATCACTTAGAACAATAACCAGACTATTTTGTTTTGTCTCTGGCAGAGTTCCTCGAGGAGTCACTCACTTCACAACAATACTTTGGCTCAAACACATACACATATACTTCCTTGCTGGTGCAGCTACTGCTGCCTCCGGTGCAATATTAGGATTAGAGGGAGCATAACTTGATTCCTCCTCCAAAAAAGGAGTCTTATTGTTTACATATAAACTTAAAGCCGGAATTTCCATCAGACCCGCATTGTGGCCAAAATAGTGAAGTTCCTTTTAATGGCTTTTCAGGCCAGACAATTAGACAATATCTAACCATTGCTTTTTTTTTTTTTTTTTTCTTTTTCGCTAGTTTTTGGGTTGTTTTTCCAATTCCTTTTCTTTCTCCCCAAAGGACTACCTTTACGCACAATTCCGAGGATTCTGCTTCTGAAGATCTCCAAGGATGGAGGCTCCACAACCCCTCTGGGCAACCAGTTCCAGCAAATACAACCTGTTCCAGCAGCAGAGCGTACAGGAGCAGCGCCAGGTGAGGCTCAGGGAGCGAGACAGGGACAGCAGCGTGACGGGACGGCACGGAGAGCACCAGGATGAGGAGAACGGTTCTGGAGCAAGCCGGCCAGCTGGCCCTGAGCACCTCCGGCCTGGACGCAGTTATTCCCAAACCTGGGGTTTCTCCATGAAGAGCCGACCCCCAGGACAGCCAAAGCCCACAGGGCCCTGGCATTTCTGTGCCCAGAGGCACAAAGAGCAGCGTGGCCTAATTCAACCTGGCTGTCCGCAACCAGGAGCTGTCTCCATCGTCCCTCCATGCGGACAGGCAGCCAGTGCGGTCGTGCCCAGAGAGCGTGCGTCACACTGGCAGCTGCCACACAGAGTCGGGAGCCCCAGGAAGGTTTGATGCAACATCTTTGGCAGCCCTGGCAGCCTCCGACAAGCAGGCAGCACTTGCAGGAGGAGACAGGAAGGGCATTACCCTGGCAAGCCGAGCCCCACTGTGCGTGGTCAGCTGCCAGGGCATGAATGGGGCCACTGAAGGGCAGCTCACAAAAGCACTTCTACAGGGACGTGGAGAGGAATGGCAGAAATGACCAAAGTAACTTGGCCTTTCCCCTCGATTCTCTTGCAGATGGAGAAGCTGTGAGACATGAAGACACTGCCACACAGTGGGGTGCGGCAGGAGGAGATAATCCATCTGCCAGCCATGCCGCCTTTCCCAAGGCAGGCAGCGACTCAGGCAGCAGCACCCAAGCAAGTGCCTGCAGCACAGACATTATCATCTGAAAGGGTCACTTGCAAGCTGCCCCCTCTACAAGCAACAGCCTCTGCATCTTCAGCTGCAGGAAGGGCAAAGGCATTGGGCACAGAGGCCCACAGCCACCAAGAGCTTCTGCCACCTCTTCCGTGCATCTCTGGTGACAGGGACAAGGCAGTGAGGGGCAAGGCTTTGTCCCTTGGGCAGACCTCCCAGGAACAAAGGACGCAGAACACCACCTCTCCTCACAGCAGTGCCTCAAAATTTGAAGAAGAGCCGGCACCCTGCCCCACACAGCCCCACAGACTCTTTCACAGCACTGTGGGACACAGCACAGTCCCTCGTGTTTGAAGTCCTGGCGAAGACGATGGCTAAAAGCTGGGAACACGGCAAACGACTGGCAGCACTGGAGGGCCTGGCACACACAGGTTGCAAAGTGACACCAACAAGAGCAGTCGAAGTCCAGAAACACATGGACAGCAGGTGACGACTGCTCTGCCAGGGCATCATCACCAGGCAAGTTCAGGAACAACGGCTGCCAGCTGAGCCCCTATACCAGCCAGTCCAGGCCGAGGTGAGAAGCAAGGGCAGCAGGGACAGATACACATCAAAGCCAGGCAGTGGAGTGGCAAGGATGAGACAAGCCAGGGCCAGGGCAGGAAGGAAAGTGGTCCTGTGGGTTCGGATGAAGAGGAAGAGATTGTCATCTTCAAGTCCTGGATCAACCCCAGGTTCCCCAGCCTCTTTGAGGACCCACAGGCCTTTCCCCAGGAAGAGGGCAGCTCAGCCAGGAGCGCGGACAGGGAGGCTGCAGCACAATAAGCAGAACCCCCAACAAGTGCCTCTCTTGGCTCATTGGACACTGAAACATCGCCTGCTTGCCTGGCAGAGAGGCACGGCATGCCTCTCACCGCAACACAACCGTCAGAGAGCAGGCCAGCAAGTTGTCCATCAGCCCCTGCTTTGGAAGACGAGGGCTACAGAGCGCCTCCCCAGACACGTGGGGCTCAAGAGTCAAAGCCATCAGCCTGCCCCACTCCCATCGAGCACAGCACTGCAGTGATGGTTGAGAGCCAGGGACGTGCCCAACATGCCTCCAGTGCCTGTGATGAAGATCTGCATGAAACAGCCCGGACCCTGGTTTCCGCAGTCCTAAGACAAGCTGTAGCCATGAGCCGGGGAGCCACGAGCAAGGCACCAACTGCTCCCTTGGCCACAGGACCCAGGGTGCCTCCTCCCACTGCAGAGCCTGCAGACTCTGCATCCTCAGCATCTGCCTTGGCTGGAGCACTGGGGGACCTGGCACACACGGGGTGCACAGTGACAGCAACAAGATCAGCCGGGGTCCAGACAGACGCGGAGAGCAGGTGGACCACTGCTCTGCCAGGGCCTGATCCCCGGCTATGTGCAGGAAGAATGGCTGCAAGCAGAGACCCGGCACCAGCTAGCCCAGACAGGGGTGAGAAGCAAGGGCAACAGAGAGAGCAACATGTCAAACCCAGGCAGGGGAGTGGCGACAAGGCGACAAGCCAGGGCTGGGGCAGGAAGGAAAGTGGTCCTGTGGGTTCGGATGAAGAGGAAGAAATGGTCATCTTCACCTCCTGGATCAACCCCAGGCTCCCCAGCCTCTTCCAGGACCCACAGGCCTTTCCCCACACATAGGGCAGTTCACCCAGCAGCGTAGACTGCAAGGCTGCAGCAGAAGAAGCAGAACACCCGACAAGCGCCTCTCTTGGCTCACTGGAGCCCACGGACACTGCACCGTCAGCTGCTTCCGTGGCTGAATGTCCAGGGGAAGAGAGGTACGGCACGCCTCTCACGGGAATAAAACTGGCAGAGAGCAGGCCAGCAGGTCCTCCGTTAGCCCCTGCTTGAGAAGGTGAGGGCTACAGAGCGCCTCCCCCCACACCAGTGTCTCAGGACTCAAAGCCATTAGCCTGTCCCCTCCCCAGCGAGCACAGCACTGCGGCAATGGCTGAGACCCAGGGAAGCGACCAACATGCCTGCAGTGCCTGTGACGAAGACCTTTATGACAGCCCAGATCATCGTCTCTGCAGTCCTACACCATGCTGTAGCCACGAGCCAGGGAACCACGAGCAAGGCAACAAATCTCCCTCGGCCACAGGGCCCAGGGTGCCTCCTTCCACAGCAGAGCCTGCAGCGTCTATATCCTCAGCATCTGCTTTAGCTGGAGGCCCTCCTGGGAAGGCCAATGAAGCCCCTCTTGCTCAAGCAGCAGCACCAGAGGAAGAAGAAGTGGCTTCTCCCTGGGCTGGAGGCCCTGTGTGGGAAGCCACGAAGCCACTCTCGCTGCAAGGTTTCCTTCAGTACGAAGGAAAGGAAAGGTCTCTTGGGTCTAGGTCGCCCGCCATCACTGACGGCCAGGCTGGGGACAGCCCAAGGCCTCAGCCAGCTTGTGGCACAGCGGGAAACCAGAACTGCAAACTGGCAGCCAGGGCTGTCAGAGGATGGGTCGGGAGCTGCCCAGTCAGGGAGAGGCGTTCCGATCTCTGTTCACTAAGGCAGCATCTCTCTTGTAGGGCCACCAGTGAGCTGAGCAACCCGGGGCCAAAAGCCACCGCTCACCACCTCTCAGCACAGCAATGTCCCAAAATTGGAAGAAGAGTTAGCACCCTGCCCCACGCAGCCCTGCAGCTCCTGCCGAGGACATGGAAGGCCAAGTAAAGGCCTCCGTCTCCAGGGGCATTAGCAATGCCATAGCCTGCAACGAGGGAGCCACGAGGCAGCCAAAGCTTTCTGCTTTGTGCAGAGGTCCCAGGAGCAAAGGCCACACAACACCACCTCTCCTAACAACAGTGCCCCAAAATTTGAAGAAGAGTCATCACCCTGCCAAAAACAGCCCTGCAGAACGTGCCAGAGAAATGGAAGACCAGGTAAAAGCCTTAGTCTCCCGTGTCTTTAGCAATGCAATAGCCCGCAACGAGAGACCTATAAGGGAGGCAACGCTTTCTCCCTTGGACAGAGGCCCCAGGAGCAAAGGCTGCAAAACATCACCTCTCCTCACAGCAGTGCCCGAAAATTTGAAGAAGAGTCAGCACTCGTCCAAAAAAAAGCCCTGCAGCCACTGCCAAGGACATAGAAGACCCAGTAAAGGCCTTCATCTCCAGGGGCATTAGCAGTGCCGTAGCCTGCAACGAGGAATCTATGAGGGAGGCAAGGCTTTTGCCCTGGGCAGAGGACTTACAAGCAGAGGCCACAGGACATCACCTCTCGTCACATCAGTGCCCCAAAATTTGAAGAAGAGTCAGCACCGTGCAAAAAACAGCCCTGCAGCCCCTGCCAAAGAAATGGAAGACCAAGTAAACATCTTCGTCCTCAGTGCCATTAGCAATGCCATTGCCTGCAACGAGGGAGCCATGAGGGAGGCAATGCTTTCTCCCTTGGACAGACGTCCCAGGATCAAAGGCCACAGGACACCACCTCTTCCCACAGCAGTGCCCCAGAATTTGAGAAGAGTGAGCACCCTGCCCCACACAGCCCCACAGACTCTTTCACAGCACTGTGGGACACAGCACAGTCCCTCGTGTTTGAAGTCCTGGCGAAGACGATGGCTAAAAGCTGGGAACACGGCAAACGACTGGCAGCACTGGGGGGCCTGGCACACACAGGTTGCAAAGTGACACCAACAAGAGCAGTCGAAGTCCAGAAACACATGGACAGCAGGTGACGACTGCTCTGCCAGGGCATCATCACCAGGCAAGTTCAGGAACAACGGCTGCCAGCTGAGCCCCTATACCAGCCAGTCCAGGCCGAGGTGAGAAGCAAGGGCAACACAGAGAGCAAAATGTCAAATCCAGGTAGGGGAGCGGCAACGAGGGAACAAGCCAGGGCAGGAAAGAAAGCGGTCCTTTGGGATGGGATGAAGAGGAAGAAATTATCATCTTCGACTCCTAGATCAACCCCAGGTTCCCCAGCCTCTTCCAGGAACCACAGCCCTTTCCCCAGGAAGAGGGCAGCTCATTCAGCAGTGTGGACAGGGAGGCTGCAGTAGAAGTAGCAGAACAACCAACAAGCGCCTCTCTTGGCTCATTGGAGCCCACGGACACTGCACCACCAGCTGCTCCCCTGGCAGAAGGTCCAGGGGAAGGGAGGCACAGCACGCCTCTCACTGCAACAGTACCGGCGGAGAGCAGGCCAGCAAGTCCTCCATCAGCCCCTGCTTTTGAAGATGAGGGGAACAGAGCGCCTCCCCCCATTCCAGTGTCTCGAGACTCAAAGCCATCAGCCTGTCCCATCCCCAGTGAGCACAGCACGTTGGCGATGGTTGAGAGCCAGGGACATGGCCAAAATGCCTCCAGTGTCTCTGATGAATATCTGTATGAAACAGCCCAGATCATTGTCTCTGCAGTCCTACTCCATTCTGTAGCCATCATCCAGGGAGCCACGATCAAGGCACCAACTGCTCCCTCGGCCACAGGGCACAGGGTGATTCCTCTAACAGCAGAGCCTGTAGACTGTGAATCTTCAGCATCTGCTTTAGCTGGAGGTCCTGTGGGGGAGACCAGCAAAGGCCCTCTCACAGCAGAAGCAGCACCAGGAGAAGGAGACGTGGATTCTCCCTGAGCTGCTGACCCTGTGGGAGAAGCCAGTGAAGCCGCTCTTGCTCAAGCAGCAGCACCAGAGGAAGAAGAAGTGGCTTCTCCTTGGGCTGGAGGCCCTGTTTCGGAAGCCAGCGAAGCCACTCTCGCTGCAAGGTTTCCTTCAGTACAAAGTAAAAGAAAGGCCACTTGGGTCTAGAAGCCGCCCGCCATCACTGACAGCCATGCTGGGAACAGCCCAAGGCCTCAGCCAGCTTGTGGCTCGGGGGGAAAACAGAACTTCAAAATGGCCGCCAGTGCTGACAGGGAATGTATCGGGAGCCGCCCTGTCAGGAAGAGGCATTTCTCTCTCTGTTCACTAAGGCAGCATCTCTCTTGTAGGGCCACCAGTGAGCTGGTGAAAGAAGAAAGAAGCAATGTACTGTCTACAGCAGAGCCTGTAGACTGTACACCCTCAGCCTCTGCCTTGGCTGGAGGCCCTGTGGGAGAAACAAGCAAAGCCCCTCTCACTGCAGCAGCAGCTCCACGAGAAGAAGTGACTTCTCACGGATCGGAACTCCGCGCTCGCTTCGCAGCGATGCTGCGTCTCACTCCCACAGCACAATCACGCGATCACGCAGAGAGGCCCCTTAAACTTCTCATTCATGCTACAAGGATATATCACTTAGAACAATAACCAGACTATTTTGTTTTGTCTCTGGCAGAGTTCCTCGAGGAGTCACTCACTTCACAACAATACTTTGGCTCAAACACATACACATATACTTCCTTGCTGGTGCAGCTACTGCTGCCTCCGGTGCAATATTAGGATTAGAGGGAGCATAACTTGATTCCTCCTCCAAAAAAGGAGTCTTATTGTTTACATATAAACTTAAAGCCGGAATTTCCATCAGACCCGCATTGTGGCCAAAATAGTGAAGTTCCTTTTAATGGCTTTTCAGGCCAGACAATTAGACAATATCTAACCATTGCTTTTTTTTTTTTTTTTTTTCTTTTTCGCTAGTTTTTGGGTTGTTTTTCCAATTCCTTTTCTTTCTCCCCAAAGGACTACCTTTACGCACAATTCCGAGGATTCTGCTTCTGAAGATCTCCAAGGATGGAGGCTCCACAACCCCTCTGGGCAACCAGTTCCAGCAAATACAACCTGTTCCAGCAGCAGAGCGTACAGGAGCAGCGCCAGGTGAGGCTCAGGGAGCGAGACAGGGACAGCAGCGTGACGGGACGGCACGGAGAGCACCAGGATGAGGAGAACGGTTCTGGAGCAAGCCGGCCAGCTGGCCCTGAGCACCTCCGGCCTGGACGCAGTTATTCCCAAACCTGGGGTTTCTCCATGAAGAGCCGACCCCCAGGACAGCCAAAGCCCACAGGGCCCTGGCATTTCTGTGCCCAGAGGCACAAAGAGCAGCGTGGCCTAATTCAACCTGGCTGTCCGCAACCAGGAGCTGTCTCCATCGTCCCTCCATGCGGACAGGCAGCCAGTGCGGTCGTGCCCAGAGAGCGTGCGTCACACTGGCAGCTGCCACACAGAGTCGGGAGCCCCAGGAAGGTTTGATGCAACATCTTTGGCAGCCCTGGCAGCCTCCGACGAGCAGGCAGCACTTGCAGGAGGAGACAGGAAGGGCATTACCCTGGCAAGCCGAGCCCCGCTGTGCGTGGTCAGCTGCCAGGGCATGAATGGGGCCACTGCAGGGCAGCTCACAAAAGCACTTCTACAGGGACGTGGAGAGGAATGGCAGAAATGACCAAAGTAACTTGGCCTTTCCCCTCGATTCTCTTGCAGATGGAGAAGCTGTGAGACATGAAGACACTGCCACACAGTGGGGTGCGGCAGGAGGAGATAATCCATCTGCCAGCCATGCCGCCTTTCCCAAGGCAGGCAGCGACTCAGGCAGCAGCACCCAAGCAAGTGCCTGCAGCACAGACATTATCATCTGAAAGGGTCACTTGCAAGCTGCCCCCTCTACAAGCAACAGCCTCTGCATCTTCAGCTGCAGGAAGGGCAAAGGCATTGGGCACAGAGGCCCACAGCCACCAAGAGCTTCTGCCACCTCTTCCGTGCATCTCTGGTGACAGGGACAAGGCAGTGAGGGGCAAGGCTTTGTCCCTTGGGCAGACCTCCCAGGAACAAAGGACGCAGAACACCACCTCTCCTCACAGCAGTGCCTCAAAATTTGAAGAAGAGCCGGCACCCTGCCCCACACAGCCCCACAGACTCTTTCACAGCACTGTGGGACACAGCACAGTCCCTCGTGTTTGAAGTCCTGGCGAAGACGATGGCTAAAAGCTGGGAACACGGCAAACGACTGGCAGCACTGGAGGGCCTGGCACACACAGGTTGCAAAGTGACACCAACAAGAGCAGTCGAAGTCCAGAAACACATGGACAGCAGGTGACGACTGCTCTGCCAGGGCATCATCACCAGGCAAGTTCAGGAACAACGGCTGCCAGCTGAGCCCCTATACCAGCCAGTCCAGGCCGAGGTGAGAAGCAAGGGCAGCAGGGACAGATACACATCAAAGCCAGGCAGTGGAGTGGCAAGGATGAGACAAGCCAGGGCCAGGGCAGGAAGGAAAGTGGTCCTGTGGGTTCGGATGAAGAGGAAGAGATTGTCATCTTCAAGTCCTGGATCAACCCCAGGTTCCCCAGCCTCTTTGAGGACCCACAGGCCTTTCCCCAGGAAGAGGGCAGCTCAGCCAGGAGCGCGCACAGGGAGGCTGCAGCACAATAAGCAGAACCCCCAACAAGTGCCTCTCTTGGCTCATTGGACACTGAAACATCGCCTGCTTGCCTGGCAGAGAGGCACGGCATGCCTCTCACCGCAACACAACCGTCAGAGAGCAGGCCAGCAAGTTGTCCATCAGCCCCTGCTTTGGAAGACGAGGGCTACAGAGCGCCTCCCCAGACACGTGGGGCTCAAGAGTCAAAGCCATCAGCCTGCCCCACTCCCATCGAGCACAGCACTGCAGTGATGGTTGAGAGCCAGGGACGTGCCCAACATGCCTCCAGTGCCTGTGATGAAGATCTGCATGAAACAGCCCGGACCCTGGTTTCCGCAGTCCTAAGACAAGCTGTAGCCATGAGCCGGGGAGCCACGAGCAAGGCACCAACTGCTCCCTTGGCCACAGGACCCAGGGTGCCTCCTCCCACTGCAGAGCCTGCAGACTCTGCATCCTCAGCATCTGCCTTGGCTGGAGCACTGGGGGACCTGGCACACACGGGGTGCACAGTGACAGCAACAAGATCAGCCGGGGTCCAGACAGACGCGGAGAGCAGGTGGACCACTGCTCTGCCAGGGCCTGATCCCCGGCTATGTGCAGGAAGAATGGCTGCAAGCAGAGACCCGGCACCAGCTAGCCCAGACAGGGGTGAGAAGCAAGGGCAACAGAGAGAGCAACATGTCAAACCCAGGCAGGGGAGTGGCGACAAGGCGACAAGCCAGGGCTGGGGCAGGAAGGAAAGTGGTCCTGTGGGTTCGGATGAAGAGGAAGAAATGGTCATCTTCACCTCCTGGATCAACCCCAGGCTCCCCAGCCTCTTCCAGGACCCACAGGCCTTTCCCCACACATAGGGCAGTTCACCCAGCAGCGTAGACTGCAAGGCTGCAGCAGAAGAAGCAGAACACCCGACAAGCGCCTCTCTTGGCTCACTGGAGCCCACGGACACTGCACCGTCAGCTGCTTCCGTGGCTGAATGTCCAGGGGAAGAGAGGTACGGCACGCCTCTCACGGGAATAAAACTGGCAGAGAGCAGGCCAGCAGGTCCTCCGTTAGCCCCTGCTTGAGAAGGTGAGGGCTACAGAGCGCCTCCCCCCACACCAGTGTCTCAGGACTCAAAGCCATCAGCCTGTCCCCTCCCCAGCGAGCACAGCACTGCGGCAATGGCTGAGACCCAGGGAAGCGACCAACATGCCTGCAGTGCCTGTGACGAAGACCTTTATGACAGCCCAGATCATCGTCTCTGCAGTCCTACACCATGCTGTAGCCACGAGCCAGGGAACCACGAGCAAGGCAACAAATCTCCCTCGGCCACAGGGAGAGGCCCAGGGTGCCTCCTTCCACAGCAGAGCCTGCAGCGTCTATATCCTCAGCATCTGCTTTAGCTGGAGGCCCTCCTGGGAAGGCCAATGAAGCCCCTCTTGCTCAAGCAGCAGCACCAGAGGAAGAAGAAGTGGCTTCTCCCTGGGCTGGAGGCCCTGTGTGGGAAGCCACGAAGCCACTCTCGCTGCAAGGTTTCCTTCAGTACGAAGGAAAGGAAAGGTCTCTTGGGTCTAGGTCGCCCGCCATCACTGACGGCCAGGCTGGGGACAGCCCAAGGCCTCAGCCAGCTTGTGGCACAGCGGGAAACCAGAACTGCAAACTGGCAGCCAGGGCTGTCAGAGGATGGGTCGGGAGCTGCCCAGTCAGGGAGAGGCGTTCCGATCTCTGTTCACTAAGGCAGCATCTCTCTTGTAGGGCCACCAGTGAGCTGAGCAACCCGGGGCCAAAAGCCACCGCTCACCACCTCTCAGCACAGCAATGTCCCAAAATTGGAAGAAGAGTTAGCACCCTGCCCCACGCAGCCCTGCAGCTCCTGCCGAGGACATGGAAGGCCAAGTAAAGGCCTCCGTCTCCAGGGGCATTAGCAATGCCATAGCCTGCAACGAGGGAGCCACGAGGCAGCCAAAGCTTTCTGCTTTGTGCAGAGGTCCCAGGAGCAAAGGCCACACAACACCACCTCTCCTAACAACAGTGCCCCAAAATTTGAAGAAGAGTCATCACCCTGCCAAAAACAGCCCTGCAGAACGTGCCAGAGAAATGGAAGACCAGGTAAAAGCCTTAGTCTCCCGTGTCTTTAGCAATGCAATAGCCCGCAACGAGAGACCTATAAGGGAGGCAACGCTTTCTCCCTTGGACAGAGGCCCCAGGAGCAAAGGCTGCAAAACATCACCTCTCCTCACAGCAGTGCCCGAAAATTTGAAGAAGAGTCAGCACTCGTCCAAAAAAAAGCCCTGCAGCCACTGCCAAGGACATAGAAGACCCAGTAAAGGCCTTCATCTCCAGGGGCATTAGCAGTGCCGTAGCCTGCAACGAGGAATCTATGAGGGAGGCAAGGCTTTTGCCCTGGGCAGAGGACTTACAAGCAGAGGCCACAGGACATCACCTCTCGTCACATCAGTGCCCCAAAATTTGAAGAAGAGTCAGCACCGTGCAAAAAACAGCCCTGCAGCCCCTGCCAAAGAAATGGAAGACCAAGTAAACATCTTCGTCCTCAGTGCCATTAGCAATGCCATTGCCTGCAACGAGGGAGCCATGAGGGAGGCAATGCTTTCTCCCTTGGACAGACGTCCCAGGATCAAAGGCCACAGGACACCACCTCTTCCCACAGCAGTGCCCCAGAATTTGAGAAGAGTGAGCACCCTGCCCCACACAGCCCCACAGACTCTTTCACAGCACTGTGGGACACAGCACAGTCCCTCGTGTTTGAAGTCCTGGCGAAGACGATGGCTAAAAGCTGGGAACACGGCAAACGACTGGCAGCACTGGGGGGCCTGGCACACGCAGGTTGCAAAGTGACACCAACAAGAGCAGTCGAAGTCCAGAAACACATGGACAGCAGGTGACGACTGCTCTGCCAGGGCATCATCACCAGGCAAGTTCAGGAACAACGGCTGCCAGCTGAGCCCCTATACCAGCCAGTCCAGGCCGAGGTGAGAAGCAAGGGCAACACAGAGAGCAAAATGTCAAATCCAGGTAGGGGAGCGGCAACGAGGGAACAAGCCAGGGCAGGAAAGAAAGCGGTCCTTTGGGATGGGATGAAGAGGAAGAAATTATCATCTTCGACTCCTAGATCAACCCCAGGTTCCCCAGCCTCTTCCAGGAACCACAGCCCTTTCCCCAGGAAGAGGGCAGCTCATTCAGCAGTGTGGACAGGGAGGCTGCAGTAGAAGTAGCAGAACAACCAACAAGCGCCTCTCTTGGCTCATTGGAGCCCACGGACACTGCACCACCAGCTGCTCCCCTGGCAGAAGGTCCAGGGGAAGGGAGGCACAGCACGCCTCTCACTGCAACAGTACCGGCGGAGAGCAGGCCAGCAAGTCCTCCATCAGCCCCTGCTTTTGAAGATGAGGGGAACAGAGCGCCTCCCCCCATTCCAGTGTCTCGAGACTCAAAGCCATCAGCCTGTCCCATCCCCAGTGAGCACAGCACGTTGGCGATGGTTG
Organism: Anser brachyrhynchus; assembly: GCF_964034855.1. Taxonomy (NCBI): domain Eukaryota; kingdom Metazoa; phylum Chordata; class Aves; order Anseriformes; family Anatidae; genus Anser; species Anser brachyrhynchus. The sequence continues at coordinate 204,726,309 of NC_137694.1, read as the reverse complement.
AGAGCCAGGGACATGGCCAAAATGCCTCCAGTGTCTCTGATGAATATCTGTATGAAACAGCCCAGATCATTGTCTCTGCAGTCCTACTCCATTCTGTAGCCATCATCCAGGGAGCCACGATCAAGGCACCAACTGCTCCCTCGGCCACAGGGCACAGGGTGATTCCTCTAACAGCAGAGCCTGTAGACTGTGAATCTTCAGCATCTGCTTTAGCTGGAGGTCCTGTGGGGGAGACCAGCAAAGGCCCTCTCACAGCAGAAGCAGCACCAGGAGAAGGAGACGTGGATTCTCCCTGAGCTGCTGACCCTGTGGGAGAAGCCAGTGAAGCCGCTCTTGCTCAAGCAGCAGCACCAGAGGAAGAAGAAGTGGCTTCTCCTTGGGCTGGAGGCCCTGTTTCGGAAGCCAGCGAAGCCACTCTCGCTGCAAGGTTTCCTTCAGTACGAAGTAAAAGAAAGGCCACTTGGGTCTAGAAGCCGCCCGCCATCACTGACAGCCATGCTGGGAACAGCCCAAGGCCTCAGCCAGCTTGTGGCTCGGGGGGAAAACAGAACTTCAAAATGGCCGCCAGTGCTGACAGGGAATGTATCGGGAGCCGCCCTGTCAGGAAGAGGCATTTCTCTCTCTGTTCACTAAGGCAGCATCTCTCTTGTAGGGCCACCAGTGAGCTGGTGAAAGAAGAAAGAAGCAATGTACTGTCTACAGCAGAGCCTGTAGACTGTACACCCTCAGCCTCTGCCTTGGCTGGAGGCCCTGTGGGGGAGAGCAGTGAAGCCCCTCTCAGTGCAGAAGCAGCACCACGAGTAGGAGAAGTGGCTTCTCCCTCGGCTGGAGGCCCTGCGTGGGACACCAAGGAAGCTGTTCTCTCTGAAGCAGCAGCTTCAGCGTCCTCTTCACAGGCCTTTCCCCAGGAAGTGTGCAGCTCATCCAACTCCTCCCTCAGCCACAGGGCACAGGGTGCCTCCTCCCACAGCAGAGCCTGTAGACTGTACCTCCTCAGCCTCTGCCTTGGCTGCAGGCCCTGTGGGAGAAACAAGCAAAGCCCCTCTCACTGCAGCAGCAGCTCCACGAGAAGAAGTGACTTCTCACGGATCGGAACTCCGCGCTCGCTTCGCAGCGATGCTGCGTCTCACTCCCACAGCACAATCACGCGATCACGCAGAGAGGCCCCTTAAACTTCTCATTCATGCTACAAGGATATATCACTTAGAACAATAACCAGACTATTTTGTTTTGTCTCTGGCAGAGTTCCTCGAGGAGTCACTCACTTCACAACAATACTTTGGCTCAAACACATACACATATACTTCCTTGCTGGTGCAGCTACTGCTGCCTCCGGTGCAATATTAGGATTAGAGGGAGCATAACTTGATTCCTCCTCCAAAAAAGGAGTCTTATTGTTTACATATAAACTTAAAGCCGGAATTTCCATCAGACCCGCATTGTGGCCAAAATAGTGAAGTTCCTTTTAATGGCTTTTCAGGCCAGACAATTAGACAATATCTAACCATTGCTTTTTTTTTTTTTTTTCTTTTTCGCTAGTTTTTGGGTTGTTTTTCCAATTCCTTTTCTTTCTCCCCAAAGGACTACCTTTACGCACAATTCCGAGGATTCTGCTTCTGAAGATCTCCAAGGATGGAGGCTCCACAACCCCTCTGGGCAACCAGTTCCAGCAAATACAACCTGTTCCAGCAGCAGAGCGTACAGGAGCAGCGCCAGGTGAGGCTCAGGGAGCGAGACAGGGACAGCAGCGTGACGGGACGGCACGGAGAGCACCAGGATGAGGAGAACGGTTCTGGAGCAAGCCGGCCAGCTGGCCCTGAGCACCTCCGGCCTGGACGCAGTTATTCCCAAACCTGGGGTTTCTCCATGAAGAGCCGACCCCCAGGACAGCCAAAGCCCACAGGGCCCTGGCATTTCTGTGCCCAGAGGCACAAAGAGCAGCGTGGCCTAATTCAACCTGGCTGTCCGCAACCAGGAGCTGTCTCCATCGTCCCTCCATGCGGACAGGCAGCCAGTGCGGTCGTGCCCAGAGAGCGTGCGTCACACTGGCAGCTGCCACACAGAGTCGGGAGCCCCAGGAAGGTTTGATGCAACATCTTTGGCAGCCCTGGCAGCCTCCGACAAGCAGGCAGCACTTGCAGGAGGAGACAGGAAGGGCATTACCCTGGCAAGCCGAGCCCCACTGTGCGTGGTCAGCTGCCAGGGCATGAATGGGGCCACTGCAGGGCAGCTCACAAAAGCACTTCTACAGGGACGTGGAGAGGAATGGCAGAAATGACCAAAGTAACTTGGCCTTTCCCCTCGATTCTCTTGCAGATGGAGAAGCTGTGAGACATGAAGACGCTGCCACACAGTGGGGTGCGGCAGGAGGAGATAATCCATCTGCCAGCCATGCCGCCTTTCCCAAGGCAGGCAGCGACTCAGGCAGCAGCACCCAAGCAAGTGCCTGCAGCACAGACATTATCATCTGAAAGGGTCACTTGCAAGCTGCCCCCTCTACAAGCAACAGCCTCTGCATCTTCAGCTGCAGGAAGGGCAAAGGCATTGGGCACAGAGGCCCACAGCCACCAAGAGCTTCTGCCACCTCTTCCGTGCATCTCTGGTGACAGGGACAAGGCAGTGAGGGGCAAGGCTTTGTCCCTTGGGCAGACCTCCCAGGAACAAAGGACGCAGAACACCACCTCTCCTCACAGCAGTGCCTCAAAATTTGAAGAAGAGCCGGCACCCTGCCCCACACAGCCCCACAGACTCTTTCACAGCACTGTGGGACACAGCACAGTCCCTCGTGTTTGAAGTCCTGGCGAAGACGATGGCTAAAAGCTGGGAACACGGCAAACGACTGGCAGCACTGGGGGGCCTGGCACACACAGGTTGCAAAGTGACACCAACAAGAGCAGTCGAAGTCCAGAAACACATGGACAGCAGGTGACGACTGCTCTGCCAGGGCATCATCACCAGGCAAGTTCAGGAACAACGGCTGCCAGCTGAGCCCCTATACCAGCCAGTCCAGGCCGAGGTGAGAAGCAAGGGCAGCAGGGACAGATACACATCAAAGCCAGGCAGTGGAGTGGCAAGGATGAGACAAGCCAGGGCCAGGGCAGGAAGGAAAGTGGTCCTGTGGGTTCAGATGAAGAGGAAGAGATTGTCATCTTCAAGTCCTGGATCAACCCCAGGTTCCCCAGCCTCTTTGAGGACCCACAGGCCTTTCCCCAGGAAGAGGGCAGCTCAGCCAGGAGCGCGCACAGGGAGGCTGCAGCACAATAAGCAGAACCCCCAACAAGTGCCTCTCTTGGCTCATTGGACACTGAAACATCGCCTGCTTGCCTGGCAGAGAGGCACGGCATGCCTCTCACCGCAACACAACCGTCAGAGAGCAGGCCAGCAAGTTGTCCATCAGCCCCTGCTTTGGAAGACGAGGGCTACAGAGCGCCTCCCCAGACACGTGGGGCTCAAGAGTCAAAGCTATCAGCCTGCCCCACTCCCATCGAGCACAGCACTGCAGTGATGGTTGAGAGCCAGGGACGTGCCCAACATGCCTCCAGTGCCTGTGATGAAGATCTGCATGAAACAGCCCGGACCCTGGTTTCCGCAGTCCTAAGACAAGCTGTAGCCATGAGCCGGGGAGCCACGAGCAAGGCACCAACTGCTCCCTTGGCCACAGGACCCAGGGTGCCTCCTCCCACTGCAGAGCCTGCAGACTCTGCATCCTCAGCATCTGCCTTGGCTGGAGCACTGGGGGACCTGGCACACACGGGGTGCACAGTGACAGCAACAAGATCAGCCGGGGTCCAGACAGACGCGGAGAGCAGGTGGACCACTGCTCTGCCAGGGCCTGATCCCCGGCTATGTGCAGGAAGAATGGCTGCAAGCAGAGACCCGGCACCAGCTAGCCCAGACAGGGGTGAGAAGCAAGGGCAACAGAGAGAGCAACATGTCAAACCCAGGCAGGGGAGTGGCGACAAGGCGACAAGCCAGGGCTGGGGCAGGAAGGAAAGTGGTCCTGTGGGTTCGGATGAAGAGGAAGAAATGGTCATCTTCACCTCCTGGATCAACCCCAGGCTCCCCAGCCTCTTCCAGGACCCACAGGCCTTTCCCCACACATAGGGCAGTTCACCCAGCAGCGTAGACTGCAAGGCTGCAGCAGAAGAAGCAGAACACCCGACAAGCGCCTCTCTTGGCTCACTGGAGCCCACGGACACTGCACCGTCAGCTGCTTCCGTGGCTGAATGTCCAGGGGAAGAGAGGTACGGCACGCCTCTCACGGGAATAAAACTGGCAGAGAGCAGGCCAGCAGGTCCTCCGTTAGCCCCTGCTTGAGAAGGTGAGGGCTACAGAGCGCCTCCCCCCACACCAGTGTCTCAGGACTCAAAGCCATCAGCCTGTCCCCTCCCCAGCGAGCACAGCACTGCGGCAATGGCTGAGACCCAGGGAAGCGACCAACATGCCTGCAGTGCCTGTGACGAAGACCTTTATGACAGCCCAGATCATCGTCTCTGCAGTCCTACACCATGCTGTAGCCACGAGCCAGGGAACCACGAGCAAGGCAACAAATCTCCCTCGGCCACAGGGCCCAGGGTGCCTCCTTCCACAGCAGAGCCTGCAGCGTCTATATCCTCAGCATCTGCTTTAGCTGGAGGCCCTCCTGGGAAGGCCAATGAAGCCCCTCTTGCTCAAGCAGCAGCACCAGAGGAAGAAGAAGTGGCTTCTCCCTGGGCTGGAGGCCCTGTGTGGGAAGCCACGAAGCCACTCTCGCTGCAAGGTTTCCTTCAGTACGAAGGAAAGGAAAGGTCTCTTGGGTCTAGGTCGCCCGCCATCACTGACGGCCAGGCTGGGGACAGCCCAAGGCCTCAGCCAGCTTGTGGCACAGCGGGAAACCAGAACTGCAAACTGGCAGCCAGGGCTGTCAGAGGATGGGTCGGGAGCTGCCCAGTCAGGGAGAGGCGTTCCGATCTCTGTTCACTAAGGCAGCATCTCTCTTGTAGGGCCACCAGTGAGCTGAGCAACCCGGGGCCAAAAGCCACCGCTCACCACCTCTCAGCACAGCAATGTCCCAAAATTGGAAGAAGAGTTAGCACCCTGCCCCACGCAGCCCTGCAGCTCCTGCCGAGGACATGGAAGGCCAAATAAAGGCCTCCGTCTCCAGGGGCATTAGCAATGCCGTAGCCTGCAACGAGGGAGCCACGAGGCAGCCAAAGCTTTCTGCTTTGTGCAGAGGTCCCAGGAGCAAAGGCCACACAACACCACCTCTCCTAACAACAGTGCCCCAAAATTTGAAGAAGAGTCATCACCCTGCCAAAAACAGCCCTGCAGAACGTGCCAGAGAAATGGAAGACCAGGTAAAAGCCTTAGTCTCCCGTGTCTTTAGCAATGCAATAGCCCGCAACGAGAGACCTATAAGGGAGGCAACGCTTTCTCCCTTGGACAGAGGCCCCAGGAGCAAAGGCTGCAAAACATCACCTCTCCTCACAGCAGTGCCCGAAAATTTGAAGAAGAGTCAGCACTCGTCCAAAAAAAAGCCCTGCAGCCACTGCCAAGGACATAGAAGACCCAGTAAAGGCCTTCATCTCCAGGGGCATTAGCAGTGCCGTAGCCTGCAACGAGGAATCTATGAGGGAGGCAAGGCTTTTGCCCTGGGCAGAGGACTTACAAGCAGAGGCCACAGGACATCACCTCTCGTCACATCAGTGCCCCAAAATTTGAAGAAGAGTCAGCACCGTGCAAAAAACAGCCCTGCAGCCCCTGCCAAAGAAATGGAAGACCAAGTAAACATCTTCGTCCTCAGTGCCATTAGCAATGCCATTGCCTGCAACGAGGGAGCCATGAGGGAGGCAATGCTTTCTCCCTTGGACAGACGTCCCAGGATCAAAGGCCACAGGACACCACCTCTTCCCACAGCAGTGCCCCAGAATTTGAGAAGAGTGAGCACCCTGCCCCACACAGCCCCACAGACTCTTTCACAGCACTGTGGGACACAGCACAGTCCCTCGTGTTTGAAGTCCTGGCGAAGACGATGGCTAAAAGCTGGGAACACGGCAAACGACTGGCAGCACTGGGGGGCCTGGCACACGCAGGTTGCAAAGTGACACCAACAAGAGCAGTCGAAGTCCAGAAACACATGGACAGCAGGTGACGACTGCTCTGCCAGGGCATCATCACCAGGCAAGTTCAGGAACAACGGCTGCCAGCTGAGCCCCTATACCAGCCAGTCCAGGCCGAGGTGAGAAGCAAGGGCAACACAGAGAGCAAAATGTCAAATCCAGGTAGGGGAGCGGCAACGAGGGAACAAGCCAGGGCAGGAAAGAAAGCGGTCCTTTGGGATGGGATGAAGAGGAAGAAATTATCATCTTCGACTCCTAGATCAACCCCAGGTTCCCCAGCCTCTTCCAGGAACCACAGCCCTTTCCCCAGGAAGAGGGCAGCTCATTCAGCAGTGTGGACAGGGAGGCTGCAGTAGAAGTAGCAGAACAACCAACAAGCGCCTCTCTTGGCTCATTGGAGCCCACGGACACTGCACCACCAGCTGCTCCCCTGGCAGAAGGTCCAGGGGAAGGGAGGCACAGCACGCCTCTCACTGCAACAGTACCGGCGGAGAGCAGGCCAGCAAGTCCTCCATCAGCCCCTGCTTTTGAAGATGAGGGGAACAGAGCGCCTCCCCCCATTCCAGTGTCTCGAGACTCAAAGCCATCAGCCTGTCCCATCCCCAGTGAGCACAGCACGTTGGCGATGGTTGAGAGCCAGGGACATGGCCAAAATGCCTCCAGTGTCTCTGATGAATATCTGTATGAAACAGCCCAGATCATTGTCTCTGCAGTCCTACTCCATTCTGTAGCCATCATCCAGGGAGCCACGATCAAGGCACCAACTGCTCCCTCGGCCACAGGGCACAGGGTGATTCCTCTAACAGCAGAGCCTGTAGACTGTGAATCTTCAGCATCTGCTTTAGCTGGAGGTCCTGTGGGGGAGACCAGCAAAGGCCCTCTCACAGCAGAAGCAGCACCAGGAGAAGGAGACGTGGATTCTCCCTGAGCTGCTGACCCTGTGGGAGAAGCCAGTGAAGCCGCTCTTGCTCAAGCAGCAGCACCAGAGGAAGAAGAAGTGGCTTCTCCTTGGGCTGGAGGCCCTGTTTCGGAAGCCAGCGAAGCCACTCTCGCTGCAAGGTTTCCTTCAGTACGAAGTAAAAGAAAGGCCACTTGGGTCTAGAAGCCGCCCGCCATCACTGACAGCCATGCTGGGAACAGCCCAAGGCCTCAGCCAGCTTGTGGCTCGGGGGGAAAACAGAACTTCAAAATGGCCGCCAGTGCTGACAGGGAATGTATCGGGAGCCGCCCTGTCAGGAAGAGGCATTTCTCTCTCTGTTCACTAAGGCAGCATCTCTCTTGTAGGGCCACCAGTGAGCTGGTGAAAGAAGAAAGAAGCAATGTACTGTCTACAGCAGAGCCTGTAGACTGTACACCCTCAGCCTCTGCCTTGGCTGGAGGCCCTGTGGGGGAGAGCAGTGAAGCCCCTCTCAGTGCAGAAGCAGCACCACGAGTAGGAGAAGTGGCTTCTCCCTCGGCTGGAGGCCCTGCGTGGGACACCAAGGAAGCTGTTCTCTCTGAAGCAGCAGCTTCAGCGTCCTCTTCACAGGCCTTTCCCCAGGAAGTGTGCAGCTCATCCAACTCCTCCCTCAGCCACAGGGCACAGGGTGCCTCCTCCCACAGCAGAGCCTGTAGACTGTACCTCCTCAGCCTCTGCCTTGGCTGCAGGCCCTGTGGGAGAAACAAGCAAAGCCCCTCTCACTGCAGCAGCAGCTCCACGAGAAGAAGTGACTTCTCACGGATCGGAACTCCGCGCTCGCTTCGCAGCGATGCTGCGTCTCACTCCCACAGCACAATCACGCGATCACGCAGAGAGGCCCCTTAAACTTCTCATTCATGCTACAAGGATATATCACTTAGAACAATAACCAGACTATTTTGTTTTGTCTCTGGCAGAGTTCCTCGAGGAGTCACTCACTTCACAACAATACTTTGGCTCAAACACATACACATATACTTCCTTGCTGGTGCAGCTACTGCTGCCTCCGGTGCAATATTAGGATTAGAGGGAGCATAACTTGATTCCTCCTCCAAAAAAGGAGTCTTATTGTTTACATATAAACTTAAAGCCGGAATTTCCATCAGACCCGCATTGTGGCCAAAATAGTGAAGTTCCTTTTAATGGCTTTTCAGGCCAGACAATTAGACAATATCTAACCATTGCTTTTTTTTTTTTTTTTCTTTTTCGCTAGTTTTTGGGTTGTTTTTCCAATTCCTTTTCTTTCTCCCCAAAGGACTACCTTTACGCACAATTCCGAGGATTCTGCTTCTGAAGATCTCCAAGGATGGAGGCTCCACAACCCCTCTGGGCAACCAGTTCCAGCAAATACAACCTGTTCCAGCAGCAGAGCGTACAGGAGCAGCGCCAGGTGAGGCTCAGGGAGCGAGACAGGGACAGCAGCGTGACGGGACGGCACGGAGAGCACCAGGATGAGGAGAACGGTTCTGGAGCAAGCCGGCCAGCTGGCCCTGAGCACCTCCGGCCTGGACGCAGTTATTCCCAAACCTGGGGTTTCTCCATGAAGAGCCGACCCCCAGGACAGCCAAAGCCCACAGGGCCCTGGCATTTCTGTGCCCAGAGGCACAAAGAGCAGCGTGGCCTAATTCAACCTGGCTGTCCGCAACCAGGAGCTGTCTCCATCGTCCCTCCATGCGGACAGGCAGCCAGTGCGGTCGTGCCCAGAGAGCGTGCGTCACACTGGCAGCTGCCACACAGAGTCGGGAGCCCCAGGAAGGTTTGATGCAACATCTTTGGCAGCCCTGGCAGCCTCCGACAAGCAGGCAGCACTTGCAGGAGGAGACAGGAAGGGCATTACCCTGGCAAGCCGAGCCCCGCTGTGCGTGGTCAGCTGCCAGGGCATGAATGGGGCCACTGCAGGGCAGCTCACAAAAGCACTTCTACAGGGACGTGGAGAGGAATGGCAGAAATGACCAAAGTAACTTGGCCTTTCCCCTCGATTCTCTTGCAGATGGAGAAGCTGTGAGACATGAAGACACTGCCACACAGTGGGGTGCGGCAGGAGGAGATAATCCATCTGCCAGCCATGCCGCCTTTCCCAAGGCAGGCAGCGACTCAGGCAGCAGCACCCAAGCAAGTGCCTGCAGCACAGACATTATCATCTGAAAGGGTCACTTGCAAGCTGCCCCCTCTACAAGCAACAGCCTCTGCATCTTCAGCTGCAGGAAGGGCAAAGGCATTGGGCACAGAGGCCCACAGCCACCAAGAGCTTCTGCCACCTCTTCCGTCCATCTCTGGTGACAGGGACAAGGCAGTGAGGGGCAAGGCTTTGTCCCTTGGGCAGACCTCCCAGGAACAAAGGACGCAGAACACCACCTCTCCTCACAGCAGTGCCTCAAAATTTGAAGAAGAGCCGGCACCCTGCCCCACACAGCCCCACAGACTCTTTCACAGCACTGTGGGACACAGCACAGTCCCTCGTGTTTGAAGTCCTGGCGAAGACGATGGCTAAAAGCTGGGAACACGGCAAACGACTGGCAGCACTGGGGGGCCTGGCACACACAGGTTGCAAAGTGACACCAACAAGAGCAGTCGAAGTCCAGAAACACATGGACAGCAGGTGACGACTGCTCTGCCAGGGCATCATCACCAGGCAAGTTCAGGAACAACGGCTGCCAGCTGAGCCCCTATACCAGCCAGTCCAGGCCGAGGTGAGAAGCAAGGGCAGCAGGGACAGATACACATCAAAGCCAGGCAGTGGAGTGGCAAGGATGAGACAAGCCAGGGCCAGGGCAGGAAGGAAAGTGGTTCTGTGGGTTCGGATGAAGAGGAAGAGATTGTCATCTTCAAGTCCTGGATCAACCCCAGGTTCCCCAGCCTCTTTGAGGACCCACAGGCCTTTCCCCAGGAAGAGGGCAGCTCAGCCAGGAGCGCGGACAGGGAGGCTGCAGCACAATAAGCAGAACCCCCAACAAGTGCCTCTCTTGGCTCATTGGACACTGAAACATCGCCTGCTTGCCTGGCAGAGAGGCACGGCATGCCTCTCACCGCAACACAACCGTCAGAGAGCAGGCCAGCAAGTTGTCCATCAGCCCCTGCTTTGGAAGACGAGGGCTACAGAGCGCCTCCCCAGACACGTGGGGCTCAAGAGTCAAAGCCATCAGCCTGCCCCACTCCCATCGAGCACAGCACTGCAGTGATGGTTGAGAGCCAGGGACGTGCCCAACATGCCTCCAGTGCCTGTGATGAAGATCTGCATGAAACAGCCCGGACCCTGGTTTCCGCAGTCCTAAGACAAGCTGTAGCCATGAGCCGGGGAGCCACGAGCAAGGCACCAACTGCTCCCTTGGCCACAGGACCCAGGGTGCCTCCTCCCACTGCAGAGCCTGCAGACTCTGCATCCTCAGCATCTGCCTTGGCTGGAGCACTGGGGGACCTGGCACACACGGGGTGCACAGTGACAGCAACAAGATCAGCCGGGGTCCAGACAGACGCGGAGAGCAGGTGGACCACTGCTCTGCCAGGGCCTGATCCCCGGCTATGTGCAGGAAGAATGGCTGCAAGCAGAGACCCGGCACCAGCTAGCCCAGACAGGGGTGAGAAGCAAGGGCAACAGAGAGAGCAACATGTCAAACCCAGGCAGGGGAGTGGCGACAAGGCGACAAGCCAGGGCTGGGGCAGGAAGGAAAGTGGTCCTGTGGGTTCGGATGAAGAGGAAGAAATGGTCATCTTCACCTCCTGGATCAACCCCAGGCTCCCCAGCCTCTTCCAGGACCCACAGGCCTTTCCCCACACATAGGGCAGTTCACCCAGCAGCGTAGACTGCAAGGCTGCAGCAGAAGAAGCAGAACACCCGACAAGCGCCTCTCTTGGCTCACTGGAGCCCACGGACACTGCACCGTCAGCTGCTTCCGTGGCTGAATGTCCAGGGGAAGAGAGGTACGGCACGCCTCTCACGGGAATAAAACTGGCAGAGAGCAGGCCAGCAGGTCCTCCGTTAGCCCCTGCTTGAGAAGGTGAGGGCTACAGAGCGCCTCCCCCCACACCAGTGTCTCAGGACTCAAAGCCATCAGCCTGTCCCCTCCCCAGCGAGCACAGCACTGCGGCAATGGCTGAGACCCAGGGAAGCGACCAACATGCCTGCAGTGCCTGTGACGAAGACCTTTATGACAGCCCAGATCATCGTCTCTGCAGTCCTACACCATGCTGTAGCCACGAGCCAGGGAACCACGAGCAAGGCAACAAATCTCCCTCGGCCACAGGGCCCAGGGTGCCTCCTTCCACAGCAGAGCCTGCAGCGTCTATATCCTCAGCATCTGCTTTAGCTGGAGGCCCTCCTGGGAAGGCCAATGAAGCCCCTCTTGCTCAAGCAGCAGCACCAGAGGAAGAAGAAGTGGCTTCTCCCTGGGCTGGAGGCCCTGTGTGGGAAGCCACGAAGCCACTCTCGCTGCAAGGTTTCCTTCAGTACGAAGGAAAGGAAAGGTCTCTTGGGTCTAGGTCGCCCGCCATCACTGACGGCCAGGCTGGGGACAGCCCAAGGCCTCAGCCAGCTTGTGGCACAGCGGGAAACCAGAACTGCAAACTGGCAGCCAGGGCTGTCAGAGGATGGGTCGGGAGCTGCCCAGTCAGGGAGAGGCGTTCCGATCTCTGTTCACTAAGGCAGCATCTCTCTTGTAGGGCCACCAGTGAGCTGAGCAACCCGGGGCCAAAAGCCACCGCTCACCACCTCTCAGCACAGCAATGTCCCAAAATTGGAAGAAGAGTTAGCTCCCTGCCCCACGCAGCCCTGCAACTCCTGCCGAGGACATGGAAGGCCAAGTAAAGGCCTCCGTCTCCAGGGGCATTAGCAATGCCATAGCCTGCAACGAGGGAGCCACGAGGCAGCCAAAGCTTTCTGCTTTGTGCAGAGGTCCCAGGAGCAAAGGCCACACAACACCACCTCTCCTAACAACAGTGCCCCAAAATTTGAAGAAGAGTCATCACCCTGCCAAAAACAGCCCTGCAGAACGTGCCAGAGAAATGGAAGACCAGGTAAAAGCCTTAGTCTCCCGTGTCTTTAGCAATGCAATAGCCCGCAACGAGAGACCTATAAGGGAGGCAACGCTTTCTCCCTTGGACAGAGGCCCCAGGAGCAAAGGCTGCAAAACATCACCTCTCCTCACAGCAGTGCCCAAAAATTTGAAGAAGAGTCAGCACTCGTCCAAAAAAAAGCCCTGCAGCCACTGCCAAGGACATAGAAGACCCAGTAAAGGCCTTCATCTCCAGGGGCATTAGCAGTGCCGTAGCCTGCAACGAGGAATCTATGAGGGAGGCAAGGCTTTTGCCCTGGGCAGAGGACTTACAAGCAGAGGCCACAGGACATCACCTCTCGTCACATCAGTGCCCCAAAATTTGAAGAAGAGTCAGCACCGTGCAAAAAACAGCCCTGCAGCCCCTGCCAAAGAAATGGAAGACCAAGTAAACATCTTCGTCCTCAGTGCCATTAGCAATGCCATTGCCTGCAACGAGGGAGCCATGAGGGAGGCAATGCTTTCTCCCTTGGACAGACGTCCCAGGATCAAAGGCCACAGGACACCACCTCTTCCCACAGCAGTGCCCCAGAATTTGAGAAGAGTGAGCACCCTGCCCCACACAGCCCCACAGACTCTTTCACAGCACTGTGGGACACAGCACAGTCCCTCGTGTTTGAAGTCCTGGCGAAGACGATGGCTAAAAGCTGGGAACACGGCAAACGACTGGCAGCACTGGGGGGCCTGGCACACACAGGTTGCAAAGTGACACCAACAAGAGCAGTCGAAGTCCAGAAACACATGGACAGCAGGTGACGACTGCTCTGCCAGGGCATCATCACCAGGCAAGTTCAGGAACAACGGCTGCCAGCTGAGCCCCTATACCAGCCAGTCCAGGCCGAGGTGAGAAGCAAGGGCAACACAGAGAGCAAAATGTCAAATCCAGGTAGGGGAGCGGCAACGAGGGAACAAGCCAGGGCAGGAAAGAAAGCGGTCCTTTGGGATGGGATGAAGAGGAAGAAATTATCATCTTCGACTCCTAGATCAACCCCAGGTTCCCCAGCCTCTTCCAGGAACCACAGCCCTTTCCCCAGGAAGAGGGCAGCTCATTCAGCAGTGTGGACAGGGAGGCTGCAGTAGAAGTAGCAGAACAACCAACAAGCGCCTCTCTTGGCTCATTGGAGCCCACGGACACTGCACCACCAGCTGCTCCCCTGGCAGAAGGTCCAGGGGAAGGGAGGCACAGCACGCCTCTCACTGCAACAGTACCGGCGGAGAGCAGGCCAGCAAGTCCTCCATCAGCCCCTGCTTTTGAAGATGAGGGGAACAGAGCGCCTCCCCCCATTCCAGTGTCTCGAGACTCAAAGCCATCAGCCTGTCCCATCCCCAGTGAGCACAGCACGTTGGCGATGGTTGAGAGCCAGGGACATGGCCAAAATGCCTCCAGTGTCTCTGATGAATATCTGTATGAAACAGCCCAGATCATTGTCTCTGCAGTCCTACTCCATTCTGTAGCCATCATCCAGGGAGCCACGATCAAGGCACCAACTGCTCCCTCGGCCACAGGGCACAGGGTGATTCCTCTAACAGCAGAGCCTGTAGACTGTGAATCTTCAGCATCTGCTTTAGCTGGAGGTCCTGTGGGGGAGACCAGCAAAGGCCCTCTCACAGCAGAAGCAGCACCAGGAGAAGGAGACGTGGATTCTCCCTGAGCTGCTGACCCTGTGGGAGAAGCCAGTGAAGCCGCTCTTGCTCAAGCAGCAGCACCAGAGGAAGAAGAAGTGGCTTCTCCTTGGGCTGGAGGCCCTGTTTCGGAAGCCAGCGAAGCCACTCTCGCTGCAAGGTTTCCTTCAGTACGAAGTAAAAGAAAGGCCACTTGGGTCTAGAAGCCGCCCGCCATCACTGACAGCCATGCTGGGAACAGCCCAAGGCCTCAGCCAGCTTGTGGCTCGGGGGGAAAACAGAACTTCAAAATGGCCGCCAGTGCTGACAGGGAATGTATCGGGAGCCGCCCTGTCAGGAAGAGGCATTTCTCTCTCTGTTCACTAAGGCAGCATCTCTCTTGTAGGGCCACCAGTGAGCTGGTGAAAGAAGAAAGAAGCAATGTACTGTCTACAGCAGAGCCTGTAGACTGTACACCCTCAGCCTCTGCCTTGGCTGGAGGCCCTGTGGGGGAGAGCAGTGAAGCCCCTCTCAGTGCAGAAGCAGCACCACGAGTAGGAGAAGTGGCTTCTCCCTCGGCTGGAGGCCCTGCGTGGGACACCAAGGAAGCTGTTCTCTCTGAAGCAGCAGCTTCAGCGTCCTCTTCACAGGCCTTTCCCCAGGAAGTGTGCAGCTCATCCAACTCCTCCCTCAGCCACAGGGCACAGGGTGCCTCCTCCCACAGCAGAGCCTGTAGACTGTACCTCCTCAGCCTCTGCCTTGGCTGCAGGCCCTGTGGGAGAAACAAGCAAAGCCCCTCTCACTGCAGCAGCAGCTCCACGAGAAGAAGTGACTTCTCACGGATCGGAACTCCGCGCTCGCTTCGCAGCGATGCTGCGTCTCACTCCCACAGCACAATCACGCGATCACGCAGAGAGGCCCCTTAAACTTCTCATTCATGCTACAAGGATATATCACTTAGAACAATAACCAGACTATTTTGTTTTGTCTCTGGCAGAGTTCCTCGAGGAGTCACTCACTTCACAACAATACTTTGGCTCAAACACATACACATATACTTCCTTGCTGGTGCAGCTACTGCTGCCTCCGGTGCAATATTAGGATTAGAGGGAGCATAACTTGATTCCTCCTCCAAAAAAGGAGTCTTATTGTTTACATATAAACTTAAAGCCGGAATTTCCATCAGACCCGCATTGTGGCCAAAATAGTGAAGTTCCTTTTAATGGCTTTTCAGGCCAGACAATTAGACAATATCTAACCATTGCTTTTTTTTTTTTTTTTTTTCTTTTTCGCTAGTTTTTGGGTTGTTTTTCCAATTCCTTTTCTTTCTCCCCAAAGGACTACCTTTACGCACAATTCCGAGGATTCTGCTTCTGAAGATCTCCAAGGATGGAGGCTCCACAACCCCTCTGGGCAACCAGTTCCAGCAAATACAACCTGTTCCAGCAGCAGAGCGTACAGGAGCAGCGCCAGGTGAGGCTCAGGGAGCGAGACAGGGACAGCAGCGTGACGGGACGGCACGGAGAGCACCAGGATGAGGAGAACGGTTCTGGAGCAAGCCGGCCAGCTGGCCCTGAGCACCTCCGGCCTGGACGCAGTTATTCCCAAACCTGGGGTTTCTCCATGAAGAGCCGACCCCCAGGACAGCCAAAGCCCACAGGGCCCTGGCATTTCTGTGCCCAGAGGCACAAAGAGCAGCGTGGCCTAATTCAACCTGGCTGTCCGCAACCAGGAGCTGTCTCCATCGTCCCTCCATGCGGACAGGCAGCCAGTGCGGTCGTGCCCAGAGAGCGTGCGTCACACTGGCAGCTGCCACACAGAGTCGGGAGCCCCAGGAAGGTTTGATGCAACATCTTTGGCAGCCCTGGCAGCCTCCGACGAGCAGGCAGCACTTGCAGGAGGAGACAGGAAGGGCATTACCCTGGCAAGCCGAGCCCCGCTGTGCGTGGTCAGCTGCCAGGGCATGAATGGGGCCACTGCAGGGCAGCTCACAAAAGCACTTCTACAGGGACGTGGAGAGGAATGGCAGAAATGACCAAAGTAACTTGGCCTTTCCCCTCGATTCTCTTGCAGATGGAGAAGCTGTGAGACATGAAGACACTGCCACACAGTGGGGTGCGGCAGGAGGAGATAATCCATCTGCCAGCCATGCCGCCTTTCCCAAGGCAGGCAGCGACTCAGGCAGCAGCACCCAAGCAAGTGCCTGCAGCACAGACATTATCATCTGAAAGGGTCACTTGCAAGCTGCCCCCTCTACAAGCAACAGCCTCTGCATCTTCAGCTGCAGGAAGGGCAAAGGCATTGGGCACAGAGGCCCACAGCCACCAAGAGCTTCTGCCACCTCTTCCGTGCATCTCTGGTGACAGGGACAAGGCAGTGAGGGGCAAGGCTTTGTCCCTTGGGCAGACCTCCCAGGAACAAAGGACGCAGAACACCACCTCTCCTCACAGCAGTGCCTCAAAATTTGAAGAAGAGCCGGCACCCTGCCCCACACAGCCCCACAGACTCTTTCACAGCACTGTGGGACACAGCACAGTCCCTCGTGTTTGAAGTCCTGGCGAAGACGATGGCTAAAAGCTGGGAACACGGCAAACGACTGGCAGCACTGGGGGGCCTGGCACACACAGGTTGCAAAGTGACACCAACAAGAGCAGTCGAAGTCCAGAAACACATGGACAGCAGGTGACGACTGCTCTGCCAGGGCATCATCACCAGGCAAGTTCAGGAACAACGGCTGCCAGCTGAGCCCCTATACCAGCCAGTCCAGGCCGAGGTGAGAAGCAAGGGCAGCAGGGACAGATACACATCAAAGCCAGGCAGTGGAGTGGCAAGGATGAGACAAGCCAGGGCCAGGGCAGGAAGGAAAGTGGTTCTGTGGGTTCGGATGAAGAGGAAGAGATTGTCATCTTCAAGTCCTGGATCAACCCCAGGTTCCCCAGCCTCTTTGAGGACCCACAGGCCTTTCCCCAGGAAGAGGGCAGCTCAGCCAGGAGCGCGGACAGGGAGGCTGCAGCACAATAAGCAGAACCCCCAACAAGTGCCTCTCTTGGCTCATTGGACACTGAAACATCGCCTGCTTGCCTGGCAGAGAGGCACGGCATGCCTCTCACCGTAACACAACCGTCAGAGAGCAGGCCAGCAAGTTGTCCATCAGCCCCTGCTTTGGAAGACGAGGGCTACAGAGCGCCTCCCCAGACACGTGGGGCTCAAGAGTCAAAGCCATCAGCCTGCCCCACTCCCATCGAGCACAGCACTGCAGTGATGGTTGAGAGCCAGGGACGTGCCCAACATGCCTCCAGTGCCTGTGATGAAGATCTGCATGAAACAGCCCGGACCCTGGTTTCCGCAGTCCTAAGACAAGCTGTAGCCATGAGCCGGGGAGCCACGAGCAAGGCACCAACTGCTCCCTTGGCCACAGGACCCAGGGTGCCTCCTCCCACTGCAGAGCCTGCAGACTCTGCATCCTCAGCATCTGCCTTGGCTGGAGCACTGGGGGACCTGGCACACACGGGGTGCACAGTGACAGCAACAAGATCAGCCGGGGTCCAGACAGACGCGGAGAGCAGGTGGACCACTGCTCTGCCAGGGCCTGATCCCCGGCTATGTGCAGGAAGAATGGCTGCAAGCAGAGACCCGGCACCAGCTAGCCCAGACAGGGGTGAGAAGCAAGGGCAACAGAGAGAGCAACATGTCAAACCCAGGCAGGGGAGTGGCGACAAGGCGACAAGCCAGGGCTGGGGCAGGAAGGAAAGTGGTCCTGTGGGTTCGGATGAAGAGGAAGAAATGGTCATCTTCACCTCCTGGATCAACCCCAGGCTCCCCAGCCTCTTCCAGGACCCACAGGCCTTTCCCCACACATAGGGCAGTTCACCCAGCAGCGTAGACTGCAAGGCTGCAGCAGAAGAAGCAGAACACCCGACAAGCGCCTCTCTTGGCTCACTGGAGCCCACGGACACTGCACCGTCAGCTGCTTCCGTGGCTGAATGTCCAGGGGAAGAGAGGTACGGCACGCCTCTCACGGGAATAAAACTGGCAGAGAGCAGGCCAGCAGGTCCTCCGTTAGCCCCTGCTTGAGAAGGTGAGGGCTACAGAGCGCCTCCCCCCACACCAGTGTCTCAGGACTCAAAGCCATCAGCCTGTCCCCTCCCCAGCGAGCACAGCACTGCGGCAATGGCTGAGACCCAGGGAAGCGACCAACATGCCTGCAGTGCCTGTGACGAAGACCTTTATGACAGCCCAGATCATCGTCTCTGCAGTCCTACACCATGCTGTAGCCACGAGCCAGGGAACCACGAGCAAGGCAACAAATCTCCCTCGGCCACAGGGCCCAGGGTGCCTCCTTCCACAGCAGAGCCTGCAGCGTCTATATCCTCAGCATCTGCTTTAGCTGGAGGCCCTCCTGGGAAGGCCAATGAAGCCCCTCTTGCTCAAGCAGCAGCACCAGAGGAAGAAGAAGTGGCTTCTCCCTGGGCTGGAGGCCCTGTGTGGGAAGCCACGAAGCCACTCTCGCTGCAAGGTTTCCTTCAGTACGAAGGAAAGGAAAGGTCTCTTGGGTCTAGGTCGCCCGCCATCACTGACGGCCAGGCTGGGGACAGCCCAAGGCCTCAGCCAGCTTGTGGCACAGCGGGAAACCAGAACTGCAAACTGGCAGCCAGGGCTGTCAGAGGATGGGTCGGGAGCTGCCCAGTCAGGGAGAGGCGTTCCGATCTCTGTTCACTAAGGCAGCATCTCTCTTGTAGGGCCACCAGTGAGCTGAGCAACCCGGGGCCAAAAGCCACCGCTCACCACCTCTCAGCACAGCAATGTCCCAAAATTGGAAGAAGAGTTAGCTCCCTGCCCCACGCAGACCTGCAGCTCCTGCCGAGGACATGGAAGGCCAAGTAAAGGCCTCCGTCTCCAGGGGCATTAGCAATGCCATAGCCTGCAACGAGGGAGCCACGAGGCAGCCAAAGCTTTCTGCTTTGTGCAGAGGTCCCAGGAGCAAAGGCCACACAACACCACCTCTCCTAACAACAGTGCCCCAAAATTTGAAGAAGAGTCATCACCCTGCCAAAAACAGCCCTGCAGAACGTGCCAGAGAAATGGAAGACCAGGTAAAAGCCTTAGTCTCCCGTGTCTTTAGCAATGCAATAGCCCGCAACGAGAGACCTATAAGGGAGGCAACGCTTTCTCCCTTGGACAGAGGCCCCAGGAGCAAAGGCTGCAAAACATCACCTCTCCTCACAGCAGTGCCCGAAAATTTGAAGAAGAGTCAGCACTCGTCCAAAAAAAAGCCCTGCAGCCACTGCCAAGGACATAGAAGACCCAGTAAAGGCCTTCATCTCCAGGGGCATTAGCAGTGCCGTAGCCTGCAACGAGGAATCTATGAGGGAGGCAAGGCTTTTGCCCTGGGCAGAGGACTTACAAGCAGAGGCCACAGGACATCACCTCTCGTCACATCAGTGCCCCAAAATTTGAAGAAGAGTCAGCACCGTGCAAAAAACAGCCCTGCAGCCCCTGCCAAGGAAATGGAAGACCAAGTAAACATCTTCGTCCTCAGTGCCATTAGCAATGCCATTGCCTGCAACGAGGGAGCCATGAGGGAGGCAATGCTTTCTCCCTTGGACAGACGTCCCAGGATCAAAGGCCACAGGACACCACCTCTTCCCACAGCAGTGCCCCAGAATTTGAGAAGAGTGAGCACCCTGCCCCACACAGCCCCACAGACTCTTTCACAGCACTGTGGGACACAGCACAGTCCCTCGTGTTTGAAGTCCTGGCGAAGACGATGGCTAAAAGCTGGGAAAATACACAGAGAGCAAAATGTCAAATCCAGGTAGGGGAGCGGCAACGAGGGAACAAGCCAGGGCAGGAAAGAAAGCGGTCCTTTGGGATGGGATGAAGAGGAAGAAATTATCATCTTCAACTCCTAGATCAACCCCAGGTTCCCCAGCCTCTTCCAGGAACCACAGCCCTTTCCCCAGGAAGAGGGCAGCTCATTCAGCAGTGTGGACAGGGAGGCTGCAGTAGAAGTAGCAGAACAACCAACAAGCGCCTCTCTTGGCTCACTGGAGCCCACGGACACTGCACCACCAGCTGCTCCCCTGGCAGAAGGTCCAGGGGAAGGGAGGCACAGCACGCCTCTCACTGCAACAGTACCGGCGGAGAGCAGGCCAGCAAGTCCTCCATCAGCCCCTGCTTTTGAAGATGAGGGGAACAGAGCGCCTCCCCCCATTCCAGTGTCTCGAGACTCAAAGCCATCAGCCTGTCCCATCCCCAGTGAGCACAGCACGTTGGCGATGGTTGAGAGCCAGGGACATGGCCAAAATGCCTCCAGTGTCTCTGATGAATATCTGTATGAAACAGCCCAGATCATTGTCTCTGCAGTCCTACTCCATTCTGTAGCCATCATCCAGGGAGCCACGATCAAGGCACCAACTGCTCCCTCGGCCACAGGGCACAGGGTGATTCCTCTAACAGCAGAGCCTGTAGACTGTGAATCTTCAGCATCTGCTTTAGCTGGAGGTCCTGTGGGGGAGACCAGCAAAGGCCCTCTCACAGCAGAAGCAGCACCAGGAGAAGGAGACGTGGATTCTCCCTGAGCTGCTGACCCTGTGGGAGAAGCCAGTGAAGCCGCTCTTGCTCAAGCAGCAGCACCAGAGGAAGAAGAAGTGGCTTCTCCTTGGGCTGGAGGCCCTGTTTCGGAAGCCAGCGAAGCCACTCTCGCTGCAAGGTTTCCTTCAGTACGAAGTAAAAGAAAGGCCACTTGGGTCTAGAAGCCGCCCGCCATCACTGACAGCCATGCTGGGAACAGCCCAAGGCCTCAGCCAGCTTGTGGCTCGGGGGGAAAACAGAACTTCAAAATGGCCGCCAGTGCTGACAGGGAATGTATCGGGAGCCGCCCTGTCAGGAAGAGGCATTTCTCTCTCTGTTCACTAAGGCAGCATCTCTCTTGTAGGGCCACCAGTGAGCTGGTGAAAGAAGAAAGAAGCAATGTACTGTCTACAGCAGAGCCTGTAGACTGTACACCCTCAGCCTCTGCCTTGGCTGGAGGCCCTGTGGGGGAGAGCAGTGAAGCCCCTCTCAGTGCAGAAGCAGCACCACGAGTAGGAGAAGTGGCTTCTCCCTCGGCTGGAGGCCCTGCGTGGGACACCAAGGAAGCTGTTCTCTCTGAAGCAGCAGCTTCAGCGTCCTCTTCACAGGCCTTTCCCCAGGAAGTGTGCAGCTCATCCAACTCCTCCCTCAGCCACAGGGCACAGGGTGCCTCCTCCCACAGCAGAGCCTGTAGACTGTACCTCCTCAGCCTCTGCCTTGGCTGCAGGCCCTGTGGGAGAAACAAGCAAAGCCCCTCTCACTGCAGCAGCAGCTCCACGAGAAGAAGTGACTTCTCACGGATCGGAACTCCGCGCTCGCTTCGCAGCGATGCTGCGTCTCACTCCCACAGCACAATCACGCGATCACGCAGAGAGGCCCCTTAAACTTCTCATTCATGCTACAAGGATATATCACTTAGAACAATAACCAGACTATTTTGTTTTGTCTCTGGCAGAGTTCCTCGAGGAGTCACTCACTTCACAACAATACTTTGGCTCAAACACATACACATATACTTCCTTGCTGGTGCAGCTACTGCTGCCTCCGGTGCAATATTAGGATTAGAGGGAGCATAACTTGATTCCTCCTCCAAAAAAGGAGTCTTATTGTTTACATATAAACTTAAAGCCGGAATTTCCATCAGACCCGCATTGTGGCCAAAATAGTGAAGTTCCTTTTAATGGCTTTTCAGGCCAGACAATTAGACAATATCTAACCATTGCTTTTTTTTTTTTTTTTTTCTTTTTCGCTAGTTTTTGGGTTGTTTTTCCAATTCCTTTTCTTTCTCCCCAAAGGACTACCTTTACGCACAATTCCGAGGATTCTGCTTCTGAAGATCTCCAAGGATGGAGGCTCCACAACCCCTCTGGGCAACCAGTTCCAGCAAATACAACCTGTTCCAGCAGCAGAGCGTACAGGAGCAGCGCCAGGTGAGGCTCAGGGAACGAGACAGGGACAGCAGCGTGACGGGACGGCACGGAGAGCACCAGGATGAGGAGAACGGTTCTGGAGCAAGCCGGCCAGCTGGCCCTGAGCACCTCCGGCCTGGACGCAGTTATTCCCAAACCTGGGGTTTCTCCATGAAGAGCCGACCCCCAGGACAGCCAAAGCCCACAGGGCCCTGGCATTTCTGTGCCCAGAGGCACAAAGAGCAGCGTGGCCTAATTCAACCTGGCTGTCCGCAACCAGGAGCTGTCTCCATCGTCCCTCCATGCGGACAGGCAGCCAGTGCGGTCGTGCCCAGAGAGCGTGCGTCACACTGGCAGCTGCCACACAGAGTCGGGAGCCCCAGGAAGGTTTGATGCAACATCTTTGGCAGCCCTGGCAGCCTCCGACGAGCAGGCAGCACTTGCAGGAGGAGACAGGAAGGGCATTACCCTGGCAAGCCGAGCCCCGCTGTGCGAGGTCAGCTGCCAGGGCATGAATGGGGCCACTGCAGGGCAGCTCACAAAAGCACTTCTACAGGGACGTGGAGAGGAATGGCAGAAATGACCAAAGTAACTTGGCCTTTCCCCTCGATTCTCTTGCAGATGGAGAAGCTGTGAGACATGAAGACACTGCCACACAGTGGGGTGCGGCAGGAGGAGATAATCCATCTGCCAGCCATGCCGCCTTTCCCAAGGCAGGCAGCGACTCAGGCAGCAGCACCCAAGCAAGTGCCTGCAGCACAGACATTATCATCTGAAAGGGTCACTTGCAAGCTGCCCCCTCTACAAGCAACAGCCTCTGCATCTTCAGCTGCAGGAAGGGCAAAGGCATTGGGCACAGAGGCCCACAGCCACCAAGAGCTTCTGCCACCTCTTCCGTGCATCTCTGGTGACAGAGACAAGGCAGTGAGGGGCAAGGCTTTGTCCCTTGGGCAGACCTCCCAGGAACAAAGGACGCAGAACACCACCTCTCCTCACAGCAGTGCCTCAAAATTTGAAGAAGAGCCGGCACCCTGCCCCACACAGCCCCACAGACTCTTTCACAGCACTGTGGGACACAGCACAGTCCCTCGTGTTTGAAGTCCTGGCGAAGACGATGGCTAAAAGCTGGGAACACGGCAAACGACTGGCAGCACTGGGGGGCCTGGCACACACAGGTTGCAAAGTGACACCAACAAGAGCAGTCGAAGTCCAGAAACACATGGACAGCAGGTGACGACTGCTCTGCCAGGGCATCATCACCAGGCAAGTTCAGGAACAACGGCTGCCAGCTGAGCCCCTATACCAGCCAGTCCAGGCCGAGGTGAGAAGCAAGGGCAACACAGAGAGCAAAATGTCAAATCCAGGTAGGGGAGCGGCAACGAGGGAACAAGCCAGGGCAGGAAAGAAAGCGGTCCTTTGGGATGGGATGAAGAGGAAGAAATTATCATCTTCAACTCCTAGATCAACCCCAGGTTCCCCAGCCTCTTCCAGGAACCACAGCCCTTTCCCCAGGAAGAGGGCAGCTCATTCAGCAGTGTGGACAGGGAGGCTGCAGTAGAAGTAGCAGAACAACCAACAAGCGCCTCTCTTGGCTCATTGGAGCCCACGGACACTGCACCACCAGCTGCTCCCCTGGCAGAAGGTCCAGGGGAAGGCAGGCACAGCACGCCTCTCACTGCAACAGTACCGGCGGAGAGCAGGCCAGCAAGTCCTCCATCAGCCCCTGCTTTTGAAGATGAGGGGAACAGAGCGCCTCCCCCCATTCCAGTGTCTCGAGACTCAAAGCCATCAGCCTGTCCCATCCCCAGTGAGCACAGCACGTTGGCGATGGTTGAGAGCCAGGGACATGGCCAAAATGCCTCCAGTGTCTCTGATGAATATCTGTATGAAACAGCCCAGATCATTGTCTCTGCAGTCCTACTCCATTCTGTAGCCATCATCCAGGGAGCCACGATCAAGGCACCAACTGCTCCCTCGGCCACAGGGCACAGGGTGATTCCTCTAACAGCAGAGCCTGTAGACTGTGAATCTTCAGCATCTGCTTTAGCTGGAGGTCCTGTGGGGGAGACCAGCAAAGGCCCTCTCACAGCAGAAGCAGCACCAGGAGAAGGAGACGTGGATTCTCCCTGAGCTGCTGACCCTGTGGGAGAAGCCAGTGAAGCCGCTCTTGCTCAAGCAGCAGCACCAGAGGAAGAAGAAGTGGCTTCTCCTTGGGCTGGAGGCCCTGTTTCGGAAGCCAGCGAAGCCACTCTCGCTGCAAGGTTTCCTTCAGTACGAAGTAAAAGAAAGGCCACTTGGGTCTAGAAGCCGCCCGCCATCACTGACAGCCATGCTGGGAACAGCCCAAGGCCTCAGCCAGCTTGTGGCTCGGGGGGAAAACAGAACTTCAAAATGGCCGCCAGCGCTGACAGAGAATGTATCGGGAGCCGCCCTGTCAGGAAGAGGCATTTCTCTCTCTGTTCACTAAGGCAGCATCTCTCTTGTAGGGCCACCAGTGAGCTGGTGAAAGAAGAAAGAAGCAATGTACTGTCTACAGCAGAGCCTGTAGACTGTACACCCTCAGCCTCTGCCTTGGCTGGAGGCCCTGTGGGGGAGAGCAGTGAAGCCCCTCTCAGTGCAGAAGCAGCACCACGAGTAGGAGAAGTGGCTTCTCCCTCGGCTGGAGGCCCTGCGTGGGACACCAAGGAAGCTGTTCTCTCTGAAGCAGCAGCTTCAGCGTCCTCTTCACAGGCCTTTCCCCAGGAAGTGTGCAGCTCATCCAACTCCTCCCTCAGCCACAGGGCACAGGGTGCCTCCTCCC
Source organism: Anser brachyrhynchus (assembly GCF_964034855.1). Classification (NCBI taxonomy): domain Eukaryota; kingdom Metazoa; phylum Chordata; class Aves; order Anseriformes; family Anatidae; genus Anser; species Anser brachyrhynchus. The sequence continues at coordinate 204,701,821 of NC_137694.1, read as the reverse complement.
ACAGCAGAGCCTGTAGACTGTACCTCCTCAGCCTCTGCCTTGGCTGCAGGCCCTGTGGGAGAAACAAGCAAAGCCCCTCTCACTGCAGCAGCAGCTCCACGAGAAGAAGTGACTTCTCACGGATCGGAACTCCGCGCTCGCTTCGCAGCGATGCTGCGTCTCACTCCCACAGCACAATCACGCGATCACGCAGAGAGGCCCCTTAAACTTCTCATTCATGCTACAAGGATATATCACTTAGAACAATAACCAGACTATTTTGTTTTGTCTCTGGCAGAGTTCCTCGAGGAGTCACTCACTTCACAACAATACTTTGGCTCAAACACATACACATATACTTCCTTGCTGGTGCAGCTACTGCTGCCTCCGGTGCAATATTAGGATTAGAGGGAGCATAACTTGATTCCTCCTCCAAAAAAGGAGTCTTATTGTTTACATATAAACTTAAAGCCGGAATTTCCATCAGACCCGCATTGTGGCCAAAATAGTGAAGTTCCTTTTAATGGCTTTTCAGGCCAGACAATTAGACAATATCTAACCATTGCTTTTTTTTTTTTTTTTTTTCTTTTTCGCTAGTTTTTGGGTTGTTTTTCCAATTCCTTTTCTTTCTCCCCAAAGGACTACCTTTACGCACAATTCCGAGGATTCTGCTTCTGAAGATCTCCAAGGATGGAGGCTCCACAACCCCTCTGGGCAACCAGTTCAAGCAAATACAACCTGTTCCAGCAGCAGAGCGTACAGGAGCAGCGCCAGGTGAGGCTCAGGGAGCGAGACAGGGACAGCAGCGTGACGGGACGGCACGGAGAGCACCAGGATGAGGAGAACGGTTCTGGAGCAAGCCGGCCAGCTGGCCCTGAGCACCTCCGGCCTGGACGCAGTTATTCCCAAACCTGGGGTTTCTCCATGAAGAGCCGACCCCCAGGACAGCCAAAGCCCACAGGGCCCTGGCATTTCTGTGCCCAGAGGCACAAAGAGCAGCGTGGCCTAATTCAACCTGGCTGTCCGCAACCAGGAGCTGTCTCCATCGTCCCTCCATGCGGACAGGCAGCCAGTGCGGTCGTGCCCAGAGAGCGTGCGTCACACTGGCAGCTGCCACACAGAGTCGGGAGCCCCAGGAAGGTTTGATGCAACATCTTTGGCAGCCCTGGCAGCCTCCGACGAGCAGGCAGCACTTGCAGGAGGAGACAGGAAGGGCATTACCCTGGCAAGCCGAGCCCCGCTGTGCGAGGTCAGCTGCCAGGGCATGAATGGGGCCACTGCAGGGCAGCTCACAAAAGCACTTCTACAGGGACGTGGAGAGGAATGGCAGAAATGACCAAAGTAACTTGGCCTTTCCCCTCGATTCTCTTGCAGATGGAGAAGCTGTGAGACATGAAGACACTGCCACACAGTGGGGTGCGGCAGGAGGAGATAATCCATCTGCCAGCCATGCCGCCTTTCCCAAGGCAGGCAGCGACTCAGGCAGCAGCACCCAAGCAAGTGCCTGCAGCACAGACATTATCATCTGAAAGGGTCACTTGCAAGCTGCCCCCTCTACAAGCAACAGCCTCTGCATCTTCAGCTGCAGGAAGGGCAAAGGCATTGGGCACAGAGGCCCACAGCCACCAAGAGCTTCTGCCACCTCTTCCGTGCATCTCTGGTGACAGAGACAAGGCAGTGAGGGGCAAGGCTTTGTCCCTTGGGCAGACCTCCCAGGAACAAAGGACGCAGAACACCACCTCTCCTCACAGCAGTGCCTCAAAATTTGAAGAAGAGCCGGCACCCTGCCCCACACAGCCCCACAGACTCTTTCACAGCACTGTGGGACACAGCACAGTCCCTCGTGTTTGAAGTCCTGGCGAAGACGATGGCTAAAAGCTGGGAACACGGCAAACGACTGGCAGCACTGGGGGGCCTGGCACACACAGGTTGCAAAGTGACACCAACAAGAGCAGTCGAAGTCCAGAAACACATGGACAGCAGGTGACGACTGCTCTGCCAGGGCATCATCACCAGGCAAGTTCAGGAACAACGGCTGCCAGCTGAGCCCCTATACCAGCCAGTCCAGGCCGAGGTGAGAAGCAAGGGCAACACAGAGAGCAAAATGTCAAATCCAGGTAGGGGAGCGGCAACGAGGGAACAAGCCAGGGCAGGAAAGAAAGCGGTCCTTTGGGATGGGATGAAGAGGAAGAAATTATCATCTTCAACTCCTAGATCAACCCCAGGTTCCCCAGCCTCTTCCAGGAACCACAGCCCTTTCCCCAGGAAGAGGGCAGCTCATTCAGCAGTGTGGACAGGGAGGCTGCAGTAGAAGTAGCAGAACAACCAACAAGCGCCTCTCTTGGCTCATTGGAGCCCACGGACACTGCACCACCAGCTGCTCCCCTGGCAGAAGGTCCAGGGGAAGGCAGGCACAGCACGCCTCTCACTGCAACAGTACCGGCGGAGAGCAGGCCAGCAAGTCCTCCATCAGCCCCTGCTTTTGAAGATGAGGGGAACAGAGCGCCTCCCCCCATTCCAGTGTCTCGAGACTCAAAGCCATCAGCCTGTCCCATCCCCAGTGAGCACAGCACGTTGGCGATGGTTGAGAGCCAGGGACATGGCCAAAATGCCTCCAGTGTCTCTGATGAATATCTGTATGAAACAGCCCAGATCATTGTCTCTGCAGTCCTACTCCATTCTGTAGCCATCATCCAGGGAGCCACGATCAAGGCACCAACTGCTCCCTCGGCCACAGGGCACAGGGTGATTCCTCTAACAGCAGAGCCTGTAGACTGTGAATCTTCAGCATCTGCTTTAGCTGGAGGTCCTGTGGGGGAGACCAGCAAAGGCCCTCTCACAGCAGAAGCAGCACCAGGAGAAGGAGACGTGGATTCTCCCTGAGCTGCTGACCCTGTGGGAGAAGCCAGTGAAGCCGCTCTTGCTCAAGCAGCAGCACCAGAGGAAGAAGAAGTGGCTTCTCCTTGGGCTGGAGGCCCTGTTTCGGAAGCCAGCGAAGCCACTCTCGCTGCAAGGTTTCCTTCAGTACGAAGTAAAAGAAAGGCCACTTGGGTCTAGAAGCCGCCCGCCATCACTGACAGCCATGCTGGGAACAGCCCAAGGCCTCAGCCAGCTTGTGGCTCGGGGGGAAAACAGAACTTCAAAATGGCCGCCAGCGCTGACAGAGAATGTATCGGGAGCCGCCCTGTCAGGAAGAGGCATTTCTCTCTCTGTTCACTAAGGCAGCATCTCTCTTGTAGGGCCACCAGTGAGCTGGTGAAAGAAGAAAGAAGCAATGTACTGTCTACAGCAGAGCCTGTAGACTGTACACCCTCAGCCTCTGCCTTGGCTGGAGGCCCTGTGGGGGAGAGCAGTGAAGCCCCTCTCAGTGCAGAAGCAGCACCACGAGTAGGAGAAGTGGCTTCTCCCTCGGCTGGAGGCCCTGCGTGGGACACCAAGGAAGCTGTTCTCTCTGAAGCAGCAGCTTCAGCGTCCTCTTCACAGGCCTTTCCCCAGGAAGTGTGCAGCTCATCCAACTCCTCCCTCAGCCACAGGGCACAGGGTGCCTCCTCCCACAGCAGAGCCTGTAGACTGTACCTCCTCAGCCTCTGCCTTGGCTGCAGGCCCTGTGGGAGAAACAAGCAAAGCCCCTCTCACTGCAGCAGCAGCTCCACGAGAAGAAGTGACTTCTCACGGATCGGAACTCCGCGCTCGCTTCGCAGCGATGCTGCGTCTCACTCCCACAGCACAATCACGCGATCACGCAGAGAGGCCCCTTAAACTTCTCATTCATGCTACAAGGATATATCACTTAGAACAATAACCAGACTATTTTGTTTTGTCTCTGGCAGAGTTCCTCGAGGAGTCACTCACTTCACAACAATACTTTGGCTCAAACACATACACATATACTTCCTTGCTGGTGCAGCTACTGCTGCCTCCGGTGCAATATTAGGATTAGAGGGAGCATAACTTGATTCCTCCTCCAAAAAAGGAGTCTTACTGTTTACATATAAACTTAAAGCCGGAATTTCCATCAGACCCGCATTGTGGCCAAAATAGTGAAGTTCCTTTTAATGGCTTTTCAGGCCAGACAATTAGACAATATCTAACCATTGCTTTTTTTTTTTTTTTTTTTCTTTTTCGCTAGTTTTTGGGTTGTTTTTCCAATTCCTTTTCTTTCTCCCCAAAGGACTACCTTTACGCACAATTCCGAGGATTCTGCTTCTGAAGATCTCCAAGGATGGAGGCTCCACAACCCCTCTGGGCAACCAGTTCAAGCAAATACAACCTGTTCCAGCAGCAGAGCGTACAGGAGCAGCGCCAGGTGAGGCTCAGGGAGCGAGACAGGGACAGCAGCGTGACGGGACGGCACGGAGAGCACCAGGATGAGGAGAACGGTTCTGGAGCAAGCCGGCCAGCTGGCCCTGAGCACCTCCGGCCTGGACGCAGTTATTCCCAAACCTGGGGTTTCTCCATGAAGAGCCGACCCCCAGGACAGCCAAAGCCCACAGGGCCCTGGCATTTCTGTGCCCAGAGGCACAAAGAGCAGCGTGGCCTAATTCAACCTGGCTGTCCGCAACCAGGAGCTGTCTCCATCGTCCCTCCATGCGGACAGGCAGCCAGTGCGGTCGTGCCCAGAGAGCGTGCGTCACACTGGCAGCTGCCACACAGAGTCGGGAGCCCCAGGAAGGTTTGATGCAACATCTTTGGCAGCCCTGGCAGCCTCCGACGAGCAGGCAGCACTTGCAGGAGGAGACAGGAAGGGCATTACCCTGGCAAGCCGAGCCCCGCTGTGCGAGGTCAGCTGCCAGGGCATGAATGGGGCCACTGCAGGGCAGCTCACAAAAGCACTTCTACAGGGACGTGGAGAGGAATGGCAGAAATGACCAAAGTAACTTGGCCTTTCCCCTCGATTCTCTTGCAGATGGAGAAGCTGTGAGACATGAAGACGCTGCCACACAGTGGGGTGCGGCAGGAGGAGATAATCCATCTGCCAGCCATGCCGCCTTTCCCAAGGCAGGCAGCGACTCAGGCAGCAGCACCCAAGCAAGTGCCTGCAGCACAGACATTATCATCTGAAAGGGTCACTTGCAAGCTGCCCCCTCTACAAGCAACAGCCTCTGCATCTTCAGCTGCAGGAAGGGCAAAGGCATTGGGCACAGAGGCCCACAGCCACCAAGAGCTTCTGCCACCTCTTCCGTGCATCTCTGGTGACAGAGACAAGGCAGTGAGGGGCAAGGCTTTGTCCCTTGGGCAGACCTCCCAGGAACAAAGGACACAGAACACCACCTCTCCTCACAGCAGTGCCTCAAAATTTGAAGAAGAGCCGGCACCCTGCCCCACACAGCCCCACAGACTCTTTCACAGCACTGTGGGACACAGCACAGTCCCTCGTGTTTGAAGTCCTGGCGAAGACGATGGCTAAAAGCTGGGAACACGGCAAACGACTGGCAGCACTGGGGGGCCTGGCACACACAGGTTGCAAAGTGACACCAACAAGAGCAGTCGAAGTCCAGAAACACATGGACAGCAGGTGACGACTGCTCTGCCAGGGCATCATCACCAGGCAAGTTCAGGAACAACGGCTGCCAGCTGAGCCCCTATACCAGCCAGTCCAGGCCGAGGTGAGAAGCAAGGGCAACACAGAGAGCAAAATGTCAAATCCAGGTAGGGGAGCGGCAACGAGGGAACAAGCCAGGGCAGGAAAGAAAGCGGTCCTTTGGGATGGGATGAAGAGGAAGAAATTATCATCTTCAACTCCTAGATCAACCCCAGGTTCCCCAGCCTCTTCCAGGAACCACAGCCCTTTCCCCAGGAAGAGGGCAGCTCATTCAGCAGTGTGGACAGGGAGGCTGCAGTAGAAGTAGCAGAACAACCAACAAGCGCCTCTCTTGGCTCATTGGAGCCCACGGACACTGCACCACCAGCTGCTCCCCTGGCAGAAGGTCCAGGGGAAGGGAGGCACAGCACGCCTCTCACTGCAACAGTACCGGCGGAGAGCAGGCCAGCAAGTCCTCCATCAGCCCCTGCTTTTGAAGATGAGGGGAACAGAGCGCCTCCCCCCATTCCAGTGTCTCGAGACTCAAAGCCATCAGCCTGTCCCATCCCCAGTGAGCACAGCACGTTGGCGATGGTTGAGAGCCAGGGACATGGCCAAAATGCCTCCAGTGTCTCTGATGAATATCTGTATGAAACAGCCCAGATCATTGTCTCTGCAGTCCTACTCCATTCTGTAGCCATCATCCAGGGAGCCACGATCAAGGCACCAACTGCTCCCTCGGCCACAGGGCACAGGGTGATTCCTCTAACAGCAGAGCCTGTAGACTGTGAATCTTCAGCATCTGCTTTAGCTGGAGGTCCTGTGGGGGAGACCAGCAAAGGCCCTCTCACAGCAGAAGCAGCACCAGGAGAAGGAGACGTGGATTCTCCCTGAGCTGCTGACCCTGTGGGAGAAGCCAGTGAAGCCGCTCTTGCTCAAGCAGCAGCACCAGAGGAAGAAGAAGTGGCTTCTCCTTGGGCTGGAGGCCCTGTTTCGGAAGCCAGCGAAGCCACTCTCGCTGCAAGGTTTCCTTCAGTACGAAGTAAAAGAAAGGCCACTTGGGTCTAGAAGCCGCCCGCCATCACTGACAGCCATGCTGGGAACAGCCCAAGGCCTCAGCCAGCTTGTGGCTCGGGGGGAAAACAGAACTTCAAAATGGCCGCCAGTGCTGACAGGGAATGTATCGGGAGCCGCCCTGTCAGGAAGAGGCATTTCTCTCTCTGTTCACTAAGGCAGCATCTCTCTTGTAGGGCCACCAGTGAGCTGGTGAAAGAAGAAAGAAGCAATGTACTGTCTACAGCAGAGCCTGTAGACTGTACACCCTCAGCCTCTGCCTTGGCTGGAGGCCCTGTGGGGGAGAGCAGTGAAGCCCCTCTCAGTGCAGAAGCAGCACCACGAGTAGGAGAAGTGGCTTCTCCCTCGGCTGGAGGCCCTGCGTGGGACACCAAGGAAGCTGTTCTCTCTGAAGCAGCAGCTTCAGCGTCCTCTTCACAGGCCTTTCCCCAGGAAGTGTGCAGCTCATCCAACTCCTCCCTCAGCCACAGGGCACAGGGTGCCTCCTCCCACAGCAGAGCCTGTAGACTGTACCTCCTCAGCCTCTGCCTTGGCTGCAGGCCCTGTGGGAGAAACAAGCAAAGCCCCTCTCACTGCAGCAGCAGCTCCACGAGAAGAAGTGACTTCTCACGGATCGGAACTCCGCGCTCGCTTCGCAGCGATGCTGCGTCTCACTCCCACAGCACAATCACGCGATCACGCAGAGAGGCCCCTTAAACTTCTCATTCATGCTACAAGGATATATCACTTAGAACAATAACCAGACTATTTTGTTTTGTCTCTGGCAGAGTTCCTCGAGGAGTCACTCACTTCACAACAATACTTTGGCTCAAACACATACACATATACTTCCTTGCTGGTGCAGCTACTGCTGCCTCCGGTGCAATATTAGGATTAGAGGGAGCATAACTTGATTCCTCCTCCAAAAAAGGAGTCTTATTGTTTACATATAAACTTAAAGCCGGAATTTCCATCAGACCCGCATTGTGGCCAAAATAGTGAAGTTCCTTTTAATGGCTTTTCAGGCCAGACAATTAGACAATATCTAACCATTGCTTTTTTTTTTTTTTCTTTTTCGCTAGTTTTTGGGTTGTTTTTCCAATTCCTTTTCTTTCTCCCCAAAGGACTACCTTTACGCACAATTCCGAGGATTCTGCTTCTGAAGATCTCCAAGGATGGAGGCTCCACAACCCCTCTGGGCAACCAGTTCCAGCAAATACAACCTGTTCCAGCAGCAGAGCGTACAGGAGCAGCGCCAGGTGAGGCTCAGGGAGCGAGACAGGGACAGCAGCGTGACGGGACGGCACGGAGAGCACCAGGATGAGGAGAACAGTTCTGGAGCAAGCCGGCCAGCTGGCCCTGAGCACCTCCGGCCTGGACGCAGTTATTCCCAAACCTGGGGTTTCTCCATGAAGAGCCGACCCCCAGGACAGCCAAAGCCCACAGGGCCCTGGCATTTCTGTGCCCAGAGGCACAAAGAGCAGCGTGGCCTAATTCAACCTGGCTGTCCGCAACCAGGAGCTGTCTCCATCGTCCCTCCATGCGGACAGGCAGCCAGTGCGGTCGTGCCCAGAGAGCGTGCGTCACACTGGCAGCTGCCACACAGAGTCGGGAGCCCCAGGAAGGTTTGATGCAACATCTTTGGCAGCCCTGGCAGCCTCCGACGAGCAGGCAGCACTTGCAGGAGGAGACAGGAAGGGCATTACCCTGGCAAGCCGAGCCCCGCTGTGCGAGGTCAGCTGCCAGGGCATGAATGGGGCCACTGCAGGGCAGCTCACAAAAGCACTTCTACAGGGACGTGGAGAGGAATGGCAGAAATGACCAAAGTAACTTGGCCTTTCCCCTCGATTCTCTTGCAGATGGAGAAGCTGTGAGACATGAAGACACTGCCACACAGTGGGGTGCGGCAGGAGGAGATAATCCATCTGCCAGCCATGCCGCCTTTCCCAAGGCAGGCAGCGACTCAGGCAGCAGCACCCAAGCAAGTGCCTGCAGCACAGACATTATCATCTGAAAGGGTCACTTGCAAGCTGCCCCCTCTACAAGCAACAGCCTCTGCATCTTCAGCTGCAGGAAGGGCAAAGGCATTGGGCACAGAGGCCCACAGCCACCAAGAGCTTCTGCCACCTCTTCCGTGCATCTCTGGTGACAGAGACAAGGCAGTGAGGGGCAAGGCTTTGTCCCTTGGGCAGACCTCCCAGGAACAAAGGACGCAGAACACCACCTCTCCTCACAGCAGTGCCTCAAAATTTGAAGAAGAGCCGGCACCCTGCCCCACACAGCCCCACAGACTCTTTCACAGCACTGTGGGACACAGCACAGTCCCTCGTGTTTGAAGTCCTGGCGAAGACGATGGCTAAAAGCTGGGAACACGGCAAACGACTGGCAGCACTGGGGGGCCTGGCACACACAGGTTGCAAAGTGACACCAACAAGAGCAGTCGAAGTCCAGAAACACATGGACAGCAGGTGACGACTGCTCTGCCAGGGCATCATCACCAGGCAAGTTCAGGAACAACGGCTGCCAGCTGAGCCCCTATACCAGCCAGTCCAGGCCGAGGTGAGAAGCAAGGGCAACACAGAGAGCAAAATGTCAAATCCAGGTAGGGGAGCGGCAACGAGGGAACAAGCCAGGGCAGGAAAGAAAGCGGTCCTTTGGGATGGGATGAAGAGGAAGAAATTATCATCTTCAACTCCTAGATCAACCCCAGGTTCCCCAGCCTCTTCCAGGAACCACAGCCCTTTCCCCAGGAAGAGGGCAGCTCATTCAGCAGTGTGGACAGGGAGGCTGCAGTAGAAGTAGCAGAACAACCAACAAGCGCCTCTCTTGGCTCATTGGAGCCCACGGACACTGCACCACCAGCTGCTCCCCTGGCAGAAGGTCCAGGGGAAGGGAGGCACAGCACGCCTCTCACTGCAACAGTACCGGCGGAGAGCAGGCCAGCAAGTCCTCCATCAGCCCCTGCTTTTGAAGATGAGGGGAACAGAGCGCCTCCCCCCATTCCAGTGTCTCGAGACTCAAAGCCATCAGCCTGTCCCATCCCCAGTGAGCACAGCACGTTGGCGATGGTTGAGAGCCAGGGACATGGCCAAAATGCCTCCAGTGTCTCTGATGAATATCTGTATGAAACAGCCCAGATCATTGTCTCTGCAGTCCTACTCCATTCTGTAGCCATCATCCAGGGAGCCACGATCAAGGCACCAACTGCTCCCTCGGCCACAGGGCACAGGGTGATTCCTCTAACAGCAGAGCCTGTAGACTGTGAACCTTCAGCATCTGCTTTAGCTGGAGGTCCTGTGGGGGAGACCAGCAAAGGCCCTCTCACAGCAGAAGCAGCACCAGGAGAAGGAGACGTGGATTCTCCCTGAGCTGCTGACCCTGTGGGAGAAGCCAGTGAAGCCGCTCTTGCTCAAGCAGCAGCACCAGAGGAAGAAGAAGTGGCTTCTCCTTGGGCTGGAGGCCCTGTTTCGGAAGCCAGCGAAGCCACTCTCGCTGCAAGGTTTCCTTCAGTACAAAGTAAAAGAAAGGCCACTTGGGTCTAGAAGCCGCCCGCCATCACTGACAGCCATGCTGGGAACAGCCCAAGGCCTCAGCCAGCTTGTGGCTCGGGGGGAAAACAGAACTTCAAAATGGCCGCCAGCGCTGACAGAGAATGTATCGGGAGCCGCCCTGTCAGGAAGAGGCATTTCTCTCTCTGTTCACTAAGGCAGCATCTCTCTTGTAGGGCCACCAGTGAGCTGGTGAAAGAAGAAAGAAGCAATGTACTGTCTACAGCAGAGCCTGTAGACTGTACACCCTCAGCCTCTGCCTTGGCTGGAGGCCCTGTGGGGGAGAGCAGTGAAGCCCCTCTCAGTGCAGAAGCAGCACCACGAGTAGGAGAAGTGGCTTCTCCCTCGGCTGGAGGCCCTGCGTGGGACACCAAGGAAGCTGTTCTCTCTGAAGCAGCAGCTTCAGCGTCCTCTTCACAGGCCTTTCCCCAGGAAGTGTGCAGCTCATCCAACTCCTCCCTCAGCCACAGGGCACAGGGTGCCTCCTCCCACAGCAGAGCCTGTAGACTGTACCTCCTCAGCCTCTGCCTTGGCTGCAGGCCCTGTGGGAGAAACAAGCAAAGCCCCTCTCACTGCAGCAGCAGCTCCACGAGAAGAAGTGACTTCTCACGGATCGGAACTCCGCGCTCGCTTCGCAGCGATGCTGCGTCTCACTCCCACAGCACAATCACGCGATCACGCAGAGAGGCCCCTTAAACTTCTCATTCATGCTACAAGGATATATCACTTAGAACAATAACCAGACTATTTTGTTTTGTCTCTGGCAGAGTTCCTCGAGGAGTCACTCACTTCACAACAATACTTTGGCTCAAACACATACACATATACTTCCTTGCTGGTGCAGCTACTGCTGCCTCCGGTGCAATATTAGGATTAGAGGGAGCATAACTTGATTCCTCCTCCAAAAAAGGAGTCTTATTGTTTACATATAAACTTAAAGCCGGAATTTCCATCAGACCCGCATTGTGGCCAAAATAGTGAAGTTCCTTTTAATGGCTTTTCAGGCCAGACAATTAGACAATATCTAACCATTGCTTTTTTTTTTTTTTTTTTCTTTTTCGCTAGTTTTTGGGTTGTTTTTCCAATTCCTTTTCTTTCTCCCCAAAGGACTACCTTTACGCACAATTCCGAGGATTCTGCTTCTGAAGATCTCCAAGGATGGAGGCTCCACAACCCCTCTGGGCAACCAGTTCAAGCAAATACAACCTGTTCCAGCAGCAGAGCGTACAGGAGCAGCGCCAGGTGAGGCTCAGGGAGCGAGACAGGGACAGCAGCGTGACGGGACGGCACGGAGAGCACCAGGATGAGGAGAACGGTTCTGGAGCAAGCCGGCCAGCTGGCCCTGAGCACCTCCGGCCTGGACGCAGTTATTCCCAAACCTGGGGTTTCTCCATGAAGAGCCGACCCCCAGGACAGCCAAAGCCCACAGGGCCCTGGCATTTCTGTGCCCAGAGGCACAAAGAGCAGCGTGGCCTAATTCAACCTGGCTGTCCGCAACCAGGAGCTGTCTCCATCGTCCCTCCATGCGGACAGGCAGCCAGTGCGGTCGTGCCCAGAGAGCGTGCGTCACACTGGCAGCTGCCACACAGAGTCGGGAGCCCCAGGAAGGTTTGATGCAACATCTTTGGCAGCCCTGGCAGCCTCCGACGAGCAGGCAGCACTTGCAGGAGGAGACAGGAAGGGCATTACCCTGGCAAGCCAAGCCCCGCTGTGCGAGGTCAGCTGCCAGGGCATGAATGGGGCCACTGCAGGGCAGCTCACAAAAGCACTTCTACAGGGACGTGGAGAGGAATGGCAGAAATGACCAAAGTAACTTGGCCTTTCCCCTCGATTCTCTTGCAGATGGAGAAGCTGTGAGACATGAAGACACTGCCACACAGTGGGGTGCGGCAGGAGGAGATAATCCATCTGCCAGCCATGCCGCCTTTCCCAAGGCAGGCAGCGACTCAGGCAGCAGCACCCAAGCAAGTGCCTGCAGCACAGACATTATCATCTGAAAGGGTCACTTGCAAGCTGCCCCCTCTACAAGCAACAGCCTCTGCATCTTCAGCTGCAGGAAGGGCAAAGGCATTGGGCACAGAGGCCCACAGCCACCAAGAGCTTCTGCCACCTCTTCCGTGCATCTCTGGTGACAGAGACAAGGCAGTGAGGGGCAAGGCTTTGTCCCTTGGGCAGACCTCCCAGGAACAAAGGACGCAGAACACCACCTCTCCTCACAGCAGTGCCTCAAAATTTGAAGAAGAGCCGGCACCCTGCCCCACACAGCCCCACAGACTCTTTCACAGCACTGTGGGACACAGCACAGTCCCTCGTGTTTGAAGTCCTGGCGAAGACGATGGCTAAAAGCTGGGAACACGGCAAACGACTGGCAGCACTGGGGGGCCTGGCACACACAGGTTGCAAAGTGACACCAACAAGAGCAGTCGAAGTCCAGAAACACATGGACAGCAGGTGACGACTGCTCTGCCAGGGCATCATCACCAGGCAAGTTCAGGAACAACGGCTGCCAGCTGAGCCCCTATACCAGCCAGTCCAGGCCGAGGTGAGAAGCAAGGGCAACACAGAGAGCAAAATGTCAAATCCAGGTAGGGGAGCGGCAACGAGGGAACAAGCCAGGGCAGGAAAGAAAGCGGTCCTTTGGGATGGGATGAAGAGGAAGAAATTATCATCTTCAACTCCTAGATCAACCCCAGGTTCCCCAGCCTCTTCCAGGAACCACAGCCCTTTCCCCAGGAAGAGGGCAGCTCATTCAGCAGTGTGGACAGGGAGGCTGCAGTAGAAGTAGCAGAACAACCAACAAGCGCCTCTCTTAGCTCATTGGAGCCCACGGACACTGCACCACCAGCTGCTCCCCTGGCAGAAGGTCCAGGGGAAGGGAGGCACAGCACGCCTCTCACTGCAACAGTACCGGCGGAGAGCAGGCCAGCAAGTCCTCCATCAGCCCCTGCTTTTGAAGATGAGGGGAACAGAGCGCCTCCCCCCATTCCAGTGTCTCGAGACTCAAAGCCATCAGCCTGTCCCATCCCCAGTGAGCACAGCACGTTGGCGATGGTTGAGAGCCAGGGACATGGCCAAAATGCCTCCAGTGTCTCTGATGAATATCTGTATGAAACAGCCCAGATCATTGTCTCTGCAGTCCTACTCCATTCTGTAGCCATCATCCAGGGAGCCACGATCAAGGCACCAACTGCTCCCTCGGCCACAGGGCACAGGGTGATTCCTCTAACAGCAGAGCCTGTAGACTGTGAATCTTCAGCATCTGCTTTAGCTGGAGGTCCTGTGGGGGAGACCAGCAAAGGCCCTCTCACAGCAGAAGCAGCACCAGGAGAAGGAGACGTGGATTCTCCCTGAGCTGCTGACCCTGTGGGAGAAGCCAGTGAAGCCGCTCTTGCTCAAGCAGCAGCACCAGAGGAAGAAGAAGTGGCTTCTCCTTGGGCTGGAGGCCCTGTTTCGGAAGCCAGCGAAGCCACACTCGCTGCAAGGTTTCCTTCAGTACGAAGTAAAAGAAAGGCCACTTGGGTCTAGAAGCCGCCCGCCATCACTGACAGCCATGCTGGGAACAGCCCAAGGCCTCAGCCAGCTTGTGGCTCGGGGGGAAAACAGAACTTCAAAATGGCCGCCAGTGCTGACAGGGAATGTATCGGGAGCCGCCCTGTCAGGAAGAGGCATTTCTCTCTCTGTTCACTAAGGCAGCATCTCTCTTGTAGGGCCACCAGTGAGCTGGTGAAAGAAGAAAGAAGCAATGTACTGTCTACAGCAGAGCCTGTAGACTGTACACCCTCAGCCTCTGCCTTGGCTGGAGGCCCTGTGGGGGAGAGCAGTGAAGCCCCTCTCAGTGCAGAAGCAGCACCACGAGTAGGAGAAGTGGCTTCTCCCTCGGCTGGAGGCCCTGCGTGGGACACCAAGGAAGCTGTTCTCTCTGAAGCAGCAGCTTCAGCGTCCTCTTCACAGGCCTTTCCCCAGGAAGTGTGCAGCTCATCCAACTCCTCCCTCAGCCACAGGGCACAGGGTGCCTCCTCCCACAGCAGAGCCTGTAGACTGTACCTCCTCAGCCTCTGCCTTGGCTGCAGGCCCTGTGGGAGAAACAAGCAAAGCCCCTCTCACTGCAGCAGCAGCTCCACGAGAAGAAGTGACTTCTCACGGATCGGAACTCCGCGCTCGCTTCGCAGCGATGCTGCGTCTCACTCCCACAGCACAATCACGCGATCACGCAGAGAGGCCCCTTAAACTTCTCATTCATGCTACAAGGATATATCACTTAGAACAATAACCAGACTATTTTGTTTTGTCTCTGGCAGAGTTCCTCGAGGAGTCACTCACTTCACAACAATACTTTGGCTCAAACACATACACATATACTTCCTTGCTGGTGCAGCTACTGCTGCCTCCGGTGCAATATTAGGATTAGAGGGAGCATAACTTGATTCCTCCTCCAAAAAAGGAGTCTTATTGTTTACATATAAACTTAAAGCCGGAATTTCCATCAGACCCGCATTGTGGCCAAAATAGTGAAGTTCCTTTTAATGGCTTTTCAGGCCAGACAATTAGACAATATCTAACCATTGCTTTTTTTTTTTTTTTTTTTCTTTTTCGCTAGTTTTTGGGTTGTTTTTCCAATTCCTTTTCTTTCTCCCCAAAGGACTACCTTTACGCACAATTCCGAGGATTCTGCTTCTGAAGATCTCCAAGGATGGAGGCTCCACAACCCCTCTGGGCAACCAGTTCCAGCAAATACAACCTGTTCCAGCAGCAGAGCGTACAGGAGCAGCGCCAGGTGAGGCTCAGGGAGCGAGACAGGGACAGCAGCGTGACGGGACGGCACGGAGAGCACCAGGATGAGGAGAACGGTTCTGGAGCAAGCCGGCCAGCTGGCCCTGAGCACCTCCGGCCTGGACGCAGTTATTCCCAAACCTGGGGTTTCTCCATGAAGAGCCGACCCCCAGGACAGCCAAAGCCCACAGGGCCCTGGCATTTCTGTGCCCAGAGGCACAAAGAGCAGCGTGGCCTAATTCAACCTGGCTGTCCGCAACCAGGAGCTGTCTCCATCGTCCCTCCATGCGGACAGGCAGCCAGTGCGGTCGTGCCCAGAGAGCGTGCGTCACACTGGCAGCTGCCACACAGAGTCGGGAGCCCCAGGAAGGTTTGATGCAACATCTTTGGCAGCCCTGGCAGCCTCTGACGAGCAGGCAGCACTTGCAGGAGGAGACAGGAAGGGCATTACCCTGGCAAGCCGAGCCCCGCTGTGCATGGTCAGCTGCCAGGGCATGAATGGGGCCACTGCAGGGCAGCTCACAAAAGCACTTCTACAGGGACGTGGAGAGGAATGGCAGAAATGACCAAAGTAACTTGGCCTTTCCCCTCGATTCTCTTGCAGATGGAGAAGCTGTGAGACATGAAGACACTGCCACACAGTGGGGTGCGGCAGGAGGAGATAATCCATCTGCCAGCCATGCCGCCTTTCCCAAGGCAGGCAGCGACTCAGGCAGCAGCACCCAAGCAAGTGCCTGCAGCACAGACATTATCATCTGAAAGGGTCACTTGCAAGCTGCCCCCTCTACAAGCAACAGCCTCTGCATCTTCAGCTGCAGGAAGGGCAAAGGCATTGGGCACAGAGGCCCACAGCCACCAAGAGCTTCTGCCACCTCTTCCGTGCATCTCTGGTGACAGGGACAAGGCAGTGAGGGGCAAGGCTTTGTCCCTTGGGCAGACCTCCCAGGAACAAAGGACGCAGAACACCACCTCTCCTCACAGCAGTGCCTCAAAATTTGAAGAAGAGCCGGCACCCTGCCCCACACAGCCCCACAGACTCTTTCACAGCACTGTGGGACACAGCACAGTCCCTCGTGTTTGAAGTCCTGGCGAAGACGATGGCTAAAAGCTGGGAACACGGCAAACGACTGGCAGCACTGGGGGGCCTGGCACACACAGGTTGCAAAGTGACACCAACAAGAGCAGTCGAAGTCCAGAAACACATGGACAGCAGGTGACGACTGCTCTGCCAGGGCATCATCACCAGGCAAGTTCAGGAACAACGGCTGCCAGCTGAGCCCCTATACCAGCCAGTCCAGGCCGAGGTGAGAAGCAAGGGCAGCAGGGACAGATACACATCAAAGCCAGGCAGTGGAGTGGCAAGGATGAGACAAGCCAGGGCCAGGGCAGGAAGGAAAGTGGTCCTGTGGGTTCGGATGAAGAGGAAGAGATTGTCATCTTCAAGTCCTGGATCAACCCCAGGTTCCCCAGCCTCTTTGAGGACCCACAGGCCTTTCCCCAGGAAGAGGGCAGCTCAGCCAGGAGCGCGCACAGGGAGGCTGCAGCACAATAAGCAGAACCCCCAACAAGTGCCTCTCTTGGCTCATTGGAGCCCACGGACACTGCACCACCAGCTGCTCCCCTGGCAGAAGGTCCAGGGGAAGGGAGGCACAGCACGCCTCTCACTGCAACAGTACCGGCGGAGAGCAGGCCAGCAAGTCCTCCATCAGCCCCTGCTTTTGAAGATGAGGGGAACAGAGCGCCTCCCCCCATTCCAGTGTCTCGAGACTCAAAGCCATCAGCCTGTCCCATCCCCAGTGAGCACAGCACGTTGGCGATGGTTGAGAGCCAGGGACATGGCCAAAATGCCTCCAGTGTCTCTGATGAATATCTGTATGAAACAGCCCAGATCATTGTCTCTGCAGTCCTACTCCATTCTGTAGCCATCATCCAGGGAGCCACGATCAAGGCACCAACTGCTCCCTCGGCCACAGGGCACAGGGTGATTCCTCTAACAGCAGAGCCTGTAGACTGTGAATCTTCAGCATCTGCTTTAGCTGGAGGTCCTGTGGGGGAGACCAGCAAAGGCCCTCTCACAGCAGAAGCAGCACCAGGAGAAGGAGACGTGGATTCTCCCTGAGCTGCTGACCCTGTGGGAGAAGCCAGTGAAGCCGCTCTTGCTCAAGCAGCAGCACCAGAGGAAGAAGAAGTGGCTTCTCCTTGGGCTGGAGGCCCTGTTTCGGAAGCCAGCGAAGCCACTCTCGCTGCAAGGTTTCCTTCAGTACGAAGTAAAAGAAAGGCCACTTGGGTCTAGAAGCCGCCCGCCATCACTGACAGCCATGCTGGGAACAGCCCAAGGCCTCAGCCAGCTTGTGGCTCGGGGGGAAAACAGAACTTCAAAATGGCCGCCAGCGCTGACAGGGAATGTATCGGGAGCCGCCCTGTCAGGAAGAGGCATTTCTCTCTCTGTTCACTAAGGCAGCATCTCTCTTGTAGGGCCACCAGTGAGCTGGTGAAAGAAGAAAGAAGCAATGTACTGTCTACAGCAGAGCCTGTAGACTGTACACCCTCAGCCTCTGCCTTGGCTGGAGGCCCTGTGGGGGAGAGCAGTGAAGCCCCTCTCAGTGCAGAAGCAGCACCACGAGTAGGAGAAGTGGCTTCTCCCTCGGCTGGAGGCCCTGCGTGGGACACCAAGGAAGCTGTTCTCTCTGAAGCAGCAGCTTCAGCGTCCTCTTCACAGGCCTTTCCCCAGGAAGTGTGCAGCTCATCCAACTCCTCCCTCAGCCACAGGGCACAGGGTGCCTCCTCCCACAGCAGAGCCTGTAGACTGTACCTCCTCAGCCTCTGCCTTGGCTGCAGGCCCTGTGGGAGAAACAAGCAAAGCCCCTCTCACTGCAGCAGCAGCTCCACGAGAAGAAGTGACTTCTCACGGATCGGAACTCCGCGCTCGCTTCGCAGCGATGCTGCGTCTCACTCCCACAGCACAATCACGCGATCACGCAGAGAGGCCCCTTAAACTTCTCATTCATGCTACAAGGATATATCACTTAGAACAATAACCAGACTATTTTGTTTTGTCTCTGGCAGAGTTCCTCGAGGAGTCACTCACTTCACAACAATACTTTGGCTCAAACACATACACATATACTTCCTTGCTGGTGCAGCTACTGCTGCCTCCGGTGCAATATTAGGATTAGAGGGAGCATAACTTGATTCCTCCTCCAAAAAAGGAGTCTTATTGTTTACATATAAACTTAAAGCCGGAATTTCCATCAGACCCGCATTGTGGCCAAAATAGTGAAGTTCCTTTTAATGGCTTTTCAGGCCAGACAATTAGACAATATCTAACCATTGCTTTTTTTTTTTTTTTTTCTTTTTCGCTAGTTTTTGGGTTGTTTTTCCAATTCCTTTTCTTTCTCCCCAAAGGACTACCTTTACGCACAATTCCGAGGATTCTGCTTCTGAAGATCTCCAAGGATGGAGGCTCCACAACCCCTCTGGGCAACCAGTTCCAGCAAATACAACCTGTTCCAGCAGCAGAGCGTACAGGAGCAGCGCCAGGTGAGGCTCAGGGAGCGAGACAGGGACAGCAGCGTGACGGGACGGCACGGAGAGCACCAGGATGAGGAGAACGGTTCTGGAGCAAGCCGGCCAGCTGGCCCTGAGCACCTCCGGCCTGGACGCAGTTATTCCCAAACCTGGGGTTTCTCCATGAAGAGCCAACCCCCAGGACAGCCAAAGCCCACAGGGCCCTGGCATTTCTGTGCCCAGAGGCACAAAGAGCAGCGTGGCCTAATTCAACCTGGCTGTCCGCAACCAGGAGCTGTCTCCATCGTCCCTCCATGCGGACAGGCAGCCAGTGCGGTCGTGCCCAGAGAGCGTGCATCACACTGGCAGCTGCCACACAGAGTCGGGAGCCCCAGGAAGGTTTGATGCAACATCTTTGGCAGCCCTGGCAGCCTCCGACGAGCAGGCAGCACTTGCAGGAGGAGACAGGAAGGGCATTACCCTGGCAAGCCGAGCCCCGCTGTGCGTGGTCAGCTGCCAGGGCATGAATGGGGCCACTGCAGGGCAGCTCACAAAAGCACTTCTACAGGGACGTGGAGAGGAATGGCAGAAATGACCAAAGTAACTTGGCCTTTCCCCTCGATTCTCTTGCAGATGGAGAAGCTGTGAGACATGAAGACACTGCCACACAGTGGGGTGCGGCAGGAGGAGATAATCCATCTGCCAGCCATGCCGCCTTTCCCAAGGCAGGCAGCGACTCAGGCAGCAGCACCCAAGCAAGTGCCTGCAGCACAGACATTATCATCTGAAAGGGTCACTTGCAAGCTGCCCCCTCTACAAGCAACAGCCTCTGCATCTTCAGCTGCAGGAAGGGCAAAGGCATTGGGCACAGAGGCCCACAGCCACCAAGAGCTTCTGCCACCTCTTCCGTGCATCTCTGGTGACAGGGGCAAGGCTTTGTCCCTTGGGCAGACCTCCCAGGAACAAAGGACGCAGAACACCACCTCTCCTCACAGCAGTGCCTCAAAATTTGAAGAAGAGCCGGCACCCTGCCCCACACAGCCCCACAGACTCTTTCACAGCACTGTGGGACACAGCACAGTCCCTCGTGTTTGAAGTCCTGGCGAAGACGATGGCTAAAAGCTGGGAACACGGCAAACGACTGGCAGCACTGGGGGGCCTGGCACACACAGGTTGCAAAGTGACACCAACAAGAGCAGTCGAAGTCCAGAAACACATGGACAGCAGGTGACGACTGCTCTGCCAGGGCATCATCACCAGGCAAGTTCAGGAACAACGGCTGCCAGCTGAGCCCCTATACCAGCCAGTCCAGGCCGAGGTGAGAAGCAAGGGCAACACAGAGAGCAAAATGTCAAATCCAGGTAGGGGAGCGGCAACGAGGGAACAAGCCAGGGCAGGAAAGAAAGCGGTCCTTTGGGATGGGATGAAGAGGAAGAAATTATCATCTTCAACTCCTAGATCAACCCCAGGTTCCCCAGCCTCTTCCAGGAACCACAGCCCTTTCCCCAGGAAGAGGGCAGCTCATTCAGCAGTGTGGACAGGGAGGCTGCAGTAGAAGTAGCAGAACAACCAACAAGCGCCTCTCTTAGCTCATTGGAGCCCACGGACACTGCACCACCTGCTGCTCCCCTGGCAGAAGGTCCAGGGGAAGGGAGGCACAGCACGCCTCTCACTGCAACAGTACCGGCGGAGAGCAGGCCAGCAAGTCCTCCATCAGCCCCTGCTTTTGAAGATGAGGGGAACAGAGCGCCTCCCCCCATTCCAGTGTCTCGAGACTCAAAGCCATCAGCCTGTCCCATCCCCAGTGAGCACAGCACGTTGGCGATGGTTGAGAGCCAGGGACATGGCCAAAATGCCTCCAGTGTCTCTGATGAATATCTGTATGAAACAGCCCAGATCATTGTCTCTGCAGTCCTACTCCATTCTGTAGCCATCATCCAGGGAGCCACGATCAAGGCACCAACTGCTCCCTCGGCCACAGGGCACAGGGTGATTCCTCTAACAGCAGAGCCTGTAGACTGTGAATCTTCAGCATCTGCTTTAGCTGGAGGTCCTGTGGGGGAGACCAGCAAAGGCCCTCTCACAGCAGAAGCAGCACCAGGAGAAGGAGACGTGGATTCTCCCTGAGCTGCTGACCCTGTGGGAGAAGCCAGTGAAGCCGCTCTTGCTCAAGCAGCAGCACCTTGGGCTGGAGGCCCTGTTTCGGAAGCCAGCGAAGCCACACTCGCTGCAAGGTTTCCTTCAGTACGAAGTAAAAGAAAGGCCACTTGGGTCTAGAAGCCGCCCGCCATCACTGACAGCCATGCTAGGAACAGCCCAAGGCCTCAGCCAGCTTGTGGCTCGGGGGGAAAACAGAACTTCAAAATGGCCGCCAGTGCTGACAGGGAATGTATCGGGAGCCGCCCTGTCAGGAAGAGGCATTTCTCTCTCTGTTCACTAAGGCAGCATCTCTCTTGTAGGGCCACCAGTGAGCTGGTGAAAGAAGAAAGAAGCAATGTACTGTCTACAGCAGAGCCTGTAGACTGTACACCCTCAGCCTCTGCCTTGGCTGGAGGCCCTGTGGGGGAGAGCAGTGAAGCCCCTCTCAGTGCAGAAGCAGCACCACGAGTAGGAGAAGTGGCTTCTCCCTCGGCTGGAGGCCCTGCGTGGGACACCAAGGAAGCTGTTCTCTCTGAAGCAGCAGCTTCAGCGTCCTCTTCACAGGCCTTTCCCCAGGAAGTGTGCAGCTCATCCAACTCCTCCCTCAGCCACAGGGCACAGGGTGCCTCCTCCCACAGCAGAGCCTGTAGACTGTACCTCCTCAGCCTCTGCCTTGGCTGCAGGCCCTGTGGGAGAAACAAGCAAAGCCCCTCTCACTGCAGCAGCAGCTCCACGAGAAGAAGTGACTTCTCACGGATCGGAACTCCGCGCTCGCTTCGCAGCGATGCTGCGTCTCACTCCCACAGCACAATCACGCGATCACGCAGAGAGGCCCCTTAAACTTCTCATTCATGCTACAAGGATATATCACTTAGAACAATAACCAGACTATTTTGTTTTGTCTCTGGCAGAGTTCCTCGAGGAGTCACTCACTTCACAACAATACTTTGGCTCAAACACATACACATATACTTCCTTGCTGGTGCAGCTACTGCTGCCTCCGGTGCAATATTAGGATTAGAGGGAGCATAACTTGATTCCTCCTCCAAAAAAGGAGTCTTATTGTTTACATATAAACTTAAAGCCGGAATTTCCATCAGACCCGCATTGTGGCCAAAATAGTGAAGTTCCTTTTAATGGCTTTTCAGGCCAGACAATTAGACAATATCTAACCATTGCTTTTTTTTTTTTTTTTTTTCTTTTTCGCTAGTTTTTGGGTTGTTTTTCCAATTCCTTTTCTTTCTCCCCAAAGGACTACCTTTACGCACAATTCCGAGGATTCTGCTTCTGAAGATCTCCAAGGATGGAGGCTCCACAACCCCTCTGGGCAACCAGTTCCAGCAAATACAACCTGTTCCAGCAGCAGAGCGTACAGGAGCAGCGCCAGGTGAGGCTCAGGGAGCGAGACAGGGACAGCAGCGTGACGGGACGGCACGGAGAGCACCAGGATGAGGAGAACGGTTCTGGAGCAAGCCGGCCAGCTGGCCCTGAGCACCTCCGGCCTGGACGCAGTTATTCCCAAACCTGGGGTTTCTCCATGAAGAGCCGACCCCCAGGACAGCCAAAGCCCACAGGGCCCTGGCATTTCTGTGCCCAGAGGCACAAAGAGCAGCGTGGCCTAATTCAACCTGGCTGTCCGCAACCAGGAGCTGTCTCCATCGTCCCTCCATGCGGACAGGCAGCCAGTGCGGTCGTGCCCAGAGAGCGTGCGTCACACTGGCAGCTGCCACACAGAGTCGGGAGCCCCAGGAAGGTTTGATGCAACATCTTTGGCAGCCCTGGCAGCCTCTGACGAGCAGGCAGCACTTGCAGGAGGAGACAGGAAGGGCATTACCCTGGCAAGCCGAGCCCCGCTGTGCGTGGTCAGCTGCCAGGGCATGAATGGGGCCACTGCAGGGCAGCTCACAAAAGCACTTCTACAGGGACGTGGAGAGGAATGGCAGAAATGACCAAAGTAACTTGGCCTTTCCCCTCGATTCTCTTGCAGATGGAGAAGCTGTGAGACATGAAGACACTGCCACACAGTGGGGTGCGGCAGGAGGAGATAATCCATCTGCCAGCCATGCCGCCTTTCCCAAGGCAGGCAGCGACTCAGGCAGCAGCACCCAAGCAAGTGCCTGCAGCACAGACATTATCATCTGAAAGGGTCACTTGCAAGCTGCCCCCTCTACAAGCAACAGCCTCTGCATCTTCAGCTGCAGGAAGGGCAAAGGCATTGGGCACAGAGGCCCACAGCCACCAAGAGCTTCTGCCACCTCTTCCGTGCATCTCTGGTGACAGGGACAAGGCAGTGAGGGGCAAGGCTTTGTCCCTTGGGCAGACCTCCCAGGAACAAAGGACGCAGAACACCACCTCTCCTCACAGCAGTGCCTCAAAATTTGAAGAAGAGCCGGCACCCTGCCCCACACAGCCCCACAGACTCTTTCACAGCACTGTGGGACACAGCACAGTCCCTCGTGTTTGAAGTCCTGGCGAAGACGATGGCTAAAAGCTGGGAACACGGCAAACGACTGGCAGCACTGGGGGGCCTGGCACACACAGGTTGCAAAGTGACACCAACAAGAGCAGTCGAAGTCCAGAAACACATGGACAGCAGGTGACGACTGCTCTGCCAGGGCATCATCACCAGGCAAGTTCAGGAACAACGGCTGCCAGCTGAGCCCCTATACCAGCCAGTCCAGGCCGAGGTGAGAAGCAAGGGCAACACAGAGAGCAAAATGTCAAATCCAGGTAGGGGAGCGGCAACGAGGGAACAAGCCAGGGCAGGAAAGAAAGCGGTCCTTTGGGATGGGATGAAGAGGAAGAAATTATCATCTTCAACTCCTAGATCAACCCCAGGTTCCCCAGCCTCTTCCAGGAACCACAGCCCTTTCCCCAGGAAGAGGGCAGCTCATTCAGCAGTGTGGACAGGGAGGCTGCAGTAGAAGTAGCAGAACAACCAACAAGCGCCTCTCTTGGCTCATTGGAGCCCACGGACACTGCACCACCAGCTGCTCCCCTGGCAGAAGGTCCAGGGGAAGGCAGGCACAGCACGCCTCTCACTGCAACAGTACCGGCGGAGAGCAGGCCAGCAAGTCCTCCATCAGCCCCTGCTTTTGAAGATGAGGGGAACAGAGCGCCTCCCCCCATTCCAGTGTCTCGAGACTCAAAGCCATCAGCCTGTCCCATCCCCAGTGAGCACAGCACGTTGGCGATGGTTGAGAGCCAGGGACATGGCCAAAATGCCTCCAGTGTCTCTGATGAATATCTGTATGAAACAGCCCAGATCATTGTCTCTGCAGTCCTACTCCATTCTGTAGCCATCATCCAGGGAGCCACGATCAAGGCACCAACTGCTCCCTCGGCCACAGGGCACAGGGTGATTCCTCTAACAGCAGAGCCTGTAGACTGTGAATCTTCAGCATCTGCTTTAGCTGGAGGTCCTGTGGGGGAGACCAGCAAAGGCCCTCTCACAGCAGAAGCAGCACCAGGAGAAGGAGATGTGGATTCTCCCTGAGCTGCTGACCCTGTGGGAGAAGCCAGTGAAGCCGCTCTTCCTCAAGCAGAAGCACCAGAGGAAGAAGAAGTGGCTTCTCCCTCGGCTGGAGGCCCTGCGTGGGACACCAAGGAAGCTGTTCTCTCTGAAGCAGCAGCTTCAGCGTCCTCTTCACAGGCCTTTCCCCAGGAAGTGTGCAGCTCATCCAACTCCTCCCTCAGCCACAGGGCACAGGGTGCCTCCTCCCACAGCAGAGCCTGTAGACTGTACCTCCTCAGCCTCTGCCTTGGCTGCAGGCCCTGTGGGAGAAACAAGCAAAGCCCCTCTCACTGCAGCAGCAGCTCCACGAGAAGAAGTGACTTCTCACGGATCGGAACTCCGCGCTCGCTTCGCAGCGATGCTGCGTCTCACTCCCACAGCACAATCACGCGATCACGCAGAGAGGCCCCTTAAACTTCTCATTCATGCTACAAGGATATATCACTTAGAACAATAACCAGACTATTTTGTTTTGTCTCTGGCAGAGTTCCTCGAGGAGTCACTCACTTCACAACAATACTTTGGCTCAAACACATACACATATACTTCCTTGCTGGTGCAGCTACTGCTGCCTCCGGTGCAATATTAGGATTAGAGGGAGCATAACTTGATTCCTCCTCCAAAAAAGGAGTCTTATTGTTTACATATAAACTTAAAGCCGGAATTTCCATCAGACCCGCATTGTGGCCAAAATAGTGAAGTTCCTTTTAATGGCTTTTCAGGCCAGACAATTAGACAATATCTAACCATTGCTTTTTTTTTTTTTTTTTTTCTTTTTCGCTAGTTTTTGGGTTGTTTTTCCAATTCCTTTTCTTTCTCCCCAAAGGACTACCTTTACGCACAATTCCGAGGATTCTGCTTCTGAAGATCTCCAAGGATGGAGGCTCCACAACCCCTCTGGGCAACCAGTTCCAGCAAATACAACCTGTTCCAGCAGCAGAGCGTACAGGAGCAGCGCCAGGTGAGGCTCAGGGAGCGAGACAGGGACAGCAGCGTGACGGGACGGCACGGAGAGCACCAGGATGAGGAGAACGGTTCTGGAGCAAGCCGGCCAGCTGGCCCTGAGCACCTCCGGCCTGGACGCAGTTATTCCCAAACCTGGGGTTTCTCCATGAAGAGCCGACCCCCAGGACAGCCAAAGCCCACAGGGCCCTGGCATTTCTGTGCCCAGAGGCACAAAGAGCAGCGTGGCCTAATTCAACCTGGCTGTCCGCAACCAGGAGCTGTCTCCATCGTCCCTCCATGCGGACAGGCAGCCAGTGCGGTCGTGCCCAGAGAGCGTGCGTCACACTGGCAGCTGCCACACAGAGTCGGGAGCCCCAGGAAGGTTTGATGCAACATCTTTGGCAGCCCTGGCAGCCTCTGACGAGCAGGCAGCACTTGCAGGAGGAGACAGGAAGGGCATTACCCTGGCAAGCCGAGCCCCGCTGTGCGTGGTCAGCTGCCAGGGCATGAATGGGGCCACTGCAGGGCAGCTCACAAAAGCACTTCTACAGGGACGTGGAGAGGAATGGCAGAAATGACCAAAGTAACTTGGCCTTTCCCCTCGATTCTCTTGCAGATGGAGAAGCTGTGAGACATGAAGACACTGCCACACAGTGGGGTGCGGCAGGAGGAGATAATCCATCTGCCAGCCATGCCGCCTTTCCCAAGGCAGGCAGCGACTCAGGCAGCAGCACCCAAGCAAGTGCCTGCAGCACAGACATTATCATCTGAAAGGGTCACTTGCAAGCTGCCCCCTCTACAAGCAACAGCCTCTGCATCTTCAGCTGCAGGAAGGGCAAAGGCATTGGGCACAGAGGCCCACAGCCACCAAGAGCTTCTGCCACCTCTTCCGTGCATCTCTGGTGACAGGGACAAGGCAGTGAGGGGCAAGGCTTTGTCCCTTGGGCAGACCTCCCAGGAACAAAGGACGCAGAACACCACCTCTCCTCACAGCAGTGCCTCAAAATTTGAAGAAGAGCCGGCACCCTGCCCCACACAGCCCCACAGACTCTTTCACAGCACTGTGGGACACAGCACAGTCCCTCGTGTTTGAAGTCCTGGCGAAGACGATGGCTAAAAGCTGGGAACACGGCAAACGACTGGCAGCACTGGGGGGCCTGGCACACACAGGTTGCAAAGTGACACCAACAAGAGCAGTCGAAGTCCAGAAACACATGGACAGCAGGTGACGACTGCTCTGCCAGGGCATCATCACCAGGCAAGTTCAGGAACAACGGCTGCCAGCTGAGCCCCTATACCAGCCAGTCCAGGCCGAGGTGAGAAGCAAGGGCAACACAGAGAGCAAAATGTCAAATCCAGGTAGGGGAGCGGCAACGAGGGAACAAGCCAGGGCAGGAAAGAAAGCGGTCCTTTGGGATGGGATGAAGAGGAAGAAATTATCATCTTCAACTCCTAGATCAACCCCAGGTTCCCCAGCCTCTTCCAGGAACCACAGCCCTTTCCCCAGGAAGAGGGCAGCTCATTCAGCAGTGTGGACAGGGAGGCTGCAGTAGAAGTAGCAGAACAACCAACAAGCGCCTCTCTTGGCTCATTGGAGCCCACGGACACTGCACCACCAGCTGCTCCCCTGGCAGAAGGTCCAGGGGAAGGCAGGCACAGCACGCCTCTCACTGCAACAGTACCGGCGGAGAGCAGGCCAGCAAGTCCTCCATCAGCCCCTGCTTTTGAAGATGAGGGGAACAGAGCGCCTCCCCCCATTCCAGTGTCTCGAGACTCAAAGCCATCAGCCTGTCCCATCCCCAGTGAGCACAGCACGTTGGCGATGGTTGAGAGCCAGGGACATGGCCAAAATGCCTCCAGTGTCTCTGATGAATATCTGTATGAAACAGCCCAGATCATTGTCTCTGCAGTCCTACTCCATTCTGTAGCCATCATCCAGGGAGCCACGATCAAGGCACCAACTGCTCCCTCGGCCACAGGGCACAGGGTGATTCCTCTAACAGCAGAGCCTGTAGACTGTGAATCTTCAGCATCTGCTTTAGCTGGAGGTCCTGTGGGGGAGACCAGCAAAGGCCCTCTCACAGCAGAAGCAGCACCAGGAGAAGGAGACGTGGATTCTCCCTGAGCTGCTGACCCTGTGGGAGAAGCCAGTGAAGCCGCTCTTCCTCAAGCAGAAGCACCAGAGGAAGAAGAAGTGGCTTCTCCCTCGGCTGGAGGCCCTGCGTGGGACACCAAGGAAGCTGTTCTCTCTGAAGCAGCAGCTTCAGCGTCCTCTTCACAGGCCTTTCCCCAGGAAGTGTGCAGCTCATCCAACTCCTCCCTCAGCCACAGGGCACAGGGTGCCTCCTCCCACAGCAGAGCCTGTAGACTGTACCTCCTCAGCCTCTGCCTTGGCTGCAGGCCCTGTGGGAGAAACAAGCAAAGCCCCTCTCACTGCAGCAGCAGCTCCACGAGAAGAAGTGACTTCTCACGGATCGGAACTCCGCGCTCGCTTCGCAGCGATGCTGCGTCTCACTCCCACAGCACAATCACGCGATCACGCAGAGAGGCCCCTTAAACTTCTCATTCATGCTACAAGGATATATCACTTAGAACAATAACCAGACTATTTTGTTTTGTCTCTGGCAGAGTTCCTCGAGGAGTCACTCACTTCACAACAATACTTTGGCTCAAACACATACACATATACTTCCTTGCTGGTGCAGCTACTGCTGCCTCCGGTGCAATATTAGGATTAGAGGGAGCATAACTTGATTCCTCCTCCAAAAAAGGAGTCTTATTGTTTACATATAAACTTAAAGCCGGAATTTCCATCAGACCCGCATTGTGGCCAAAATAGTGAAGTTCCTTTTAATGGCTTTTCAGGCCAGACAATTAGACAATATCTAACCATTGCTTTTTTTTTTTTTTTTTTTCTTTTTCGCTAGTTTTTGGGTTGTTTTTCCAATTCCTTTTCTTTCTCCCCAAAGGACTACCTTTACGCACAATTCCGAGGATTCTGCTTCTGAAGATCTCCAAGGATGGAGGCTCCACAACCCCTCTGGGCAACCAGTTCCAGCAAATACAACCTGTTCCAGCAGCAGAGCGTACAGGAGCAGCGCCAGGTGAGGCTCAGGGAGCGAGACAGGGACAGCAGCGTGACGGGACGGCACGGAGAGCACCAGGATGAGGAGAACGGTTCTGGAGCAAGCCGGCCAGCTGGCCCTGAGCACCTCCGGCCTGGACGCAGTTATTCCCAAACCTGGGGTTTCTCCATGAAGAGCCGACCCCCAGGACAGCCAAAGCCCACAGGGCCCTGGCATTTCTGTGCCCAGAGGCACAAAGAGCAGCGTGGCCTAATTCAACCTGGCTGTCCGCAACCAGGAGCTGTCTCCATCGTCCCTCCATGCGGACAGGCAGCCAGTGCGGTCGTGCCCAGAGAGCGTGCGTCACACTGGCAGCTGCCACACAGAGTCGGGAGCCCCAGGAAGGTTTGATGCAACATCTTTGGCAGCCCTGGCAGCCTCTGACGAGCAGGCAGCACTTGCAGGAGGAGACAGGAAGGGCATTACCCTGGCAAGCCGAGCCCCGCTGTGCGTGGTCAGCTGCCAGGGCATGAATGGGGCCACTGCAGGGCAGCTCACAAAAGCACTTCTACAGGGACGTGGAGAGGAATGGCAGAAATGACCAAAGTAACTTGGCCCTTCCCCTCGATTCTCTTGCAGATGGAGAAGCTGTGAGACATGAAGACACTGCCACACAGTGGGGTGCGGCAGGAGGAGATAATCCATCTGCCAGCCATGCCGCCTTTCCCAAGGCAGGCAGCGACTCAGGCAGCAGCACCCAAGCAAGTGCCTGCAGCACAGACATTATCATCTGAAAGGGTCACTTGCAAGCTGCCCCCTCTACAAGCAACAGCCTCTGCATCTTCAGCTGCAGGAAGGGCAAAGGCATTGGGCACAGAGGCCCACAGCCACCAAGAGCTTCTGCCACCTCTTCCGTGCATCTCTGGTGACAGGGACAAGGCAGTGAGGGGCAAGGCTTTGTCCCTTGGGCAGACCTCCCAGGAACAAAGGACGCAGAACACCACCTCTCCTCACAGCAGTGCCTCAAAATTTGAAGAAGAGCCGGCACCCTGCCCCACACAGCCCCACAGACTCTTTCACAGCACTGTGGGACACAGCACAGTCCCTCGTGTTTGAAGTCCTGGCGAAGACGATGGCTAAAAGCTGGGAACACGGCAAACGACTGGCAGCACTGGGGGGCCTGGCACACACAGGTTGCAAAGTGACACCAACAAGAGCAGTCGAAGTCCAGAAACACATGGACAGCAGGTGACGACTGCTCTGCCAGGGCATCATCACCAGGCAAGTTCAGGAACAACGGCTGCCAGCTGAGCCCCTATACCAGCCAGTCCAGGCCGAGGTGAGAAGCAAGGGCAACACAGAGAGCAAAATGTCAAATACAGGTAGGGGAGCGGCAACGAGGGAACAAGCCAGGGCAGGAAAGAAAGCGGTCCTTTGGGATGGGATGAAGAGGAAGAAATTATCATCTTCAACTCCTAGATCAACCCCAGGTTCCCCAGCCTCTTCCAGGAACCACAGCCCTTTCCCCAGGAAGAGGGCAGCTCATTCAGCAGTGTGGACAGGGAGGCTGCAGTAGAAGTAGCAGAACAACCAACAAGCGCCTCTCTTGGCTCATTGGAGCCCACGGACACTGCACCACCAGCTGCTCCCCTGGCAGAAGGTCCAGGGGAAGGCAGGCACAGCACGCCTCTCACTGCAACAGTACCGGCGGAGAGCAGGCCAGCAAGTCCTCCATCAGCCCCTGCTTTTGAAGATGAGGGGAACAGAGCGCCTCCCCCCATTCCAGTGTCTCGAGACTCAAAGCCATCAGCCTGTCCCATCCCCAGTGAGCACAGCACGTTGGCGATGGTTGAGAGCCAGGGACATGGCCAAAATGCCTCCAGTGTCTCTGATGAATATCTGTATGAAACAGCCCAGATCATTGTCTCTGCAGTCCTACTCCATTCTGTAGCCATCATCCAGGGAGCCACGATCAAGGCACCAACTGCTCCCTCGGCCACAGGGCACAGGGTGATTCCTCTAACAGCAGAGCCTGTAGACTGTGAATCTTCAGCATCTGCTTTAGCTGGAGGTCCTGTGGGGGAGACCAGCAAAGGCCCTCTCACAGCAGAAGCAGCACCAGGAGAAGGAGACGTGGATTCTCCCTGAGCTGCTGACCCTGTGGGAGAAGCCAGTGAAGCCGCTCTTCCTCAAGCAGAAGCACCAGAGGAAGAAGAAGTGGCTTCTCCCTCGGCTGGAGGCCCTGCGTGGGACACCAAGGAAGCTGTTCTCTCTGAAGCAGCAGCTTCAGCGTCCTCTTCACAGGCCTTTCCCCAGGAAGTGTGCAGCTCATCCAACTCCTCCCTCAGCCACAGGGCACAGGGTGCCTCCTCCCACAGCAGAGCCTGTAGACTGTACCTCCTCAGCCTCTGCCTTGGCTGCAGGCCCTGTGGGAGAAACAAGCAAAGCCCCTCTCACTGCAGCAGCAGCTCCACGAGAAGAAGTGACTTCTCACGGATCGGAACTCCGCGCTCGCTTCGCAGCGATGCTGCGTCTCACTCCCACAGCACAATCACGCGATCACGCAGAGAGGCCCCTTAAACTTCTCATTCATGCTACAAGGATATATCACTTAGAACAATAACCAGACTATTTTGTTTTGTCTCTGGCAGAGTTCCTCGAGGAGTCACTCACTTCACAACAATACTTTGGCTCAAACACATACACATATACTTCCTTGCTGGTGCAGCTACTGCTGCCTCCGGTGCAATATTAGGATTAGAGGGAGCATAACTTGATTCCTCCTCCAAAAAAGGAGTCTTATTGTTTACATATAAACTTAAAGCCGGAATTTCCATCAGACCCGCATTGTGGCCAAAATAGTGAAGTTCCTTTTAATGGCTTTTCAGGCCAGACAATTAGACAATATCTAACCATTGCTTTTTTTTTTTTTTTTTTTTCTTTTTCGCTAGTTTTTGGGTTGTTTTTCCAATTCCTTTTCTTTCTCCCCAAAGGACTACCTTTACGCACAATTCCGAGGATTCTGCTTCTGAAGATCTCCAAGGATGGAGGCTCCACAACCCCTCTGGGCAACCAGTTCCAGCAAATACAACCTGTTCCAGCAGCAGAGCGTACAGGAGCAGCGCCAGGTGAGGCTCAGGGAGCGAGACAGGGACAGCAGCGTGACGGGACGGCACGGAGAGCACCAGGATGAGGAGAACGGTTCTGGAGCAAGCCGGCCAGCTGGCCCTGAGCACCTCCGGCCTGGACGCAGTTATTCCCAAACCTGGGGTTTCTCCATGAAGAGCCGACCCCCAGGACAGCCAAAGCCCACAGGGCCCTGGCATTTCTGTGCCCAGAGGCACAAAGAGCAGCGTGGCCTAATTCAACCTGGCTGTCCGCAACCAGGAGCTGTCTCCATCGTCCCTCCATGCGGACAGGCAGCCAGTGCGGTCGTGCCCAGAGAGCGTGCGTCACACTGGCAGCTGCCACACAGAGTCGGGAGCCCCAGGAAGGTTTGATGCAACATCTTTGGCAGCCCTGGCAGCCTCCGACAAGCAGGCAGCACTTGCAGGAGGAGACAGGAAGGGCATTACCCTGGCAAGCCGAGCCCCGCTGTGCGTGGTCAGCTGCCAGGGCATGAATGGGGCCACTGCAGGGCAGCTCACAAAAGCACTTCTACAGGGACGTGGAGAGGAATGGCAGAAATGACCAAAGTAACTTGGCCTTTCCCCTCGATTCTCTTGCAGATGGAGAAGCTGTGAGACATGAAGACACTGCCACACAGTGGGGTGCGGCAGGAGGAGATAATCCATCTGCCAGCCATGCCGCCTTTCCCAAGGCAGGCAGCGACTCAGGCAGCAGCACCCAAGCAAGTGCCTGCAGCACAGACATTATCATCTGAAAGGGTCACTTGCAAGCTGCCCCCTCTACAAGCAACAGCCTCTGCATCTTCAGCTGCAGGAAGGGCAAAGGCATTGGGCACAGAGGCCCACAGCCACCAAGAGCTTCTGCCACCTCTTCCGTGCATCTCTGGTGACAGGGACAAGGCAGTGAGGGGCAAGGCTTTGTCCCTTGGGCAGACCTCCCAGGAACAAAGGACGCAGAACACCACCTCTCCTCACAGCAGTGCCTCAAAATTTGAAGAAGAGCCGGCACCCTGCCCCACACAGCCCCACAGACTCTTTCACAGCACTGTGGGACACAGCACAGTCCCTCGTGTTTGAAGTCCTGGCGAAGACGATGGCTAAAAGCTGGGAACACGGCAAACGACTGGCAGCACTGGAGGGCCTGGCACACACAGGTTGCAAAGTGACACCAACAAGAGCAGTCGAAGTCCAGAAACA
The DNA here is from genome assembly GCF_964034855.1 of Anser brachyrhynchus. Lineage (NCBI taxonomy): Eukaryota > Metazoa > Chordata > Aves > Anseriformes > Anatidae > Anser > Anser brachyrhynchus. The sequence goes on along the minus strand of NC_137694.1, from coordinate 204,669,455 downwards.
CATGGACAGCAGGTGACGACTGCTCTGCCAGGGCATCATCACCAGGCAAGTTCAGGAACAACGGCTGCCAGCTGAGCCCCTATACCAGCCAGTCCAGGCCGAGGTGAGAAGCAAGGGCAGCAGGGACAGATACACATCAAAGCCAGGCAGTGGAGTGGCAAGGATGAGACAAGCCAGGGCCAGGGCAGGAAGGAAAGTGGTCCTGTGGGTTCGGATGAAGAGGAAGAGATTGTCATCTTCAAGTCCTGGATCAACCCCAGGTTCCCCAGCCTCTTTGAGGACCCACAGGCCTTTCCCCAGGAAGAGGGCAGCTCAGCCAGGAGCGCGCACAGGGAGGCTGCAGCACAATAAGCAGAACCCCCAACAAGTGCCTCTCTTGGCTCATTGGAGCCCACGGACACTGCACCACCAGCTGCTCCCCTGGCAGAAGGTCCAGGGGAAGGGAGGCACAGCACGCCTCTCACTGCAACAGTACCGGCGGAGAGCAGGCCAGCAAGTCCTCCATCAGCCCCTGCTTTTGAAGATGAGGGGAACAGAGCGCCTCCCCCCATTCCAGTGTCTCGAGACTCAAAGCCATCAGCCTGTCCCATCCCCAGTGAGCACAGCACGTTGGCGATGGTTGAGAGCCAGGGACATGGCCAAAATGCCTCCAGTGTCTCTGATGAATATCTGTATGAAACAGCCCAGATCATTGTCTCTGCAGTCCTACTCCATTCTGTAGCCATCATCCAGGGAGCCACGATCAAGGCACCAACTGCTCCCTCGGCCACAGGGCACAGGGTGATTCCTCTAACAGCAGAGCCTGTAGACTGTGAATCTTCAGCATCTGCTTTAGCTGGAGGTCCTGTGGGGGAGACCAGCAAAGGCCCTCTCACAGCAGAAGCAGCACCAGGAGAAGGAGACGTGGATTCTCCCTGAGCTGCTGACCCTGTGGGAGAAGCCAGTGAAGCCGCTCTTGCTCAAGCAGCAGCACCAGAGGAAGAAGAAGTGGCTTCTCCTTGGGCTGGAGGCCCTGTTTCGGAAGCCAGCGAAGCCACTCTCGCTGCAAGGTTTCCTTCAGTACGAAGTAAAAGAAAGGCCACTTGGGTCTAGAAGCCGCCCGCCATCACTGACAGCCATGCTGGGAACAGCCCAAGGCCTCAGCCAGCTTGTGGCTCGGGGGGAAAACAGAACTTCAAAATGGCCGCCAGTGCTGACAGGGAATGTATCGGGAGCCGCCCTGTCAGGAAGAGGCATTTCTCTCTCTGTTCACTAAGGCAGCATCTCTCTTGTAGGGCCACCAGTGAGCTGGTGAAAGAAGAAAGAAGCAATGTACTGTCTACAGCAGAGCCTGTAGACTGTACACCCTCAGCCTCTGCCTTGGCTGGAGGCCCTGTGGGGGAGAGCAGTGAAGCCCCTCTCAGTGCAGAAGCAGCACCACGAGTAGGAGAAGTGGCTTCTCCCTCGGCTGGAGGCCCTGCGTGGGACACCAAGGAAGCTGTTCTCTCTGAAGCAGCAGCTTCAGCGTCCTCTTCACAGGCCTTTCCCCAGGAAGTGTGCAGCTCATCCAACTCCTCCCTCAGCCACAGGGCACAGGGTGCCTCCTCCCACAGCAGAGCCTGTAGACTGTACCTCCTCAGCCTCTGCCTTGGCTGCAGGCCCTGTGGGAGAAACAAGCAAAGCCCCTCTCACTGCAGCAGCAGCTCCACGAGAAGAAGTGACTTCTCACGGATCGGAACTCCGCGCTCGCTTCGCAGCGATGCTGCGTCTCACTCCCACAGCACAATCACGCGATCACGCAGAGAGGCCCCTTAAACTTCTCATTCATGCTACAAGGATATATCACTTAGAACAATAACCAGACTATTTTGTTTTGTCTCTGGCAGAGTTCCTCGAGGAGTCACTCACTTCACAACAATACTTTGGCTCAAACACATACACATATACTTCCTTGCTGGTGCAGCTACTGCTGCCTCCGGTGCAATATTAGGATTAGAGGGAGCATAACTTGATTCCTCCTCCAAAAAAGGAGTCTTATTGTTTACATATAAACTTAAAGCCGGAATTTCCATCAGACCCGCATTGTGGCCAAAATAGTGAAGTTCCTTTTAATGGCTTTTCAGGCCAGACAATTAGACAATATCTAACCATTGCTTTTTTTTTTTTTTTTTCTTTTTCGCTAGTTTTTGGGTTGTTTTTCCAATTCCTTTTCTTTCTCCCCAAAGGACTACCTTTACGCACAATTCCGAGGATTCTGCTTCTGAAGATCTCCAAGGATGGAGGCTCCACAACCCCTCTGGGCAACCAGTTCCAGCAAATACAACCTGTTCCAGCAGCAGAGCGTACAGGAGCAGCGCCAGGTGAGGCTCAGGGAGCGAGACAGGGACAGCAGCGTGACGGGACGGCACGGAGAGCACCAGGATGAGGAGAACGGTTCTGGAGCAAGCCGGCCAGCTGGCCCTGAGCACCTCCGGCCTGGACGCAGTTATTCCCAAACCTGGGGTTTCTCCATGAAGAGCCGACCCCCAGGACAGCCAAAGCCCACAGGGCCCTGGCATTTCTGTGCCCAGAGGCACAAAGAGCAGCGTGGCCTAATTCAACCTGGCTGTCCGCAACCAGGAGCTGTCTCCATCGTCCCTCCATGCGGACAGGCAGCCAGTGCGGTCGTGCCCAGAGAGCGTGCATCACACTGGCAGCTGCCACACAGAGTCGGGAGCCCCAGGAAGGTTTGATGCAACATCTTTGGCAGCCCTGGCAGCCTCCGACGAGCAGGCAGCACTTGCAGGAGGAGACAGGAAGGGCATTACCCTGGCAAGCCGAGCCCCGCTGTGCGTGGTCAGCTGCCAGGGCATGAATGGGGCCACTGCAGGGCAGCTCACAAAAGCACTTCTACAGGGACGTGGAGAGGAATGGCAGAAATGACCAAAGTAACTTGGCCTTTCCCCTCGATTCTCTTGCAGATGGAGAAGCTGTGAGACATGAAGACACTGCCACACAGTGGGGTGCGGCAGGAGGAGATAATCCATCTGCCAGCCATGCCGCCTTTCCCAAGGCAGGCAGCGACTCAGGCAGCAGCACCCAAGCAAGTGCCTGCAGCACAGACATTATCATCTGAAAGGGTCACTTGCAAGCTGCCCCCTCTACAAGCAACAGCCTCTGCATCTTCAGCTGCAGGAAGGGCAAAGGCATTGGGCACAGAGGCCCACAGCCACCAAGAGCTTCTGCCACCTCTTCCGTGCATCTCTGGTGACAGGGACAAGGCAGTGAGGGGCAAGGCTTTGTCCCTTGGGCAGACCTCCCAGGAACAAAGGACGCAGAACACCACCTCTCCTCACAGCAGTGCCTCAAAATTTGAAGAAGAGCCGGCACCCTGCCCCACACAGCCCCACAGACTCTTTCACAGCACTGTGGGACACAGCACAGTCCCTCGTGTTTGAAGTCCTGGCGAAGACGATGGCTAAAAGCTGGGAACACGGCAAACGACTGGCAGCACTGGGGGGCCTGGCACACACAGGTTGCAAAGTGACACCAACAAGAGCAGTCGAAGTCCAGAAACACATGGACAGCAGGTGACGACTGCTCTGCCAGGGCATCATCACCAGGCAAGTTCAGGAACAACGGCTGCCAGCTGAGCCCCTATACCAGCCAGTCCAGGCCGAGGTGAGAAGCAAGGGCAACACAGAGAGCAAAATGTCAAATCCAGGTAGGGGAGCGGCAACGAGGGAACAAGCCAGGGCAGGAAAGAAAGCGGTCCTTTGGGATGGGATGAAGAGGAAGAAATTATCATCTTCAACTCCTAGATCAACCCCAGGTTCCCCAGCCTCTTCCAGGAACCACAGCCCTTTCCCCAGGAAGAGGGCAGCTCATTCAGCAGTGTGGACAGGGAGGCTGCAGTAGAAGTAGCAGAACAACCAACAAGCGCCTCTCTTGGCTCATTGGAGCCCACGGACACTGCACCACCAGCTGCTCCCCTGGCAGAAGGTCCAGGGGAAGGGAGGCACAGCACGCCTCTCACTGCAACAGTACCGGCGGAGAGCAGGCCAGCAAGTCCTCCATCAGCCCCTGCTTTTGAAGATGAGGGGAACAGAGCGCCTCCCCCCATTCCAGTGTCTCGAGACTCAAAGCCATCAGCCTGTCCCATCCCCAGTGAGCACAGCACGTTGGCGATGGTTGAGAGCCAGGGACATGGCCAAAATGCCTCCAGTGTCTCTGATGAATATCTGTATGAAACAGCCCAGATCATTGTCTCTGCAGTCCTACTCCATTCTGTAGCCATCATCCAGGGAGCCACGATCAAGGCACCAACTGCTCCCTCGGCCACAGGGCACAGGGTGATTCCTCTAACAGCAGAGCCTGTAGACTGTGAATCTTCAGCATCTGCTTTAGCTGGAGGTCCTGTGGGGGAGACCAGCAAAGGCCCTCTCACAGCAGAAGCAGCACCAGGAGAAGGAGACGTGGATTCTCCCTGAGCTGCTGACCCTGTGGGAGAAGCCAGTGAAGCCGCTCTTCCTCAAGCAGAAGCACCAGAGGAAGAAGAAGTGGCTTCTCCCTCGGCTGGAGGCCCTGCGTGGGACACCAAGGAAGCTGTTCTCTCTGAAGCAGCAGCTTCAGCGTCCTCTTCACAGGCCTTTCCCCAGGAAGTGTGCAGCTCATCCAACTCCTCCCTCAGCCACAGGGCACAGGGTGCCTCCTCCCACAGCAGAGCCTGTAGACTGTACCTCCTCAGCCTCTGCCTTGGCTGCAGGCCCTGTGGGAGAAACAAGCAAAGCCCCTCTCACTGCAGCAGCAGCTCCACGAGAAGAAGTGACTTCTCACGGATCGGAACTCCGCGCTCGCTTCGCAGCGATGCTGCGTCTCACTCCCACAGCACAATCACGCGATCACGCAGAGAGGCCCCTTAAACTTCTCATTCATGCTACAAGGATATATCACTTAGAACAATAACCAGACTATTTTGTTTTGTCTCTGGCAGAGTTCCTCGAGGAGTCACTCACTTCACAACAATACTTTGGCTCAAACACATACACATATACTTCCTTGCTGGTGCAGCTACTGCTGCCTCCGGTGCAATATTAGGATTAGAGGGAGCATAACTTGATTCCTCCTCCAAAAAAGGAGTCTTATTGTTTACATATAAACTTAAAGCCGGAATTTCCATCAGACCCGCATTGTGGCCAAAATAGTGAAGTTCCTTTTAATGGCTTTTCAGGCCAGACAATTAGACAATATCTAACCATTGCTTTTTTTTTTTTTTTTTTTTCTTTTTCGCTAGTTTTTGGGTTGTTTTTCCAATTCCTTTTCTTTCTCCCCAAAGGACTACCTTTACGCACAATTCCGAGGATTCTGCTTCTGAAGATCTCCAAGGATGGAGGCTCCACAACCCCTCTGGGCAACCAGTTCCAGCAAATACAACCTGTTCCAGCAGCAGAGCGTACAGGAGCAGCGCCAGGTGAGGCTCAGGGAGCGAGACAGGGACAGCAGCGTGACGGGACGGCACGGAGAGCACCAGGATGAGGAGAACGGTTCTGGAGCAAGCCGGCCAGCTGGCCCTGAGCACCTCCGGCCTGGACGCAGTTATTCCCAAACCTGGGGTTTCTCCATGAAGAGCCGACCCCCAGGACAGCCAAAGCCCACAGGGCCCTGGCATTTCTGTGCCCAGAGGCACAAAGAGCAGCGTGGCCTAATTCAACCTGGCTGTCCGCAACCAGGAGCTGTCTCCATCGTCCCTCCATGCGGACAGGCAGCCAGTGCGGTCGTGCCCAGAGAGCGTGCGTCACACTGGCAGCTGCCACACAGAGTCGGGAGCCCCAGGAAGGTTTGATGCAACATCTTTGGCAGCCCTGGCAGCCTCCGACAAGCAGGCAGCACTTGCAGGAGGAGACAGGAAGGGCATTACCCTGGCAAGCCGAGCCCCGCTGTGCGTGGTCAGCTGCCAGGGCATGAATGGGGCCACTGCAGGGCAGCTCACAAAAGCACTTCTACAGGGACGTGGAGAGGAATGGCAGAAATGACCAAAGTAACTTGGCCTTTCCCCTCGATTCTCTTGCAGATGGAGAAGCTGTGAGACATGAAGACACTGCCACACAGTGGGGTGCGGCAGGAGGAGATAATCCATCTGCCAGCCATGCCGCCTTTCCCAAGGCAGGCAGCGACTCAGGCAGCAGCACCCAAGCAAGTGCCTGCAGCACAGACATTATCATCTGAAAGGGTCACTTGCAAGCTGCCCCCTCTACAAGCAACAGCCTCTGCATCTTCAGCTGCAGGAAGGGCAAAGGCATTGGGCACAGAGGCCCACAGCCACCAAGAGCTTCTGCCACCTCTTCCGTGCATCTCTGGTGACAGGGACAAGGCAGTGAGGGGCAAGGCTTTGTCCCTTGGGCAGACCTCCCAGGAACAAAGGACGCAGAACACCACCTCTCCTCACAGCAGTGCCTCAAAATTTGAAGAAGAGCCGGCACCCTGCCCCACACAGCCCCACAGACTCTTTCACAGCACTGTGGGACACAGCACAGTCCCTCGTGTTTGAAGTCCTGGCGAAGACGATGGCTAAAAGCTGGGAACACGGCAAACGACTGGCAGCACTGGAGGGCCTGGCACACACAGGTTGCAAAGTGACACCAACAAGAGCAGTCGAAGTCCAGAAACACATGGACAGCAGGTGACGACTGCTCTGCCAGGGCATCATCACCAGGCAAGTTCAGGAACAACGGCTGCCAGCTGAGCCCCTATACCAGCCAGTCCAGGCCGAGGTGAGAAGCAAGGGCAGCAGGGACAGATACACATCAAAGCCAGGCAGTGGAGTGGCAAGGATGAGACAAGCCAGGGCCAGGGCAGGAAGGAAAGTGGTCCTGTGGGTTCGGATGAAGAGGAAGAGATTGTCATCTTCAAGTCCTGGATCAACCCCAGGTTCCCCAGCCTCTTTGAGGACCCACAGGCCTTTCCCCAGGAAGAGGGCAGCTCAGCCAGGAGCGCGCACAGGGAGGCTGCAGCACAATAAGCAGAACCCCCAACAAGTGCCTCTCTTGGCTCATTGGAGCCCACGGACACTGCACCACCAGCTGCTCCCCTGGCAGAAGGTCCAGGGGAAGGGAGGCACAGCACGCCTCTCACTGCAACAGTACCGGCGGAGAGCAGGCCAGCAAGTCCTCCATCAGCCCCTGCTTTTGAAGATGAGGGGAACAGAGCGCCTCCCCCCATTCCAGTGTCTCGAGACTCAAAGCCATCAGCCTGTCCCATCCCCAGTGAGCACAGCACGTTGGCGATGGTTGAGAGCCAGGGACATGGCCAAAATGCCTCCAGTGTCTCTGATGAATATCTGTATGAAACAGCCCAGATCATTGTCTCTGCAGTCCTACTCCATTCTGTAGCCATCATCCAGGGAGCCACGATCAAGGCACCAACTGCTCCCTCGGCCACAGGGCACAGGGTGATTCCTCTAACAGCAGAGCCTGTAGACTGTGAACCTTCAGCATCTGCTTTAGCTGGAGGTCCTGTGGGGGAGACCAGCAAAGGCCCTCTCACAGCAGAAGCAGCACCAGGAGAAGGAGACGTGGATTCTCCCTGAGCTGCTGACCCTGTGGGAGAAGCCAGTGAAGCCGCTCTTGCTCAAGCAGCAGCACCAGAGGAAGAAGAAGTGGCTTCTCCTTGGGCTGGAGGCCCTGTTTCGGAAGCCAGCGAAGCCACTCTCGCTGCAAGGTTTCCTTCAGTACAAAGTAAAAGAAAGGCCACTTGGGTCTAGAAGCCGCCCGCCATCACTGACAGCCATGCTGGGAACAGCCCAAGGCCTCAGCCAGCTTGTGGCTCGGGGGGAAAACAGAACTTCAAAATGGCCGCCAGTGCTGACAGGGAATGTATCGGGAGCCGCCCTGTCAGGAAGAGGCATTTCTCTCTCTGTTCACTAAGGCAGCATCTCTCTTGTAGGGCCACCAGTGAGCTGGTGAAAGAAGAAAGAAGCAATGTACTGTCTACAGCAGAGCCTGTAGACTGTACACCCTCAGCCTCTGCCTTGGCTGGAGGCCCTGTGGGGGAGAGCAGTGAAGCCCCTCTCAGTGCAGAAGCAGCACCACGAGTAGGAGAAGTGGCTTCTCCCTCGGCTGGAGGCCCTGCGTGGGACACCAAGGAAGCTGTTCTCTCTGAAGCAGCAGCTTCAGCGTCCTCTTCACAGGCCTTTCCCCAGGAAGTGTGCAGCTCATCCAACTCCTCCCTCAGCCACAGGGCACAGGGTGCCTCCTCCCACAGCAGAGCCTGTAGACTGTACCTCCTCAGCCTCTGCCTTGGCTGCAGGCCCTGTGGGAGAAACAAGCAAAGCCCCTCTCACTGCAGCAGCAGCTCCACGAGAAGAAGTGACTTCTCACGGATCGGAACTCCGCGCTCGCTTCGCAGCGATGCTGCGTCTCACTCCCACAGCACAATCACGCGATCACGCAGAGAGGCCCCTTAAACTTCTCATTCATGCTACAAGGATATATCACTTAGAACAATAACCAGACTATTTTGTTTTGTCTCTGGCAGAGTTCCTCGAGGAGTCACTCACTTCACAACAATACTTTGGCTCAAACACATACACATATACTTCCTTGCTGGTGCAGCTACTGCTGCCTCCGGTGCAATATTAGGATTAGAGGGAGCATAACTTGATTCCTCCTCCAAAAAAGGAGTCTTATTGTTTACATATAAACTTAAAGCCGGAATTTCCATCAGACCCGCATTGTGGCCAAAATAGTGAAGTTCCTTTTAATGGCTTTTCAGGCCAGACAATTAGACAATATCTAACCATTGCTTTTTTTTTTTTTTTTCTTTTTCGCTAGTTTTTGGGTTGTTTTTCCAATTCCTTTTCTTTCTCCCCAAAGGACTACCTTTACGCACAATTCCGAGGATTCTGCTTCTGAAGATCTCCAAGGATGGAGGCTCCACAACCCCTCTGGGCAACCAGTTCCAGCAAATACAACCTGTTCCAGCAGCAGAGCGTACAGGAGCAGCGCCAGGTGAGGCTCAGGGAGCGAGACAGGGACAGCAGCGTGACGGGACGGCACGGAGAGCACCAGGATGAGGAGAACAGTTCTGGAGCAAGCCGGCCAGCTGGCCCTGAGCACCTCCGGCCTGGACGCAGTTATTCCCAAACCTGGGGTTTCTCCATGAAGAGCCGACCCCCAGGACAGCCAAAGCCCACAGGGCCCTGGCATTTCTGTGCCCAGAGGCACAAAGAGCAGCGTGGCCTAATTCAACCTGGCTGTCCGCAACCAGGAGCTGTCTCCATCGTCCCTCCATGCGGACAGGCAGCCAGTGCGGTCGTGCCCAGAGAGCGTGCGTCACACTGGCAGCTGCCACACAGAGTCGGGAGCCCCAGGAAGGTTTGATGCAACATCTTTGGCAGCCCTGGCAGCCTCCGACAAGCAGGCAGCACTTGCAGGAGGAGACAGGAAGGGCATTACCCTGGCAAGCCGAGCCCCGCTGTGCGTGGTCAGCTGCCAGGGCATGAATGGGGCCACTGCAGGGCAGCTCACAAAAGCACTTCTACAGGGACGTGGAGAGGAATGGCAGAAATGACCAAAGTAACTTGGCCTTTCCCCTCGATTCTCTTGCAGATGGAGAAGCTGTGAGACATGAAGACACTGCCACACAGTGGGGTGCGGCAGGAGGAGATAATCCATCTGCCAGCCATGCCGCCTTTCCCAAGGCAGGCAGCGACTCAGGCAGCAGCACCCAAGCAAGTGCCTGCAGCACAGACATTATCATCTGAAAGGGTCACTTGCAAGCTGCCCCCTCTACAAGCAACAGCCTCTGCATCTTCAGCTGCAGGAAGGGCAAAGGCATTGGGCACAGAGGCCCACAGCCACCAAGAGCTTCTGCCACCTCTTCCGTGCATCTCTGGTGACAGGGACAAGGCAGTGAGGGGCAAGGCTTTGTCCCTTGGGCAGACCTCCCAGGAACAAAGGACGCAGAACACCACCTCTCCTCACAGCAGTGCCTCAAAATTTGAAGAAGAGCCGGCACCCTGCCCCACACAGCCCCACAGACTCTTTCACAGCACTGTGGGACACAGCACAGTCCCTCGTGTTTGAAGTCCTGGCGAAGACGATGGCTAAAAGCTGGGAACACGGCAAACGACTGGCAGCACTGGAGGGCCTGGCACACACAGGTTGCAAAGTGACACCAACAAGAGCAGTCGAAGTCCAGAAACACATGGACAGCAGGTGACGACTGCTCTGCCAGGGCATCATCACCAGGCAAGTTCAGGAACAATGGCTGCCAGCTGAGCCCCTATACCAGCCAGTCCAGGCCGAGGTGAGAAGCAAGGGCAGCAGGGACAGATACACATCAAAGCCAGGCAGTGGAGTGGCAAGGATGAGACAAGCCAGGGCCAGGGCAGGAAGGAAAGTGGTCCTGTGGGTTCGGATGAAGAGGAAAAGATTGTCATCTTCAAGTCCTGGATCAACCCCAGGTTCCCCAGCCTCTTTGAGGACCCACAGGCCTTTCCCCAGGAAGAGGGCAGCTCAGCCAGGAGCGCGCACAGGGAGGCTGCAGCACAATAAGCAGAACCCCCAACAAGTGCCTCTCTTGGCTCATTGGAGCCCACGGACACTGCACCACCAGCTGCTCCCCTGGCAGAAGGTCCAGGGGAAGGGAGGCACAGCACGCCTCTCACTGCAACAGTACCGGCGGAGAGCAGGCCAGCAAGTCCTCCATCAGCCCCTGCTTTTGAAGATGAGGGGAACAGAGCGCCTCCCCCCATTCCAGTGTCTCGAGACTCAAAGCCATCAGCCTGTCCCATCCCCAGTGAGCACAGCACGTTGGCGATGGTTGAGAGCCAGGGACATGGCCAAAATGCCTCCAGTGTCTCTGATGAATATCTGTATGAAACAGCCCAGATCATTGTCTCTGCAGTCCTACTCCATTCTGTAGCCATCATCCAGGGAGCCACGATCAAGGCACCAACTGCTCCCTCGGCCACAGGGCACAGGGTGATTCCTCTAACAGCAGAGCCTGTAGACTGTGAATCTTCAGCATCTGCTTTAGCTGGAGGTCCTGTGGGGGAGACCAGCAAAGGCCCTCTCACAGCAGAAGCAGCACCAGGAGAAGGAGACGTGGATTCTCCCTGAGCTGCTGACCCTGTGGGAGAAGCCAGTGAAGCCGCTCTTGCTCAAGCAGCAGCACCAGAGGAAGAAGAAGTGGCTTCTCCTTGGGCTGGAGGCCCTGTTTCGGAAGCCAGCGAAGCCACTCTCGCTGCAAGGTTTCCTTCAGTACGAAGTAAAAGAAAGGCCACTTGGGTCTAGAAGCCGCCCGCCATCACTGACAGCCATGCTGGGAACAGCCCAAGGCCTCAGCCAGCTTGTGGCTCGGGGGGAAAACAGAACTTCAAAATGGCCGCCAGCGCTGACAGGGAATGTATCGGGAGCCGCCCTGTCAGGAAGAGGCATTTCTCTCTCTGTTCACTAAGGCAGCATCTCTCTTGTAGGGCCACCAGTGAGCTGGTGAAAGAAGAAAGAAGCAATGTACTGTCTACAGCAGAGCCTGTAGACTGTACACCCTCAGCCTCTGCCTTGGCTGGAGGCCCTGTGGGGGAGAGCAGTGAAGCCCCTCTCAGTGCAGAAGCAGCACCACGAGTAGGAGAAGTGGCTTCTCCCTCGGCTGGAGGCCCTGCGTGGGACACCAAGGAAGCTGTTCTCTCTGAAGCAGCAGCTTCAGCGTCCTCTTCACAGGCCTTTCCCCAGGAAGTGTGCAGCTCATCCAACTCCTCCCTCAGCCACAGGGCACAGGGTGCCTCCTCCCACAGCAGAGCCTGTAGACTGTACCTCCTCAGCCTCTGCCTTGGCTGCAGGCCCTGTGGGAGAAACAAGCAAAGCCCCTCTCACTGCAGCAGCAGCTCCACGAGAAGAAGTGACTTCTCACGGATCGGAACTCCGCGCTCGCTTCGCAGCGATGCTGCGTCTCACTCCCACAGCACAATCACGCGATCACGCAGAGAGGCCCCTTAAACTTCTCATTCATGCTACAAGGATATATCACTTAGAACAATAACCAGACTATTTTGTTTTGTCTCTGGCAGAGTTCCTCGAGGAGTCACTCACTTCACAACAATACTTTGGCTCAAACACATACACATATACTTCCTTGCTGGTGCAGCTACTGCTGCCTCCGGTGCAATATTAGGATTAGAGGGAGCATAACTTGATTCCTCCTCCAAAAAAGGAGTCTTATTGTTTACATATAAACTTAAAGCCGGAATTTCCATCAGACCCGCATTGTGGCCAAAATAGTGAAGTTCCTTTTAATGGCTTTTCAGGCCAGACAATTAGACAATATCTAACCATTGCTTTTTTTTTTTTTTTTTTTCTTTTTCGCTAGTTTTTGGGTTGTTTTTCCAATTCCTTTTCTTTCTCCCCAAAGGACTACCTTTACGCACAATTCCGAGGATTCTGCTTCTGAAGATCTCCAAGGATGGAGGCTCCACAACCCCTCTGGGCAACCAGTTCAAGCAAATACAACCTGTTCCAGCAGCAGAGTGTACAGGAGCAGCGCCAGGTGAGGCTCAGGGAGCGAGACAGGGACAGCAGCGTGACGGGACGGCACGGAGAGCACCAGGATGAGGAGAACGGTTCTGGAGCAAGCCGGCCAGCTGGCCCTGAGCACCTCCGGCCTGGACGCAGTTATTCCCAAACCTGGGGTTTCTCCATGAAGAGCCGACCCCCAGGACAGCCAAAGCCCACAGGGCCCTGGCATTTCTGTGCCCAGAGGCACAAAGAGCAGCGTGGCCTAATTCAACCTGGCTGTCCGCAACCAGGAGCTGTCTCCATCGTCCCTCCATGCGGACAGGCAGCCAGTGCGGTCGTGCCCAGAGAGCGTGCGTCACACTGGCAGCTGCCACACAGAGTCGGGAGCCCCAGGAAGGTTTGATGCAACATCTTTGGCAGCCCTGGCAGCCTCCGACGAGCAGGCAGCACTTGCAGGAGGAGACAGGAAGGGCATTACCCTGGCAAGCCGAGCCCCGCTGTGCGTGGTCAGCTGCCAGGGCATGAATGGGGCCACTGCAGGGCAGCTCACAAAAGCACTTCTACAGGGACGTGGAGAGGAATGGCAGAAATGACCAAAGTAACTTGGCCTTTCCCCTCGATTCTCTTGCAGATGGAGAAGCTGTGAGACATGAAGACACTGCCACACAGTGGGGTGCGGCAGGAGGAGATAATCCATCTGCCAGCCATGCCGCCTTTCCCAAGGCAGGCAGCGACTCAGGCAGCAGCACCCAAGCAAGTGCCTGCAGCACAGACATTATCATCTGAAAGGGTCACTTGCAAGCTGCCCCCTCTACAAGCAACAGCCTCTGCATCTTCAGCTGCAGGAAGGGCAAAGGCATTGGGCACAGAGGCCCACAGCCACCAAGAGCTTCTGCCACCTCTTCCGTGCATCTCTGGTGACAGGGACAAGGCAGTGAGGGGCAAGGCTTTGTCCCTTGGGCAGACCTCCCAGGAACAAAGGACGCAGAACACCACCTCTCCTCACAGCAGTGCCTCAAAATTTGAAGAAGAGCCGGCACCCTGCCCCACACAGCCCCACAGACTCTTTCACAGCACTGTGGGACACAGCACAGTCCCTCGTGTTTGAAGTCCTGGCGAAGACGATGGCTAAAAGCTGGGAACACGGCAAACGACTGGCAGCACTGGAGGGCCTGGCACACACAGGTTGCAAAGTGACACCAACAAGAGCAGTCGAAGTCCAGAAACACATGGACAGCAGGTGACGACTGCTCTGCCAGGGCATCATCACCAGGCAAGTTCAGGAACAACGGCTGCCAGCTGAGCCCCTATACCAGCCAGTCCAGGCCGAGGTGAGAAGCAAGGGCAGCAGGGACAGATACACATCAAAGCCAGGCAGTGGAGTGGCAAGGATGAGACAAGCCAGGGCCAGGGCAGGAAGGAAAGTGGTCCTGTGGGTTCGGATGAAGAGGAAGAGATTGTCATCTTCAAGTCCTGGATCAACCCCAGGTTCCCCAGCCTCTTTGAGGACCCACAGGCCTTTCCCCAGGAAGAGGGCAGCTCAGCCAGGAGCGCGCACAGGGAGGCTGCAGCACAATAAGCAGAACCCCCAACAAGTGCCTCTCTTGGCTCATTGGACACTGAAACATCGCCTGCTTGCCTGGCAGAGAGGCACGGCATGCCTCTCACCGCAACACAACCGTCAGAGAGCAGGCCAGCAAGTTGTCCATCAGCCCCTGCTTTGGAAGACGAGGGCTACAGAGCGCCTCCCCAGACACGTGGGGCTCAAGAGTCAAAGCTATCAGCCTGCCCCACTCCCATCGAGCACAGCACTGCAGTGATGGTTGAGAGCCAGGGACGTGCCCAACATGCCTCCAGTGCCTGTGATGAAGATCTGCATGAAACAGCCCGGACCCTGGTTTCCGCAGTCCTAAGACAAGCTGTAGCCATGAGCCGGGGAGCCACGAGCAAGGCACCAACTGCTCCCTTGGCCACAGGACCCAGGGTGCCTCCTCCCACTGCAGAGCCTGCAGACTCTGCATCCTCAGCATCTGCCTTGGCTGGAGCACTGGGGGACCTGGCACACACGGGGTGCACAGTGACAGCAACAAGATCAGCCGGGGTCCAGACAGACGCGGAGAGCAGGTGGACCACTGCTCTGCCAGGGCCTGATCCCCAGCTATGTGCAGGAAGAATGGCTGCAAGCAGAGACCCGGCACCAGCTAGCCCAGACAGGGGTGAGAAGCAAGGGCAACAGAGAGAGCAACATGTCAAACCCAGGCAGGGGAGTGGCGACAAGGCGACAAGCCAGGGCTGGGGCAGGAAGGAAAGTGGTCCTGTGGGTTCGGATGAAGAGGAAGAAATGGTCATCTTCACCTCCTGGATCAACCCCAGGCTCCCCAGCCTCTTCCAGGACCCACAGGCCTTTCCCCACACATAGGGCAGTTCACCCAGCAGCGTAGACTGCAAGGCTGCAGCAGAAGAAGCAGAACACCCGACAAGCGCCTCTCTTGGCTCACTGGAGCCCACGGACACTGCACCGTCAGCTGCTTCCGTGGCTGAATGTCCAGGGGAAGAGAGGTACGGCACGCCTCTCACGGGAATAAAACTGGCAGAGAGCAGGCCAGCAGGTCCTCCGTTAGCCCCTGCTTGAGAAGGTGAGGGCTACAGAGCGCCTCCCCCCACACCAGTGTCTCAGGACTCAAAGCCATCAGCCTGTCCCCTCCCCAGCGAGCACAGCACTGCGGCAATGGCTGAGACCCAGGGAAGCGACCAACATGCCTGCAGTGCCTGTGACGAAGACCTTTATGACAGCCCAGATCATCGTCTCTGCAGTCCTACACCATGCTGTAGCCACGAGCCAGGGAACCACGAGCAAGGCAACAAATCTCCCTCGGCCACAGGGCCCAGGGTGCCTCCTTCCACAGCAGAGCCTGCAGCGTCTATATCCTCAGCATCTGCTTTAGCTGGAGGCCCTCCTGGGAAGGCCAATGAAGCCCCTCTTGCTCAAGCAGCAGCACCAGAGGAAGAAGAAGTGGCTTCTCCCTGGGCTGGAGGCCCTGTGTGGGAAGCCACGAAGCCACTCTCGCTGCAAGGTTTCCTTCAGTACGAAGGAAAGGAAAGGTCTCTTGGGTCTAGGTCGCCCGCCATCACTGACGGCCAGGCTGGGGACAGCCCAAGGCCTCAGCCAGCTTGTGGCACAGCGGGAAACCAGAACTGCAAACTGGCAGCCAGGGCTGTCAGAGGATGGGTCGGGAGCTGCCCAGTCAGGGAGAGGCGTTCCGATCTCTGTTCACTAAGGCAGCATCTCTCTTGTAGGGCCACCAGTGAGCTGAGCAACCCGGGGCCAAAAGCCACCGCTCACCACCTCTCAGCACAGCAATGTCCCAAAATTGGAAGAAGAGTTAGCACCCTGCCCCACGCAGCCCTGCAGCTCCTGCCGAGGACATGGAAGGCCAAGTAAAGGCCTCCGTCTCCAGGGGCATTAGCAATGCCATAGCCTGCAACGAGGGAGCCACGAGGCAGCCAAAGCTTTCTGCTTTGTGCAGAGGTCCCAGGAGCAAAGGCCACACAACACCACCTCTCCTAACAACAGTGCCCCAAAATTTGAAGAAGAGTCATCACCCTGCCAAAAACAGCCCTGCAGAACGTGCCAGAGAAATGGAAGACCAGGTAAAAGCCTTAGTCTCCCGTGTCTTTAGCAATGCAATAGCCCGCAACGAGAGACCTATAAGGGAGGCAACGCTTTCTCCCTTGGACAGAGGCCCCAGGAGCAAAGGCTGCAAAACATCACCTCTCCTCACAGCAGTGCCCGAAAATTTGAAGAAGAGTCAGCACTCGTCCAAAAAAAAGCCCTGCAGCCACTGCCAAGGACATAGAAGACCCAGTAAAGGCCTTCATCTCCAGGGGCATTAGCAGTGCCGTAGCCTGCAACGAGGAATCTATGAGGGAGGCAAGGCTTTTGCCCTGGGCAGAGGACTTACAAGCAGAGGCCACAGGACATCACCTCTCGTCACATCAGTGCCCCAAAATTTGAAGAAGAGTCAGCACCGTGCAAAAAACAGCCCTGCAGCCCCTGCCAAAGAAATGGAAGACCAAGTAAACATCTTCGTCCTCAGTGCCATTAGCAATGCCATTGCCTGCAACGAGGGAGCCATGAGGGAGGCAATGCTTTCTCCCTTGGACAGACGTCCCAGGATCAAAGGCCACAGGACACCACCTCTTCCCACAGCAGTGCCCCAGAATTTGAGAAGAGTGAGCACCCTGCCCCACACAGCCCCACAGACTCTTTCACAGCACTGTGGGACACAGCACAGTCCCTCGTGTTTGAAGTCCTGGCGAAGACGATGGCTAAAAGCTGGGAACACGGCAAACGACTGGCAGCACTGGGGGGCCTGGCACACGCAGGTTGCAAAGTGACACCAACAAGAGCAGTCGAAGTCCAGAAACACATGGACAGCAGGTGACGACTGCTCTGCCAGGGCATCATCACCAGGCAAGTTCAGGAACAACGGCTGCCAGCTGAGCCCCTATACCAGCCAGTCCAGGCCGAGGTGAGAAGCAAGGGCAACACAGAGAGCAAAATGTCAAATCCAGGTAGGGGAGCGGCAACGAGGGAACAAGCCAGGGCAGGAAAGAAAGCGGTCCTTTGGGATGGGATGAAGAGGAAGAAATTATCATCTTCGACTCCTAGATCAACCCCAGGTTCCCCAGCCTCTTCCAGGAACCACAGCCCTTTCCCCAGGAAGAGGGCAGCTCATTCAGCAGTGTGGACAGGGAGGCTGCAGTAGAAGTAGCAGAACAACCAACAAGCGCCTCTCTTGGCTCATTGGAGCCCACGGACACTGCACCACCAGCTGCTCCCCTGGCAGAAGGTCCAGGGGAAGGGAGGCACAGCACGCCTCTCACTGCAACAGTACCGGCGGAGAGCAGGCCAGCAAGTCCTCCATCAGCCCCTGCTTTTGAAGATGAGGGGAACAGAGCGCCTCCCCCCATTCCAGTGTCTCGAGACTCAAAGCCATCAGCCTGTCCCATCCCCAGTGAGCACAGCACGTTGGCGATGGTTGAGAGCCAGGGACATGGCCAAAATGCCTCCAGTGTCTCTGATGAATATCTGTATGAAACAGCCCAGATCATTGTCTCTGCAGTCCTACTCCATTCTGTAGCCATCATCCAGGGAGCCACGATCAAGGCACCAACTGCTCCCTCGGCCACAGGGCACAGGGTGATTCCTCTAACAGCAGAGCCTGTAGACTGTGAATCTTCAGCATCTGCTTTAGCTGGAGGTCCTGTGGGGGAGACCAGCAAAGGCCCTCTCACAGCAGAAGCAGCACCAGGAGAAGGAGACGTGGATTCTCCCTGAGCTGCTGACCCTGTGGGAGAAGCCAGTGAAGCCGCTCTTGCTCAAGCAGCAGCACCAGAGGAAGAAGAAGTGGCTTCTCCTTGGGCTGGAGGCCCTGTTTCGGAAGCCAGCGAAGCCACTCTCGCTGCAAGGTTTCCTTCAGTACGAAGTAAAAGAAAGGCCACTTGGGTCTAGAAGCCGCCCGCCATCACTGACAGCCATGCTGGGAACAGCCCAAGGCCTCAGCCAGCTTGTGGCTCGGGGGGAAAACAGAACTTCAAAATGGCCGCCAGTGCTGACAGGGAATGTATCGGGAGCCGCCCTGTCAGGAAGAGGCATTTCTCTCTCTGTTCACTAAGGCAGCATCTCTCTTGTAGGGCCACCAGTGAGCTGGTGAAAGAAGAAAGAAGCAATGTACTGTCTACAGCAGAGCCTGTAGACTGTACACCCTCAGCCTCTGCCTTGGCTGGAGGCCCTGTGGGGGAGAGCAGTGAAGCCCCTCTCAGTGCAGAAGCAGCACCACGAGTAGGAGAAGTGGCTTCTCCCTCGGCTGGAGGCCCTGCGTGGGACACCAAGGAAGCTGTTCTCTCTGAAGCAGCAGCTTCAGCGTCCTCTTCACAGGCCTTTCCCCAGGAAGTGTGCAGCTCATCCAACTCCTCCCTCAGCCACAGGGCACAGGGTGCCTCCTCCCACAGCAGAGCCTGTAGACTGTACCTCCTCAGCCTCTGCCTTGGCTGCAGGCCCTGTGGGAGAAACAAGCAAAGCCCCTCTCACTGCAGCAGCAGCTCCACGAGAAGAAGTGACTTCTCACGGATCGGAACTCCGCGCTCGCTTCGCAGCGATGCTGCGTCTCACTCCCACAGCACAATCACGCGATCACGCAGAGAGGCCCCTTAAACTTCTCATTCATGCTACAAGGATATATCACTTAGAACAATAACCAGACTATTTTGTTTTGTCTCTGGCAGAGTTCCTCGAGGAGTCACTCACTTCACAACAATACTTTGGCTCAAACACATACACATATACTTCCTTGCTGGTGCAGCTACTGCTGCCTCCGGTGCAATATTAGGATTAGAGGGAGCATAACTTGATTCCTCCTCCAAAAAAGGAGTCTTATTGTTTACATATAAACTTAAAGCCGGAATTTCCATCAGACCCGCATTGTGGCCAAAATAGTGAAGTTCCTTTTAATGGCTTTTCAGGCCAGACAATTAGACAATATCTAACCATTGCTTTTTTTTTTTTTTTTTCTTTTTCGCTAGTTTTTGGGTTGTTTTTCCAATTCCTTTTCTTTCTCCCCAAAGGACTACCTTTACGCACAATTCCGAGGATTCTGCTTCTGAAGATCTCCAAGGATGGAGGCTCCACAACCCCTCTGGGCAACCAGTTCCAGCAAATACAACCTGTTCCAGCAGCAGAGCGTACAGGAGCAGCGCCAGGTGAGGCTCAGGGAGCGAGACAGGGACAGCAGCGTGACGGGACGGCACGGAGAGCACCAGGATGAGGAGAACAGTTCTGGAGCAAGCCGGCCAGCTGGCCCTGAGCACCTCCGGCCTGGACGCAGTTATTCCCAAACCTGGGGTTTCTCCATGAAGAGCCGACCCCCAGGACAGCCAAAGCCCACAGGGCCCTGGCATTTCTGTGCCCAGAGGCACAAAGAGCAGCGTGGCCTAATTCAACCTGGCTGTCCGCAACCAGGAGCTGTCTCCATCGTCCCTCCATGCGGACAGGCAGCCAGTGCGGTCGTGCCCAGAGAGCGTGCGTCACACTGGCAGCTGCCACACAGAGTCGGGAGCCCCAGGAAGGTTTGATGCAACATCTTTGGCAGCCCTGGCAGCCTCCGACGAGCAGGCAGCACTTGCAGGAGGAGACAGGAAGGGCATTACCCTGGCAAGCCGAGCCCCGCTGTGCGTGGTCAGCTGCCAGGGCATGAATGGGGCCACTGCAGGGCAGCTCACAAAAGCACTTCTACAGGGACGTGGAGAGGAATGGCAGAAATGACCAAAGTAACTTGGCCTTTCCCCTCGATTCTCTTGCAGATGGAGAAGCTGTGAGACATGAAGACACTGCCACACAGTGGGGTGCGGCAGGAGGAGATAATCCATCTGCCAGCCATGCCGCCTTTCCCAAGGCAGGCAGCGACTCAGGCAGCAGCACCCAAGCAAGTGCCTGCAGCACAGACATTATCATCTGAAAGGGTCACTTGCAAGCTGCCCCCTCTACAAGCAACAGCCTCTGCATCTTCAGCTGCAGGAAGGGCAAAGGCATTGGGCACAGAGGCCCACAGCCACCAAGAGCTTCTGCCACCTCTTCCGTGCATCTCTGGTGACAGGGACAAGGCAGTGAGGGGCAAGGCTTTGTCCCTTGGGCAGACCTCCCAGGAACAAAGGACGCAGAACACCACCTCTCCTCACAGCAGTGCCTCAAAATTTGAAGAAGAGCCGGCACCCTGCCCCACACAGCCCCACAGACTCTTTCACAGCACTGTGGGACACAGCACAGTCCCTCGTGTTTGAAGTCCTGGCGAAGACGATGGCTAAAAGCTGGGAACACGGCAAACGACTGGCAGCACTGGGGGGCCTGGCACACACAGGTTGCAAAGTGACACCAACAAGAGCAGTCGAAGTCCAGAAACACATGGACAGCAGGTGACGACTGCTCTGCCAGGGCATCATCACCAGGCAAGTTCAGGAACAACGGCTGCCAGCTGAGCCCCTATACCAGCCAGTCCAGGCCGAGGTGAGAAGCAAGGGCAGCAGGGACAGATACACATCAAAGCCAGGCAGTGGAGTGGCAAGGATGAGACAAGCCAGGGCCAGGGCAGGAAGGAAAGTGGTCCTGTGGGTTCGGATGAAGAGGAAGAGATTGTCATCTTCAAGTCCTGGATCAACCCCAGGTTCCCCAGCCTCTTTGAGGACCCACAGGCCTTTCCCCAGGAAGAGGGCAGCTCAGCCAGGAGCGCGCACAGGGAGGCTGCAGCACAATAAGCAGAACCCCCAACAAGTGCCTCTCTTGGCTCATTGGACACTGAAACATCGCCTGCTTGCCTGGCAGAGAGGCACGGCATGCCTCTCACCGCAACACAACCGTCAGAGAGCAGGCCAGCAAGTTGTCCATCAGCCCCTGCTTTGGAAGACGAGGGCTACAGAGCGCCTCCCCAGACACGTGGGGCTCAAGAGTCAAAGCTATCAGCCTGCCTCTCTCCCATCGAGCACAGCACTGCAGTGATGGTTGAGAGCCAGGGACGTGCCCAACATGCCTCCAGTGCCTGTGATGAAGATCTGCATGAAACAGCCCGGACCCTGGTTTCCGCAGTCCTAAGACAAGCTGTAGCCATGAGCCGGGGAGCCACGAGCAAGGCACCAACTGCTCCCTTGGCCACAGGACCCAGGGTGCCTCCTCCCACTGCAGAGCCTGCAGACTCTGCATCCTCAGCATCTGCCTTGGCTGGAGCACTGGGGGACCTGGCACACACGGGGTGCACAGTGACAGCAACAAGATCAGCCGGGGTCCAGACAGACGCGGAGAGCAGGTGGACCACTGCTCTGCCAGGGCCTGATCCCCGGCTATGTGCAGGAAGAATGGCTGCAAGCAGAGACCCGGCACCAGCTAGCCCAGACAGGGGTGAGAAGCAAGGGCAACAGAGAGAGCAACATGTCAAACCCAGGCAGGGGAGTGGCGACAAGGCGACAAGCCAGGGCTGGGGCAGGAAGGAAAGTGGTCCTGTGGGTTCGGATGAAGAGGAAGAAATGGTCATCTTCACCTCCTGGATCAACCCCAGGCTCCCCAGCCTCTTCCAGGACCCACAGGCCTTTCCCCACACATAGGGCAGTTCACCCAGCAGCGTAGACTGCAAGGCTGCAGCAGAAGAAGCAGAACACCCGACAAGCGCCTCTCTTGGCTCACTGGAGCCCACGGACACTGCACCGTCAGCTGCTTCCGTGGCTGAATGTCCAGGGGAAGAGAGGTACGGCACGCCTCTCACGGGAATAAAACTGGCAGAGAGCAGGCCAGCAGGTCCTCCGTTAGCCCCTGCTTGAGAAGGTGAGGGCTACAGAGCGCCTCCCCCCACACCAGTGTCTCAGGACTCAAAGCCATCAGCCTGTCCCCTCCCCAGCGAGCACAGCACTGCGGCAATGGCTGAGACCCAGGGAAGCGACCAACATGCCTGCAGTGCCTGTGACGAAGACCTTTATGACAGCCCAGATCATCGTCTCTGCAGTCCTACACCATGCTGTAGCCACGAGCCAGGGAACCACGAGCAAGGCAACAAATCTCCCTCGGCCACAGGGCCCAGGGTGCCTCCTTCCACAGCAGAGCCTGCAGCGTCTATATCCTCAGCATCTGCTTTAGCTGGAGGCCCTCCTGGGAAGGCCAATGAAGCCCCTCTTGCTCAAGCAGCAGCACCAGAGGAAGAAGAAGTGGCTTCTCCCTGGGCTGGAGGCCCTGTGTGGGAAGCCACGAAGCCACTCTCGCTGCAAGGTTTCCTTCAGTACGAAGGAAAGGAAAGGTCTCTTGGGTCTAGGTCGCCCGCCATCACTGACGGCCAGGCTGGGGACAGCCCAAGGCCTCAGCCAGCTTGTGGCACAGCGGGAAACCAGAACTGCAAACTGGCAGCCAGGGCTGTCAGAGGATGGGTCGGGAGCTGCCCAGTCAGGGAGAGGCGTTCCGATCTCTGTTCACTAAGGCAGCATCTCTCTTGTAGGGCCACCAGTGAGCTGAGCAACCCGGGGCCAAAAGCCACCGCTCACCACCTCTCAGCACAGCAATGTCCCAAAATTGGAAGAAGAGTTAGCACCCTGCCCCACGCAGCCCTGCAGCTCCTGCCGAGGACATGGAAGGCCAAGTAAAGGCCTCCGTCTCCAGGGGCATTAGCAATGCCATAGCCTGCAACGAGGGAGCCACGAGGCAGCCAAAGCTTTCTGCTTTGTGCAGAGGTCCCAGGAGCAAAGGCCACACAACACCACCTCTCCTAACAACAGTGCCCCAAAATTTGAAGAAGAGTCATCACCCTGCCAAAAACAGCCCTGCAGAACGTGCCAGAGAAATGGAAGACCAGGTAAAAGCCTTAGTCTCCCGTGTCTTTAGCAATGCAATAGCCCGCAACGAGAGACCTATAAGGGAGGCAACGCTTTCTCCCTTGGACAGAGGCCCCAGGAGCAAAGGCTGCAAAACATCACCTCTCCTCACAGCAGTGCCCGAAAATTTGAAGAAGAGTCAGCACTCGTCCAAAAAAAAGCCCTGCAGCCACTGCCAAGGACATAGAAGACCCAGTAAAGGCCTTCATCTCCAGGGGCATTAGCAGTGCCGTAGCCTGCAACGAGGAATCTATGAGGGAGGCAAGGCTTTTGCCCTGGGCAGAGGACTTACAAGCAGAGGCCACAGGACATCACCTCTCGTCACATCA
The DNA here is from genome assembly GCF_964034855.1 of Anser brachyrhynchus. Taxonomy (NCBI): domain Eukaryota; kingdom Metazoa; phylum Chordata; class Aves; order Anseriformes; family Anatidae; genus Anser; species Anser brachyrhynchus. The sequence continues at coordinate 204,646,255 of NC_137694.1, read as the reverse complement.
GTGCCCCAAAATTTGAAGAAGAGTCAGCACCGTGCAAAAAACAGCCCTGCAGCCCCTGCCAAAGAAATGGAAGACCAAGTAAACATCTTCGTCCTCAGTGCCATTAGCAATGCCATTGCCTGCAACGAGGGAGCCATGAGGGAGGCAATGCTTTCTCCCTTGGACAGACGTCCCAGGATCAAAGGCCACAGGACACCACCTCTTCCCACAGCAGTGCCCCAGAATTTGAGAAGAGTGAGCACCCTGCCCCACACAGCCCCACAGACTCTTTCACAGCACTGTGGGACACAGCACAGTCCCTCGTGTTTGAAGTCCTGGCGAAGACGATGGCTAAAAGCTGGGAACACGGCAAACGACTGGCAGCACTGGGGGGCCTGGCACACACAGGTTGCAAAGTGACACCAACAAGAGCAGTCGAAGTCCAGAAACACATGGACAGCAGGTGACGACTGCTCTGCCAGGGCATCATCACCAGGCAAGTTCAGGAACAACGGCTGCCAGCTGAGCCCCTATACCAGCCAGTCCAGGCCGAGGTGAGAAGCAAAGGCAACACAGAGAGCAAAATGTCAAATCCAGGTAGGGGAGCGGCAACGAGGGAACAAGCCAGGGCAGGAAAGAAAGCGGTCCTTTGGGATGGGATGAAGAGGAAGAAATTATCATCTTCGACTCCTAGATCAACCCCAGGTTCCCCAGCCTCTTCCAGGAACCACAGCCCTTTCCCCAGGAAGATGGCAGCTCATTCAGCAGTGTGGACAGGGAGGCTGCAGTAGAAGTAGCAGAACAACCAACAAGCGCCTCTCTTGGCTCATTGGAGCCCACGGACACTGCACCACCAGCTGCTCCCCTGGCAGAAGGTCCAGGGGAAGGGAGGCACAGCACGCCTCTCACTGCAACAGTACCGGCGGAGAGCAGGCCAGCAAGTCCTCCATCAGCCCCTGCTTTTGAAGATGAGGGGAACAGAGCGCCTCCCCCCATTCCAGTGTCTCGAGACTCAAAGCCATCAGCCTGTCCCATCCCCAGTGAGCACAGCACGTTGGCGATGGTTGAGAGCCAGGGACATGGCCAAAATGCCTCCAGTGTCTCTGATGAATATCTGTATGAAACAGCCCAGATCATTGTCTCTGCAGTCCTACTCCATTCTGTAGCCATCATCCAGGGAGCCACGATCAAGGCACCAACTGCTCCCTCGGCCACAGGGCACAGGGTGATTCCTCTAACAGCAGAGCCTGTAGACTGTGAATCTTCAGCATCTGCTTTAGCTGGAGGTCCTGTGGGGGAGACCAGCAAAGGCCCTCTCACAGCAGAAGCAGCACCAGGAGAAGGAGACGTGGATTCTCCCTGAGCTGCTGACCCTGTGGGAGAAGCCAGTGAAGCCGCTCTTGCTCAAGCAGCAGCACCAGAGGAAGAAGAAGTGGCTTCTCCTTGGGCTGGAGGCCCTGTTTCGGAAGCCAGCGAAGCCACTCTCGCTGCAAGGTTTCCTTCAGTACGAAGTAAAAGAAAGGCCACTTGGGTCTAGAAGCCGCCCGCCATCACTGACAGCCATGCTGGGAACAGCCCAAGGCCTCAGCCAGCTTGTGGCTTGGGGGGAAAACAGAACTTCAAAATGGCCGCCAGTGCTGACAGGGAATGTATCGGGAGCCGCCCTGTCAGGAAGAGGCATTTCTCTCTCTGTTCACTAAGGCAGCATCTCTCTTGTAGGGCCACCAGTGAGCTGGTGAAAGAAGAAAGAAGCAATGTACTGTCTACAGCAGAGCCTGTAGACTGTACACCCTCAGCCTCTGCCTTGGCTGGAGGCCCTGTGGGGGAGAGCAGTGAAGCCCCTCTCAGTGCAGAAGCAGCACCACGAGTAGGAGAAGTGGCTTCTCCCTCGGCTGGAGGCCCTGCGTGGGACACCAAGGAAGCTGTTCTCTCTGAAGCAGCAGCTTCAGCGTCCTCTTCACAGGCCTTTCCCCAGGAAGTGTGCAGCTCATCCAACTCCTCCCTCAGCCACAGGGCACAGGGTGCCTCCTCCCACAGCAGAGCCTGTAGACTGTACCTCCTCAGCCTCTGCCTTGGCTGCAGGCCCTGTGGGAGAAACAAGCAAAGCCCCTCTCACTGCAGCAGCAGCTCCACGAGAAGAAGTGACTTCTCACGGATCGGAACTCCGCGCTCGCTTCGCAGCGATGCTGCGTCTCACTCCCACAGCACAATCACGCGATCACGCAGAGAGGCCCCTTAAACTTCTCATTCATGCTACAAGGATATATCACTTAGAACAATAACCAGACTATTTTGTTTTGTCTCTGGCAGAGTTCCTCGAGGAGTCACTCACTTCACAACAATACTTTGGCTCAAACACATACACATATACTTCCTTGCTGGTGCAGCTACTGCTGCCTCCGGTGCAATATTAGGATTAGAGGGAGCATAACTTGATTCCTCCTCCAAAAAAGGAGTCTTATTGTTTACATATAAACTTAAAGCCGGAATTTCCATCAGACCCGCATTGTGGCCAAAATAGTGAAGTTCCTTTTAATGGCTTTTCAGGCCAGACAATTAGACAATATCTAACCATTGCTTTTTTTTTTTTTTTTTCTTTTTCGCTAGTTTTTGGGTTGTTTTTCCAATTCCTTTTCTTTCTCCCCAAAGGACTACCTTTACGCACAATTCCGAGGATTCTGCTTCTGAAGATCTCCAAGGATGGAGGCTCCACAACCCCTCTGGGCAACCAGTTCCAGCAAATACAACCTGTTCCAGCAGCAGAGCGTACAGGAGCAGCGCCAGGTGAGGCTCAGGGAGCGAGACAGGGACAGCAGCGTGACGGGACGGCACGGAGAGCACCAGGATGAGGAGAACGGTTCTGGAGCAAGCCGGCCAGCTGGCCCTGAGCACCTCCGGCCTGGACGCAGTTATTCCCAAACCTGGGGTTTCTCCATGAAGAGCCGACCCCCAGGACAGCCAAAGCCCACAGGGCCCTGGCATTTCTGTGCCCAGAGGCACAAAGAGCAGCGTGGCCTAATTCAACCTGGCTGTCCGCAACCAGGAGCTGTCTCCATCGTCCCTCCATGCGGACAGGCAGCCAGTGCGGTCGTGCCCAGAGAGCGTGCGTCACACTGGCAGCTGCCACACAGAGTCGGGAGCCCCAGGAAGGTTTGATGCAACATCTTTGGCAGCCCTGGCAGCCTCCGACAAGCAGGCAGCACTTGCAGGAGGAGACAGGAAGGGCATTACCCTGGCAAGCCGAGCCCCGCTGTGCGTGGTCAGCTGCCAGGGCATGAATGGGGCCACTGCAGGGCAGCTCACAAAAGCACTTCTACAGGGACGTGGAGAGGAATGGCAGAAATGACCAAAGTAACTTGGCCTTTCCCCTCGATTCTCTTGCAGATGGAGAAGCTGTGAGACATGAAGACACTGCCACACAGTGGGGTGCGGCAGGAGGAGATAATCCATCTGCCAGCCATGCCGCCTTTCCCAAGGCAGGCAGCGACTCAGGCAGCAGCACCCAAGCAAGTGCCTGCAGCACAGACATTATCATCTGAAAGGGTCACTTGCAAGCTGCCCCCTCTACAAGCAACAGCCTCTGCATCTTCAGCTGCAGGAAGGGCAAAGGCATTGGGCACAGAGGCCCACAGCCACCAAGAGCTTCTGCCACCTCTTCCGTGCATCTCTGGTGACAGGGACAAGGCAGTGAGGGGCAAGGCTTTGTCCCTTGGGCAGACCTCCCAGGAACAAAGGACGCAGAACACCACCTCTCCTCACAGCAGTGCCTCAAAATTTGAAGAAGAGCCGGCACCCTGCCCCACACAGCCCCACAGACTCTTTCACAGCACTGTGGGACACAGCACAGTCCCTCGTGTTTGAAGTCCTGGCGAAGACGATGGCTAAAAGCTGGGAACACGGCAAACGACTGGCAGCACTGGAGGGCCTGGCACACACAGGTTGCAAAGTGACACCAACAAGAGCAGTCGAAGTCCAGAAACACATGGACAGCAGGTGACGACTGCTCTGCCAGGGCATCATCACCAGGCAAGTTCAGGAACAACGGCTGCCAGCTGAGCCCCTATACCAGCCAGTCCAGGCCGAGGTGAGAAGCAAGGGCAGCAGGGACAGATACACATCAAAGCCAGGCAGTGGAGTGGCAAGGATGAGACAAGCCAGGGCCAGGGCAGGAAGGAAAGTGGTCCTGTGGGTTCGGATGAAGAGGAAGAGATTGTCATCTTCAAGTCCTGGATCAACCCCAGGTTCCCCAGCCTCTTTGAGGACCCACAGGCCTTTCCCCAGGAAGAGGGCAGCTCAGCCAGGAGCGCGCACAGGGAGGCTGCAGCACAATAAGCAGAACCCCCAACAAGTGCCTCTCTTGGCTCATTGGACACTGAAACATCGCCTGCTTGCCTGGCAGAGAGGCACGGCATGCCTCTCACCGCAACACAACCGTCAGAGAGCAGGCCAGCAAGTTGTCCATCAGCCCCTGCTTTGGAAGACGAGGGCTACAGAGCGCCTCCCCAGACACGTGGGGCTCAAGAGTCAAAGCTATCAGCCTGCCCCACTCCCATCGAGCACAGCACTGCAGTGATGGTTGAGAGCCAGGGACGTGCCCAACATGCCTCCAGTGCCTGTGATGAAGATCTGCATGAAACAGCCCGGACCCTGGTTTCCGCAGTCCTAAGACAAGCTGTAGCCATGAGCCGGGGAGCCACGAGCAAGGCACCAACTGCTCCCTTGGCCACAGGACCCAGGGTGCCTCCTCCCACTGCAGAGCCTGCAGACTCTGCATCCTCAGCATCTGCCTTGGCTGGAGCACTGGGGGACCTGGCACACACGGGGTGCACAGTGACAGCAACAAGATCAGCCGGGGTCCAGACAGACGCGGAGAGCAGGTGGACCACTGCTCTGCCAGGGCCTGATCCCCAGCTATGTGCAGGAAGAATGGCTGCAAGCAGAGACCCGGCACCAGCTAGCCCAGACAGGGGTGAGAAGCAAGGGCAACAGAGAGAGCAACATGTCAAACCCAGGCAGGGGAGTGGCGACAAGGCGACAAGCCAGGGCTGGGGCAGGAAGGAAAGTGGTCCTGTGGGTTCGGATGAAGAGGAAGAAATGGTCATCTTCACCTCCTGGATCAACCCCAGGCTCCCCAGCCTCTTCCAGGACCCACAGGCCTTTCCCCACACATAGGGCAGTTCACCCAGCAGCGTAGACTGCAAGGCTGCAGCAGAAGAAGCAGAACACCCGACAAGCGCCTCTCTTGGCTCACTGGAGCCCACGGACACTGCACCGTCAGCTGCTTCCGTGGCTGAATGTCCAGGGGAAGAGAGGTACGGCACGCCTCTCACGGGAATAAAACTGGCAGAGAGCAGGCCAGCAGGTCCTCCGTTAGCCCCTGCTTGAGAAGGTGAGGGCTACAGAGCGCCTCCCCCCACACCAGTGTCTCAGGACTCAAAGCCATCAGCCTGTCCCCTCCCCAGCGAGCACAGCACTGCGGCAATGGCTGAGACCCAGGGAAGCGACCAACATGCCTGCAGTGCCTGTGACGAAGACCTTTATGACAGCCCAGATCATCGTCTCTGCAGTCCTACACCATGCTGTAGCCACGAGCCAGGGAACCACGAGCAAGGCAACAAATCTCCCTCGGCCACAGGGCCCAGGGTGCCTCCTTCCACAGCAGAGCCTGCAGCGTCTATATCCTCAGCATCTGCTTTAGCTGGAGGCCCTCCTGGGAAGGCCAATGAAGCCCCTCTTGCTCAAGCAGCAGCACCAGAGGAAGAAGAAGTGGCTTCTCCCTGGGCTGGAGGCCCTGTGTGGGAAGCCACGAAGCCACTCTCGCTGCAAGGTTTCCTTCAGTACGAAGGAAAGGAAAGGTCTCTTGGGTCTAGGTCGCCCGCCATCACTGACGGCCAGGCTGGGGACAGCCCAAGGCCTCAGCCAGCTTGTGGCACAGCGGGAAACCAGAACTGCAAACTGGCAGCCAGGGCTGTCAGAGGATGGGTCGGGAGCTGCCCAGTCAGGGAGAGGCGTTCCGATCTCTGTTCACTAAGGCAGCATCTCTCTTGTAGGGCCACCAGTGAGCTGAGCAACCCGGGGCCAAAAGCCACCGCTCACCACCTCTCAGCACAGCAATGTCCCAAAATTGGAAGAAGAGTTAGCACCCTGCCCCACGCAGCCCTGCAGCTCCTGCCGAGGACATGGAAGGCCAAGTAAAGGCCTCCGTCTCCAGGGGCATTAGCAATGCCATAGCCTGCAACGAGGGAGCCACGAGGCAGCCAAAGCTTTCTGCTTTGTGCAGAGGTCCCAGGAGCAAAGGCCACACAACACCACCTCTCCTAACAACAGTGCCCCAAAATTTGAAGAAGAGTCATCACCCTGCCAAAAACAGCCCTGCAGAACGTGCCAGAGAAATGGAAGACCAGGTAAAAGCCTTAGTCTCCCGTGTCTTTAGCAATGCAATAGCCCGCAACGAGAGACCTATAAGGGAGGCAACGCTTTCTCCCTTGGACAGAGGCCCCAGGAGCAAAGGCTGCAAAACATCACCTCTCCTCACAGCAGTGCCCGAAAATTTGAAGAAGAGTCAGCACTCGTCCAAAAAAAAGCCCTGCAGCCACTGCCAAGGACATAGAAGACCCAGTAAAGGCCTTCATCTCCAGGGGCATTAGCAGTGCCGTAGCCTGCAACGAGGAATCTATGAGGGAGGCAAGGCTTTTGCCCTGGGCAGAGGACTTACAAGCAGAGGCCACAGGACATCACCTCTCGTCACATCAGTGCCCCAAAATTTGAAGAAGAGTCAGCACCGTGCAAAAAACAGCCCTGCAGCCCCTGCCAAAGAAATGGAAGACCAAGTAAACATCTTCGTCCTCAGTGCCATTAGCAATGCCATTGCCTGCAACGAGGGAGCCATGAGGGAGGCAATGCTTTCTCCCTTGGACAGACGTCCCAGGATCAAAGGCCACAGGACACCACCTCTTCCCACAGCAGTGCCCCAGAATTTGAGAAGAGTGAGCACCCTGCCCCACACAGCCCCACAGACTCTTTCACAGCACTGTGGGACACAGCACAGTCCCTCGTGTTTGAAGTCCTGGCGAAGACGATGGCTAAAAGCTGGGAACACGGCAAACGACTGGCAGCACTGGGGGGCCTGGCACACGCAGGTTGCAAAGTGACACCAACAAGAGCAGTCGAAGTCCAGAAACACATGGACAGCAGGTGACGACTGCTCTGCCAGGGCATCATCACCAGGCAAGTTCAGGAACAACGGCTGCCAGCTGAGCCCCTATACCAGCCAGTCCAGGCCGAGGTGAGAAGCAAGGGCAACACAGAGAGCAAAATGTCAAATCCAGGTAGGGGAGCGGCAACGAGGGAACAAGCCAGGGCAGGAAAGAAAGCGGTCCTTTGGGATGGGATGAAGAGGAAGAAATTATCATCTTCGACTCCTAGATCAACCCCAGGTTCCCCAGCCTCTTCCAGGAACCACAGCCCTTTCCCCAGGAAGAGGGCAGCTCATTCAGCAGTGTGGACAGGGAGGCTGCAGTAGAAGTAGCAGAACAACCAACAAGCGCCTCTCTTGGCTCATTGGAGCCCACGGACACTGCACCACCAGCTGCTCCCCTGGCAGAAGGTCCAGGGGAAGGGAGGCACAGCACGCCTCTCACTGCAACAGTACCGGCGGAGAGCAGGCCAGCAAGTCCTCCATCAGCCCCTGCTTTTGAAGATGAGGGGAACAGAGCGCCTCCCCCCATTCCAGTGTCTCGAGACTCAAAGCCATCAGCCTGTCCCATCCCCAGTGAGCACAGCACGTTGGCGATGGTTGAGAGCCAGGGACATGGCCAAAATGCCTCCAGTGTCTCTGATGAATATCTGTATGAAACAGCCCAGATCATTGTCTCTGCAGTCCTACTCCATTCTGTAGCCATCATCCAGGGAGCCACGATCAAGGCACCAACTGCTCCCTCGGCCACAGGGCACAGGGTGATTCCTCTAACAGCAGAGCCTGTAGACTGTGAATCTTCAGCATCTGCTTTAGCTGGAGGTCCTGTGGGGGAGACCAGCAAAGGCCCTCTCACAGCAGAAGCAGCACCAGGAGAAGGAGACGTGGATTCTCCCTGAGCTGCTGACCCTGTGGGAGAAGCCAGTGAAGCCGCTCTTGCTCAAGCAGCAGCACCAGAGGAAGAAGAAGTGGCTTCTCCTTGGGCTGGAGGCCCTGTTTCGGAAGCCAGCGAAGCCACTCTCGCTGCAAGGTTTCCTTCAGTACGAAGTAAAAGAAAGGCCACTTGGGTCTAGAAGCCGCCCGCCATCACTGACAGCCATGCTGGGAACAGCCCAAGGCCTCAGCCAGCTTGTGGCTCGGGGGGAAAACAGAACTTCAAAATGGCCGCCAGTGCTGACAGGGAATGTATCGGGAGCCGCCCTGTCAGGAAGAGGCATTTCTCTCTCTGTTCACTAAGGCAGCATCTCTCTTGTAGGGCCACCAGTGAGCTGGTGAAAGAAGAAAGAAGCAATGTACTGTCTACAGCAGAGCCTGTAGACTGTACACCCTCAGCCTCTGCCTTGGCTGGAGGCCCTGTGGGGGAGAGCAGTGAAGCCCCTCTCAGTGCAGAAGCAGCACCACGAGTAGGAGAAGTGGCTTCTCCCTCGGCTGGAGGCCCTGCGTGGGACACCAAGGAAGCTGTTCTCTCTGAAGCAGCAGCTTCAGCGTCCTCTTCACAGGCCTTTCCCCAGGAAGTGTGCAGCTCATCCAACTCCTCCCTCAGCCACAGGGCACAGGGTGCCTCCTCCCACAGCAGAGCCTGTAGACTGTACCTCCTCAGCCTCTGCCTTGGCTGCAGGCCCTGTGGGAGAAACAAGCAAAGCCCCTCTCACTGCAGCAGCAGCTCCACGAGAAGAAGTGACTTCTCACGGATCGGAACTCCGCGCTCGCTTCGCAGCGATGCTGCGTCTCACTCCCACAGCACAATCACGCGATCACGCAGAGAGGCCCCTTAAACTTCTCATTCATGCTACAAGGATATATCACTTAGAACAATAACCAGACTATTTTGTTTTGTCTCTGGCAGAGTTCCTCGAGGAGTCACTCACTTCACAACAATACTTTGGCTCAAACACATACACATATACTTCCTTGCTGGTGCAGCTACTGCTGCCTCCGGTGCAATATTAGGATTAGAGGGAGCATAACTTGATTCCTCCTCCAAAAAAGGAGTCTTATTGTTTACATATAAACTTAAAGCCGGAATTTCCATCAGACCCGCATTGTGGCCAAAATAGTGAAGTTCCTTTTAATGGCTTTTCAGGCCAGACAATTAGACAATATCTAACCATTGCTTTTTTTTTTTTTTTTTCTTTTTCGCTAGTTTTTGGGTTGTTTTTCCAATTCCTTTTCTTTCTCCCCAAAGGACTACCTTTACGCACAATTCCGAGGATTCTGCTTCTGAAGATCTCCAAGGATGGAGGCTCCACAACCCCTCTGGGCAACCAGTTCCAGCAAATACAACCTGTTCCAGCAGCAGAGCGTACAGGAGCAGCGCCAGGTGAGGCTCAGGGAGCGAGACAGGGACAGCAGCGTGACGGGACGGCACGGAGAGCACCAGGATGAGGAGAACAGTTCTGGAGCAAGCCGGCCAGCTGGCCCTGAGCACCTCCGGCCTGGACGCAGTTATTCCCAAACCTGGGGTTTCTCCATGAAGAGCCGACCCCCAGGACAGCCAAAGCCCACAGGGCCCTGGCATTTCTGTGCCCAGAGGCACAAAGAGCAGCGTGGCCTAATTCAACCTGGCTGTCCGCAACCAGGAGCTGTCTCCATCGTCCCTCCATGCGGACAGGCAGCCAGTGCGGTCGTGCCCAGAGAGCGTGCGTCACACTGGCAGCTGCCACACAGAGTCGGGAGCCCCAGGAAGGTTTGATGCAACATCTTTGGCAGCCCTGGCAGCCTCCGACAAGCAGGCAGCACTTGCAGGAGGAGACAGGAAGGGCATTACCCTGGCAAGCCGAGCCCCGCTGTGCGTGGTCAGCTGCCAGGGCATGAATGGGGCCACTGCAGGGCAGCTCACAAAAGCACTTCTACAGGGACGTGGAGAGGAATGGCAGAAATGACCAAAGTAACTTGGCCTTTCCCCTCGATTCTCTTGCAGATGGAGAAGCTGTGAGACATGAAGACACTGCCACACAGTGGGGTGCGGCAGGAGGAGATAATCCATCTGCCAGCCATGCCGCCTTTCCCAAGGCAGGCAGCGACTCAGGCAGCAGCACCCAAGCAAGTGCCTGCAGCACAGACATTATCATCTGAAAGGGTCACTTGCAAGCTGCCCCCTCTACAAGCAACAGCCTCTGCATCTTCAGCTGCAGGAAGGGCAAAGGCATTGGGCACAGAGGCCCACAGCCACCAAGAGCTTCTGCCACCTCTTCCGTGCATCTCTGGTGACAGGGACAAGGCAGTGAGGGGCAAGGCTTTGTCCCTTGGGCAGACCTCCCAGGAACAAAGGACGCAGAACACCACCTCTCCTCACAGCAGTGCCTCAAAATTTGAAGAAGAGCCGGCACCCTGCCCCACACAGCCCCACAGACTCTTTCACAGCACTGTGGGACACAGCACAGTCCCTCGTGTTTGAAGTCCTGGCGAAGACGATGGCTAAAAGCTGGGAACACGGCAAACGACTGGCAGCACTGGGGGGCCTGGCACACACAGGTTGCAAAGTGACACCAACAAGAGCAGTCGAAGTCCAGAAACACATGGACAGCAGGTGACGACTGCTCTGCCAGGGCATCATCACCAGGCAAGTTCAGGAACAACGGCTGCCAGCTGAGCCCCTATACCAGCCAGTCCAGGCCGAGGTGAGAAGCAAGGGCAGCAGGGACAGATACACATCAAAGCCAGGCAGTGGAGTGGCAAGGATGAGACAAGCCAGGGCCAGGGCAGGAAGGAAAGTGGTCCTGTGGGTTCGGATGAAGAGGAAGAGATTGTCATCTTCAAGTCCTGGATCAACCCCAGGTTCCCCAGCCTCTTTGAGGACCCACAGGCCTTTCCCCAGGAAGAGGGCAGCTCAGCCAGGAGCGCGCACAGGGAGGCTGCAGCACAATAAGCAGAACCCCCAACAAGTGCCTCTCTTGGCTCATTGGACACTGAAACATCGCCTGCTTGCCTGGCAGAGAGGCACGGCATGCCTCTCACCGCAACACAACCGTCAGAGAGCAGGCCAGCAAGTTGTCCATCAGCCCCTGCTTTGGAAGACGAGGGCTACAGAGCGCCTCCCCAGACACGTGGGGCTCAAGAGTCAAAGCTATCAGCCTGCCTCTCTCCCATCGAGCACAGCACTGCAGTGATGGTTGAGAGCCAGGGACGTGCCCAACATGCCTCCAGTGCCTGTGATGAAGATCTGCATGAAACAGCCCGGACCCTGGTTTCCGCAGTCCTAAGACAAGCTGTAGCCATGAGCCGGGGAGCCACGAGCAAGGCACCAACTGCTCCCTTGGCCACAGGACCCAGGGTGCCTCCTCCCACTGCAGAGCCTGCAGACTCTGCATCCTCAGCATCTGCCTTGGCTGGAGCACTGGGGGACCTGGCACACACGGGGTGCACAGTGACAGCAACAAGATCAGCCGGGGTCCAGACAGACGCGGAGAGCAGGTGGACCACTGCTCTGCCAGGGCCTGATCCCCGGCTATGTGCAGGAAGAATGGCTGCAAGCAGAGACCCGGCACCAGCTAGCCCAGACAGGGGTGAGAAGCAAGGGCAACAGAGAGAGCAACATGTCAAACCCAGGCAGGGGAGTGGCGACAAGGCGACAAGCCAGGGCTGGGGCAGGAAGGAAAGTGGTCCTGTGGGTTCGGATGAAGAGGAAGAAATGGTCATCTTCACCTCCTGGATCAACCCCAGGCTCCCCAGCCTCTTCCAGGACCCACAGGCCTTTCCCCACACATAGGGCAGTTCACCCAGCAGCGTAGACTGCAAGGCTGCAGCAGAAGAAGCAGAACACCCGACAAGCGCCTCTCTTGGCTCACTGGAGCCCACGGACACTGCACCGTCAGCTGCTTCCGTGGCTGAATGTCCAGGGGAAGAGAGGTACGGCACGCCTCTCACGGGAATAAAACTGGCAGAGAGCAGGCCAGCAGGTCCTCCGTTAGCCCCTGCTTGAGAAGGTGAGGGCTACAGAGCGCCTCCCCCCACACCAGTGTCTCAGGACTCAAAGCCATCAGCCTGTCCCCTCCCCAGCGAGCACAGCACTGCGGCAATGGCTGAGACCCAGGGAAGCGACCAACATGCCTGCAGTGCCTGTGACGAAGACCTTTATGACAGCCCAGATCATCGTCTCTGCAGTCCTACACCATGCTGTAGCCACGAGCCAGGGAACCACGAGCAAGGCAACAAATCTCCCTCGGCCACAGGGCCCAGGGTGCCTCCTTCCACAGCAGAGCCTGCAGCGTCTATATCCTCAGCATCTGCTTTAGCTGGAGGCCCTCCTGGGAAGGCCAATGAAGCCCCTCTTGCTCAAGCAGCAGCACCAGAGGAAGAAGAAGTGGCTTCTCCCTGGGCTGGAGGCCCTGTGTGGGAAGCCACGAAGCCACTCTCGCTGCAAGGTTTCCTTCAGTACGAAGGAAAGGAAAGGTCTCTTGGGTCTAGGTCGCCCGCCATCACTGACGGCCAGGCTGGGGACAGCCCAAGGCCTCAGCCAGCTTGTGGCACAGCGGGAAACCAGAACTGCAAACTGGCAGCCAGGGCTGTCAGAGGATGGGTCGGGAGCTGCCCAGTCAGGGAGAGGCGTTCCGATCTCTGTTCACTAAGGCAGCATCTCTCTTGTAGGGCCACCAGTGAGCTGAGCAACCCGGGGCCAAAAGCCACCGCTCACCACCTCTCAGCACAGCAATGTCCCAAAATTGGAAGAAGAGTTAGCACCCTGCCCCACGCAGCCCTGCAGCTCCTGCCGAGGACATGGAAGGCCAAGTAAAGGCCTCCGTCTCCAGGGGCATTAGCAATGCCATAGCCTGCAACGAGGGAGCCACGAGGCAGCCAAAGCTTTCTGCTTTGTGCAGAGGTCCCAGGAGCAAAGGCCACACAACACCACCTCTCCTAACAACAGTGCCCCAAAATTTGAAGAAGAGTCATCACCCTGCCAAAAACAGCCCTGCAGAACGTGCCAGAGAAATGGAAGACCAGGTAAAAGCCTTAGTCTCCCGTGTCTTTAGCAATGCAATAGCCCGCAACGAGAGACCTATAAGGGAGGCAACGCTTTCTCCCTTGGACAGAGGCCCCAGGAGCAAAGGCTGCAAAACATCACCTCTCCTCACAGCAGTGCCCGAAAATTTGAAGAAGAGTCAGCACTCGTCCAAAAAAAAGCCCTGCAGCCACTGCCAAGGACATAGAAGACCCAGTAAAGGCCTTCATCTCCAGGGGCATTAGCAGTGCCGTAGCCTGCAACGAGGAATCTATGAGGGAGGCAAGGCTTTTGCCCTGGGCAGAGGACTTACAAGCAGAGGCCACAGGACATCACCTCTCGTCACATCAGTGCCCCAAAATTTGAAGAAGAGTCAGCACCGTGCAAAAAACAGCCCTGCAGCCCCTGCCAAAGAAATGGAAGACCAAGTAAACATCTTCGTCCTCAGTGCCATTAGCAATGCCATTGCCTGCAACGAGGGAGCCATGAGGGAGGCAATGCTTTCTCCCTTGGACAGACGTCCCAGGATCAAAGGCCACAGGACACCACCTCTTCCCACAGCAGTGCCCCAGAATTTGAGAAGAGTGAGCACCCTGCCCCACACAGCCCCACAGACTCTTTCACAGCACTGTGGGACACAGCACAGTCCCTCGTGTTTGAAGTCCTGGCGAAGACGATGGCTAAAAGCTGGGAACACGGCAAACGACTGGCAGCACTGGGGGGCCTGGCACACACAGGTTGCAAAGTGACACCAACAAGAGCAGTCGAAGTCCAGAAACACATGGACAGCAGGTGACGACTGCTCTGCCAGGGCATCATCACCAGGCAAGTTCAGGAACAACGGCTGCCAGCTGAGCCCCTATACCAGCCAGTCCAGGCCGAGGTGAGAAGCAAAGGCAACACAGAGAGCAAAATGTCAAATCCAGGTAGGGGAGCGGCAACGAGGGAACAAGCCAGGGCAGGAAAGAAAGCGGTCCTTTGGGATGGGATGAAGAGGAAGAAATTATCATCTTCGACTCCTAGATCAACCCCAGGTTCCCCAGCCTCTTCCAGGAACCACAGCCCTTTCCCCAGGAAGATGGCAGCTCATTCAGCAGTGTGGACAGGGAGGCTGCAGTAGAAGTAGCAGAACAACCAACAAGCGCCTCTCTTGGCTCATTGGAGCCCACGGACACTGCACCACCAGCTGCTCCCCTGGCAGAAGGTCCAGGGGAAGGGAGGCACAGCACGCCTCTCACTGCAACAGTACCGGCGGAGAGCAGGCCAGCAAGTCCTCCATCAGCCCCTGCTTTTGAAGATGAGGGGAACAGAGCGCCTCCCCCCATTCCAGTGTCTCGAGACTCAAAGCCATCAGCCTGTCCCATCCCCAGTGAGCACAGCACGTTGGCGATGGTTGAGAGCCAGGGACATGGCCAAAATGCCTCCAGTGTCTCTGATGAATATCTGTATGAAACAGCCCAGATCATTGTCTCTGCAGTCCTACTCCATTCTGTAGCCATCATCCAGGGAGCCACGATCAAGGCACCAACTGCTCCCTCGGCCACAGGGCACAGGGTGATTCCTCTAACAGCAGAGCCTGTAGACTGTGAATCTTCAGCATCTGCTTTAGCTGGAGGTCCTGTGGGGGAGACCAGCAAAGGCCCTCTCACAGCAGAAGCAGCACCAGGAGAAGGAGACGTGGATTCTCCCTGAGCTGCTGACCCTGTGGGAGAAGCCAGTGAAGCCGCTCTTGCTCAAGCAGCAGCACCAGAGGAAGAAGAAGTGGCTTCTCCTTGGGCTGGAGGCCCTGTTTCGGAAGCCAGCGAAGCCACTCTCGCTGCAAGGTTTCCTTCAGTACGAAGTAAAAGAAAGGCCACTTGGGTCTAGAAGCCGCCCGCCATCACTGACAGCCATGCTGGGAACAGCCCAAGGCCTCAGCCAGCTTGTGGCTTGGGGGGAAAACAGAACTTCAAAATGGCCGCCAGTGCTGACAGGGAATGTATCGGGAGCCGCCCTGTCAGGAAGAGGCATTTCTCTCTCTGTTCACTAAGGCAGCATCTCTCTTGTAGGGCCACCAGTGAGCTGGTGAAAGAAGAAAGAAGCAATGTACTGTCTACAGCAGAGCCTGTAGACTGTACACCCTCAGCCTCTGCCTTGGCTGGAGGCCCTGTGGGGGAGAGCAGTGAAGCCCCTCTCAGTGCAGAAGCAGCACCACGAGTAGGAGAAGTGGCTTCTCCCTCGGCTGGAGGCCCTGCGTGGGACACCAAGGAAGCTGTTCTCTCTGAAGCAGCAGCTTCAGCGTCCTCTTCACAGGCCTTTCCCCAGGAAGTGTGCAGCTCATCCAACTCCTCCCTCAGCCACAGGGCACAGGGTGCCTCCTCCCACAGCAGAGCCTGTAGACAGTACCTCCTCAGCCTCTGCCTTGGCTGCAGGCCCTGTGGGAGAAACAAGCAAAGCCCCTCTCACTGCAGCAGCAGCTCCACGAGAAGAAGTGACTTCTCACGGATCGGAACTCCGCGCTCGCTTCGCAGCGATGCTGCGTCTCACTCCCACAGCACAATCACGCGATCACGCAGAGAGGCCCCTTAAACTTCTCATTCATGCTACAAGGATATATCACTTAGAACAATAACCAGACTATTTTGTTTTGTCTCTGGCAGAGTTCCTCGAGGAGTCACTCACTTCACAACAATACTTTGGCTCAAACACATACACATATACTTCCTTGCTGGTGCAGCTACTGCTGCCTCCGGTGCAATATTAGGATTAGAGGGAGCATAACTTGATTCCTCCTCCAAAAAAGGAGTCTTATTGTTTACATATAAACTTAAAGCCGGAATTTCCATCAGACCCGCATTGTGGCCAAAATAGTGAAGTTCCTTTTAATGGCTTTTCAGGCCAGACAATTAGACAATATCTAACCATTGCTTTTTTTTTTTTTTTTTCTTTTTCGCTAGTTTTTGGGTTGTTTTTCCAATTCCTTTTCTTTCTCCCCAAAGGACTACCTTTACGCACAATTCCGAGGATTCTGCTTCTGAAGATCTCCAAGGATGGAGGCTCCACAACCCCTCTGGGCAACCAGTTCCAGCAAATACAACCTGTTCCAGCAGCAGAGCGTACAGGAGCAGCGCCAGGTGAGGCTCAGGGAGCGAGACAGGGACAGCAGCGTGACGGGACGGCACGGAGAGCACCAGGATGAGGAGAACGGTTCTGGAGCAAGCCGGCCAGCTGGCCCTGAGCACCTCCGGCCTGGACGCAGTTATTCCCAAACCTGGGGTTTCTCCATGAAGAGCCGACCCCCAGGACAGCCAAAGCCCACAGGGCCCTGGCATTTCTGTGCCCAGAGGCACAAAGAGCAGCGTGGCCTAATTCAACCTGGCTGTCCGCAACCAGGAGCTGTCTCCATCGTCCCTCCATGCGGACAGGCAGCCAGTGCGGTCGTGCCCAGAGAGCGTGCGTCACACTGGCAGCTGCCACACAGAGTCGGGAGCCCCAGGAAGGTTTGATGCAACATCTTTGGCAGCCCTGGCAGCCTCCGACAAGCAGGCAGCACTTGCAGGAGGAGACAGGAAGGGCATTACCCTGGCAAGCCGAGCCCCGCTGTGCGTGGTCAGCTGCCAGGGCATGAATGGGGCCACTGCAGGGCAGCTCACAAAAGCACTTCTACAGGGACGTGGAGAGGAATGGCAGAAATGACCAAAGTAACTTGGCCTTTCCCCTCGATTCTCTTGCAGATGGAGAAGCTGTGAGACATGAAGACACTGCCACACAGTGGGGTGCGGCAGGAGGAGATAATCCATCTGCCAGCCATGCCGCCTTTCCCAAGGCAGGCAGCGACTCAGGCAGCAGCACCCAAGCAAGTGCCTGCAGCACAGACATTATCATCTGAAAGGGTCACTTGCAAGCTGCCCCCTCTACAAGCAACAGCCTCTGCATCTTCAGCTGCAGGAAGGGCAAAGGCATTGGGCACAGAGGCCCACAGCCACCAAGAGCTTCTGCCACCTCTTCCGTGCATCTCTGGTGACAGGGACAAGGCAGTGAGGGGCAAGGCTTTGTCCCTTGGGCAGACCTCCCAGGAACAAAGGACGCAGAACACCACCTCTCCTCACAGCAGTGCCTCAAAATTTGAAGAAGAGCCGGCACCCTGCCCCACACAGCCCCACAGACTCTTTCACAGCACTGTGGGACACAGCACAGTCCCTCGTGTTTGAAGTCCTGGCGAAGACGATGGCTAAAAGCTGGGAACACGGCAAACGACTGGCAGCACTGGAGGGCCTGGCACACACAGGTTGCAAAGTGACACCAACAAGAGCAGTCGAAGTCCAGAAACACATGGACAGCAGGTGACGACTGCTCTGCCAGGGCATCATCACCAGGCAAGTTCAGGAACAACGGCTGCCAGCTGAGCCCCTATACCAGCCAGTCCAGGCCGAGGTGAGAAGCAAGGGCAGCAGGGACAGATACACATCAAAGCCAGGCAGTGGAGTGGCAAGGATGAGACAAGCCAGGGCCAGCGCAGGAAGGAAAGTGGTCCTGTGGGTTCGGATGAAGAGGAAGAGATTGTCATCTTCAAGTCCTGGATCAACCCCAGGTTCCCCAGCCTCTTTGAGGACCCACAGGCCTTTCCCCAGGAAGAGGGCAGCTCAGCCAGGAGCGCGCACAGGGAGGCTGCAGCACAATAAGCAGAACCCCCAACAAGTGCCTCTCTTGGCTCATTGGACACTAAAACATCGCCTGCTTGCCTGGCAGAGAGGCACGGCATGCCTCTCACCGCAACACAACCGTCAGAGAGCAGGCCAGCAAGTTGTCCATCAGCCCCTGCTTTGGAAGACGAGGGCTACAGAGCGCCTCCCCAGACACGTGGGGCTCAAGAGTCAAAGCCATCAGCCTGCCCCACTCCCATCGAGCACAGCACTGCAGTGATGGTTGAGAGCCAGGGACGTGCCCAACATGCCTCCAGTGCCTGTGATGAAGATCTGCATGAAACAGCCCGGACCCTGGTTTCCGCAGTCCTAAGACAAGCTGTAGCCATGAGCCGGGGAGCCACGAGCAAGGCACCAACTGCTCCCTTGGCCACAGGACCCAGGGTGCCTCCTCCCACTGCAGAGCCTGCAGACTCTGCATCCTCAGCATCTGCCTTGGCTGGAGCACTGGGGGACCTGGCACACACGGGGTGCACAGTGACAGCAACAAGATCAGCCGGGGTCCAGACAGACGCGGAGAGCAGGTGGACCACTGCTCTGCCAGGGCCTGATCCCCGGCTATGTGCAGGAAGAATGGCTGCAAGCAGAGACCCGGCACCAGCTAGCCCAGACAGGGGTGAGAAGCAAGGGCAACAGAGAGAGCAACATGTCAAACCCAGGCAGGGGAGTGGCGACAAGGCGACAAGCCAGGGCTGGGGCAGGAAGGAAAGTGGTCCTGTGGGTTCGGATGAAGAGGAAGAAATGGTCATCTTCACCTCCTGGATCAACCCCAGGCTCCCCAGCCTCTTCCAGGACCCACAGGCCTTTCCCCACACATAGGGCAGTTCACCCAGCAGCGTAGACTGCAAGGCTGCAGCAGAAGAAGCAGAACACCCGACAAGCGCCTCTCTTGGCTCACTGGAGCCCACGGACACTGCACCGTCAGCTGCTTCCGTGGCTGAATGTCCAGGGGAAGAGAGGTACGGCACGCCTCTCACGGGAATAAAACTGGCAGAGAGCAGGCCAGCAGGTCCTCCGTTAGCCCCTGCTTGAGAAGGTGAGGGCTACAGAGCGCCTCCCCCCACACCAGTGTCTCAGGACTCAAAGCCATCAGCCTGTCCCCTCCCCAGCGAGCACAGCACTGCGGCAATGGCTGAGACCCAGGGAAGCGACCAACATGCCTGCAGTGCCTGTGACGAAGACCTTTATGACAGCCCAGATCATCGTCTCTGCAGTCCTACACCATGCTGTAGCCACGAGCCAGGGAACCACGAGCAAGGCAACAAATCTCCCTCGGCCACAGGGCCCAGGGTGCCTCCTTCCACAGCAGAGCCTGCAGCGTCTATATCCTCAGCATCTGCTTTAGCTGGAGGCCCTCCTGGGAAGGCCAATGAAGCCCCTCTTGCTCAAGCAGCAGCACCAGAGGAAGAAGAAGTGGCTTCTCCCTGGGCTGGAGGCCCTGTGTGGGAAGCCACGAAGCCACTCTCGCTGCAAGGTTTCCTTCAGTACGAAGGAAAGGAAAGGTCTCTTGGGTCTAGGTCGCCCGCCATCACTGACGGCCAGGCTGGGGACAGCCCAAGGCCTCAGCCAGCTTGTGGCACAGCGGGAAACCAGAACTGCAAACTGGCAGCCAGGGCTGTCAGAGGATGGGTCGGGAGCTGCCCAGTCAGGGAGAGGCGTTCCGATCTCTGTTCACTAAGGCAGCATCTCTCTTGTAGGGCCACCAGTGAGCTGAGCAACCCGGGGCCAAAAGCCACCGCTCACCACCTCTCAGCACAGCAATGTCCCAAAATTGGAAGAAGAGTTAGCACCCTGCCCCACGCAGCCCTGCAGCTCCTGCCGAGGACATGGAAGGCCAAGTAAAGGCCTCCGTCTCCAGGGGCATTAGCAATGCCATAGCCTGCAACGAGGGAGCCACGAGGCAGCCAAAGCTTTCTGCTTTGTGCAGAGGTCCCAGGAGCAAAGGCCACACAACACCACCTCTCCTAACAACAGTGCCCCAAAATTTGAAGAAGAGTCATCACCCTGCCAAAAACAGCCCTGCAGAACGTGCCAGAGAAATGGAAGACCAGGTAAAAGCCTTAGTCTCCCGTGTCTTTAGCAATGCAATAGCCCGCAACGAGAGACCTATAAGGGAGGCAACGCTTTCTCCCTTGGACAGAGGCCCCAGGAGCAAAGGCTGCAAAACATCACCTCTCCTCACAGCAGTGCCCGAAAATTTGAAGAAGAGTCAGCACTCGTCCAAAAAAAAGCCCTGCAGCCACTGCCAAGGACATAGAAGACCCAGTAAAGGCCTTCATCTCCAGGGGCATTAGCAGTGCCGTAGCCTGCAACGAGGAATCTATGAGGGAGGCAAGGCTTTTGCCCTGGGCAGAGGACTTACAAGCAGAGGCCACAGGACATCACCTCTCGTCACATCAGTGCCCCAAAATTTGAAGAAGAGTCAGCACCGTGCAAAAAACAGCCCTGCAGCCCCTGCCAAAGAAATGGAAGACCAAGTAAACATCTTCGTCCTCAGTGCCATTAGCAATGCCATTGCCTGCAACGAGGGAGCCATGAGGGAGGCAATGCTTTCTCCCTTGGACAGACGTCCCAGGATCAAAGGCCACAGGACACCACCTCTTCCCACAGCAGTGCCCCAGAATTTGAGAAGAGTGAGCACCCTGCCCCACACAGCCCCACAGACTCTTTCACAGCACTGTGGGACACAGCACAGTCCCTCGTGTTTGAAGTCCTGGCGAAGACGATGGCTAAAAGCTGGGAACACGGCAAACGACTGGCAGCACTGGGGGGCCTGGCACACGCAGGTTGCAAAGTGACACCAACAAGAGCAGTCGAAGTCCAGAAACACATGGACAGCAGGTGACGACTGCTCTGCCAGGGCATCATCACCAGGCAAGTTCAGGAACAACGGCTGCCAGCTGAGCCCCTATACCAGCCAGTCCAGGCCGAGGTGAGAAGCAAGGGCAACACAGAGAGCAAAATGTCAAATCCAGGTAGGGGAGCGGCAACGAGGGAACAAGCCAGGGCAGGAAAGAAAGCGGTCCTTTGGGATGGGATGAAGAGGAAGAAATTATCATCTTCGACTCCTAGATCAACCCCAGGTTCCCCAGCCTCTTCCAGGAACCACAGCCCTTTCCCCAGGAAGAGGGCAGCTCATTCAGCAGTGTGGACAGGGAGGCTGCAGTAGAAGTAGCAGAACAACCAACAAGCGCCTCTCTTGGCTCATTGGAGCCCACGGACACTGCACCACCAGCTGCTCCCCTGGCAGAAGGTCCAGGGGAAGGGAGGCACAGCACGCCTCTCACTGCAACAGTACCGGCGGAGAGCAGGCCAGCAAGTCCTCCATCAGCCCCTGCTTTTGAAGATGAGGGGAACAGAGCGCCTCCCCCCATTCCAGTGTCTCGAGACTCAAAGCCATCAGCCTGTCCCATCCCCAGTGAGCACAGCACGTTGGCGATGGTTGAGAGCCAGGGACATGGCCAAAATGCCTCCAGTGTCTCTGATGAATATCTGTATGAAACAGCCCAGATCATTGTCTCTGCAGTCCTACTCCATTCTGTAGCCATCATCCAGGGAGCCACGATCAAGGCACCAACTGCTCCCTCGGCCACAGGGCACAGGGTGATTCCTCTAACAGCAGAGCCTGTAGACTGTGAATCTTCAGCATCTGCTTTAGCTGGAGGTCCTGTGGGGGAGACCAGCAAAGGCCCTCTCACAGCAGAAGCAGCACCAGGAGAAGGAGACGTGGATTCTCCCTGAGCTGCTGACCCTGTGGGAGAAGCCAGTGAAGCCGCTCTTGCTCAAGCAGCAGCACCAGAGGAAGAAGAAGTGGCTTCTCCTTGGGCTGGAGGCCCTGTTTCGGAAGCCAGCGAAGCCACTCTCGCTGCAAGGTTTCCTTCAGTACGAAGTAAAAGAAAGGCCACTTGGGTCTAGAAGCCGCCCGCCATCACTGACAGCCATGCTGGGAACAGCCCAAGGCCTCAGCCAGCTTGTGGCTCGGGGGGAAAACAGAACTTCAAAATGGCCGCCAGTGCTGACAGGGAATGTATCGGGAGCCGCCCTGTCAGGAAGAGGCATTTCTCTCTCTGTTCACTAAGGCAGCATCTCTCTTGTAGGGCCACCAGTGAGCTGGTGAAAGAAGAAAGAAGCAATGTACTGTCTACAGCAGAGCCTGTAGACTGTACACCCTCAGCCTCTGCCTTGGCTGGAGGCCCTGTGGGGGAGAGCAGTGAAGCCCCTCTCAGTGCAGAAGCAGCACCACGAGTAGGAGAAGTGGCTTCTCCCTCGGCTGGAGGCCCTGCGTGGGACACCAAGGAAGCTGTTCTCTCTGAAGCAGCAGCTTCAGCGTCCTCTTCACAGGCCTTTCCCCAGGAAGTGTGCAGCTCATCCAACTCCTCCCTCAGCCACAGGGCACAGGGTGCCTCCTCCCACAGCAGAGCCTGTAGACTGTACCTCCTCAGCCTCTGCCTTGGCTGCAGGCCCTGTGGGAGAAACAAGCAAAGCCCCTCTCACTGCAGCAGCAGCTCCACGAGAAGAAGTGACTTCTCACGGATCGGAACTCCGCGCTCGCTTCGCAGCGATGCTGCGTCTCACTCCCACAGCACAATCACGCGATCACGCAGAGAGGCCCCTTAAACTTCTCATTCATGCTACAAGGATATATCACTTAGAACAATAACCAGACTATTTTGTTTTGTCTCTGGCAGAGTTCCTCGAGGAGTCACTCACTTCACAACAATACTTTGGCTCAAACACATACACATATACTTCCTTGCTGGTGCAGCTACTGCTGCCTCCGGTGCAATATTAGGATTAGAGGGAGCATAACTTGATTCCTCCTCCAAAAAAGGAGTCTTATTGTTTACATATAAACTTAAAGCCGGAATTTCCATCAGACCCGCATTGTGGCCAAAATAGTGAAGTTCCTTTTAATGGCTTTTCAGGCCAGACAATTAGACAATATCTAACCATTGCTTTTTTTTTTTTTTTTTTTTCTTTTTCGCTAGTTTTTGGGTTGTTTTTCCAATTCCTTTTCTTTCTCCCCAAAGGACTACCTTTACGCACAATTCCGAGGATTCTGCTTCTGAAGATCTCCAAGGATGGAGGCTCCACAACCCCTCTGGGCAACCAGTTCAAGCAAATACAACCTGTTCCAGCAGCAGAGCGTACAGGAGCAGCGCCAGGTGAGGCTCAGGGAGCGAGACAGGGACAGCAGCGTGACGGGACGGCACGGAGAGCACCAGGATGAGGAGAACGGTTCTGGAGCAAGCCGGCCAGCTGGCCCTGAGCACCTCCGGCCTGGACGCAGTTATTCCCAAACCTGGGGTTTCTCCATGAAGAGCCGACCCCCAGGACAGCCAAAGCCCACAGGGCCCTGGCATTTCTGTGCCCAGAGGCACAAAGAGCAGCGTGGCCTAATTCAACCTGGCTGTCCGCAACCAGGAGCTGTCTCCATCGTCCCTCCATGCGGACAGGCAGCCAGTGCGGTCGTGCCCAGAGAGCGTGCGTCACACTGGCAGCTGCCACACAGAGTCGGGAGCCCCAGGAAGGTTTGATGCAACATCTTTGGCAGCCCTGGCAGCCTCCGACAAGCAGGCAGCACTTGCAGGAGGAGACAGGAAGGGCATTACCCTGGCAAGCCGAGCCCCGCTGTGCGTGGTCAGCTGCCAGGGCATGAATGGGGCCACTGCAGGGCAGCTCACAAAAGCACTTCTACAGGGACGTGGAGAGGAATGGCAGAAATGACCAAAGTAACTTGGCCTTTCCCCTCGATTCTCTTGCAGATGGAGAAGCTGTGAGACATGAAGACACTGCCACACAGTGGGGTGCGGCAGGAGGAGATAATCCATCTGCCAGCCATGCCGCCTTTCCCAAGGCAGGCAGCGACTCAGGCAGCAGCACCCAAGCAAGTGCCTGCAGCACAGACATTATCATCTGAAAGGGTCACTTGCAAGCTGCCCCCTCTACAAGCAACAGCCTCTGCATCTTCAGCTGCAGGAAGGGCAAAGGCATTGGGCACAGAGGCCCACAGCCACCAAGAGCTTCTGCCACCTCTTCCGTGCATCTCTGGCGACAGGGACAAGGCAGTGAGGGGCAAGGCTTTGTCCCTTGGGCAGACCTCCCAGGAACAAAGGACGCAGAACACCACCTCTCCTCACAGCAGTGCCTCAAAATTTGAAGAAGAGCCGGCACCCTGCCCCACACAGCCCCACAGACTCTTTCACAGCACTGTGGGACACAGCACAGTCCCTCGTGTTTGAAGTCCTGGCGAAGACGATGGCTAAAAGCTGGGAACACGGCAAACGACTGGCAGCACTGGGGGGCCTGGCACACACAGGTTGCAAAGTGACACCAACAAGAGCAGTCGAAGTCCAGAAACACATGGACAGCAGGTGACGACTGCTCTGCCAGGGCATCATCACCAGGCAAGTTCAGGAACAACGGCTGCCAGCTGAGCCCCTATACCAGCCAGTCCAGGCCGAGGTGAGAAGCAAGGGCAGCAGGGACAGATACACATGAAAGCCAGGCAGTGGAGTGGCAAGGATGAGACAAGCCAGGGCCAGGGCAGGAAGGAAAGTGGTCCTGTGGGTTCGGATGAAGAGGAAGAGATTGTCATCTTCAAGTCCTGGATCAACCCCAGGTTCCCCAGCCTCTTTGAGGACCCACAGGCCTTTCCCCAGGAAGAGGGCAGCTCAGCCAGGAGCGCGCACAGGGAGGCTGCAGCACAATAAGCAGAACCCCCAACAAGTGCCTCTCTTGGCTCATTGGACACTGAAACATCGCCTGCTTGCCTGGCAGAGAGGCACGGCATGCCTCTCACCGCAACACAACCGTCAGAGAGCAGGCCAGCAAGTTGTCCATCAGCCCCTGCTTTGGAAGACGAGGGCTACAGAGCGCCTCCCCAGACACGTGGGGCTCAAGAGTCAAAGCCATCAGCCTGCCCCACTCCCATCGAGCACAGCACTGCAGTGATGGTTGAGAGCCAGGGACGTGCCCAACATGCCTCCAGTGCCTGTGATGAAGATCTGCATGAAACAGCCCGGACCCTGGTTTCCGCAGTCCTAAGACAAGCTGTAGCCATGAGCCGGGGAGCCACGAGCAAGGCACCAACTGCTCCCTTGGCCACAGGACCCAGGGTGCCTCCTCCCACTGCAGAGCCTGCAGACTCTGCATCCTCAGCATCTGCCTTGGCTGGAGCACTGGGGGACCTGGCACACATGGGGTGCACAGTGACAGCAACAAGATCAGCCGGGGTCCAGACAGACGCGGAGAGCAGGTGGACCACTGCTCTGCCAGGGCCTGATCCCCGGCTATGTGCAGGAAGAATGGCTGCAAGCAGAGACCCGGCACCAGCTAGCCCAGACAGGGGTGAGAAGCAAGGGCAACAGAGAGAGCAACATGTCAAACCCAGGCAGGGGAGTGGCGACAAGGCGACAAGCCAGGGCTGGGGCAGGAAGGAAAGTGGTCCTGTGGGTTCGGATGAAGAGGAAGAAATGGTCATCTTCACCTCCTGGATCAACCCCAGGCTCCCCAGCCTCTTCCAGGACCCACAGGCCTTTCCCCACACATAGGGCAGTTCACCCAGCAGCGTAGACTGCAAGGCTGCAGCAGAAGAAGCAGAACACCCGACAAGCGCCTCTCTTGGCTCACTGGAGCCCACGGACACTGCACCGTCAGCTGCTTCCGTGGCTGAATGTCCAGGGGAAGAGAGGTACGGCACGCCTCTCACGGGAATAAAACTGGCAGAGAGCAGGCCAGCAGGTCCTCCGTTAGCCCCTGCTTGAGAAGGTGAGGGCTACAGAGCGCCTCCCCCCACACCAGTGTCTCAGGACTCAAAGCCATCAGCCTGTCCCCTCCCCAGCGAGCACAGCACTGCGGCAATGGCTGAGACCCAGGGAAGCGACCAACATGCCTGCAGTGCCTGTGACGAAGACCTTTATGACAGCCCAGATCATCGTCTCTGCAGTCCTACACCATGCTGTAGCCACGAGCCAGGGAACCACGAGCAAGGCAACAAATCTCCCTCGGCCACAGGGCCCAGGGTGCCTCCTTCCACAGCAGAGCCTGCAGCGTCTATATCCTCAGCATCTGCTTTAGCTGGAGGCCCTCCTGGGAAGGCCAATGAAGCCCCTCTTGCTCAAGCAGCAGCACCAGAGGAAGAAGAAGTGGCTTCTCCCTGGGCTGGAGGCCCTGTGTGGGAAGCCACGAAGCCACTCTCGCTGCAAGGTTTCCTTCAGTACGAAGGAAAGGAAAGGTCTCTTGGGTCTAGGTCGCCCGCCATCACTGACGGCCAGGCTGGGGACAGCCCAAGGCCTCAGCCAGCTTGTGGCACAGCGGGAAACCAGAACTGCAAACTGGCAGCCAGGGCTGTCAGAGGATGGGTCGGGAGCTGCCCAGTCAGGGAGAGGCGTTCCGATCTCTGTTCACTAAGGCAGCATCTCTCTTGTAGGGCCACCAGTGAGCTGAGCAACCCGGGGCCAAAAGCCACCGCTCACCACCTCTCAGCACAGCAATGTCCCAAAATTGGAAGAAGAGTTAGCACCCTGCCCCACGCAGCCCTGCAGCTCCTGCCGAGGACATGGAAGGCCAAGTAAAGGCCTCCGTCTCCAGGGGCATTAGCAATGCCATAGCCTGCAACGAGGGAGCCACGAGGCAGCCAAAGCTTTCTGCTTTGTGCAGAGGTCCCAGGAGCAAAGGCCACACAACACCACCTCTCCTAACAACAGTGCCCCAAAATTTGAAGAAGAGTCATCACCCTGCCAAAAACAGCCCTGCAGAACGTGCCAGAGAAATGGAAGACCAGGTAAAAGCCTTAGTCTCCCGTGTCTTTAGCAATGCAATAGCCCGCAACGAGAGACCTATAAGGGAGGCAACGCTTTCTCCCTTGGACAGAGGCCCCAGGAGCAAAGGCTGCAAAACATCACCTCTCCTCACAGCAGTGCCCGAAAATTTGAAGAAGAGTCAGCACTCGTCCAAAAAAAAGCCCTGCAGCCACTGCCAAGGACATAGAAGACCCAGTAAAGGCCTTCATCTCCAGGGGCATTAGCAGTGCCGTAGCCTGCAACGAGGAATCTATGAGGGAGGCAAGGCTTTTGCCCTGGGCAGAGGACTTACAAGCAGAGGCCACAGGACATCACCTCTCGTCACATCAGTGCCCCAAAATTTGAAGAAGAGTCAGCACCGTGCAAAAAACAGCCCTGCAGCCCCTGCCAAAGAAATGGAAGACCAAGTAAACATCTTCGTCCTCAGTGCCATTAGCAATGCCATTGCCTGCAACGAGGGAGCCATGAGGGAGGCAATGCTTTCTCCCTTGGACAGACGTCCCAGGATCAAAGGCCACAGGACACCACCTCTTCCCACAGCAGTGCCCCAGAATTTGAGAAGAGTGAGCACCCTGCCCCACACAGCCCCACAGACTCTTTCACAGCACTGTGGGACACAGCACAGTCCCTCGTGTTTGAAGTCCTGGCGAAGACGATGGCTAAAAGCTGGGAACACGGCAAACGACTGGCAGCACTGGGGGGCCTGGCACACACAGGTTGCAAAGTGACACCAACAAGAGCAGTCGAAGTCCAGAAACACATGGACAGCAGGTGACGACTGCTCTGCCAGGGCATCATCACCAGGCAAGTTCAGGAACAACGGCTGCCAGCTGAGCCCCTATACCAGCCAGTCCAGGCCGAGGTGAGAAGCAAGGGCAACACAGAGAGCAAAATGTCAAATCCAGGTAGGGGAGCGGCAACGAGGGAACAAGCCAGGGCAGGAAAGAAAGCGGTCCTTTGGGATGGGATGAAGAGGAAGAAATTATCATCTTCGACTCCTAGATCAACCCCAGGTTCCCCAGCCTCTTCCAGGAACCACAGCCCTTTCCCCAGGAAGAGGGCAGCTCATTCAGCAGTGTGGACAGGGAGGCTGCAGTAGAAGTAGCAGAACAACCAACAAGCGCCTCTCTTGGCTCATTGGAGCCCACGGACACTGCACCACCAGCTGCTCCCCTGGCAGAAGGTCCAGGGGAAGGGAGGCACAGCACGCCTCTCACTGCAACAGTACCGGCGGAGAGCAGGCCAGCAAGTCCTCCATCAGCCCCTGCTTTTGAAGATGAGGGGAACAGAGCGCCTCCCCCCATTCCAGTGTCTCGAGACTCAAAGCCATCAGCCTGTCCCATCCCCAGTGAGCACAGCACGTTGGCGATGGTTGAGAGCCAGGGACATGGCCAAAATGCCTCCAGTGTCTCTGATGAATATCTGTATGAAACAGCCCAGATCATTGTCTCTGCAGTCCTACTCCATTCTGTAGCCATCATCCAGGGAGCCACGATCAAGGCACCAACTGCTCCCTCGGCCACAGGGCACAGGGTGATTCCTCTAACAGCAGAGCCTGTAGACTGTGAATCTTCAGCATCTGCTTTAGCTGGAGGTCCTGTGGGGGAGACCAGCAAAGGCCCTCTCACAGCAGAAGCAGCACCAGGAGAAGGAGACGTGGATTCTCCCTGAGCTGCTGACCCTGTGGGAGAAGCCAGTGAAGCCGCTCTTGCTCAAGCAGCAGCACCAGAGGAAGAAGAAGTGGCTTGTCCTTGGGCTGGAGGCCCTGTTTCGGAAGCCAGCGAAGCCACTCTCGCTGCAAGGTTTCCTTCAGTACGAAGTAAAAGAAAGGCCACTTGGGTCCAGAAGCCGCCCGCCATCACTGACAGCCATGCTGGGAACAGCCCAAGGCCTCAGCCAGCTTGTGGCTCGGGGGGAAAACAGAACTTCAAAATGGCCGCCAGTGCTGACAGGGAATGTATCGGGAGCCGCCCTGTCAGGAAGAGGCATTTCTCTCTCTGTTCACTAAGGCAGCATCTCTCTTGTAGGGCCACCAGTGAGCTGGTGAAAGAAGAAAGAAGCAATGTACTGTCTACAGCAGAGCGTGTAGACTGTACACCCTCAGCCTCTGCCTTGGCTGGAGGCCCTGTGGGGGAGAGCAGTGAAGCCCCTCTCAGTGCAGAAGCAGCACCACGAGTAGGAGAAGTGGCTTCTCCCTCGGCTGGAGGCCCTGCGTGGGACACCAAGGAAGCTGTTCTCTCTGAAGCAGCAGCTTCAGCGTCCTCTTCACAGGCCTTTCCCCAGGAAGTGTGCAGCTCATCCAACTCCTCCCTCAGCCACAGGGCACAGGGTGCCTCCTCCCACAGCAGAGCCTGTAGACTGTACCTCCTCAGCCTCTGCCTTGGCTGCAGGCCCTGTGGGAGAAACAAGCAAAGCCCCTCTCACTGCAGCAGCAGCTCCACGAGAAGAAGTGACTTCTCACGGATCGGAACTCCGCGCTCGCTTCGCAGCGATGCTGCGTCTCACTCCCACAGCACAATCACGCGATCACGCAGAGAGGCCCCTTAAACTTCTCATTCATGCTACAAGGATATATCACTTAGAACAATAACCAGACTATTTTGTTTTGTCTCTGGCAGAGTTCCTCGAGGAGTCACTCACTTCACAACAATACTTTGGCTCAAACACATACACATATACTTCCTTGCTGGTGCAGCTACTGCTGCCTCCGGTGCAATATTAGGATTAGAGGGAGCATAACTTGATTCCTCCTCCAAAAAAGGAGTCTTATTGTTTACATATAAACTTAAAGCCGGAATTTCCATCAGACCCGCATTGTGGCCAAAATAGTGAAGTTCCTTTTAATGGCTTTTCAGGCCAGACAATTAGACAATATCTAACCATTGCTTTTTTTTTTTTTTTTTTTTCTTTTTCGCTAGTTTTTGGGTTGTTTTTCCAATTCCTTTTCTTTCTCCCCAAAGGACTACCTTTACGCACAATTCCGAGGATTCTGCTTCTGAAGATCTCCAAGGATGGAGGCTCCACAACCCCTCTGGGCAACCAGTTCAAGCAAATACAACCTGTTCCAGCAGCAGAGCGTACAGGAGCAGCGCCAGGTGAGGCTCAGGGAGCGAGACAGGGACAGCAGCGTGACGGGACGGCACGGAGAGCACCAGGATGAGGAGAACGGTTCTGGAGCAAGCCGGCCAGCTGGCCCTGAGCACCTCCGGCCTGGACGCAGTTATTCCCAAACCTGGGGTTTCTCCATGAAGAGCCGACCCCCAGGACAGCCAAAGCCCACAGGGCCCTGGCATTTCTGTGCCCAGAGGCACAAAGAGCAGCGTGGCCTAATTCAACCTGGCTGTCCGCAACCAGGAGCTGTCTCCATCGTCCCTCCATGCGGACAGGCAGCCAGTGCGGTCGTGCCCAGAGAGCGTGCGTCACACTGGCAGCTGCCACACAGAGTCGGGAGCCCCAGGAAGGTTTGATGCAACATCTTTGGCAGCCCTGGCAGCCTCCGACAAGCAGGCAGCACTTGCAGGAGGAGACAGGAAGGGCATTACCCTGGCAAGCCGAGCCCCGCTGTGCGTGGTCAGCTGCCAGGGCATGAATGGGGCCACTGCAGGGCAGCTCACAAAAGCACTTCTACAGGGACGTGGAGAGGAATGGCAGAAATGACCAAAGTAACTTGGCCTTTCCCCTCGATTCTCTTGCAGATGGAGAAGCTGTGAGACATGAAGACACTGCCACACAGTGGGGTGCGGCAGGAGGAGATAATCCATCTGCCAGCCATGCCGCCTTTCCCAAGGCAGGCAGCGACTCAGGCAGCAGCACCCAAGCAAGTGCCTGCAGCACAGACATTATCATCTGAAAGGGTCACTTGCAAGCTGCCCCCTCTACAAGCAACAGCCTCTGCATCTTCAGCTGCAGGAAGGGCAAAGGCATTGGGCACAGAGGCCCACAGCCACCAAGAGCTTCTGCCACCTCTTCCGTGCATCTCTGGTGACAGGGACAAGGCAGTGAGGGGCAAGGCTTTGTCCCTTGGGCAGACCTCCCAGGAACAAAGGACGCAGAACACCACCTCTCCTCACAGCAGTGCCTCAAAATTTGAAGAAGAGCCGGCACCCTGCCCCACACAGCCCCACAGACTCTTTCACATCACTGTGGGACACAGCACAGTCCCTCGTGTTTGAAGTCCTGGCGAAGACGATGGCTAAAAGCTGGGAACACGGCAAACGACTGGCAGCACTGGGGGGCCTGGCACACACAGGTTGCAAAGTGACACCAACAAGAGCAGTCGAAGTCCAGAAACACATGGACAGCAGGTGACGACTGCTCTGCCAGGGCATCATCACCAGGCAAGTTCAGGAACAACGGCTGCCAGCTGAGCCCCTATACCAGCCAGTCCAGGCCGAGGTGAGAAGCAAGGGCAGCAGGGACAGATACACATCAAAGCCAGGCAGTGGAGTGGCAAGGATGAGACAAGCCAGGGCCAGGGCAGGAAGGAAAGTGGTCCTGTGGGTTCGGATGAAGAGGAAGAGATTGTCATCTTCAAGTCCTGGATCAACCCCAGGTTCCCCAGCCTCTTTGAGGACCCACAGGCCTTTCCCCAGGAAGAGGGCAGCTCAGCCAGGAGCGCGCACAGGGAGGCTGCAGCACAATAAGCAGAACCCCCAACAAGTGCCTCTCTTGGCTCATTGGACACTGAAACATCGCCTGCTTGCCTGGCAGAGAGGCACGGCATGCCTCTCACCGCAACACAACCGTCAGAGAGCAGGCCAGCAAGTTGTCCATCAGCCCCTGCTTTGGAAGACGAGGGCTACAGAGCGCCTCCCCAGACACGTGGGGCTCAAGAGTCAAAGCCATCAGCCTGCCCCACTCCCATCGAGCACAGCACTGCAGTGATGGTTGAGAGCCAGGGACGTGCCCAACATGCCTCCAGTGCCTGTGATGAAGATCTGCATGAAACAGCCCGGACCCTGGTTTCCGCAGTCCTAAGACAAGCTGTAGCCATGAGCCGGGGAGCCACGAGCAAGGCACCAACTGCTCCCTTGGCCACAGGACCCAGGGTGCCTCCTCCCACTGCAGAGCCTGCAGACTCTGCATCCTCAGCATCTGCCTTGGCTGGAGCACTGGGGGACCTGGCACACACGGGGTGCACAGTGACAGCAACAAGATCAGCCGGGGTCCAGACAGACGCGGAGAGCAGGTGGACCACTGCTCTGCCAGGGCCTGATCCCCGGCTATGTGCAGGAAGAATGGCTGCAAGCAGAGACCCGGCACCAGCTAGCCCAGACAGGGGTGAGAAGCAAGGGCAACAGAGAGAGCAACATGTCAAACCCAGGCAGGGGAGTGGCGACAAGGCGACAAGCCAGGGCTGGGGCAGGAAGGAAAGTGGTCCTGTGGGTTCGGATGAAGAGGAAGAAATGGTCATCTTCACCTCCTGGATCAACCCCAGGCTCCCCAGCCTCTTCCAGGACCCACAGGCCTTTCCCCACACATAGGGCAGTTCACCCAGCAGCGTAGACTGCAAGGCTGCAGCAGAAGAAGCAGAACACCCGACAAGCGCCTCTCTTGGCTCACTGGAGCCCACGGACACTGCACCGTCAGCTGCTTCCGTGGCTGAATGTCCAGGGGAAGAGAGGTACGGCACGCCTCTCACGGGAATAAAACTGGCAGAGAGCAGGCCAGCAGGTCCTCCGTTAGCCCCTGCTTGAGAAGGTGAGGGCTACAGAGCGCCTCCCCCCACACCAGTGTCTCAGGACTCAAAGCCATCAGCCTGTCCCCTCCCCAGCGAGCACAGCACTGCGGCAATGGCTGAGACCCAGGGAAGCGACCAACATGCCTGCAGTGCCTGTGACGAAGACCTTTATGACAGCCCAGATCATCGTCTCTGCAGTCCTACACCATGCTGTAGCCACGAGCCAGGGAACCACGAGCAAGGCAACAAATCTCCCTCGGCCACAGGGCCCAGGGTGCCTCCTTCCACAGCAGAGCCTGCAGCGTCTATATCCTCAGCATCTGCTTTAGCTGGAGGCCCTCCTGGGAAGGCCAATGAAGCCCCTCTTGCTCAAGCAGCAGCACCAGAGGAAGAAGAAGTGGCTTCTCCCTGGGCTGGAGGCCCTGTGTGGGAAGCCACGAAGCCACTCTCGCTGCAAGGTTTCCTTCAGTACGAAGGAAAGGAAAGGTCTCTTGGGTCTAGGTCGCCCGCCATCACTGACGGCCAGGCTGGGGACAGCCCAAGGCCTCAGCCAGCTTGTGGCACAGCGGGAAACCAGAACTGCAAACTGGCAGCCAGGGCTGTCAGAGGATGGGTCGGGAGCTGCCCAGTCAGGGAGAGGCGTTCCGATCTCTGTTCACTAAGGCAGCATCTCTCTTGTAGGGCCACCAGTGAGCTGAGCAACCCGGGGCCAAAAGCCACCGCTCACCACCTCTCAGCACAGCAATGTCCCAAAATTGGAAGAAGAGTTAGCACCCTGCCCCACGCAGCCCTGCAGCTCCTGCCGAGGACATGGAAGGCCAAGTAAAGGCCTCCGTCTCCAGGGGCATTAGCAATGCCATAGCCTGCAACGAGGGAGCCACGAGGCAGCCAAAGCTTTCTGCTTTGTGCAGAGGTCCCAGGAGCAAAGGCCACACAACACCACCTCTCCTAACAACAGTGCCCCAAAATTTGAAGAAGAGTCATCACCCTGCCAAAAACAGCCCTGCAGAACGTGCCAGAGAAATGGAAGACCAGGTAAAAGCCTTAGTCTCCCGTGTCTTTAGCAATGCAATAGCCCGCAACGAGAGACCTATAAGGGAGGCAACGCTTTCTCCCTTGGACAGAGGCCCCAGGAGCAAAGGCTGCAAAACATCACCTCTCCTCACAGCAGTGCCCGAAAATTTGAAGAAGAGTCAGCACTCGTCCAAAAAAAAGCCCTGCAGCCACTGCCAAGGACATAGAAGACCCAGTAAAGGCCTTCATCTCCAGGGGCATTAGCAGTGCCGTAGCCTGCAACGAGGAATCTATGAGGGAGGCAAGGCTTTTGCCCTGGGCAGAGGACTTACAAGCAGAGGCCACAGGACATCACCTCTCGTCACATCAGTGCCCCAAAATTTGAAGAAGAGTCAGCACCGTGCAAAAAACAGCCCTGCAGCCCCTGCCAAAGAAATGGAAGACCAAGTAAACATCTTCGTCCTCAGTGCCATTAGCAATGCCATTGCCTGCAACGAGGGAGCCATGAGGGAGGCAATGCTTTCTCCCTTGGACAGACGTCCCAGGATCAAAGGCCACAGGACACCACCTCTTCCCACAGCAGTGCCCCAGAATTTGAGAAGAGTGAGCACCCTGCCCCACACAGCCCCACAGACTCTTTCACAGCACTGTGGGACACAGCACAGTCCCTCGTGTTTGAAGTCCTGGCGAAGACGATGGCTAAAAGCTGGGAACACGGCAAACGACTGGCAGCACTGGGGGGCCTGGCACACACAGGTTGCAAAGTGACACCAACAAGAGCAGTCGAAGTCCAGAAACACATGGACAGCAGGTGACGACTGCTCTGCCAGGGCATCATCACCAGGCAAGTTCAGGAACAACGGCTGCCAGCTGAGCCCCTATACCAGCCAGTCCAGGCCGAGGTGAGAAGCAAGGGCAACACAGAGAGCAAAATGTCAAATCCAGGTAGGGGAGCGGCAACGAGGGAACAAGCCAGGGCAGGAAAGAAAGCGGTCCTTTGGGATGGGATGAAGAGGAAGAAATTATCATCTTCGACTCCTAGATCAACCCCAGGTTCCCCAGCCTCTTCCAGGAACCACAGCCCTTTCCCCAGGAAGAGGGCAGCTCATTCAGCAGTGTGGACAGGGAGGCTGCAGTAGAAGTAGCAGAACAACCAACAAGCGCCTCTCTTGGCTCATTGGAGCCCACGGACACTGCACCACCAGCTGCTCCCCTGGCAGAAGGTCCAGGGGAAGGGAGGCACAGCACGCCTCTCACTGCAACAGTACCGGCGGAGAGCAGGCCAGCAAGTCCTCCATCAGCCCCTGCTTTTGAAGATGAGGGGAACAGAGCGCCTCCCCCCATTCCAGTGTCTCGAGACTCAAAGCCATCAGCCTGTCCCATCCCCAGTGAGCACAGCACGTTGGCGATGGTTGAGAGCCAGGGACATGGCCAAAATGCCTCCAGTGTCTCTGATGAATATCTGTATGAAACAGCCCAGATCATTGTCTCTGCAGTCCTACTCCATTCTGTAGCCATCATCCAGGGAGCCACGATCAAGGCACCAACTGCTCCCTCGGCCACAGGGCACAGGGTGATTCCTCTAACAGCAGAGCCTGTAGACTGTGAATCTTCAGCATCTGCTTTAGCTGGAGGTCCTGTGGGGGAGACCAGCAAAGGCCCTCTCACAGCAGAAGCAGCACCAGGAGAAGGAGACGTGGATTCTCCCTGAGCTGCTGACCCTGTGGGAGAAGCCAGTGAAGCCGCTCTTGCTCAAGCAGCAGCACCAGAGGAAGAAGAAGTGGCTTGTCCTTGGGCTGGAGGCCCTGTTTCGGAAGCCAGCGAAGCCACTCTCGCTGCAAGGTTTCCTTCAGTACGAAGTAAAAGAAAGGCCACTTGGGTCCAGAAGCCGCCCGCCATCACTGACAGCCATGCTGGGAACAGCCCAAGGCCTCAGCCAGCTTGTGGCTCGGGGGGAAAACAGAACTTCAAAATGGCCGCCAGTGCTGACAGGGAATGTATCGGGAGCCGCCCTGTCAGGAAGAGGCATTTCTCTCTCTGTTCACTAAGGCAGCATCTCTCTTGTAGGGCCACCAGTGAGCTGGTGAAAGAAGAAAGAAGCAATGTACTGTCTACAGCAGAGCGTGTAGACTGTACACCCTCAGCCTCTGCCTTGGCTGGAGGCCCTGTGGGGGAGAGCAGTGAAGCCCCTCTCAGTGCAGAAGCAGCACCACGAGTAGGAGAAGTGGCTTCTCCCTCGGCTGGAGGCCCTGCGTGGGACACCAAGGAAGCTGTTCTCTCTGAAGCAGCAGCTTCAGCGTCCTCTTCACAGGCCTTTCCCCAGGAAGTGTGCAGCTCATCCAACTCCTCCCTCAGCCACAGGGCACAGGGTGCCTCCTCCCACAGCAGAGCCTGTAGACTGTACCTCCTCAGCCTCTGCCTTGGCTGCAGGCCCTGTGGGAGAAACAAGCAAAGCCCCTCTCACTGCAGCAGCAGCTCCACGAGAAGAAGTGACTTCTCACGGATCGGAACTCCGCGCTCGCTTCGCAGCGATGCTGCGTCTCACTCCCACAGCACAATCACGCGATCACGCAGAGAGGCCCCTTAAACTTCTCATTCATGCTACAAGGATATATCACTTAGAACAATAACCAGACTATTTTGTTTTGTCTCTGGCAGAGTTCCTCGAGGAGTCACTCACTTCACAACAATACTTTGGCTCAAACACATACACATATACTTCCTTGCTGGTGCAGCTACTGCTGCCTCCGGTGCAATATTAGGATTAGAGGGAGCATAACTTGATTCCTCCTCCAAAAAAGGAGTCTTATTGTTTACATATAAACTTAAAGCCGGAATTTCCATCAGACCCGCATTGTGGCCAAAATAGTGAAGTTCCTTTTAATGGCTTTTCAGGCCAGACAATTAGACAATATCTAACCATTGCTTTTTTTTTTTTTTTTTTTTCTTTTTCGCTAGTTTTTGGGTTGTTTTTCCAATTCCTTTTCTTTCTCCCCAAAGGACTACCTTTACGCACAATTCCGAGGATTCTGCTTCTGAAGATCTCCAAGGATGGAGGCTCCACAACCCCTCTGGGCAACCAGTTCAAGCAAATACAACCTGTTCCAGCAGCAGAGCGTACAGGAGCAGCGCCAGGTGAGGCTCAGGGAGCGAGACAGGGACAGCAGCGTGACGGGACGGCACGGAGAGCACCAGGATGAGGAGAACGGTTCTGGAGCAAGCCGGCCAGCTGGCCCTGAGCACCTCCGGCCTGGACGCAGTTATTCCCAAACCTGGGGTTTCTCCATGAAGAGCCAACCCCCAGGACAGCCAAAGCCCACAGGGCCCTGGCATTTCTGTGCCCAGAGGCACAAAGAGCAGCGTGGCCTAATTCAACCTGGCTGTCCGCAACCAGGAGCTGTCTCCATCGTCCCTCCATGCGGACAGGCAGCCAGTGCGGTCGTGCCCAGAGAGCGTGCATCACACTGGCAGCTGCCACACAGAGTCGGGAGCCCCAGGAAGGTTTGATGCAACATCTTTGGCAGCCCTGGCAGCCTCCGACGAGCAGGCAGCACTTGCAGGAGGAGACAGGAAGGGCATTACCCTGGCAAGCCGAGCCCCGCTGTGCGTGGTCAGCTGCCAGGGCATGAATGGGGCCACTGCAGGGCAGCTCACAAAAGCACTTCTACAGGGACGTGGAGAGGAATGGCAGAAATGACCAAAGTAACTTGGCCTTTCCCCTCGATTCTCTTGCAGATGGAGAAGCTGTGAGACATGAAGACACTGCCACACAGTGGGGTGCGGCAGGAGGAGATAATCCATCTGCCAGCCATGCCGCCTTTCCCAAGGCAGGCAGCGACTCAGGCAGCAGCACCCAAGCAAGTGCCTGCAGCACAGACATTATCATCTGAAAGGGTCACTTGCAAGCTGCCCCCTCTACAAGCAACAGCCTCTGCATCTTCAGCTGCAGGAAGGGCAAAGGCATTGGGCACAGAGGCCCACAGCCACCAAGAGCTTCTGCCACCTCTTCCGTGCATCTCTGGTGACAGGGACAAGGCAGTGAGGGGCAAGGCTTTGTCCCTTGGGCAGACCTCCCAGGAACAAAGGACGCAGAACACCACCTCTCCTCACAGCAGTGCCTCAAAATTTGAAGAAGAGCCGGCACCCTGCCCCACACAGCCCCACAGACTCTTTCACAGCACTGTGGGACACAGCACAGTCCCTCGTGTTTGAAGTCCTGGCGAAGACGATGGCTAAAAGCTGGGAACACGGCAAACGACTGGCAGCACTGGGGGGCCTGGCACACACAGGTTGCAAAGTGACACCAACAAGAGCAGTCGAAGTCCAGAAACACATGGACAGCAGGTGACGACTGCTCTGCCAGGGCATCATCACCAGGCAAGTTCAGGAACAACGGCTGCCAGCTGAGCCCCTATACCAGCCAGTCCAGGCCGAGGTGAGAAGCAAGGGCAGCAGGGACAGATACACATGAAAGCCAGGCAGTGGAGTGGCAAGGATGAGACAAGCCAGGGCCAGGGCAGGAAGGAAAGTGGTCCTGTGGGTTCGGATGAAGAGGAAGAGATTGTCATCTTCAAGTCCTGGATCAACCCCAGGTTCCCCAGCCTCTTTGAGGACCCACAGGCCTTTCCCCAGGAAGAGGGCAGCTCAGCCAGGAGCGCGCACAGGGAGGCTGCAGCACAATAAGCAGAACCCCCAACAAGTGCCTCTCTTGGCTCATTGGACACTGAAACATCGCCTGCTTGCCTGGCAGAGAGGCACGGCATGCCTCTCACCGCAACACAACCGTCAGAGAGCAGGCCAGCAAGTTGTCCATCAGCCCCTGCTTTGGAAGACGAGGGCTACAGAGCGCCTCCCCAGACACGTGGGGCTCAAGAGTCAAAGCCATCAGCCTGCCCCACTCCCATCGAGCACAGCACTGCAGTGATGGTTGAGAGCCAGGGACGTGCCCAACATGCCTCCAGTGCCTGTGATGAAGATCTGCATGAAACAGCCCGGACCCTGGTTTCCGCAGTCCTAAGACAAGCTGTAGCCATGAGCCGGGGAGCCACGAGCAAGGCACCAACTGCTCCCTTGGCCACAGGACCCAGGGTGCCTCCTCCCACTGCAGAGCCTGCAGACTCTGCATCCTCAGCATCTGCCTTGGCTGGAGCACTGGGGGACCTGGCACACACGGGGTGCACAGTGACAGCAACAAGATCAGCCGGGGTCCAGACAGACGCGGAGAGCAGGTGGACCACTGCTCTGCCAGGGCCTGATCCCCGGCTATGTGCAGGAAGAATGGCTGCAAGCAGAGACCCGGCACCAGCTAGCCCAGACAGGGGTGAGAAGCAAGGGCAACAGAGAGAGCAACATGTCAAACCCAGGCAGGGGAGTGGCGACAAGGCGACAAGCCAGGGCTGGGGCAGGAAGGAAAGTGGTCCTGTGGGTTCGGATGAAGAGGAAGAAATGGTCATCTTCACCTCCTGGATCAACCCCAGGCTCCCCAGCCTCTTCCAGGACCCACAGGCCTTTCCCCACACATAGGGCAGTTCACCCAGCAGCGTAGACTGCAAGGCTGCAGCAGAAGAAGCAGAACACCCGACAAGCGCCTCTCTTGGCTCACTGGAGCCCACGGACACTGCACCGTCAGCTGCTTCCGTGGCTGAATGTCCAGGGGAAGAGAGGTACGGCACGCCTCTCACGGGAATAAAACTGGCAGAGAGCAGGCCAGCAGGTCCTCCGTTAGCCCCTGCTTGAGAAGGTGAGGGCTACAGAGCGCCTCCCCCCACACCAGTGTCTCAGGACTCAAAGCCATCAGCCTGTCCCCTCCCCAGCGAGCACAGCACTGCGGCAATGGCTGAGACCCAGGGAAGCGACCAACATGCCTGCAGTGCCTGTGACGAAGACCTTTATGACAGCCCAGATCATCGTCTCTGCAGTCCTACACCATGCTGTAGCCACGAGCCAGGGAACCACGAGCAAGGCAACAAATCTCCCTCGGCCACAGGGCCCAGGGTGCCTCCTTCCACAGCAGAGCCTGCAGCGTCTATATCCTCAGCATCTGCTTTAGCTGGAGGCCCTCCTGGGAAGGCCAATGAAGCCCCTCTTGCTCAAGCAGCAGCACCAGAGGAAGAAGAAGTGGCTTCTCCCTGGGCTGGAGGCCCTGTGTGGGAAGCCACGAAGCCACTCTCGCTGCAAGGTTTCCTTCAGTACGAAGGAAAGGAAAGGTCTCTTGGGTCTAGGTCGCCCGCCATCACTGACGGCCAGGCTGGGGACAGCCCAAGGCCTCAGCCAGCTTGTGGCACAGCGGGAAACCAGAACTGCAAACTGGCAGCCAGGGCTGTCAGAGGATGGGTCGGGAGCTGCCCAGTCAGGGAGAGGCGTTCCGATCTCTGTTCACTAAGGCAGCATCTCTCTTGTAGGGCCACCAGTGAGCTGAGCAACCCGGGGCCAAAAGCCACCGCTCACCACCTCTCAGCACAGCAATGTCCCAAAATTGGAAGAAGAGTTAGCACCCTGCCCCACGCAGCCCTGCAGCTCCTGCCGAGGACATGGAAGGCCAAGTAAAGGCCTCCGTCTCCAGGGGCATTAGCAATGCCATAGCCTGCAACGAGGGAGCCACGAGGCAGCCAAAGCTTTCTGCTTTGTGCAGAGGTCCCAGGAGCAAAGGCCACACAACACCACCTCTCCTAACAACAGTGCCCCAAAATTTGAAGAAGAGTCATCACCCTGCCAAAAACAGCCCTGCAGAACGTGCCAGAGAAATGGAAGACCAGGTAAAAGCCTTAGTCTCCCGTGTCTTTAGCAATGCAATAGCCCGCAACGAGAGACCTATAAGGGAGGCAACGCTTTCTCCCTTGGACAGAGGCCCCAGGAGCAAAGGCTGCAAAACATCACCTCTCCTCACAGCAGTGCCCGAAAATTTGAAGAAGAGTCAGCACTCGTCCAAAAAAAAGCCCTGCAGCCACTGCCAAGGACATAGAAGACCCAGTAAAGGCCTTCATCTCCAGGGGCATTAGCAGTGCCGTAGCCTGCAACGAGGAATCTATGAGGGAGGCAAGGCTTTTGCCCTGGGCAGAGGACTTACAAGCAGAGGCCACAGGACATCACCTCTCGTCACATCAGTGCCCCAAAATTTGAAGAAGAGTCAGCACCGTGCAAAAAACAGCCCTGCAGCCCCTGCCAAAGAAATGGAAGACCAAGTAAACATCTTCGTCCTCAGTGCCATTAGCAATGCCATTGCCTGCAACGAGGGAGCCATGAGGGAGGCAATGCTTTCTCCCTTGGACAGACGTCCCAGGATCAAAGGCCACAGGACACCACCTCTTCCCACAGCAGTGCCCCAGAATTTGAGAAGAGTGAGCACCCTGCCCCACACAGCCCCACAGACTCTTTCACAGCACTGTGGGACACAGCACAGTCCCTCGTGTTTGAAGTCCTGGCGAAGACGATGGCTAAAAGCTGGGAACACGGCAAACGACTGGCAGCACTGGGGGGCCTGGCACACACAGGTTGCAAAGTGACACCAACAAGAGCAGTCGAAGTCCAGAAACACATGGACAGCAGGTGACGACTGCTCTGCCAGGGCATCATCACCAGGCAAGTTCAGGAACAACGGCTGCCAGCTGAGCCCCTATACCAGCCAGTCCAGGCCGAGGTGAGAAGCAAGGGCAACACAGAGAGCAAAATGTCAAATCCAGGTAGGGGAGCGGCAACGAGGGAACAAGCCAGGGCAGGAAAGAAAGCGGTCCTTTGGGATGGGATGAAGAGGAAGAAATTATCATCTTCGACTCCTAGATCAACCCCAGGTTCCCCAGCCTCTTCCAGGAACCACAGCCCTTTCCCCAGGAAGAGGGCAGCTCATTCAGCAGTGTGGAAAGGGAGGCTGCAGTAGAAGTAGCAGAACAACCAACAAGCGCCTCTCTTGGCTCATTGGAGCCCACGGACACTGCACCACCAGCTGCTCCCCTGGCAGAAGGTCCAGGGGAAGGGAGGCACAGCACGCCTCTCACTGCAACAGTACCGGCGGAGAGCAGGCCAGCAAGTCCTCCATCAGCCCCTGCTTTTGAAGATGAGGGGAACAGAGCGCCTCCCCCCATTCCAGTGTCTCGAGACTCAAAGCCATCAGCCTGTCCCATCCCCAGTGAGCACAGCACGTTGGCGATGGTTGAGAGCCAGGGACATGGCCAAAATGCCTCCAGTGTCTCTGATGAATATCTGTATGAAACAGCCCAGATCATTGTCTCTGCAGTCCTACTCCATTCTGTAGCCATCATCCAGGGAGCCACGATCAAGGCACCAACTGCTCCCTCGGCCACAGGGCACAGGGTGATTCCTCTAACAGCAGAGCCTGTAGACTGTGAATCTTCAGCATCTGCTTTAGCTGGAGGTCCTGTGGGGGAGACCAGCAAAGGCCCTCTCACAGCAGAAGCAGCACCAGGAGAAGGAGACGTGGATTCTCCCTGAGCTGCTGACCCTGTGGGAGAAGCCAGTGAAGCCGCTCTTGCTCAAGCAGCAGCACCAGAGGAAGAAGAAGTGGCTTCTCCTTGGGCTGGAGGCCCTGTTTCGGAAGCCAGCGAAGCCACTCTCGCTGCAAGGTTTCCTTCAGTACGAAGTAAAAGAAAGGCCACTTGGGTCCAGAAGCCGCCCGCCATCACTGACAGCCATGCTGGGAACAGCCCAAGGCCTCAGCCAGCTTGTGGCTCGGGGGGAAAACAGAACTTCAAAATGGCCGCCAGTGCTGACAGGGAATGTATCGGGAGCCGCCCTGTCAGGAAGAGGCATTTCTCTCTCTGTTCACTAAGGCAGCATCTCTCTTGTAGGGCCACCAGTGAGCTGGTGAAAGAAGAAAGAAGCAATGTACTGTCTACAGCAGAGCCTGTAGACTGTACACCCTCAGCCTCTGCCTTGGCTGGAGGCCCTGTGGGGGAGAGCAGTGAAGCCCCTCTCAGTGCAGAAGCAGCACCACGAGTAGGAGAAGTGGCTTCTCCCTCGGCTGGAGGCCCTGCGTGGGACACCAAGGAAGCTGTTCTCTCTGAAGCAGCAGCTTCAGCGTCCTCTTCACAGGCCTTTCCCCAGGAAGTGTGCAGCTCATCCAACTCCTCCCTCAGCCACAGGGCACAGGGTGCCTCCTCCCACAGCAGAGCCTGTAGACTGTACCTCCTCAGCCTCTGCCTTGGCTGCAGGCCCTGTGGGAGAAACAAGCAAAGCCCCTCTCACTGCAGCAGCAGCTCCACGAGAAGAAGTGACTTCTCACGGATCGGAACTCCGCGCTCGCTTCGCAGCGATGCTGCGTCTCACTCCCACAGCACAATCACGCGATCACGCAGAGAGGCCCCTTAAACTTCTCATTCATGCTACAAGGATATATCACTTAGAACAATAACCAGACTATTTTGTTTTGTCTCTGGCAGAGTTCCTCGAGGAGTCACTCACTTCACAACAATACTTTGGCTCAAACACATACACATATACTTCCTTGCTGGTGCAGCTACTGCTGCCTCCGGTGCAATATTAGGATTAGAGGGAGCATAACTTGATTCCTCCTCCAAAAAAGGAGTCTTATTGTTTACATATAAACTTAAAGCCGGAATTTCCATCAGACCCGCATTGTGGCCAAAATAGTGAAGTTCCTTTTAATGGCTTTTCAGGCCAGACAATTAGACAATATCTAACCATTGCTTTTTTTTTTTTTTTTTTTTCTTTTTCGCTAGTTTTTGGGTTGTTTTTCCAATTCCTTTTCTTTCTCCCCAAAGGACTACCTTTACGCACAATTCCGAGGATTCTGCTTCTGAAGATCTCCAAGGATGGAGGCTCCACAACCCCTCTGGGCAACCAGTTCAAGCAAATACAACCTGTTCCAGCAGCAGAGCGTACAGGAGCAGCGCCAGGTGAGGCTCAGGGAGCGAGACAGGGACAGCAGCGTGACGGGACGGCACGGAGAGCACCAGGATGAGGAGAACGGTTCTGGAGCAAGCCGGCCAGCTGGCCCTGAGCACCTCCGGCCTGGACGCAGTTATTCCCAAACCTGGGGTTTCTCCATGAAGAGCCGACCCCCAGGACAGCCAAAGCCCACAGGGCCCTGGCATTTCTGTGCCCAGAGGCACAAAGAGCAGCGTGGCCTAATTCAACCTGGCTGTCCGCAACCAGGAGCTGTCTCCATCGTCCCTCCATGCGGACAGGCAGCCAGTGCGGTCGTGCCCAGAGAGCGTGCATCACACTGGCAGCTGCCACACAGAGTCGGGAGCCCCAGGAAGGTTTGATGCAACATCTTTGGCAGCCCTGGCAGCCTCCGACGAGCAGGCAGCACTTGCAGGAGGAGACAGGAAGGGCATTACCCTGGCAAGCCGAGCCCCGCTGTGCGTGGTCAGCTGCCAGGGCATGAATGGGGCCACTGCAGGGCAGCTCACAAAAGCACTTCTACAGGGACGTGGAGAGGAATGGCAGAAATGACCAAAGTAACTTGGCCTTTCCCCTCGATTCTCTTGCAGATGGAGAAGCTGTGAGACATGAAGACACTGCCACACAGTGGGGTGCGGCAGGAGGAGATAATCCATCTGCCAGCCATGCCGCCTTTCCCAAGGCAGGCAGCGACTCAGGCAGCAGCACCCAAGCAAGTGCCTGCAGCACAGACATTATCATCTGAAAGGGTCACTTGCAAGCTGCCCCCTCTACAAGCAACAGCCTCTGCATCTTCAGCTGCAGGAAGGGCAAAGGCATTGGGCACAGAGGCCCACAGCCACCAAGAGCTTCTGCCACCTCT
Source organism: Anser brachyrhynchus (assembly GCF_964034855.1). Taxonomy (NCBI): domain Eukaryota; kingdom Metazoa; phylum Chordata; class Aves; order Anseriformes; family Anatidae; genus Anser; species Anser brachyrhynchus. The sequence goes on along the minus strand of NC_137694.1, from coordinate 204,602,222 downwards.
TCCGTGCATCTCTGGTGACAGGGACAAGGCAGTGAGGGGCAAGGCTTTGTCCCTTGGGCAGACCTCCCAGGAACAAAGGACGCAGAACACCACCTCTCCTCACAGCAGTGCCTCAAAATTTGAAGAAGAGCCGGCACCCTGCCCCACACAGCCCCACAGACTCTTTCACAGCACTGTGGGACACAGCACAGTCCCTCGTGTTTGAAGTCCTGGCGAAGACGATGGCTAAAAGCTGGGAACACGGCAAACGACTGGCAGCACTGGGGGGCCTGGCACACACAGGTTGCAAAGTGACACCAACAAGAGCAGTCGAAGTCCAGAAACACATGGACAGCAGGTGACGACTGCTCTGCCAGGGCATCATCACCAGGCAAGTTCAGGAACAACGGCTGCCAGCTGAGCCCCTATACCAGCCAGTCCAGGCCGAGGTGAGAAGCAAGGGCAGCAGGGACAGATACACATCAAAGCCAGGCAGTGGAGTGGCAAGGATGAGACAAGCCAGGGCCAGGGCAGGAAGGAAAGTGGTCCTGTGGGTTCGGATGAAGAGGAAGAGATTGTCATCTTCAAGTCCTGGATCAACCCCAGGTTCCCCAGCCTCTTTGAGGACCCACAGGCCTTTCCCCAGGAAGAGGGCAGCTCAGCCAGGAGCGCGCACAGGGAGGCTGCAGCACAATAAGCAGAACCCCCAACAAGTGCCTCTCTTGGCTCATTGGACACTGAAACATCGCCTGCTTGCCTGGCAGAGAGGCACGGCATGCCTCTCACCGCAACACAACCGTCAGAGAGCAGGCCAGCAAGTTGTCCATCAGCCCCTGCTTTGGAAGACGAGGGCTACAGAGCGCCTCCCCAGACACGTGGGGCTCAAGAGTCAAAGCCATCAGCCTGCCCCACTCCCATCGAGCACAGCACTGCAGTGATGGTTGAGAGCCAGGGACGTGCCCAACATGCCTCCAGTGCCTGTGATGAAGATCTGCATGAAACAGCCCGGACCCTGGTTTCCGCAGTCCTAAGACAAGCTGTAGCCATGAGCCGGGGAGCCACGAGCAAGGCACCAACTGCTCCCTTGGCCACAGGACCCAGGGTGCCTCCTCCCACTGCAGAGCCTGCAGACTCTGCATCCTCAGCATCTGCCTTGGCTGGAGCACTGGGGGACCTGGCACACACGGGGTGCACAGTGACAGCAACAAGATCAGCCGGGGTCCAGACAGACGCGGAGAGCAGGTGGACCACTGCTCTGCCAGGGCCTGATCCCCGGCTATGTGCAGGAAGAATGGCTGCAAGCAGAGACCCGGCACCAGCTAGCCCAGACAGGGGTGAGAAGCAAGGGCAACAGAGAGAGCAACATGTCAAACCCAGGCAGGGGAGTGGCGACAAGGCGACAAGCCAGGGCTGGGGCAGGAAGGAAAGTGGTCCTGTGGGTTCGGATGAAGAGGAAGAAATGGTCATCTTCACCTCCTGGATCAACCCCAGGCTCCCCAGCCTCTTCCAGGACCCACAGGCCTTTCCCCACACATAGGGCAGTTCACCCAGCAGCGTAGACTGCAAGGCTGCAGCAGAAGAAGCAGAACACCCGACAAGCGCCTCTCTTGGCTCACTGGAGCCCACGGACACTGCACCGTCAGCTGCTTCCGTGGCTGAATGTCCAGGGGAAGAGAGGTACGGCACGCCTCTCACGGGAATAAAACTGGCAGAGAGCAGGCCAGCAGGTCCTCCGTTAGCCCCTGCTTGAGAAGGTGAGGGCTACAGAGCGCCTCCCCCCACACCAGTGTCTCAGGACTCAAAGCCATCAGCCTGTCCCCTCCCCAGCGAGCACAGCACTGCGGCAATGGCTGAGACCCAGGGAAGCGACCAACATGCCTGCAGTGCCTGTGACGAAGACCTTTATGACAGCCCAGATCATCGTCTCTGCAGTCCTACACCATGCTGTAGCCACGAGCCAGGGAACCACGAGCAAGGCAACAAATCTCCCTCGGCCACAGGGCCCAGGGTGCCTCCTTCCACAGCAGAGCCTGCAGCGTCTATATCCTCAGCATCTGCTTTAGCTGGAGGCCCTCCTGGGAAGGCCAATGAAGCCCCTCTTGCTCAAGCAGCAGCACCAGAGGAAGAAGAAGTGGCTTCTCCCTGGGCTGGAGGCCCTGTGTGGGAAGCCACGAAGCCACTCTCGCTGCAAGGTTTCCTTCAGTACGAAGGAAAGGAAAGGTCTCTTGGGTCTAGGTCGCCCGCCATCACTGACGGCCAGGCTGGGGACAGCCCAAGGCCTCAGCCAGCTTGTGGCACAGCGGGAAACCAGAACTGCAAACTGGCAGCCAGGGCTGTCAGAGGATGGGTCGGGAGCTGCCCAGTCAGGGAGAGGCGTTCCGATCTCTGTTCACTAAGGCAGCATCTCTCTTGTAGGGCCACCAGTGAGCTGAGCAACCCGGGGCCAAAAGCCACCGCTCACCACCTCTCAGCACAGCAATGTCCCAAAATTGGAAGAAGAGTTAGCACCCTGCCCCACGCAGCCCTGCAGCTCCTGCCGAGGACATGGAAGGCCAAGTAAAGGCCTCCGTCTCCAGGGGCATTAGCAATGCCATAGCCTGCAACGAGGGAGCCACGAGGCAGCCAAAGCTTTCTGCTTTGTGCAGAGGTCCCAGGAGCAAAGGCCACACAACACCACCTCTCCTAACAACAGTGCCCCAAAATTTGAAGAAGAGTCATCACCCTGCCAAAAACAGCCCTGCAGAACGTGCCAGAGAAATGGAAGACCAGGTAAAAGCCTTAGTCTCCCGTGTCTTTAGCAATGCAATAGCCCGCAACGAGAGACCTATAAGGGAGGCAACGCTTTCTCCCTTGGACAGAGGCCCCAGGAGCAAAGGCTGCAAAACATCACCTCTCCTCACAGCAGTGCCCGAAAATTTGAAGAAGAGTCAGCACTCGTCCAAAAAAAAGCCCTGCAGCCACTGCCAAGGACATAGAAGACCCAGTAAAGGCCTTCATCTCCAGGGGCATTAGCAGTGCCGTAGCCTGCAACGAGGAATCTATGAGGGAGGCAAGGCTTTTGCCCTGGGCAGAGGACTTACAAGCAGAGGCCACAGGACATCACCTCTCGTCACATCAGTGCCCCAAAATTTGAAGAAGAGTCAGCACCGTGCAAAAAACAGCCCTGCAGCCCCTGCCAAAGAAATGGAAGACCAAGTAAACATCTTCGTCCTCAGTGCCATTAGCAATGCCATTGCCTGCAACGAGGGAGCCATGAGGGAGGCAATGCTTTCTCCCTTGGACAGACGTCCCAGGATCAAAGGCCACAGGACACCACCTCTTCCCACAGCAGTGCCCCAGAATTTGAGAAGAGTGAGCACCCTGCCCCACACAGCCCCACAGACTCTTTCACAGCACTGTGGGACACAGCACAGTCCCTCGTGTTTGAAGTCCTGGCGAAGACGATGGCTAAAAGCTGGGAACACGGCAAACGACTGGCAGCACTGGGGGGCCTGGCACACACAGGTTGCAAAGTGACACCAACAAGAGCAGTCGAAGTCCAGAAACACATGGACAGCAGGTGACGACTGCTCTGCCAGGGCATCATCACCAGGCAAGTTCAGGAACAACGGCTGCCAGCTGAGCCCCTATACCAGCCAGTCCAGGCCGAGGTGAGAAGCAAGGGCAACACAGAGAGCAAAATGTCAAATCCAGGTAGGGGAGCGGCAACGAGGGAACAAGCCAGGGCAGGAAAGAAAGCGGTCCTTTGGGATGGGATGAAGAGGAAGAAATTATCATCTTCGACTCCTAGATCAACCCCAGGTTCCCCAGCCTCTTCCAGGAACCACAGCCCTTTCCCCAGGAAGAGGGCAGCTCATTCAGCAGTGTGGAAAGGGAGGCTGCAGTAGAAGTAGCAGAACAACCAACAAGCGCCTCTCTTGGCTCATTGGAGCCCACGGACACTGCACCACCAGCTGCTCCCCTGGCAGAAGGTCCAGGGGAAGGGAGGCACAGCACGCCTCTCACTGCAACAGTACCGGCGGAGAGCAGGCCAGCAAGTCCTCCATCAGCCCCTGCTTTTGAAGATGAGGGGAACAGAGCGCCTCCCCCCATTCCAGTGTCTCGAGACTCAAAGCCATCAGCCTGTCCCATCCCCAGTGAGCACAGCACGTTGGCGATGGTTGAGAGCCAGGGACATGGCCAAAATGCCTCCAGTGTCTCTGATGAATATCTGTATGAAACAGCCCAGATCATTGTCTCTGCAGTCCTACTCCATTCTGTAGCCATCATCCAGGGAGCCACGATCAAGGCACCAACTGCTCCCTCGGCCACAGGGCACAGGGTGATTCCTCTAACAGCAGAGCCTGTAGACTGTGAATCTTCAGCATCTGCTTTAGCTGGAGGTCCTGTGGGGGAGACCAGCAAAGGCCCTCTCACAGCAGAAGCAGCACCAGGAGAAGGAGACGTGGATTCTCCCTGAGCTGCTGACCCTGTGGGAGAAGCCAGTGAAGCCGCTCTTGCTCAAGCAGCAGCACCAGAGGAAGAAGAAGTGGCTTCTCCTTGGGCTGGAGGCCCTGTTTCGGAAGCCAGCGAAGCCACTCTCGCTGCAAGGTTTCCTTCAGTACGAAGTAAAAGAAAGGCCACTTGGGTCCAGAAGCCGCCCGCCATCACTGACAGCCATGCTGGGAACAGCCCAAGGCCTCAGCCAGCTTGTGGCTCGGGGGGAAAACAGAACTTCAAAATGGCCGCCAGTGCTGACAGGGAATGTATCGGGAGCCGCCCTGTCAGGAAGAGGCATTTCTCTCTCTGTTCACTAAGGCAGCATCTCTCTTGTAGGGCCACCAGTGAGCTGGTGAAAGAAGAAAGAAGCAATGTACTGTCTACAGCAGAGCCTGTAGACTGTACACCCTCAGCCTCTGCCTTGGCTGGAGGCCCTGTGGGGGAGAGCAGTGAAGCCCCTCTCAGTGCAGAAGCAGCACCACGAGTAGGAGAAGTGGCTTCTCCCTTGGCTGGAGGCCCTGCGTGGGACACCAAGGAAGCTGTTCTCTCTGAAGCAGCAGCTTCAGCGTCCTCTTCACAGGCCTTTCCCCAGGAAGTGTGCAGCTCATCCAACTCCTCCCTCAGCCACAGGGCACAGGGTGCCTCCTCCCACAGCAGAGCCTGTAGACTGTACCTCCTCAGCCTCTGCCTTGGCTGCAGGCCCTGTGGGAGAAACAAGCAAAGCCCCTCTCACTGCAGCAGCAGCTCCACGAGAAGAAGTGACTTCTCACGGATCGGAACTCCGCGCTCGCTTCGCAGCGATGCTGCGTCTCACTCCCACAGCACAATCACGCGATCACGCAGAGAGGCCCCTTAAACTTCTCATTCATGCTACAAGGATATATCACTTAGAACAATAACCAGACTATTTTGTTTTGTCTCTGGCAGAGTTCCTCGAGGAGTCACTCACTTCACAACAATACTTTGGCTCAAACACATACACATATACTTCCTTGCTGGTGCAGCTACTGCTGCCTCCGGTGCAATATTAGGATTAGAGGGAGCATAACTTGATTCCTCCTCCAAAAAAGGAGTCTTATTGTTTACATATAAACTTAAAGCCGGAATTTCCATCAGACCCGCATTGTGGCCAAAATAGTGAAGTTCCTTTTAATGGCTTTTCAGGCCAGACAATTAGACAATATCTAACCATTGCTTTTTTTTTTTTTTTTTTTTCTTTTTCGCTAGTTTTTGGGTTGTTTTTCCAATTCCTTTTCTTTCTCCCCAAAGGACTACCTTTACGCACAATTCCGAGGATTCTGCTTCTGAAGATCTCCAAGGATGGAGGCTCCACAACCCCTCTGGGCAACCAGTTCAAGCAAATACAACCTGTTCCAGCAGCAGAGCGTACAGGAGCAGCGCCAGGTGAGGCTCAGGGAGCGAGACAGGGACAGCAGCGTGACGGGACGGCACGGAGAGCACCAGGATGAGGAGAACGGTTCTGGAGCAAGCCGGCCAGCTGGCCCTGAGCACCTCCGGCCTGGACGCAGTTATTCCCAAACCTGGGGTTTCTCCATGAAGAGCCGACCCCCAGGACAGCCAAAGCCCACAGGGCCCTGGCATTTCTGTGCCCAGAGGCACAAAGAGCAGCGTGGCCTAATTCAACCTGGCTGTCCGCAACCAGGAGCTGTCTCCATCGTCCCTCCATGCGGACAGGCAGCCAGTGCGGTCGTGCCCAGAGAGCGTGCGTCACACTGGCAGCTGCCACACAGAGTCGGGAGCCCCAGGAAGGTTTGATGCAACATCTTTGGCAGCCCTGGCAGCCTCCGACGAGCAGGCAGCACTTGCAGGAGGAGACAGGCAGGGCATTACCCTGGCAAGCCGAGCCCCGCTGTGCATGGTCAGCTGCCAGGGCATGAATGGGGCCACTGCAGGGCAGCTCACAAAAGCACTTCTACAGGGACGTGGAGAGGAATGGCAGAAATGACCAAAGTAACTTGGCCTTTCCCCTCGATTCTCTTGCAGATGGAGAAGCTGTGAGACATGAAGACACTGCCACACAGTGGGGTGCGGCAGGAGGAGATAATCCATCTGCCAGCCATGCCGCCTTTCCCAAGGCAGGCAGCGACTCAGGCAGCAGCACCCAAGCAAGTGCCTGCAGCACAGACATTATCATCTGAAAGGGTCACTTGCAAGCTGCCCCCTCTACAAGCAACAGCCTCTGCATCTTCAGCTGCAGGAAGGGCAAAGGCATTGGGCACAGAGGCCCACAGCCACCAAGAGCTTCTGCCACCTCTTCCGTGCATCTCTGGTGACAGGGACAAGGCAGTGAGGGGCAAGGCTTTGTCCCTTGGGCAGACCTCCCAGGAACAAAGGACGCAGAACACCACCTCTCCTCACAGCAGTGCCTCAAAATTTGAAGAAGAGCCGGCACCCTGCCCCACACAGCCCCACAGACTCTTTCACAGCACTGTGGGACACAGCACAGTCCCTCGTGTTTGAAGTCCTGGCGAAGACGATGGCTAAAAGCTGGGAACACGGCAAACGACTGGCAGCACTGGAGGGCCTGGCACACACAGGTTGCAAAGTGACACCAACAAGAGCAGTCGAAGTCCAGAAACACATGGACAGCAGGTGACGACTGCTCTGCCAGGGCATCATCACCAGGCAAGTTCAGGAACAACGGCTGCCAGCTGAGCCCCTATACCAGCCAGTCCAGGCCGAGGTGAGAAGCAAGGGCAGCAGGGACAGATACACATCAAAGCCAGGCAGTGGAGTGGCAAGGATGAGACAAGCCAGGGCCAGGGCAGGAAGGAAAGTGGTCCTGTGGGTTCGGATGAAGAGGAAGAGATTGTCATCTTCAAGTCCTGGATCAACCCCAGGTTCCCCAGCCTCTTTGAGGACCCACAGGCCTTTCCCCAGGAAGAGGGCAGCTCAGCCAGGAGCGCGCACAGGGAGGCTGCAGCACAATAAGCAGAACCCCCAACAAGTGCCTCTCTTGGCTCATTGGACACTGAAACATCGCCTGCTTGCCTGGCAGAGAGGCACGGCATGCCTCCCACCGCAACACAACCGTCAGAGAGCAGGCCAGCAAGTTGTCCATCAGCCCCTGCTTTGGAAGACGAGGGCTACAGAGCGCCTCCCCAGACACGTGGGGCTCAAGAGTCAAAGCCATCAGCCTGCCCCACTCCCATCGAGCACAGCACTGCAGTGATGGTTGAGAGCCAGGGACGTGCCCAACATGCCTCCAGTGCCTGTGATGAAGATCTGCATGAAACAGCCCGGACCCTGGTTTCCGCAGTCCTAAGACAAGCTGTAGCCATGAGCCGGGGAGCCACGAGCAAGGCACCAACTGCTCCCTTGGCCACAGGACCCAGGGTGCCTCCTCCCACTGCAGAGCCTGCAGACTCTGCATCCTCAGCATCTGCCTTGGCTGGAGCACTGGGGGACCTGGCACACACGGGGTGCACAGTGACAGCAACAAGATCAGCCGGGGTCCAGACAGACGCGGAGAGCAGGTGGACCACTGCTCTGCCAGGGCCTGATCCCCGGCTATGTGCAGGAAGAATGGCTGCAAGCAGAGACCCGGCACCAGCTAGCCCAGACAGGGGTGAGAAGCAAGGGCAACAGAGAGAGCAACATGTCAAACCCAGGCAGGGGAGTGGCGACAAGGCGACAAGCCAGGGCTGGGGCAGGAAGGAAAGTGGTCCTGTGGGTTCGGATGAAGAGGAAGAAATGGTCATCTTCACCTCCTGGATCAACCCCAGGCTCCCCAGCCTCTTCCAGGACCCACAGGCCTTTCCCCACACATAGGGCAGTTCACCCAGCAGCGTAGACTGCAAGGCTGCAGCAGAAGAAGCAGAACACCCGACAAGCGCCTCTCTTGGCTCACTGGAGCCCACGGACACTGCACCGTCAGCTGCTTCCGTGGCTGAATGTCCAGGGGAAGAGAGGTACGGCACGCCTCTCACGGGAATAAAACTGGCAGAGAGCAGGCCAGCAGGTCCTCCGTTAGCCCCTGCTTGAGAAGGTGAGGGCTACAGAGCGCCTCCCCCCACACCAGTGTCTCAGGACTCAAAGCCATCAGCCTGTCCCCTCCCCAGCGAGCACAGCACTGCGGCAATGGCTGAGACCCAGGGAAGCGACCAACATGCCTGCAGTGCCTGTGACGAAGACCTTTATGACAGCCCAGATCATCGTCTCTGCAGTCCTACACCATGCTGTAGCCACGAGCCAGGGAACCACGAGCAAGGCAACAAATCTCCCTCGGCCACAGGGCCCAGGGTGCCTCCTTCCACAGCAGAGCCTGCAGCGTCTATATCCTCAGCATCTGCTTTAGCTGGAGGCCCTCCTGGGAAGGCCAATGAAGCCCCTCTTGCTCAAGCAGCAGCACCAGAGGAAGAAGAAGTGGCTTCTCCCTGGGCTGGAGGCCCTGTGTGGGAAGCCACGAAGCCACTCTCGCTGCAAGGTTTCCTTCAGTACGAAGGAAAGGAAAGGTCTCTTGGGTCTAGGTCGCCCGCCATCACTGACGGCCAGGCTGGGGACAGCCCAAGGCCTCAGCCAGCTTGTGGCACAGCGGGAAACCAGAACTGCAAACTGGCAGCCAGGGCTGTCAGAGGATGGGTCGGGAGCTGCCCAGTCAGGGAGAGGCGTTCCGATCTCTGTTCACTAAGGCAGCATCTCTCTTGTAGGGCCACCAGTGAGCTGAGCAACCCGGGGCCAAAAGCCACCGCTCACCACCTCTCAGCACAGCAATGTCCCAAAATTGGAAGAAGAGTTAGCACCCTGCCCCACGCAGCCCTGCAGCTCCTGCCGAGGACATGGAAGGCCAAGTAAAGGCCTCCGTCTCCAGGGGCATTAGCAATGCCATAGCCTGCAACGAGGGAGCCACGAGGCAGCCAAAGCTTTCTGCTTTGTGCAGAGGTCCCAGGAGCAAAGGCCACACAACACCACCTCTCCTAACAACAGTGCCCCAAAATTTGAAGAAGAGTCATCACCCTGCCAAAAACAGCCCTGCAGAACGTGCCAGAGAAATGGAAGACCAGGTAAAAGCCTTAGTCTCCCGTGTCTTTAGCAATGCAATAGCCCGCAACGAGAGACCTATAAGGGAGGCAACGCTTTCTCCCTTGGACAGAGGCCCCAGGAGCAAAGGCTGCAAAACATCACCTCTCCTCACAGCAGTGCCCGAAAATTTGAAGAAGAGTCAGCACTCGTCCAAAAAAAAGCCCTGCAGCCACTGCCAAGGACATAGAAGACCCAGTAAAGGCCTTCATCTCCAGGGGCATTAGCAGTGCCGTAGCCTGCAACGAGGAATCTATGAGGGAGGCAAGGCTTTTGCCCTGGGCAGAGGACTTACAAGCAGAGGCCACAGGACATCACCTCTCGTCACATCAGTGCCCCAAAATTTGAAGAAGAGTCAGCACCGTGCAAAAAACAGCCCTGCAGCCCCTGCCAAAGAAATGGAAGACCAAGTAAACATCTTCGTCCTCAGTGCCATTAGCAATGCCATTGCCTGCAACGAGGGAGCCATGAGGGAGGCAATGCTTTCTCCCTTGGACAGACGTCCCAGGATCAAAGGCCACAGGACACCACCTCTTCCCACAGCAGTGCCCCAGAATTTGAGAAGAGTGAGCACCCTGCCCCACACAGCCCCACAGACTCTTTCACAGCACTGTGGGACACAGCACAGTCCCTCGTGTTTGAAGTCCTGGCGAAGACGATGGCTAAAAGCTGGGAACACGGCAAACGACTGGCAGCACTGGGGGGCCTGGCACACACAGGTTGCAAAGTGACACCAACAAGAGCAGTCGAAGTCCAGAAACACATGGACAGCAGGTGACGACTGCTCTGCCAGGGCATCATCACCAGGCAAGTTCAGGAACAACGGCTGCCAGCTGAGCCCCTATACCAGCCAGTCCAGGCCGAGGTGAGAAGCAAGGGCAACACAGAGAGCAAAATGTCAAATCCAGGTAGGGGAGCGGCAACGAGGGAACAAGCCAGGGCAGGAAAGAAAGCGGTCCTTTGGGATGGGATGAAGAGGAAGAAATTATCATCTTCGACTCCTAGATCAACCCCAGGTTCCCCAGCCTCTTCCAGGAACCACAGCCCTTTCCCCAGGAAGAGGGCAGCTCATTCAGCAGTGTGGACAGGGAGGCTGCAGTAGAAGTAGCAGAACAACCAACAAGCGCCTCTCTTGGCTCATTGGAGCCCACGGACACTGCACCACCAGCTGCTCCCCTGGCAGAAGGTCCAGGGGAAGGGAGGCACAGCACGCCTCTCACTGCAACAGTACCGGCGGAGAGCAGGCCAGCAAGTCCTCCATCAGCCCCTGCTTTTGAAGATGAGGGGAACAGAGCGCCTCCCCCCATTCCAGTGTCTCGAGACTCAAAGCCATCAGCCTGTCCCATCCCCAGTGAGCACAGCACGTTGGCGATGGTTGAGAGCCAGGGACATGGCCAAAATGCCTCCAGTGTCTCTGATGAATATCTGTATGAAACAGCCCAGATCATTGTCTCTGCAGTCCTACTCCATTCTGTAGCCATCATCCAGGGAGCCACGATCAAGGCACCAACTGCTCCCTCGGCCACAGGGCACAGGGTGATTCCTCTAACAGCAGAGCCTGTAGACTGTGAATCTTCAGCATCTGCTTTAGCTGGAGGTCCTGTGGGGGAGACCAGCAAAGGCCCTCTCACAGCAGAAGCAGCACCAGGAGAAGGAGACGTGGATTCTCCCTGAGCTGCTGACCCTGTGGGAGCAGCCAGTGAAGCCGCTCTTGCTCAAGCAGCAGCACCAGAGGAAGAAGAAGTGGCTTGTCCTTGGGCTGGAGGCCCTGTTTCGGAAGCCAGCGAAGCCACTCTCGCTGCAAGGTTTCCTTCAGTACGAAGTAAAAGAAAGGCCACTTGGGTCTAGAAGCCGCCCGCCATCACTGACAGCCATGCTGGGAACAGCCCAAGGCCTCAGCCAGCTTGTGGCTCGGGGGGAAAACAGAACTTCAAAATGGCCGCCAGTGCTGACAGGGAATGTATCGGGAGCCGCCCTGTCAGGAAGAGGCATTTCTCTCTCTGTTCACTAAGGCAGCATCTCTCTTGTAGGGCCACCAGTGAGCTGGTGAAAGAAGAAAGAAGCAATGTACTGTCTACAGCAGAGCCTGTAGACTGTACACCCTCAGCCTCTGCCTTGGCTGGAGGCCCTGTGGGGGAGAGCAGTGAAGCCCCTCTCAGTGCAGAAGCAGCACCACGAGTAGGAGAAGTGGCTTCTCCCTCGGCTGGAGGCCCTGCGTGGGACACCAAGGAAGCTGTTCTCTCTGAAGCAGCAGCTTCAGCGTCCTCTTCACAGGCCTTTCCCCAGGAAGTGTGCAGCTCATCCAACTCCTCCCTCAGCCACAGGGCACAGGGTGCCTCCTCCCACAGCAGAGCCTGTAGACTGTACCTCCTCAGCCTCTGCCTTGGCTGCAGGCCCTGTGGGAGAAACAAGCAAAGCCCCTCTCACTGCAGCAGCAGCTCCACGAGAAGAAGTGACTTCTCACGGATCGGAACTCCGCGCTCGCTTCGCAGCGATGCTGCGTCTCACTCCCACAGCACAATCACGCGATCACGCAGAGAGGCCCCTTAAACTTCTCATTCATGCTACAAGGATATATCACTTAGAACAATAACCAGACTATTTTGTTTTGTCTCTGGCAGAGTTCCTCGAGGAGTCACTCACTTCACAACAATACTTTGGCTCAAACACATACACATATACTTCCTTGCTGGTGCAGCTACTGCTGCCTCCGGTGCAATATTAGGATTAGAGGGAGCATAACTTGATTCCTCCTCCAAAAAAGGAGTCTTATTGTTTACATATAAACTTAAAGCCGGAATTTCCATCAGACCCGCATTGTGGCCAAAATAGTGAAGTTCCTTTTAATGGCTTTTCAGGCCAGACAATTAGACAATATCTAACCATTGCTTTTTTTTTTTTTTTTCTTTTTCGCTAGTTTTTGGGTTGTTTTTCCAATTCCTTTTCTTTCTCCCCAAAGGACTACCTTTACGCACAATTCCGAGGATTCTGCTTCTGAAGATCTCCAAGGATGGAGGCTCCACAACCCCTCTGGGCAACCAGTTCAAGCAAATACAACCTGTTCCAGCAGCAGAGCGTACAGGAGCAGCGCCAGGTGAGGCTCAGGGAGCGAGACAGGGACAGCAGCGTGACGGGACGGCACGGAGAGCACCAGGATGAGGAGAACGGTTCTGGAGCAAGCCGGCCAGCTGGCCCTGAGCACCTCCGGCCTGGACGCAGTTATTCCCAAACCTGGGGTTTCTCCATGAAGAGCCGACCCCCAGGACAGCCAAAGCCCACAGGGCCCTGGCATTTCTGTGCCCAGAGGCACAAAGAGCAGTGTGGCCTAATTCAACCTGGCTGTCCGCAACCAGGAGCTGTCTCCATCGTCCCTCCATGCGGACAGGCAGCCAGTGCGGTCGTGCCCAGAGAGCGTGCGTCACACTGGCAGCTGCCACACAGAGTCGGGAGCCCCAGGAAGGTTTGATGCAACATCTTTGGCAGCCCTGGCAGCCTCCGACGAGCAGGCAGCACTTGCAGGAGGAGACAGGAAGGGCATTACCCTGGCAAGCCGAGCCCCGCTGTGCGTGGTCAGCTGCCAGGGCATGAATGGGGCCACTGCAGGGCAGCTCACAAAAGCACTTCTACAGGGACGTGGAGAGGAATGGCAGAAATGACCAAAGTAACTTGGCCTTTCCCCTCGATTCTCTTGCAGATGGAGAAGCTGTGAGACATGAAGACACTGCCACACAGTGGGGTGCGGCAGGAGGAGATAATCCATCTGCCAGCCATGCCGCCTTTCCCAAGGCAGGCAGCGACTCAGGCAGCAGCACCCAAGCAAGTGCCTGCAGCACAGACATTATCATCTGAAAGGGTCACTTGCAAGCTGCCCCCTCTACAAGCAACAGCCTCTGCATCTTCAGCTGCAGGAAGGGCAAAGGCATTGGGCACAGAGGCCCACAGCCACCAAGAGCTTCTGCCACCTCTTCCGTGCATCTCTGGTGACAGGGACAAGGCAGTGAGGGGCAAGGCTTTGTCCCTTGGGCAGACCTCCCAGGAACAAAGGACGCAGAACACCACCTCTCCTCACAGCAGTGCCTCAAAATTTGAAGAAGAGCCGGCACCCTGCCCCACACAGCCCCACAGACTCTTTCACAGCACTGTGGGACACAGCACAGTCCCTCGTGTTTGAAGTCCTGGCGAAGACGATGGCTAAAAGCTGGGAACACGGCAAACGACTGGCAGCACTGGGGGGCCTGGCACACACAGGTTGCAAAGTGACACCAACAAGAGCAGTCGAAGTCCAGAAACACATGGACAGCAGGTGACGACTGCTCTGCCAGGGCATCATCACCAGGCAAGTTCAGGAACAACGGCTGCCAGCTGAGCCCCTATACCAGCCAGTCCAGGCCGAGGTGAGAAGCAAGGGCAGCAGGGACAGATACACATCAAAGCCAGGCAGTGGAGTGGCAAGGATGAGACAAGCCAGGGCCAGGGCAGGAAGGAAAGTGGTCCTGTGGGTTCGGATGAAGAGGAAGAGATTGTCATCTTCAAGTCCTGGATCAACCCCAGGTTCCCCAGCCTCTTTGAGGACCCACAGGCCTTTCCCCAGGAAGAGGGCAGCTCAGCCAGGAGCGCGCACAGGGAGGCTGCAGCACAATAAGCAGAACCCCCAACAAGTGCCTCTCTTGGCTCATTGGACACTGAAACATCGCCTGCTTGCCTGGCAGAGAGGCACGGCATGCCTCTCACCGCAACACAACCGTCAGAGAGCAGGCCAGCAAGTTGTCCATCAGCCCCTGCTTTGGAAGACGAGGGCTACAGAGCGCCTCCCCAGACACGTGGGGCTCAAGAGTCAAAGCCATCAGCCTGCCCCACTCCCATCGAGCACAGCACTGCAGTGATGGTTGAGAGCCAGGGACGTGCCCAACATGCCTCCAGTGCCTGTGATGAAGATCTGCATGAAACAGCCCGGACCCTGGTTTCCGCAGTCCTAAGACAAGCTGTAGCCATGAGCCGGGGAGCCACGAGCAAGGCACCAACTGCTCCCTTGGCCACAGGACCCAGGGTGCCTCCTCCCACTGCAGAGCCTGCAGACTCTGCATCCTCAGCATCTGCCTTGGCTGGAGCACTGGGGGACCTGGCACACACGGGGTGCACAGTGACAGCAACAAGATCAGCCGGGGTCCAGACAGACGCGGAGAGCAGGTGGACCACTGCTCTGCCAGGGCCTGATCCCCGGCTATGTGCAGGAAGAATGGCTGCAAGCAGAGACCCGGCACCAGCTAGCCCAGACAGGGGTGAGAAGCAAGGGCAACAGAGAGAGCAACATGTCAAACCCAGGCAGGGGAGTGGCGACAAGGCGACAAGCCAGGGCTGGGGCAGGAAGGAAAGTGGTCCTGTGGGTTCGGATGAAGAGGAAGAAATGGTCATCTTCACCTCCTGGATCAACCCCAGGCTCCCCAGCCTCTTCCAGGACCCACAGGCCTTTCCCCACACATAGGGCAGTTCACCCAGCAGCGTAGACTGCAAGGCTGCAGCAGAAGAAGCAGAACACCCGACAAGCGCCTCTCTTGGCTCACTGGAGCCCACGGACACTGCACCGTCAGCTGCTTCCGTGGCTGAATGTCCAGGGGAAGAGAGGTACGGCACGCCTCTCACGGGAATAAAACTGGCAGAGAGCAGGCCAGCAGGTCCTCCGTTAGCCCCTGCTTGAGAAGGTGAGGGCTACAGAGCGCCTCCCCCCACACCAGTGTCTCAGGACTCAAAGCCATCAGCCTGTCCCCTCCCCAGCGAGCACAGCACTGCGGCAATGGCTGAGACCCAGGGAAGCGACCAACATGCCTGCAGTGCCTGTGACGAAGACCTTTATGACAGCCCAGATCATCGTCTCTGCAGTCCTACACCATGCTGTAGCCACGAGCCAGGGAACCACGAGCAAGGCAACAAATCTCCCTCGGCCACAGGGCCCAGGGTGCCTCCTTCCACAGCAGAGCCTGCAGCGTCTATATCCTCAGCATCTGCTTTAGCTGGAGGCCCTCCTGGGAAGGCCAATGAAGCCCCTCTTGCTCAAGCAGCAGCACCAGAGGAAAAAGAAGTGGCTTCTCCCTGGGCTGGAGGCCCTGTGTGGGAAGCCACGAAGCCACTCTCGCTGCAAGGTTTCCTTCAGTACGAAGGAAAGGAAAGGTCTCTTGGGTCTAGGTCGCCCGCCATCACTGACGGCCAGGCTGGGGACAGCCCAAGGCCTCAGCCAGCTTGTGGCACAGCGGGAAACCAGAACTGCAAACTGGCAGCCAGGGCTGTCAGAGGATGGGTCGGGAGCTGCCCAGTCAGGGAGAGGCGTTCCGATCTCTGTTCACTAAGGCAGCATCTCTCTTGTAGGGCCACCAGTGAGCTGAGCAACCCGGGGCCAAAAGCCACCGCTCACCACCTCTCAGCACAGCAATGTCCCAAAATTGGAAGAAGAGTTAGCACCCTGCCCCACGCAGCCCTGCAGCTCCTGCCGAGGACATGGAAGGCCAAGTAAAGGCCTCCGTCTCCAGGGGCATTAGCAATGCCATAGCCTGCAACGAGGGAGCCACGAGGCAGCCAAAGCTTTCTGCTTTGTGCAGAGGTCCCAGGAGCAAAGGCCACACAACACCACCTCTCCTAACAACAGTGCCCCAAAATTTGAAGAAGAGTCATCACCCTGCCAAAAACAGCCCTGCAGAACGTGCCAGAGAAATGGAAGACCAGGTAAAAGCCTTAGTCTCCCGTGTCTTTAGCAATGCAATAGCCCGCAACGAGAGACCTATAAGGGAGGCAACGCTTTCTCCCTTGGACAGAGGCCCCAGGAGCAAAGGCTGCAAAACATCACCTCTCCTCACAGCAGTGCCCGAAAATTTGAAGAAGAGTCAGCACTCGTCCAAAAAAAAGCCCTGCAGCCACTGCCAAGGACATAGAAGACCCAGTAAAGGCCTTCATCTCCAGGGGCATTAGCAGTGCCGTAGCCTGCAACGAGGAATCTATGAGGGAGGCAAGGCTTTTGCCCTGGGCAGAGGACTTACAAGCAGAGGCCACAGGACATCACCTCTCGTCACATCAGTGCCCCAAAATTTGAAGAAGAGTCAGCACCGTGCAAAAAACAGCCCTGCAGCCCCTGCCAAAGAAATGGAAGACCAAGTAAACATCTTCGTCCTCAGTGCCATTAGCAATGCCATTGCCTGCAACGAGGGAGCCATGAGGGAGGCAATGCTTTCTCCCTTGGACAGACGTCCCAGGATCAAAGGCCACAGGACACCACCTCTTCCCACAGCAGTGCCCCAGAATTTGAGAAGAGTGAGCACCCTGCCCCACACAGCCCCACAGACTCTTTCACAGCACTGTGGGACACAGCACAGTCCCTCGTGTTTGAAGTCCTGGCGAAGACGATGGCTAAAAGCTGGGAACACGGCAAACGACTGGCAGCACTGGGGGGCCTGGCACACGCAGGTTGCAAAGTGACACCAACAAGAGCAGTCGAAGTCCAGAAACACATGGACAGCAGGTGACGACTGCTCTGCCAGGGCATCATCACCAGGCAAGTTCAGGAACAACGGCTGCCAGCTGAGCCCCTATACCAGCCAGTCCAGGCCGAGGTGAGAAGCAAGGGCAACACAGAGAGCAAAATGTCAAATCCAGGTAGGGGAGCGGCAACGAGGGAACAAGCCAGGGCAGGAAAGAAAGCGGTCCTTTGGGATGGGATGAAGAGGAAGAAATTATCATCTTCGACTCCTAGATCAACCCCAGGTTCCCCAGCCTCTTCCAGGAACCACAGCCCTTTCCCCAGGAAGAGGGCAGCTCATTCAGCAGTGTGGACAGGGAGGCTGCAGTAGAAGTAGCAGAACAACCAACAAGCGCCTCTCTTGGCTCATTGGAGCCCACGGACACTGCACCACCAGCTGCTCCCCTGGCAGAAGGTCCAGGGGAAGGGAGGCACAGCACGCCTCTCACTGCAACAGTACCGGCGGAGAGCAGGCCAGCAAGTCCTCCATCAGCCCCTGCTTTTGAAGATGAGGGGAACAGAGCGCCTCCCCCCATTCCAGTGTCTCGAGACTCAAAGCCATCAGCCTGTCCCATCCCCAGTGAGCACAGCACGTTGGCGATGGTTGAGAGCCAGGGACATGGCCAAAATGCCTCCAGTGTCTCTGATGAATATCTGTATGAAACAGCCCAGATCATTGTCTCTGCAGTCCTACTCCATTCTGTAGCCATCATCCAGGGAGCCACGATCAAGGCACCAACTGCTCCCTCGGCCACAGGGCACAGGGTGATTCCTCTAACAGCAGAGCCTGTAGACTGTGAATCTTCAGCATCTGCTTTAGCTGGAGGTCCTGTGGGGGAGACCAGCAAAGGCCCTCTCACAGCAGAAGCAGCACCAGGAGAAGGAGACGTGGATTCTCCCTGAGCTGCTGACCCTGTGGGAGAAGCCAGTGAAGCCGCTCTTGCTCAAGCAGCAGCACCAGAGGAAGAAGAAGTGGCTTCTCCTTGGGCTGGAGGCCCTGTTTCGGAAGCCAGCGAAGCCACTCTCGCTGCAAGGTTTCCTTCAGTACGAAGTAAAAGAAAGGCCACTTGGGTCTAGAAGCCGCCCGCCATCACTGACAGCCATGCTGGGAACAGCCCAAGGCCTCAGCCAGCTTGTGGCTCGGGGGGAAAACAGAACTTCAAAATGGCCGCCAGTGCTGACAGGGAATGTATCGGGAGCCGCCCTGTCAGGAAGAGGCATTTCTCTCTCTGTTCACTAAGGCAGCATCTCTCTTGTAGGGCCACCAGTGAGCTGGTGAAAGAAGAAAGAAGCAATGTACTGTCTACAGCAGAGCCTGTAGACTGTACACCCTCAGCCTCTGCCTTGGCTGGAGGCCCTGTGGGGGAGAGCAGTGAAGCCCCTCTCAGTGCAGAAGCAGCACCACGAGTAGGAGAAGTGGCTTCTCCCTCGGCTGGAGGCCCTGCGTGGGACACCAAGGAAGCTGTTCTCTCTGAAGCAGCAGCTTCAGCGTCCTCTTCACAGGCCTTTCCCCAGGAAGTGTGCAGCTCATCCAACTCCTCCCTCAGCCACAGGGCACAGGGTGCCTCCTCCCACAGCAGAGCCTGTAGACTGTACCTCCTCAGCCTCTGCCTTGGCTGCAGGCCCTGTGGGAGAAACAAGCAAAGCCCCT
Organism: Anser brachyrhynchus; assembly: GCF_964034855.1. NCBI lineage: Eukaryota > Metazoa > Chordata > Aves > Anseriformes > Anatidae > Anser > Anser brachyrhynchus. The sequence continues at coordinate 204,583,572 of NC_137694.1, read as the reverse complement.
CTCACTGCAGCAGCAGCTCCACGAGAAGAAGTGACTTCTCACGGATCGGAACTCCGCGCTCGCTTCGCAGCGATGCTGCGTCTCACTCCCACAGCACAATCATGCGATCACGCAGAGAGGCCCCTTAAACTTCTCATTCATGCTACAAGGATATATCACTTAGAACAATAACCAGACTATTTTGTTTTGTCTCTGGCAGAGTTCCTCGAGGAGTCACTCACTTCACAACAATACTTTGGCTCAAACACATACACATATACTTCCTTGCTGGTGCAGCTACTGCTGCCTCCGGTGCAATATTAGGATTAGAGGGAGCATAACTTGATTCCTCCTCCAAAAAAGGAGTCTTATTGTTTACATATAAACTTAAAGCCGGAATTTCCATCAGACCCGCATTGTGGCCAAAATAGTGAAGTTCCTTTTAATGGCTCTTCAGGCCAGACAATTAGACAATATCTAACCATTGCTTTTTTTTTTTTTTTTTTTCTTTTTCGCTAGTTTTTGGGTTGTTTTTCCAATTCCTTTTCTTTCTCCCCAAAGGACTACCTTTACGCACAATTCCGAGGATTCTGCTTCTGAAGATCTCCAAGGATGGAGGCTCCACAACCCCTCTGGGCAACCAGTTCAAGCAAATACAACCTGTTCCAGCAGCAGAGTGTACAGGAGCAGCGCCAGGTGAGGCTCAGGGAGCGAGACAGGGACAGCAGCGTGACGGGACGGCACGGAGAGCACCAGGATGAGGAGAACGGTTCTGGAGCAAGCCGGCCAGCTGGCCCTGAGCACCTCCGGCCTGGACGCAGTTATTCCCAAACCTGGGGTTTCTCCATGAAGAGCCGACCCCCAGGACAGCCAAAGCCCACAGGGCCCTGGCATTTCTGTGCCCAGAGGCACAAAGAGCAGTGTGGCCTAATTCAACCTGGCTGTCCGCAACCAGGAGCTGTCTCCATCGTCCCTCCATGTGGACAGGCAGCCAGTGCGGTCGTGCCCAGAGAGCGTGCGTCACACTGGCAGCTGCCACACAGAGTCGGGAGCCCCAGGAAGGTTTGATGCAACATCTTTGGCAGCCCTGGCAGCCTCCGACGAGCAGGCAGCACTTGCAGGAGGAGACAGGAAGGGCATTACCCTGGCAAGCCGAGCCCCGCTGTGCGAGGTCAGCTGCCAGGGCATGAATGGGGCCACTGCAGGGCAGCTCACAAAAGCACTTCTACAGGGATGTGGAGAGGAATGGCAGAAATGACCAAAGTAACTTGGCCTTTCCCCTCGATTCTCTTGCAGATGGAGAAGCTGTGAGACATGAAGACACTGCCACACAGTGGGGTGCGGCAGGAGGAGATAATCCATCTGCCAGCCATGCCGCCTTTCCCAAGGCAGGCAGCGACTCAGGCAGCAGCACCCAAGCAAGTGCCTGCAGCACAGACATTATCATCTGAAAGGGTCACTTGCAAGCTGCCCCCTCTACAAGCAACAGCCTCTGCATCTTCAGCTGCAGGAAGGGCAAAGGCATTGGGCACAGAGGCCCACAGCCACCAAGAGCTTCTGCCACCTCTTCCGTGCATCTCTGGTGACAGGGACAAGGCAGTGAGGGCCAAGGCTTTTGTCCCTTGGGCAGACCTCCCAGGAACAAAGGACGCAGAACACCACCTCTCCTCACAGCAGTGCCTCAAAATTTGAAGAAGAGCCGGCACCCTGCCCCACACAGCCCCACAGACTCTTTCACAGCACTGTGGGACACAGCACAGTCCCTCGTGTTTGAAGTCCTGGCGAAGACGATGGCTAAAAGCTGGGAACACGGCAAACGACTGGCAGCACTGGGGGGCCTGGCACACACAGGTTGCAAAGTGACACCAACAAGAGCAGTCGAAGTCCAGAAACACATGGACAGCAGGTGACGACTGCTCTGCCAGGGCATCATCACCAGGCAAGTTCAGGAACAACGGCTGCCAGCTGAGCCCCTATACCAGCCAGTCCAGGCCGAGGTGAGAAGCAAGGGCAACACAGAGAGCAAAATGTCAAATCCAGGTAGGGGAGCGGCAACGAGGGAACAAGCCAGGGCAGGAAAGAAAGCGGTCCTTTGGGATGGGATGAAGAGGAAGAAATTATCATCTTCAACTCCTAGATCAACCCCAGGTTCCCCAGCCTCTTCCAGGAACCACAGCCCTTTCCCCAGGAAGAGGGCAGCTCATTCAGCAGTGTGGACAGGGAGGCTGCAGTAGAAGTAGCAGAACAACCAACAAGCGCCTCTCTTGGCTCATTGGAGCCCACGGACACTGCACCACCAGCTGCTCCCCTGGCAGAAGGTCCAGGGGAAGGGAGGCACAGCACGCCTCTCACTGCAACAGTACCGGCGGAGAGCAGGCCAGCAAGTCCTCCATCAGCCCCTGCTTTTGAAGATGAGGGGAACAGAGCGCCTCCCCCCATTCCAGTGTCTCGAGACTCAAAGCCATCAGCCTGTCCCATCCCCAGTGAGCACAGCACGTTGGCGATGGTTGAGAGCCAGGGACATGGCCAAAATGCCTCCAGTGTCTCTGATGAATATCTGTATGAAACAGCCCAGATCATTGTCTCTGCAGTCCTACTCCATTCTGTAGCCATCATCCAGGGAGCCACGATCAAGGCACCAACTGCTCCCTCGGCCACAGGGCACAGGGTGATTCCTCTAACAGCAGAGCCTGTAGACTGTGAATCTTCAGCATCTGCTTTAGCTGGAGGTCCTGTGGGGGAGACCAGCAAAGGCCCTCTCACAGCAGAAGCAGCACCAGGAGAAGGAGACGTGGATTCTCCCTGAGCTGCTGACCCTGTGGGAGAAGCCAGTGAAGCCGCTCTTGCTCAAGCAGCAGCACCAGAGGAAGAAGAAGTGGCTTCTCCTTGGGCTGGAGGCCCTGTTTCGGAAGCCAGCGAAGCCACTCTCGCTGCAAGGTTTCCTTCAGTACGAAGTAAAAGAAAGGCCACTTGGGTCTAGAAGCCGCCCGCCATCACTGACAGCCATGCTGGGAACAGCCCAAGGCCTCAGCCAGCTTGTGGCTCGGGGGGAAAACAGAACTTCAAAATGGCCGCCAGCGCTGACAGAGAATGTATCGGGAGCCGCCCTGTCAGGAAGAGGCATTTCTCTCTCTGTTCACTAAGGCAGCATCTCTCTTGTAGGGCCACCAGTGAGCTGGTGAAAGAAGAAAGAAGCAATGTACTGTCTACAGCAGAGCCTGTAGACTGTACACCCTCAGCCTCTGCCTTGGCTGGAGGCCCTGTGGGGGAGAGCAGTGAAGCCCCTCTCAGTGCAGAAGCAGCACCACGAGTAGGAGAAGTGGCTTCTCCCTCGGCTGGAGGCCCTGCGTGGGACACCAAGGAAGCTGTTCTCTCTGAAGCAGCAGCTTCAGCGTCCTCTTCACAGGCCTTTCCCCAGGAAGTGTGCAGCTCATCCAACTCCTCCCTCAGCCACAGGGCACAGGGTGCCTCCTCCCACAGCAGAGCCTGTAGACTGTACCTCCTCAGCCTCTGCCTTGGCTGCAGGCCCTGTGGGAGAAACAAGCAAAGCCCCTCTCACTGCAGCAGCAGCTCCACGAGAAGAAGTGACTTCTCACGGATCGGAACTCCGCGCTCGCTTCGCAGCGATGCTGCGTCTCACTCCCACAGCACAATCACGCGATCACGCAGAGAGGCCCCTTAAACTTCTCATTCATGCTACAAGGATATATCACTTAGAACAATAACCAGACTATTTTGTTTTGTCTCTGGCAGAGTTCCTCGAGGAGTCACTCACTTCACAACAATACTTTGGCTCAAACACATACACATATACTTCCTTGCTGGTGCAGCTACTGCTGCCTCCGGTGCAATATTAGGATTAGAGGGAGCATAACTTGATTCCTCCTCCAAAAAAGGAGTCTTATTGTTTACATATAAACTTAAAGCCGGAATTTCCATCAGACCCGCATTGTGGCCAAAATAGTGAAGTTCCTTTTAATGGCTTTTCAGGCCAGACAATTAGACAATATCTAACCATTGCTTTTTTTTTTTTTTTTTTCTTTTTCGCTAGTTTTTGGGTTGTTTTTCCAATTCCTTTTCTTTCTCCCCAAAGGACTACCTTTACGCACAATTCCGAGGATTCTGCTTCTGAAGATCTCCAAGGATGGAGGCTCCACAACCCCTCTGGGCAACCAGTTCAAGCAAATACAACCTGTTCCAGCAGCAGAGCGTACAGGAGCAGCGCCAGGTGAGGCTCAGGGAGCGAGACAGGGACAGCAGCGTGACGGGACGGCACGGAGAGCACCAGGATGAGGAGAACGGTTCTGGAGCAAGCCGGCCAGCTGGCCCTGAGCACCTCCGGCCTGGACGCAGTTATTCCCAAACCTGGGGTTTCTCCATGAAGAGCCGACCCCCAGGACAGCCAAAGCCCACAGGGCCCTGGCATTTCTGTGCCCAGAGGCACAAAGAGCAGCGTGGCCTAATTCAACCTGGCTGTCCGCAACCAGGAGCTGTCTCCATCGTCCCTCCATGCGGACAGGCAGCCAGTGCGGTCGTGCCCAGAGAGCGTGCGTCACACTGGCAGCTGCCACACAGAGTCGGGAGCCCCAGGAAGGTTTGATGCAACATCTTTGGCAGCCCTGGCAGCCTCCGACGAGCAGGCAGCACTTGCAGGAGGAGACAGGAAGGGCATTACCCTGGCAAGCCGAGCCCCGCTGTGCGAGGTCAGCTGCCAGGGCATGAATGGGGCCACTGCAGGGCAGCTCACAAAAGCACTTCTACAGGGACGTGGAGAGGAATGGCAGAAATGACCAAAGTAACTTGGCCTTTCCCCTCGATTCTCTTGCAGATGGAGAAGCTGTGAGACATGAAGACACTGCCACACAGTGGGGTGCGGCAGGAGGAGATAATCCATCTGCCAGCCATGCCGCCTTTCCCAAGGCAGGCAGCGACTCAGGCAGCAGCACCCAAGCAAGTGCCTGCAGCACAGACATTATCATCTGAAAGGGTCACTTGCAAGCTGCCCCCTCTACAAGCAACAGCCTCTGCATCTTCAGCTGCAGGAAGGGCAAAGGCATTGGGCACAGAGGCCCACAGCCACCAAGAGCTTCTGCCACCTCTTCCGTGCATCTCTGGTGACAGAGACAAGGCAGTGAGGGGCAAGGCTTTGTCCCTTGGGCAGACCTCCCAGGAACAAAGGACGCAGAACACCACCTCTCCTCACAGCAGTGCCTCAAAATTTGAAGAAGAGCCGGCACCCTGCCCCACACAGCCCCACAGACTCTTTCACAGCACTGTGGGACACAGCACAGTCCCTCGTGTTTGAAGTCCTGGCGAAGACGATGGCTAAAAGCTGGGAACACGGCAAACGACTGGCAGCACTGGGGGGCCTGGCACACACAGGTTGCAAAGTGACACCAACAAGAGCAGTCGAAGTCCAGAAACACATGGACAGCAGGTGATGACTGCTCTGCCAGGGCATCATCACCAGGCAAGTTCAGGAACAACGGCTGCCAGCTGAGCCCCTATACCAGCCAGTCCAGGCCGAGGTGAGAAGCAAGGGCAACACAGAGAGCAAAATGTCAAATCCAGGTAGGGGAGCGGCAACGAGGGAACAAGCCAGGGCAGGAAAGAAAGCGGTCCTTTGGGATGGGATGAAGAGGAAGAAATTATCATCTTCAACTCCTAGATCAACCCCAGGTTCCCCAGCCTCTTCCAGGAACCACAGCCCTTTCCCCAGGAAGAGGGCAGCTCATTCAGCAGTGTGGACAGGGAGGCTGCAGTAGAAGTAGCAGAACAACCAACAAGCGCCTCTCTTGGCTCATTGGAGCCCACGGACACTGCACCACCAGCTGCTCCCCTGGCAGAAGGTCCAGGGGAAGGGAGGCACAGCACGCCTCTCACTGCAACAGTACCGGCGGAGAGCAGGCCAGCAAGTCCTCCATCAGCCCCTGCTTTTGAAGATGAGGGGAACAGAGCGCCTCCCCCCATTCCAGTGTCTCGAGACTCAAAGCCATCAGCCTGTCCCATCCCCAGTGAGCACAGCACGTTGGCGATGGTTGAGAGCCAGGGACATGGCCAAAATGCCTCCAGTGTCTCTGATGAATATCTGTATGAAACAGCCCAGATCATTGTCTCTGCAGTCCTACTCCATTCTGTAGCCATCATCCAGGGAGCCACGATCAAGGCACCAACTGCTCCCTCGGCCACAGGGCACAGGGTGATTCCTCTAACAGCAGAGCCTGTAGACTGTGAATCTTCAGCATCTGCTTTAGCTGGAGGTCCTGTGGGGGAGACCAGCAAAGGCCCTCTCACAGCAGAAGCAGCACCAGGAGAAGGAGACGTGGATTCTCCCTGAGCTGCTGACCCTGTGGGAGAAGCCAGTGAAGCCGCTCTTGCTCAAGCAGCAGCACCAGAGGAAGAAGAAGTGGCTTCTCCTTGGGCTGGAGGCCCTGTTTCGGAAGCCAGCGAAGCCACTCTCGCTGCAAGGTTTCCTTCAGTACGAAGTAAAAGAAAGGCCACTTGGGTCTAGAAGCCGCCCGCCATCACTGACAGCCATGCTGGGAACAGCCCAAGGCCTCAGCCAGCTTGTGGCTCGGGGGGAAAACAGAACTTCAAAATGGCCGCCCGTGCTGACAGGGAATGTATCGGGAGCCGCCCTGTCAGGAAGAGGCATTTCTCTCTCTGTTCACTAAGGCAGCATCTCTCTTGTAGGGCCACCAGTGAGCTGGTGAAAGAAGAAAGAAGCAATGTACTGTCTACAGCAGAGCCTGTAGACTGTACACCCTCAGCCTCTGCCTTGGCTGGAGGCCCTGTGGGGGAGAGCAGTGAAGCCCCTCTCAGTGCAGAAGCAGCACCACGAGTAGGAGAAGTGGCTTCTCCCTCGGCTGGAGGCCCTGCGTGGGACACCAAGGAAGCTGTTCTCTCTGAAGCAGCAGCTTCAGCGTCCTCTTCACAGGCCTTTCCCCAGGAAGTGTGCAGCTCATCCAACTCCTCCCTCAGCCACAGGGCACAGGGTGCCTCCTCCCACAGCAGAGCCTGTAGACTGTACCTCCTCAGCCTCTGCCTTGGCTGCAGGCCCTGTGGGAGAAACAAGCAAAGCCCCTCTCACTGCAGCAGCAGCTCCACGAGAAGAAGTGACTTCTCACGGATCGGAACTCCGCGCTCGCTTCGCAGCGATGCTGCGTCTCACTCCCACAGCACAATCACGCGATCACGCAGAGAGGCCCCTTAAACTTCTCATTCATGCTACAAGGATATATCACTTAGAACAATAACCAGACTATTTTGTTTTGTCTCTGGCAGAGTTCCTCGAGGAGTCACTCACTTCACAACAATACTTTGGCTCAAACACATACACATATACTTCCTTGCTGGTGCAGCTACTGCTGCCTCCGGTGCAATATTAGGATTAGAGGGAGCATAACTTGATTCCTCCTCCAAAAAAGGAGTCTTATTGTTTACATATAAACTTAAAGCCGGAATTTCCATCAGACCCGCATTGTGGCCAAAATAGTGAAGTTCCTTTTAATGGCTTTTCAGGCCAGACAATTAGACAATATCTAACCATTGCTTTTTTTTTTTTTCTTTTTCGCTAGTTTTTGGGTTGTTTTTCCAATTCCTTTTCTTTCTCCCCAAAGGACTACCTTTACGCACAATTCCGAGGATTCTGCTTCTGAAGATCTCCAAGGATGGAGGCTCCACAACCCCTCTGGGCAACCAGTTCAAGCAAATACAACCTGTTCCAGCAGCAGAGCGTACAGGAGCAGCGCCAGGTGAGGCTCAGGGAGCGAGACAGGGACAGCAGCGTGACGGGACGGCACGGAGAGCACCAGGATGAGGAGAACGGTTCTGGAGCAAGCCGGCCAGCTGGCCCTGAGCACCTCCGGCCTGGACGCAGTTATTCCCAAACCTGGGGTTTCTCCATGAAGAGCCGACCCCCAGGACAGCCAAAGCCCACAGGGCCCTGGCATTTCTGTGCCCAGAGGCACAAAGAGCAGCGTGGCCTAATTCAACCTGGCTGTCCGCAACCAGGAGCTGTCTCCATCGTCCCTCCATGCGGACAGGCAGCCAGTGCGGTCGTGCCCAGAGAGCGTGCGTCACACTGGCAGCTGCCACACAGAGTCGGGAGCCCCAGGAAGGTTTGATGCAACATCTTTGGCAGCCCTGGCAGCCTCCGACGAGCAGGCAGCACTTGCAGGAGGAGACAGGAAGGGCATTACCCTGGCAAGCCGAGCCCCGCTGTGCGAGGTCAGCTGCCAGGGCATGAATGGGGCCACTGCAGGGCAGCTCACAAAAGCACTTCTACAGGGACGTGGAGAGGAATGGCAGAAATGACCAAAGTAACTTGGCCTTTCCCCTCGATTCTCTTGCAGATGGAGAAGCTGTGAGACATGAAGACGCTGCCACACAGTGGGGTGCGGCAGGAGGAGATAATCCATCTGCCAGCCATGCCGCCTTTCCCAAGGCAGGCAGCGACTCAGGCAGCAGCACCCAAGCAAGTGCCTGCAGCACAGACATTATCATCTGAAAGGGTCACTTGCAAGCTGCCCCCTCTACGAGCAACAGCCTCTGCATCTTCAGCTGCAGGAAGGGCAAAGGCATTGGGCACAGAGGCCCACAGCCACCAAGAGCTTCTGCCACCTCTTCCGTGCATCTCTGGTGACAGAGACAAGGCAGTGAGGGGCAAGGCTTTGTCCCTTGGGCAGACCTCCCAGGAACAAAGGACGCAGAACACCACCTCTCCTCACAGCAGTGCCTCAAAATTTGAAGAAGAGCCGGCACCCTGCCCCACACAGCCCCACAGACTCTTTCACAGCACTGTGGGACACAGCACAGTCCCTCGTGTTTGAAGTCCTGGCGAAGACGATGGCTAAAAGCTGGGAACACGGCAAACGACTGGCAGCACTGGGGGGCCTGGCACACACAGGTTGCAAAGTGACACCAACAAGAGCAGTCGAAGTCCAGAAACACATGGACAGCAGGTGACGACTGCTCTGCCAGGGCATCATCACCAGGCAAGTTCAGGAACAACGGCTGCCAGCTGAGCCCCTATACCAGCCAGTCCAGGCCGAGGTGAGAAGCAAGGGCAACACAGAGAGCAAAATGTCAAATCCAGGTAGGGGAGCGGCAACGAGGGAACAAGCCAGGGCAGGAAAGAAAGCGGTCCTTTGGGATGGGATGAAGAGGAAGAAATTATCATCTTCAACTCCTAGATCAACCCCAGGTTCCCCAGCCTCTTCCAGGAACCACAGCCCTTTCCCCAGGAAGAGGGCAGCTCATTCAGCAGTGTGGACAGGGAGGCTGCAGTAGAAGTAGCAGAACAACCAACAAGCGCCTCTCTTGGCTCATTGGAGCCCACGGACACTGCACCACCAGCTGCTCCCCTGGCAGAAGGTCCAGGGGAAGGGAGGCACAGCACGCCTCTCACTGCAACAGTACCGGCGGAGAGCAGGCCAGCAAGTCCTCCATCAGCCCCTGCTTTTGAAGATGAGGGGAACAGAGCGCCTCCCCCCATTCCAGTGTCTCGAGACTCAAAGCCATCAGCCTGTCCCATCCCCAGTGAGCACAGCACGTTGGCGATGGTTGAGAGCCAGGGACATGGCCAAAATGCCTCCAGTGTCTCTGATGAATATCTGTATGAAACAGCCCAGATCATTGTCTCTGCAGTCCTACTCCATTCTGTAGCCATCATCCAGGGAGCCACGATCAAGGCACCAACTGCTCCCTCGGCCACAGGGCACAGGGTGATTCCTCTAACAGCAGAGCCTGTAGACTGTGAATCTTCAGCATCTGCTTTAGCTGGAGGTCCTGTGGGGGAGACCAGCAAAGGCCCTCTCACAGCAGAAGCAGCACCAGGAGAAGGAGACGTGGATTCTCCCTGAGCTGCTGACCCTGTGGGAGAAGCCAGTGAAGCCGCTCTTGCTCAAGCAGCAGCACCAGAGGAAGAAGAAGTGGCTTCTCCTTGGGCTGGAGGCCCTGTTTCGGAAGCCAGCGAAGCCACTCTCGCTGCAAGGTTTCCTTCAGTACGAAGTAAAAGAAAGGCCACTTGGGTCTAGAAGCCGCCCGCCATCACTGACAGCCATGCTGGGAACAGCCCAAGGCCTCAGCCAGCTTGTGGCTCGGGGGGAAAACAGAACTTCAAAATGGCCGCCAGCGCTGACAGAGAATGTATCGGGAGCCGCCCTGTCAGGAAGAGGCATTTCTCTCTCTGTTCACTAAGGCAGCATCTCTCTTGTAGGGCCACCAGTGAGCTGGTGAAAGAAGAAAGAAGCAATGTACTGTCTACAGCAGAGCCTGTAGACTGTACACCCTCAGCCTCTGCCTTGGCTGGAGGCCCTGTGGGGGAGAGCAGTGAAGCCCCTCTCAGTGCAGAAGCAGCACCACGAGTAGGAGAAGTGGCTTCTCCCTCGGCTGGAGGCCCTGCGTGGGACACCAAGGAAGCTGTTCTCTCTGAAGCAGCAGCTTCAGCGTCCTCTTCACAGGCCTTTCCCCAGGAAGTGTGCAGCTCATCCAACTCCTCCCTCAGCCACAGGGCACAGGGTGCCTCCTCCCACAGCAGAGCCTGTAGACTGTACCTCCTCAGCCTCTGCCTTGGCTGCAGGCCCTGTGGGAGAAACAAGCAAAGCCCCTCTCACTGCAGCAGCAGCTCCACGAGAAGAAGTGACTTCTCACGGATCGGAACTCCGCGCTCGCTTCGCAGCGATGCTGCGTCTCACTCCCACAGCACAATCACGCGATCACGCAGAGAGGCCCCTTAAACTTCTCATTCATGCTACAAGGATATATCACTTAGAACAATAACCAGACTATTTTGTTTTGTCTCTGGCAGAGTTCCTCGAGGAGTCACTCACTTCACAACAATACTTTGGCTCAAACACATACACATATACTTCCTTGCTGGTGCAGCTACTGCTGCCTCCGGTGCAATATTAGGATTAGAGGGAGCATAACTTGATTCCTCCTCCAAAAAAGGAGTCTTATTGTTTACATATAAACTTAAAGCCGGAATTTCCATCAGACCCGCATTGTGGCCAAAATAGTGAAGTTCCTTTTAATGGCTTTTCAGGCCAGACAATTAGACAATATCTAACCATTGCTTTTTTTTTTTTTTTTTTTCTTTTTCGCTAGTTTTTGGGTTGTTTTTCCAATTCCTTTTCTTTCTCCCCAAAGGACTACCTTTACGCACAATTCCGAGGATTCTGCTTCTGAAGATCTCCAAGGATGGAGGCTCCACAACCCCTCTGGGCAACCAGTTCAAGCAAATACAACCTGTTCCAGCAGCAGAGCGTACAGGAGCAGCGCCAGGTGAGGCTCAGGGAGCGAGACAGGGACAGCAGCGTGACGGGACGGCACGGAGAGCACCAGGATGAGGAGAACGGTTCTGGAGCAAGCCGGCCAGCTGGCCCTGAGCACCTCCGGCCTGGACGCAGTTATTCCCAAACCTGGGGTTTCTCCATGAAGAGCCGACCCCCAGGACAGCCAAAGCCCACAGGGCCCTGGCATTTCTGTGCCCAGAGGCACAAAGAGCAGCGTGGCCTAATTCAACCTGGCTGTCCGCAACCAGGAGCTGTCTCCATCGTCCCTCCATGCGGACAGGCAGCCAGTGCGGTCGTGCCCAGAGAGCGTGCGTCACACTGGCAGCTGCCACACAGAGTCGGGAGCCCCAGGAAGGTTTGATGCAACATCTTTGGCAGCCCTGGCAGCCTCCGACGAGCAGGCAGCACTTGCAGGAGGAGACAGGAAGGGCATTACCCTGGCAAGCCGAGCCCCGCTGTGCGAGGTCAGCTGCCAGGGCATGAATGGGGCCACTGCAGGGCAGCTCACAAAAGCACTTCTACAGGGACGTGGAGAGGAATGGCAGAAATGACCAAAGTAACTTGGCCTTTCCCCTCGATTCTCTTGCAGATGGAGAAGCTGTGAGACATGAAGACGCTGCCACACAGTGGGGTGCGGCAGGAGGAGATAATCCATCTGCCAGCCATGCCGCCTTTCCCAAGGCAGGCAGCGACTCAGGCAGCAGCACCCAAGCAAGTGCCTGCAGCACAGACATTATCATCTGAAAGGGTCACTTGCAAGCTGCCCCCTCTACGAGCAACAGCCTCTGCATCTTCAGCTGCAGGAAGGGCAAAGGCATTGGGCACAGAGGCCCACAGCCACCAAGAGCTTCTGCCACCTCTTCCGTGCATCTCTGGTGACAGAGACAAGGCAGTGAGGGGCAAGGCTTTGTCCCTTGGGCAGACCTCCCAGGAACAAAGGACGCAGAACACCACCTCTCCTCACAGCAGTGCCTCAAAATTTGAAGAAGAGCCGGCACCCTGCCCCACACAGCCCCACAGACTCTTTCACAGCACTGTGGGACACAGCACAGTCCCTCGTGTTTGAAGTCCTGGCGAAGACGATGGCTAAAAGCTGGGAACACGGCAAACGACTGGCAGCACTGGGGGGCCTGGCACACACAGGTTGCAAAGTGACACCAACAAGAGCAGTCGAAGTCCAGAAACACATGGACAGCAGGTGACGACTGCTCTGCCAGGGCATCATCACCAGGCAAGTTCAGGAACAACGGCTGCCAGCTGAGCCCCTATACCAGCCAGTCCAGGCCGAGGTGAGAAGCAAGGGCAACACAGAGAGCAAAATGTCAAATCCAGGTAGGGGAGCGGCAACGAGGGAACAAGCCAGGGCAGGAAAGAAAGCGGTCCTTTGGGATGGGATGAAGAGGAAGAAATTATCATCTTCAACTCCTAGATCAACCCCAGGTTCCCCAGCCTCTTCCAGGAACCACAGCCCTTTCCCCAGGAAGAGGGCAGCTCATTCAGCAGTGTGGACAGGGAGGCTGCAGTAGAAGTAGCAGAACAACCAACAAGCGCCTCTCTTAGCTCATTGGAGCCCACGGACACTGCACCACCAGCTGCTCCCCTGGCAGAAGGTCCAGGGGAAGGGAGGCACAGCACGCCTCTCACTGCAACAGTACCGGCGGAGAGCAGGCCAGCAAGTCCTCCATCAGCCCCTGCTTTTGAAGATGAGGGGAACAGAGCGCCTCCCCCCATTCCAGTGTCTCGAGACTCAAAGCCATCAGCCTGTCCCATCCCCAGTGAGCACAGCACGTTGGCGATGGTTGAGAGCCAGGGACATGGCCAAAATGCCTCCAGTGTCTCTGATGAATATCTGTATGAAACAGCCCAGATCATTGTCTCTGCAGTCCTACTCCATTCTGTAGCCATCATCCAGGGAGCCACGATCAAGGCACCAACTGCTCCCTCGGCCACAGGGCACAGGGTGATTCCTCTAACAGCAGAGCCTGTAGACTGTGAATCTTCAGCATCTGCTTTAGCTGGAGGTCCTGTGGGGGAGACCAGCAAAGGCCCTCTCACAGCAGAAGCAGCACCAGGAGAAGGAGACGTGGATTCTCCCTGAGCTGCTGACCCTGTGGGAGAAGCCAGTGAAGCCGCTCTTGCTCAAGCAGCAGCACCAGAGGAAGAAGAAGTGGCTTCTCCTTGGGCTGGAGGCCCTGTTTCGGAAGCCAGCGAAGCCACACTCGCTGCAAGGTTTCCTTCAGTACGAAGTAAAAGAAAGGCCACTTGGGTCTAGAAGCCGCCCGCCATCACTGACAGCCATGCTGGGAACAGCCCAAGGCCTCAGCCAGCTTGTGGCTCGGGGGGAAAACAGAACTTCAAAATGGCCGCCAGTGCTGACAGGGAATGTATCGGGAGCCGCCCTGTCAGGAAGAGGCATTTCTCTCTCTGTTCACTAAGGCAGCATCTCTCTTGTAGGGCCACCAGTGAGCTGGTGAAAGAAGAAAGAAGCAATGTACTGTCTACAGCAGAGCCTGTAGACTGTACACCCTCAGCCTCTGCCTTGGCTGGAGGCCCTGTGGGGGAGAGCAGTGAAGCCCCTCTCAGTGCAGAAGCAGCACCACGAGTAGGAGAAGTGGCTTCTCCCTCGGCTGGAGGCCCTGCGTGGGACACCAAGGAAGCTGTTCTCTCTGAAGCAGCAGCTTCAGCGTCCTCTTCACAGGCCTTTCCCCAGGAAGTGTGCAGCTCATCCAACTCCTCCCTCAGCCACAGGGCACAGGGTGCCTCCTCCCACAGCAGAGCCTGTAGACTGTACCTCCTCAGCCTCTGCCTTGGCTGCAGGCCCTGTGGGAGAAACAAGCAAAGCCCCTCTCACTGCAGCAGCAGCTCCACGAGAAGAAGTGACTTCTCACGGATCGGAACTCCGCGCTCGCTTCGCAGCGATGCTGCGTCTCACTCCCACAGCACAATCACGCGATCACGCAGAGAGGCCCCTTAAACTTCTCATTCATGCTACAAGGATATATCACTTAGAACAATAACCAGACTATTTTGTTTTGTCTCTGGCAGAGTTCCTCGAGGAGTCACTCACTTCACAACAATACTTTGGCTCAAACACATACACATATACTTCCTTGCTGGTGCAGCTACTGCTGCCTCCGGTGCAATATTAGGATTAGAGGGAGCATAACTTGATTCCTCCTCCAAAAAAGGAGTCTTATTGTTTACATATAAACTTAAAGCCGGAATTTCCATCAGACCCGCATTGTGGCCAAAATAGTGAAGTTCCTTTTAATGGCTTTTCAGGCCAGACAATTAGACAATATCTAACCATTGCTTTTTTTTTTTTTTTTTTTCTTTTTCGCTAGTTTTTGGGTTGTTTTTCCAATTCCTTTTCTTTCTCCCCAAAGGACTACCTTTACGCACAATTCCGAGGATTCTGCTTCTGAAGATCTCCAAGGATGGAGGCTCCACAACCCCTCTGGGCAACCAGTTCAAGCAAATACAACCTGTTCCAGCAGCAGAGCGTACAGGAGCAGCGCCAGGTGAGGCTCAGGGAGCGAGACAGGGACAGCAGCGTGACGGGACGGCACGGAGAGCACCAGGATGAGGAGAACGGTTCTGGAGCAAGCCGGCCAGCTGGCCCTGAGCACCTCCGGCCTGGACGCAGTTATTCCCAAACCTGGGGTTTCTCCATGAAGAGCCGACCCCCAGGACAGCCAAAGCCCACAGGGCCCTGGCATTTCTGTGCCCAGAGGCACAAAGAGCAGCGTGGCCTAATTCAACCTGGCTGTCCGCAACCAGGAGCTGTCTCCATCGTCCCTCCATGCGGACAGGCAGCCAGTGCGGTCGTGCCCAGAGAGCGTGCGTCACACTGGCAGCTGCCACACAGAGTCAGGAGCCCCAGGAAGGTTTGATGCAACATCTTTGGCAGCCCTGGCAGCCTCCGACGAGCAGGCAGCACTTGCAGGAGGAGACAGGAAGGGCATTACCCTGGCAAGCCGAGCCCCGCTGTGCGAGGTCAGCTGCCAGGGCATGAATGGGGCCACTGCAGGGCAGCTCACAAAAGCACTTCTACAGGGACGTGGAGAGGAATGGCAGAAATGACCAAAGTAACTTGGCCTTTCCCCTCGATTCTCTTGCAGATGGAGAAGCTGTGAGACATGAAGACACTGCCACACAGTGGGGTGCGGCAGGAGGAGATAATCCATCTGCCAGCCATGCCGCCTTTCCCAAGGCAGGCAGCGACTCAGGCAGCAGCACCCAAGCAAGTGCCTGCAGCACAGACATTATCATCTGAAAGGGTCACTTGCAAGCTGCCCCCTCTACAAGCAACAGCCTCTGCATCTTCAGCTGCAGGAAGGGCAAAGGCATTGGGCACAGAGGCCCACAGCCACCAAGAGCTTCTGCCACCTCTTCCGTGCATCTCTGGTGACAGGGACAAGGCAGTGAGGGGCAAGGCTTTGTCCCTTGGGCAGACCTCCCAGGAACAAAGGACGCAGAACACCACCTCTCCTCACAGCAGTGCCTCAAAATTTGAAGAAGAGCCGGCACCCTGCCCCACACAGCCCCACAGACTCTTTCACAGCACTGTGGGACACAGCACAGTCCCTCGTGTTTGAAGTCCTGGCGAAGACGATGGCTAAAAGCTGGGAACACGGCAAACGACTGGCAGCACTGGGGGGCCTGGCACACACAGGTTGCAAAGTGACACCAACAAGAGCAGTCGAAGTCCAGAAACACATGGACAGCAGGTGACGACTGCTCTGCCAGGGCATCATCACCAGGCAAGTTCAGGAACAACGGCTGCCAGCTGAGCCCCTATACCAGCCAGTCCAGGCCGAGGTGAGAAGCAAGGGCAGCAGGGACAGATACACATCAAAGCCAGGCAGTGGAGTGGCAAGGATGAGACAAGCCAGGGCCAGGGCAGGAAGGAAAGTGGTCCTGTGGGTTCGGATGAAGAGGAAGAGATTGTCATCTTCAAGTCCTGGATCAACCCCAGGTTCCCCAGCCTCTTTGAGGACCCACAGGCCTTTCCCCAGGAAGAGGGCAGCTCAGCCAGGAGCGCGCACAGGGAGGCTGCAGCACAATAAGCAGAACCCCCAACAAGTGCCTCTCTTGGCTCATTGGACACTGAAACATCGCCTGCTTGCCTGGCAGAGAGGCACGGCATGCCTCTCACCGCAACACAACCGTCAGAGAGCAGGCCAGCAAGTTGTCCATCAGCCCCTGCTTTGGAAGACGAGGGCTACAGAGCGCCTCCCCAGACACGTGGGGCTCAAGAGTCAAAGCCATCAGCCTGCCCCACTCCCATCGAGCACAGCACTGCAGTGATGGTTGAGAGCCAGGGACGTGCCCAACATGCCTCCAGTGCCTGTGATGAAGATCTGCATGAAACAGCCCGGACCCTGGTTTCCGCAGTCCTAAGACAAGCTGTAGCCATGAGCCGGGGAGCCACGAGCAAGGCACCAACTGCTCCCTTGGCCACAGGACCCAGGGTGCCTCCTCCCACTGCAGAGCCTGCAGACTCTGCATCCTCAGCATCTGCCTTGGCTGGAGCACTGGGGGACCTGGCACACACGGGGTGCACAGTGACAGCAACAAGATCAGCCGGGGTCCAAACAGACGCGGAGAGCAGGTGGACCACTGCTCTGCCAGGGCCTGATCCCCGGCTATGTGCAGGAAGAATGGCTGCAAGCAGAGACCCGGCACCAGCTAGCCCAGACAGGGGTGAGAAGCAAGGGCAACAGAGAGAGCAACATGTCAAACCCAGGCAGGGGAGTGGCGACAAGGCGACAAGCCAGGGCTGGGGCAGGAAGGAAAGTGGTCCTGTGGGTTCGGATGAAGAGGAAGAAATGGTCATCTTCACCTCCTGGATCAACCCCAGGCTCCCCAGCCTCTTCCAGGACCCACAGGCCTTTCCCCACACATAGGGCAGTTCACCCAGCAGCGTAGACTGCAAGGCTGCAGCAGAAGAAGCAGAACACCCGACAAGCGCCTCTCTTGGCTCACTGGAGCCCACGGACACTGCACCGTCAGCTGCTTCCGTGGCTGAATGTCCAGGGGAAGAGAGGTACGGCACGCCTCTCACGGGAATAAAACTGGCAGAGAGCAGGCCAGCAGGTCCTCCGTTAGCCCCTGCTTGAGAAGGTGAGGGCTACAGAGCGCCTCCCCCCACACCAGTGTCTCAGGACTCAAAGCCATCAGCCTGTCCCCTCCCCAGCGAGCACAGCACTGCGGCAATGGCTGAGACCCAGGGAAGCGACCAACATGCCTGCAGTGCCTGTGACGAAGACCTTTATGACAGCCCAGATCATCGTCTCTGCAGTCCTACACCATGCTGTAGCCACGAGCCAGGGAACCACGAGCAAGGCAACAAATCTCCCTCGGCCACAGGGCCCAGGGTGCCTCCTTCCACAGCAGAGCCTGCAGCGTCTATATCCTCAGCATCTGCTTTAGCTGGAGGCCCTCCTGGGAAGGCCAATGAAGCCCCTCTTGCTCAAGCAGCAGCACCAGAGGAAGAAGAAGTGGCTTCTCCCTGGGCTGGAGGCCCTGTGTGGGAAGCCACGAAGCCACTCTCGCTGCAAGGTTTCCTTCAGTACGAAGGAAAGGAAAGGTCTCTTGGGTCTAGGTCGCCCGCCATCACTGACGGCCAGGCTGGGGACAGCCCAAGGCCTCAGCCAGCTTGTGGCACAGCGGGAAACCAGAACTGCAAACTGGCAGCCAGGGCTGTCAGAGGATGGGTCGGGAGCTGCCCAGTCAGGGAGAGGCGTTCCGATCTCTGTTCACTAAGGCAGCATCTCTCTTGTAGGGCCACCAGTGAGCTGAGCAACCCGGGGCCAAAAGCCACCGCTCACCACCTCTCAGCACAGCAATGTCCCAAAATTGGAAGAAGAGTTAGCACCCTGCCCCACGCAGCCCTGCAGCTCCTGCCGAGGACATGGAAGGCCAAGTAAAGGCCTCCGTCTCCAGGGGCATTAGCAATGCCATAGCCTGCAACGAGGGAGCCACGAGGCAGCCAAAGCTTTCTGCTTTGTGCAGAGGTCCCAGGAGCAAAGGCCACACAACACCACCTCTCCTAACAACAGTGCCCCAAAATTTGAAGAAGAGTCATCACCCTGCCAAAAACAGCCCTGCAGAACGTGCCAGAGAAATGGAAGACCAGGTAAAAGCCTTAGTCTCCCGTGTCTTTAGCAATGCAATAGCCCGCAACGAGAGACCTATAAGGGAGGCAACGCTTTCTCCCTTGGACAGAGGCCCCAGGAGCAAAGGCTGCAAAACATCACCTCTCCTCACAGCAGTGCCCGAAAATTTGAAGAAGAGTCAGCACTCGTCCAAAAAAAAGCCCTGCAGCCACTGCCAAGGACATAGAAGACCCAGTAAAGGCCTTCATCTCCAGGGGCATTAGCAGTGCCGTAGCCTGCAACGAGGAATCTATGAGGGAGGCAAGGCTTTTGCCCTGGGCAGAGGACTTACAAGCAGAGGCCACAGGACATCACCTCTCGTCACATCAGTGCCCCAAAATTTGAAGAAGAGTCAGCACCGTGCAAAAAACAGCCCTGCAGCCCCTGCCAAAGAAATGGAAGACCAAGTAAACATCTTCGTCCTCAGTGCCATTAGCAATGCCATTGCCTGCAACGAGGGAGCCATGAGGGAGGCAATGCTTTCTCCCTTGGACAGACGTCCCAGGATCAAAGGCCACAGGACACCACCTCTTCCCACAGCAGTGCCCCAGAATTTGAGAAGAGTGAGCACCCTGCCCCACACAGCCCCACAGACTCTTTCACAGCACTGTGGGACACAGCACAGTCCCTCGTGTTTGAAGTCCTGGCGAAGACGATGGCTAAAAGCTGGGAACACGGCAAACGACTGGCAGCACTGGGGGGCCTGGCACACGCAGGTTGCAAAGTGACACCAACAAGAGCAGTCGAAGTCCAGAAACACATGGACAGCAGGTGACGACTGCTCTGCCAGGGCATCATCACCAGGCAAGTTCAGGAACAACGGCTGCCAGCTGAGCCCCTATACCAGCCAGTCCAGGCCGAGGTGAGAAGCAAGGGCAACACAGAGAGCAAAATGTCAAATCCAGGTAGGGGAGCGGCAACGAGGGAACAAGCCAGGGCAGGAAAGAAAGCGGTCCTTTGGGATGGGATGAAGAGGAAGAAATTATCATCTTCGACTCCTAGATCAACCCCAGGTTCCCCAGCCTCTTCCAGGAACCACAGCCCTTTCCCCAGGAAGAGGGCAGCTCATTCAGCAGTGTGGACAGGGAGGCTGCAGTAGAAGTAGCAGAACAACCAACAAGCGCCTCTCTTGGCTCATTGGAGCCCACGGACACTGCACCACCAGCTGCTCCCCTGGCAGAAGGTCCAGGGGAAGGGAGGCACAGCACGCCTCTCACTGCAACAGTACCGGCGGAGAGCAGGCCAGCAAGTCCTCCATCAGCCCCTGCTTTTGAAGATGAGGGGAACAGAGCGCCTCCCCCCATTCCAGTGTCTCGAGACTCAAAGCCATCAGCCTGTCCCATCCCCAGTGAGCACAGCACGTTGGCGATGGTTGAGAGCCAGGGACATGGCCAAAATGCCTCCAGTGTCTCTGATGAATATCTGTATGAAACAGCCCAGATCATTGTCTCTGCAGTCCTACTCCATTCTGTAGCCATCATCCAGGGAGCCACGATCAAGGCACCAACTGCTCCCTCGGCCACAGGGCACAGGGTGATTCCTCTAACAGCAGAGCCTGTAGACTGTGAATCTTCAGCATCTGCTTTAGCTGGAGGTCCTGTGGGGGAGACCAGCAAAGGCCCTCTCACAGCAGAAGCAGCACCAGGAGAAGGAGACGTGGATTCTCCCTGAGCTGCTGACCCTGTGGGAGAAGCCAGTGAAGCCGCTCTTGCTCAAGCAGCAGCACCAGAGGAAGAAGAAGTGGCTTCTCCTTGGGCTGGAGGCCCTGTTTGGGAAGCCAGCGAAGCCACACTCGCTGCAAGGTTTCCTTCAGTACGAAGTAAAAGAAAGGCCACTTGGGTCTAGAAGCCGCCCGCCATCACTGACAGCCATGCTGGGAACAGCCCAAGGCCTCAGCCAGCTTGTGGCTCGGGGGGAAAACAGAACTTCAAAATGGCCGCCAGTGCTGACAGGGAATGTATCGGGAGCCGCCCTGTCAGGAAGAGGCATTTCTCTCTCTGTTCACTAAGGCAGCATCTCTCTTGTAGGGCCACCAGTGAGCTGGTGAAAGAAGAAAGAAGCAATGTACTGTCTACAGCAGAGCCTGTAGACTGTACACCCTCAGCCTCTGCCTTGGCTGGAGGCCCTGTGGGGGAGAGCAGTGAAGCCCCTCTCAGTGCAGAAGCAGCACCACGAGTAGGAGAAGTGGCTTCTCCCTCGGCTGGAGGCCCTGCGTGGGACACCAAGGAAGCTGTTCTCTCTGAAGCAGCAGCTTCAGCGTCCTCTTCACAGGCCTTTCCCCAGGAAGTGTGCAGCTCATCCAACTCCTCCCTCAGCCACAGGGCACAGGGTGCCTCCTCCCACAGCAGAGCCTGTAGACTGTACCTCCTCAGCCTCTGCCTTGGCTGCAGGCCCTGTGGGAGAAACAAGCAAAGCCCCTCTCACTGCAGCAGCAGCTCCACGAGAAGAAGTGACTTCTCACGGATCGGAACTCCGCGCTCGCTTCGCAGCGATGCTGCGTCTCACTCCCACAGCACAATCACGCGATCACGCAGAGAGGCCCCTTAAACTTCTCATTCATGCTACAAGGATATATCACTTAGAACAATAACCAGACTATTTTGTTTTGTCTCTGGCAGAGTTCCTCGAGGAGTCACTCACTTCACAACAATACTTTGGCTCAAACACATACACATATACTTCCTTGCTGGTGCAGCTACTGCTGCCTCCGGTGCAATATTAGGATTAGAGGGAGCATAACTTGATTCCTCCTCCAAAAAAGGAGTCTTATTGTTTACATATAAACTTAAAGCCGGAATTTCCATCAGACCCGCATTGTGGCCAAAATAGTGAAGTTCCTTTTAATGGCTTTTCAGGCCAGACAATTAGACAATATCTAACCATTGCTTTTTTTTTTTTTTCTTTTTCGCTAGTTTTTGGGTTGTTTTTCCAATTCCTTTTCTTTCTCCCCAAAGGACTACCTTTACGCACAATTCCGAGGATTCTGCTTCTGAAGATCTCCAAGGATGGAGGCTCCACAACCCCTCTGGGCAACCAGTTCCAGCAAATACAACCTGTTCCAGCAGCAGAGCGTACAGGAGCAGCGCCAGGTGAGGCTCAGGGAGCGAGACAGGGACAGCAGCGTGACGGGACGGCACGGAGAGCACCAGGATGAGGAGAACGGTTCTGGAGCAAGCCGGCCAGCTGGCCCTGAGCACCTCCGGCCTGGACGCAGTTATTCCCAAACCTGGGGTTTCTCCATGAAGAGCCGACCCCCAGGACAGCCAAAGCCCACAGGGCCCTGGCATTTCTGTGCCCAGAGGCACAAAGAGCAGCGTGGCCTAATTCAACCTGGCTGTCCGCAACCAGGAGCTGTCTCCATCGTCCCTCCATGCGGACAGGCAGCCAGTGCGGTCGTGCCCAGAGAGCGTGCGTCACACTGGCAGCTGCCACACAGAGTCGGGAGCCCCAGGAAGGTTTGATGCAACATCTTTGGCAGCCCTGGCAGCCTCCGACGAGCAGGCAGCACTTGCAGGAGGAGACAGGAAGGGCATTACCCTGGCAAGCCGAGCCCCGCTGTGCGAGGTCAGCTGCCAGGGCATGAATGGGGCCACTGCAGGGCAGCTCACAAAAGCACTTCTACAGGGACGTGGAGAGGAATGGCAGAAATGACCAAAGTAACTTGGCCTTTCCCCTCGATTCTCTTGCAGATGGAGAAGCTGTGAGACATGAAGACGCTGCCACACAGTGGGGTGCGGCAGGAGGAGATAATCCATCTGCCAGCCATGCCGCCTTTCCCAAGGCAGGCAGCGACTCAGGCAGCAGCACCCAAGCAAGTGCCTGCAGCACAGACATTATCATCTGAAAGGGTCACTTGCAAGCTGCCCCCTCTACGAGCAACAGCCTCTGCATCTTCAGCTGCAGGAAGGGCAAAGGCATTGGGCACAGAGGCCCACAGCCACCAAGAGCTTCTGCCACCTCTTCCGTGCATCTCTGGTGACAGAGACAAGGCAGTGAGGGGCAAGGCTTTGTCCCTTGGGCAGACCTCCCAGGAACAAAGGACGCAGAACACCACCTCTCCTCACAGCAGTGCCTCAAAATTTGAAGAAGAGCCGGCACCCTGCCCCACACAGCCCCACAGACTCTTTCACAGCACTGTGGGACACAGCACAGTCCCTCGTGTTTGAAGTCCTGGCGAAGACGATGGCTAAAAGCTGAGAACACGGCAAACGACTGGCAGCACTGGGGGGCCTGGCACACACAGGTTGCAAAGTGACACCAACAAGAGCAGTCGAAGTCCAGAAACACATGGACAGCAGGTGACGACTGCTCTGCCAGGGCATCATCACCAGGCAAGTTCAGGAACAACGGCTGCCAGCTGAGCCCCTATACCAGCCAGTCCAGGCCGAGGTGAGAAGCAAGGGCAACACAGAGAGCAAAATGTCAAATCCAGGTAGGGGAGCGGCAACGAGGGAACAAGCCAGGGCAGGAAAGAAAGCGGTCCTTTGGGATGGGATGAAGAGGAAGAAATTATCATCTTCAACTCCTAGATCAACCCCAGGTTCCCCAGCCTCTTCCAGGAACCACAGCCCTTTCCCCAGGAAGAGGGCAGCTCATTCAGCAGTGTGGACAGGGAGGCTGCAGTAGAAGTAGCAGAACAACCAACAAGCGCCTCTCTTGGCTCATTGGAGCCCACGGACACTGCACCACCAGCTGCTCCCCTGGCAGAAGGTCCAGGGGAAGGGAGGCACAGCACGCCTCTCACTGCAACAGTACCGGCGGAGAGCAGGCCAGCAAGTCCTCCATCAGCCCCTGCTTTTGAAGATGAGGGGAACAGAGCGCCTCCCCCCATTCCAGTGTCTCGAGACTCAAAGCCATCAGCCTGTCCCATCCCCAGTGAGCACAGCACGTTGGCGATGGTTGAGAGCCAGGGACATGGCCAAAATGCCTCCAGTGTCTCTGATGAATATCTGTATGAAACAGCCCAGATCATTGTCTCTGCAGTCCTACTCCATTCTGTAGCCATCATCCAGGGAGCCACGATCAAGGCACCAACTGCTCCCTCGGCCACAGGGCACAGGGTGATTCCTCTAACAGCAGAGCCTGTAGACTGTGAATCTTCAGCATCTGCTTTAGCTGGAGGTCCTGTGGGGGAGACCAGCAAAGGCCCTCTCACAGCAGAAGCAGCACCAGGAGAAGGAGACGTGGATTCTCCCTGAGCTGCTGACCCTGTGGGAGAAGCCAGTGAAGCCGCTCTTGCTCAAGCAGCAGCACCAGAGGAAGAAGAAGTGGCTTCTCCTTGGGCTGGAGGCCCTGTTTCGGAAGCCAGCGAAGCCACTCTCGCTGCAAGGTTTCCTTCAGTACGAAGTAAAAGAAAGGCCACTTGGGTCTAGAAGCCGCCCGCCATCACTGACAGCCATGCTGGGAACAGCCCAAGGCCTCAGCCAGCTTGTGGCTCGGGGGGAAAACAGAACTTCAAAATGGCCGCCAGTGCTGACAGGGAATGTATCGGGAGCCGCCCTGTCAGGAAGAGGCATTTCTCTCTCTGTTCACTAAGGCAGCATCTCTCTTGTAGGGCCACCAGTGAGCTGGTGAAAGAAGAAAGAAGCAATGTACTGTCTACAGCAGAGCCTGTAGACTGTACACCCTCAGCCTCTGCCTTGGCTGGAGGCCCTGTGGGGGAGAGCAGTGAAGCCCCTCTCAGTGCAGAAGCAGCACCACGAGTAGGAGAAGTGGCTTCTCCCTCGGCTGGAGGCCCTGCGTGGGACACCAAGGAAGCTGTTCTCTCTGAAGCAGCAGCTTCAGCGTCCTCTTCACAGGCCTTTCCCCAGGAAGTGTGCAGCTCATCCAACTCCTCCCTCAGCCACAGGGCACAGGGTGCCTCCTCCCACAGCAGAGCCTGTAGACTGTACCTCCTCAGCCTCTGCCTTGGCTGCAGGCCCTGTGGGAGAAACAAGCAAAGCCCCTCTCACTGCAGCAGCAGCTCCACGAGAAGAAGTGACTTCTCACGGATCGGAACTCCGCGCTCGCTTCGCAGCGATGCTGCGTCTCACTCCCACAGCACAATCACGCGATCACGCAGAGAGGCCCCTTAAACTTCTCATTCATGCTACAAGGATATATCACTTAGAACAATAACCAGACTATTTTGTTTTGTCTCTGGCAGAGTTCCTCGAGGAGTCACTCACTTCACAACAATACTTTGGCTCAAACACATACACATATACTTCCTTGCTGGTGCAGCTACTGCTGCCTCCGGTGCAATATTAGGATTAGAGGGAGCATAACTTGATTCCTCCTCCAAAAAAGGAGTCTTATTGTTTACATATAAACTTAAAGCCGGAATTTCCATCAGACCCGCATTGTGGCCAAAATAGTGAAGTTCCTTTTAATGGCTTTTCAGGCCAGACAATTAGACAATATCTAACCATTGCTTTTTTTTTTTTTTTTTTCTTTTTCGCTAGTTTTTGGGTTGTTTTTCCAATTCCTTTTCTTTCTCCCCAAAGGACTACCTTTACGCACAATTCCGAGGATTCTGCTTCTGAAGATCTCCAAGGATGGAGGCTCCACAACCCCTCTGGGCAACCAGTTCAAGCAAATACAACCTGTTCCAGCAGCAGAGCGTACAGGAGCAGCGCCAGGTGAGGCTCAGGGAGCGAGACAGGGACAGCAGCGTGACGGGACGGCACGGAGAGCACCAGGATGAGGAGAACGGTTCTGGAGCAAGCCGGCCAGCTGGCCCTGAGCACCTCCGGCCTGGACGCAGTTATTCCCAAACCTGGGGTTTCTCCATGAAGAGCCGACCCCCAGGACAGCCAAAGCCCACAGGGCCCTGGCATTTCTGTGCCCAGAGGCACAAAGAGCAGCGTGGCCTAATTCAACCTGGCTGTCCGCAACCAGGAGCTGTCTCCATCGTCCCTCCATGCGGACAGGCAGCCAGTGCGGTCGTGCCCAGAGAGCGTGCGTCACACTGGCAGCTGCCACACAGAGTCAGGAGCCCCAGGAAGGTTTGATGCAACATCTTTGGCAGCCCTGGCAGCCTCCGACGAGCAGGCAGCACTTGCAGGAGGAGACAGGAAGGGCATTACCCTGGCAAGCCGAGCCCCGCTGTGCGAGGTCAGCTGCCAGGGCATGAATGGGGCCACTGCAGGGCAGCTCACAAAAGCACTTCTACAGGGACGTGGAGAGGAATGGCAGAAATGACCAAAGTAACTTGGCCTTTCCCCTCGATTCTCTTGCAGATGGAGAAGCTGTGAGACATGAAGACACTGCCACACAGTGGGGTGCGGCAGGAGGAGATAATCCATCTGCCAGCCATGCCGCCTTTCCCAAGGCAGGCAGCGACTCAGGCAGCAGCACCCAAGCAAGTGCCTGCAGCACAGACATTATCATCTGAAAGGGTCACTTGCAAGCTGCCCCCTCTACAAGCAACAGCCTCTGCATCTTCAGCTGCAGGAAGGGCAAAGGCATTGGGCACAGAGGCCCACAGCCACCAAGAGCTTCTGCCACCTCTTCCGTGCATCTCTGGTGACAGGGACAAGGCAGTGAGGGGCAAGGCTTTGTCCCTTGGGCAGACCTCCCAGGAACAAAGGACGCAGAACACCACCTCTCCTCACAGCAGTGCCTCAAAATTTGAAGAAGAGCCGGCACCCTGCCCCACACAGCCCCACAGACTCTTTCACAGCACTGTGGGACACAGCACAGTCCCTCGTGTTTGAAGTCCTGGCGAAGACGATGGCTAAAAGCTGGGAACACGGCAAACGACTGGCAGCACTGGGGGGCCTGGCACACACAGGTTGCAAAGTGACACCAACAAGAGCAGTCGAAGTCCAGAAACACATGGACAGCAGGTGACGACTGCTCTGCCAGGGCATCATCACCAGGCAAGTTCAGGAACAACGGCTGCCAGCTGAGCCCCTATACCAGCCAGTCCAGGCCGAGGTGAGAAGCAAGGGCAGCAGGGACAGATACACATGAAAGCCAGGCAGTGGAGTGGCAAGGATGAGACAAGCCAGGGCCAGGGCAGGAAGGAAAGTGGTCCTGTGGGTTCGGATGAAGAGGAAGAGATTGTCATCTTCAAGTCCTGGATCAACCCCAGGTTCCCCAGCCTCTTTGAGGACCCACAGGCCTTTCCCCAGGAAGAGGGCAGCTCAGCCAGGAGCGTGCACAGGGAGGCTGCAGCACAATAAGCAGAACCCCCAACAAGTGCCTCTCTTGGCTCATTGGACACTGAAACATCGCCTGCTTGCCTGGCAGAGAGGCACGGCATGCCTCTCACCGCAACACAACCGTCAGAGAGCAGGCCAGCAAGTTGTCCATCAGCCCCTGCTTTGGAAGACGAGGGCTACAGAGCGCCTCCCCAGACACGTGGGGCTCAAGAGTCAAAGCCATCAGCCTGCCCCACTCCCATCGAGCACAGCACTGCAGTGATGGTTGAGAGCCAGGGACGTGCCCAACATGCCTCCAGTGCCTGTGATGAAGATCTGCATGAAACAGCCCGGACCCTGGTTTCCGCAGTCCTAAGACAAGCTGTAGCCATGAGCCGGGGAGCCACGAGCAAGGCACCAACTGCTCCCTTGGCCACAGGACCCAGGGTGCCTCCTCCCACTGCAGAGCCTGCAGACTCTGCATCCTCAACATCTGCCTTGGCTGGAGCACTGGGGGACCTGGCACACACGGGGTGCACAGTGACAGCAACAAGATCAGCCGGGGTCCAGACAGACGCGGAGAGCAGGTGGACCACTGCTCTGCCAGGGCCTGATCCCCGGCTATGTGCAGGAAGAATGGCTGCAAGCAGAGACCCGGCACCAGCTAGCCCAGACAGGGGTGAGAAGCAAGGGCAACAGAGAGAGCAACATGTCAAACCCAGGCAGGGGAGTGGCGACAAGGCGACAAGCCAGGGCTGGGGCAGGAAGGAAAGTGGTCCTGTGGGTTCGGATGAAGAGGAAGAAATGGTCATCTTCACCTCCTGGATCAACCCCAGGCTCCCCAGCCTCTTCCAGGACCCACAGGCCTTTCCCCACACATAGGGCAGTTCACCCAGCAGCGTAGACTGCAAGGCTGCAGCAGAAGAAGCAGAACACCCGACAAGCGCCTCTCTTGGCTCACTGGAGCCCACGGACACTGCACCGTCAGCTGCTTCCGTGGCTGAATGTCCAGGGGAAGAGAGGTACGGCACGCCTCTCACGGGAATAAAACTGGCAGAGAGCAGGCCAGCAGGTCCTCCGTTAGCCCCTGCTTGAGAAGGTGAGGGCTACAGAGCGCCTCCCCCCACACCAGTGTCTCAGGACTCAAAGCCATCAGCCTGTCCCCTCCCCAGCGAGCACAGCACTGCGGCAATGGCTGAGACCCAGGGAAGCGACCAACATGCCTGCAGTGCCTGTGACGAAGACCTTTATGACAGCCCAGATCATCGTCTCTGCAGTCCTACACCATGCTGTAGCCACGAGCCAGGGAACCACGAGCAAGGCAACAAATCTCCCTCGGCCACAGGGCCCAGGGTGCCTCCTTCCACAGCAGAGCCTGCAGCGTCTATATCCTCAGCATCTGCTTTAGCTGGAGGCCCTCCTGGGAAGGCCAATGAAGCCCCTCTTGCTCAAGCAGCAGCACCAGAGGAAGAAGAAGTGGCTTCTCCCTGGGCTGGAGGCCCTGTGTGGGAAGCCACGAAGCCACTCTCGCTGCAAGGTTTCCTTCAGTACGAAGGAAAGGAAAGGTCTCTTGGGTCTAGGTCGCCCGCCATCACTGACGGCCAGGCTGGGGACAGCCCAAGGCCTCAGCCAGCTTGTGGCACAGCGGGAAACCAGAACTGCAAACTGGCAGCCAGGGCTGTCAGAGGATGGGTCGGGAGCTGCCCAGTCAGGGAGAGTCGTTCCGATCTCTGTTCACTAAGGCAGCATCTCTCTTGTAGGGCCACCAGTGAGCTGAGCAACCCGGGGCCAAAAGCCACCGCTCACCACCTCTCAGCACAGCAATGTCCCAAAATTGGAAGAAGAGTTAGCACCCTGCCCCACGCAGCCCTGCAGCTCCTGCCGAGGACATGGAAGGCCAAGTAAAGGCCTCCGTCTCCAGGGGCATTAGCAATGCCATAGCCTGCAACGAGGGAGCCACGAGGCAGCCAAAGCTTTCTGCTTTGTGCAGAGGTCCCAGGAGCAAAGGCCACACAACACCACCTCTCCTAACAACAGTGCCCCAAAATTTGAAGAAGAGTCATCACCCTGCCAAAAACAGCCCTGCAGAACGTGCCAGAGAAATGGAAGACCAGGTAAAAGCCTTAGTCTCCCGTGTCTTTAGCAATGCAATAGCCCGCAACGAGAGACCTATAAGGGAGGCAACGCTTTCTCCCTTGGACAGAGGCCCCAGGAGCAAAGGCTGCAAAACATCACCTCTCCTCACAGCAGTGCCCGAAAATTTGAAGAAGAGTCAGCACTCGTCCAAAAAAAAGCCCTGCAGCCACTGCCAAGGACATAGAAGACCCAGTAAAGGCCTTCATCTCCAGGGGCATTAGCAGTGCCGTAGCCTGCAACGAGGAATCTATGAGGGAGGCAAGGCTTTTGCCCTGGGCAGAGGACTTACAAGCAGAGGCCACAGGACATCACCTCTCGTCACATCAGTGCCCCAAAATTTGAAGAAGAGTCAGCACCGTGCAAAAAACAGCCCTGCAGCCCCTGCCAAAGAAATGGAAGACCAAGTAAACATCTTCGTCCTCAGTGCCATTAGCAATGCCATTGCCTGCAACGAGGGAGCCATGAGGGAGGCAATGCTTTCTCCCTTGGACAGACGTCCCAGGATCAAAGGCCACAGGACACCACCTCTTCCCACAGCAGTGCCCCAGAATTTGAGAAGAGTGAGCACCCTGCCCCACACAGCCCCACAGACTCTTTCACAGCACTGTGGGACACAGCACAGTCCCTCGTGTTTGAAGTCCTGGCGAAGACGATGGCTAAAAGCTGGGAACACGGCAAACGACTGGCAGCACTGGGGGGCCTGGCACACGCAGGTTGCAAAGTGACACCAACAAGAGCAGTCGAAGTCCAGAAACACATGGACAGCAGGTGACGACTGCTCTGCCAGGGCATCATCACCAGGCAAGTTCAGGAACAACGGCTGCCAGCTGAGCCCCTATACCAGCCAGTCCAGGCCAAGGTGAGAAGCAAGGGCAACACAGAGAGCAAAATGTCAAATCCAGGTAGGGGAGCGGCAACGAGGGAACAAGCCAGGGCAGGAAAGAAAGCGGTCCTTTGGGATGGGATGAAGAGGAAGAAATTATCATCTTCGACTCCTAGATCAACCCCAGGTTCCCCAGCCTCTTCCAGGAACCACAGCCCTTTCCCCAGGAAGAGGGCAGCTCATTCAGCAGTGTGGACAGGGAGGCTGCAGTAGAAGTAGCAGAACAACCAACAAGCGCCTCTCTTGGCTCATTGGAGCCCACGGACACTGCACCACCAGCTGCTCCCCTGGCAGAAGGTCCAGGGGAAGGGAGGCACAGCACGCCTCTCACTGCAACAGTACCGGCGGAGAGCAGGCCAGCAAGTCCTCCATCAGCCCCTGCTTTTGAAGATGAGGGGAACAGAGCGCCTCCCCCCATTCCAGTGTCTCGAGACTCAAAGCCATCAGCCTGTCCCATCCCCAGTGAGCACAGCACGTTGGCGATGGTTGAGAGCCAGGGACATGGCCAAAATGCCTCCAGTGTCTCTGATGAATATCTGTATGAAACAGCCCAGATCATTGTCTCTGCAGTCCTACTCCATTCTGTAGCCATCATCCAGGGAGCCACGATCAAGGCACCAACTGCTCCCTCGGCCACAGGGCACAGGGTGATTCCTCTAACAGCAGAGCCTGTAGACTGTGAATCTTCAGCATCTGCTTTAGCTGGAGGTCCTGTGGGGGAGACCAGCAAAGGCCCTCTCACAGCAGAAGCAGCACCAGGAGAAGGAGACGTGGATTCTCCCTGAGCTGCTGACCCTGTGGGAGAAGCCAGTGAAGCCGCTCTTGCTCAAGCAGCAGCACCAGAGGAAGAAGAAGTGGCTTCTCCTTGGGCTGGAGGCCCTGTTTCGGAAGCCAGCGAAGCCACACTCGCTGCAAGGTTTCCTTCAGTACGAAGTAAAAGAAAGGCCACTTGGGTCTAGAAGCCGCCCGCCATCACTGACAGCCATGCTGGGAACAGCCCAAGGCCTCAGCCAGCTTGTGGCTCGGGGGGAAAACAGAACTTCAAAATGGCCGCCAGTGCTGACAGGGAATGTATCGGGAGCCGCCCTGTCAGGAAGAGGCATTTCTCTCTCTGTTCACTAAGGCAGCATCTCTCTTGTAGGGCCACCAGTGAGCTGGTGAAAGAAGAAAGAAGCAATGTACTGTCTACAGCAGAGCCTGTAGACTGTACACCCTCAGCCTCTGCCTTGGCTGGAGGCCCTGTGGGGGAGAGCAGTGAAGCCCCTCTCAGTGCAGAAGCAGCACCATGAGTAGGAGAAGTGGCTTCTCCCTCGGCTGGAGGCCCTGCGTGGGACACCAAGGAAGCTGTTCTCTCTGAAGCAGCAGCTTCAGCGTCCTCTTCACAGGCCTTTCCCCAGGAAGTGTGCAGCTCATCCAACTCCTCCCTCAGCCACAGGGCACAGGGTGCCTCCTCCCACAGCAGAGCCTGTAGACTGTACCTCCTCAGCCTCTGCCTTGGCTGCAGGCCCTGTGGGAGAAACAAGCAAAGCCCCTCTCACTGCAGCAGCAGCTCCACGAGAAGAAGTGACTTCTCACGGATCGGAACTCCGCGCTCGCTTCGCAGCGATGCTGCGTCTCACTCCCACAGCACAATCACGCGATCACGCAGAGAGGCCCCTTAAACTTCTCATTCATGCTACAAGGATATATCACTTAGAACAATAACCAGACTATTTTGTTTTGTCTCTGGCAGAGTTCCTCGAGGAGTCACTCACTTCACAACAATACTTTGGCTCAAACACATACACATATACTTCCTTGCTGGTGCAGCTACTGCTGCCTCCGGTGCAATATTAGGATTAGAGGGAGCATAACTTGATTCCTCCTCCAAAAAAGGAGTCTTATTGTTTACATATAAACTTAAAGCCGGAATTTCCATCAGACCCGCATTGTGGCCAAAATAGTGAAGTTCCTTTTAATGGCTTTTCAGGCCAGACAATTAGACAATATCTAACCATTGCTTTTTTTTTTTTTTTTTCTTTTTCGCTAGTTTTTGGGTTGTTTTTCCAATTCCTTTTCTTTCTCCCCAAAGGACTACCTTTACGCACAATTCCGAGGATTCTGCTTCTGAAGATCTCCAAGGATGGAGGCTCCACAACCCCTCTGGGCAACCAGTTCAAGCAAATACAACCTGTTCCAGCAGCAGAGTGTACAGGAGCAGCGCCAGGTGAGGCTCAGGGAGCGAGACAGGGACAGCAGCGTGACGGGACGGCACGGAGAGCACCAGGATGAGGAGAACGGTTCTGGAGCAAGCCGGCCAGCTGGCCCTGAGCACCTCCGGCCTGGACGCAGTTATTCCCAAACCTGGGGTTTCTCCATGAAGAGCCGACCCCCAGGACAGCCAAAGCCCACAGGGCCCTGGCATTTCTGTGCCCAGAGGCACAAAGAGCAGCGTGGCCTAATTCAACCTGGCTGTCCGCAACCAGGAGCTGTCTCCATCGTCCCTCCATGCGGACAGGCAGCCAGTGCGGTCGTGCCCAGAGAGCGTGCGTCACACTGGCAGCTGCCACACAGAGTCGGGAGCCCCAGGAAGGTTTGATGCAACATCTTTGGCAGCCCTGGCAGCCTCCGACGAGCAGGCAGCACTTGCAGGAGGAGACAGGAAGGGCATTACCCTGGCAAGCCGAGCCCCGCTGTGCGTGGTCAGCTGCCAGGGCATGAATGGGGCCACTGCAGGGCAGCTCACAAAAGCACTTCTACAGGGACGTGGAGAGGAATGGCAGAAATGACCAAAGTAACTTGGCCTTTCCCCTCGATTCTCTTGCAGATGGAGAAGCTGTGAGACATGAAGACACTGCCACACAGTGGGGTGCGGCAGGAGGAGATAATCCATCTGCCAGCCATGCCGCCTTTCCCAAGGCAGGCAGCGACTCAGGCAGCAGCACCCAAGCAAGTGCCTGCAGCACAGACATTATCATCTGAAAGGGTCACTTGCAAGCTGCCCCCTCTACAAGCAACAGCCTCTGCATCTTCAGCTGCAGGAAGGGCAAAGGCATTGGGCACAGAGGCCCACAGCCACCAAGAGCTTCTGCCACCTCTTCCGTGCATCTCTGGTGACAGGGACAAGGCAGTGAGGGGCAAGGCTTTGTCCCTTGGGCAGACCTCCCAGGAACAAAGGACGCAGAACACCACCTCTCCTCACAGCAGTGCCTCAAAATTTGAAGAAGAGCCGGCACCCTGCCCCACACAGCCCCACAGACTCTTTCACAGCACTGTGGGACACAGCACAGTCCCTCGTGTTTGAAGTCCTGGCGAAGACGATGGCTAAAAGCTGGGAACACGGCAAACGACTGGCAGCACTGGAGGGCCTGGCACACACAGGTTGCAAAGTGACACCAACAAGAGCAGTCGAAGTCCAGAAACACATGGACAGCAGGTGACGACTGCTCTGCCAGGGCATCATCACCAGGCAAGTTCAGGAACAACGGCTGCCAGCTGAGCCCCTATACCAGCCAGTCCAGGCCGAGGTGAGAAGCAAGGGCAGCAGGGACAGATACACATCAAAGCCAGGCAGTGGAGTGGCAAGGATGAGACAAGCCAGGGCCAGCGCAGGAAGGAAAGTGGTCCTGTGGGTTCGGATGAAGAGGAAGAGATTGTCATCTTCAAGTCCTGGATCAACCCCAGGTTCCCCAGCCTCTTTGAGGACCCACAGGCCTTTCCCCAGGAAGAGGGCAGCTCAGCCAGGAGCGCGCACAGGGAGGCTGCAGCACAATAAGCAGAACCCCCAACAAGTGCCTCTCTTGGCTCATTGGACACTGAAACATCGCCTGCTTGCCTGGCAGAGAGGCACGGCATGCCTCTCACCGCAACACAACTGTCAGAGAGCAGGCCAGCAAGTTGTCCATCAGCCCCTGCTTTGGAAGACGAGGGCTACAGAGCGCCTCCCCAGACACGTGGGGCTCAAGAGTCAAAGCTATCAGCCTGCCCCACTCCCATCGAGCACAGCACTGCAGTGATGGTTGAGAGCCAGGGACGTGCCCAACATGCCTCCAGTGCCTGTGATGAAGATCTGCATGAAACAGCCCGGACCCTGGTTTCCGCAGTCCTAAGACAAGCTGTAGCCATGAGCCGGGGAGCCACGAGCAAGGCACCAACTGCTCCCTTGGCCACAGGACCCAGGGTGCCTCCTCCCACTGCAGAGCCTGCAGACTCTGCATCCTCAGCATCTGCCTTGGCTGGAGCACTGGGGGACCTGGCACACACGGGGTGCACAGTGACAGCAACAAGATCAGCCGGGGTCCAGACAGACGCGGAGAGCAGGTGGACCACTGCTCTGCCAGGGCCTGATCCCCGGCTATGTGCAGGAAGAATGGCTGCAAGCAGAGACCCGGCACCAGCTAGCCCAGACAGGGGTGAGAAGCAAGGGCAACAGAGAGAGCAACATGTCAAACCCAGGCAGGGGAGTGGCGACAAGGCGACAAGCCAGGGCTGGGGCAGGAAGGAAAGTGGTCCTGTGGGTTCGGATGAAGAGGAAGAAATGGTCATCTTCACCTCCTGGATCAACCCCAGGCTCCCCAGCCTCTTCCAGGACCCACAGGCCTTTCCCCACACATAGGGCAGTTCACCCAGCAGCGTAGACTGCAAGGCTGCAGCAGAAGAAGCAGAACACCCGACAAGCGCCTCTCTTGGCTCACTGGAGCCCACGGACACTGCACCGTCAGCTGCTTCCGTGGCTGAATGTCCAGGGGAAGAGAGGTACGGCACGCCTCTCACGGGAATAAAACTGGCAGAGAGCAGGCCAGCAGGTCCTCCGTTAGCCCCTGCTTGAGAAGGTGAGGGCTACAGAGCGCCTCCCCCCACACCAGTGTCTCAGGACTCAAAGCCATCAGCCTGTCCCCTCCCCAGCGAGCACAGCACTGCGGCAATGGCTGAGACCCAGGGAAGCGACCAACATGCCTGCAGTGCCTGTGACGAAGACCTTTATGACAGCCCAGATCATCGTCTCTGCAGTCCTACACCATGCTGTAGCCACGAGCCAGGGAACCACGAGCAAGGCAACAAATCTCCCTCGGCCACAGGGCCCAGGGTGCCTCCTTCCACAGCAGAGCCTGCAGCGTCTATATCCTCAGCATCTGCTTTAGCTGGAGGCCCTCCTGGGAAGGCCAATGAAGCCCCTCTTGCTCAAGCAGCAGCACCAGAGGAAGAAGAAGTGGCTTCTCCCTGGGCTGGAGGCCCTGTGTGGGAAGCCACGAAGCCACTCTCGCTGCAAGGTTTCCTTCAGTACGAAGGAAAGGAAAGGTCTCTTGGGTCTAGGTCGCCCGCCATCACTGACGGCCAGGCTGGGGACAGCCCAAGGCCTCAGCCAGCTTGTGGCACAGCGGGAAACCAGAACTGCAAACTGGCAGCCAGGGCTGTCAGAGGATGGGTCGGGAGCTGCCCAGTCAGGGAGAGGCGTTCCGATCTCTGTTCACTAAGGCAGCATCTCTCTTGTAGGGCCACCAGTGAGCTGAGCAACCCGGGGCCAAAAGCCACCGCTCACCACCTCTCAGCACAGCAATGTCCCAAAATTGGAAGAAGAGTTAGCACCCTGCCCCACGCAGCCCTGCAGCTCCTGCCGAGGACATGGAAGGCCAAGTAAAGGCCTCCGTCTCCAGGGGCATTAGCAATGCCATAGCCTGCAACGAGGGAGCCACGAGGCAGCCAAAGCTTTCTGCTTTGTGCAGAGGTCCCAGGAGCAAAGGCCACACAACACCACCTCTCCTAACAACAGTGCCCCAAAATTTGAAGAAGAGTCATCACCCTGCCAAAAACAGCCCTGCAGAACGTGCCAGAGAAATGGAAGACCAGGTAAAAGCCTTAGTCTCCCGTGTCTTTAGCAATGCAATAGCCCGCAACGAGAGACCTATAAGGGAGGCAACGCTTTCTCCCTTGGACAGAGGCCCCAGGAGCAAAGGCTGCAAAACATCACCTCTCCTCACAGCAGTGCCCGAAAATTTGAAGAAGAGTCAGCACTCGTCCAAAAAAAAGCCCTGCAGCCACTGCCAAGGACATAGAAGACCCAGTAAAGGCCTTCATCTCCAGGGGCATTAGCAGTGCCGTAGCCTGCAACGAGGAATCTATGAGGGAGGCAAGGCTTTTGCCCTGGGCAGAGGACTTACAAGCAGAGGCCACAGGACATCACCTCTCGTCACATCAGTGCCCCAAAATTTGAAGAAGAGTCAGCACCGTGCAAAAAACAGCCCTGCAGCCCCTGCCAAAGAAATGGAAGACCAAGTAAACATCTTCGTCCTCAGTGCCATTAGCAATGCCATTGCCTGCAACGAGGGAGCCATGAGGGAGGCAATGCTTTCTCCCTTGGACAGACGTCCCAGGATCAAAGGCCACAGGACACCACCTCTTCCCACAGCAGTGCCCCAGAATTTGAGAAGAGTGAGCACCCTGCCCCACACAGCCCCACAGACTCTTTCACAGCACTGTGGGACACAGCACAGTCCCTCGTGTTTGAAGTCCTGGCGAAGACGATGGCTAAAAGCTGGGAACACGGCAAACGACTGGCAGCACTGGGGGGCCTGGCACACACAGGTTGCAAAGTGACACCAACAAGAGCAGTCGAAGTCCAGAAACACATGGACAGCAGGTGACGACTGCTCTGCCAGGGCATCATCACCAGGCAAGTTCAGGAACAACGGCTGCCAGCTGAGCCCCTATACCAGCCAGTCCAGGCCGAGGTGAGAAGCAAGGGCAACACAGAGAGCAAAATGTCAAATCCAGGTAGGGGAGCGGCAACGAGGGAACAAGCCAGGGCAGGAAAGAAAGCGGTCCTTTGGGATGGGATGAAGAGGAAGAAATTATCATCTTCGACTCCTAGATCAACCCCAGGTTCCCCAGCCTCTTCCAGGAACCACAGCCCTTTCCCCAGGAAGAGGGCAGCTCATTCAGCAGTGTGGACAGGGAGGCTGCAGTAGAAGTAGCAGAACAACCAACAAGCGCCTCTCTTGGCTCATTGGAGCCCACGGACACTGCACCACCAGCTGCTCCCCTGGCAGAAGGTCCAGGGGAAGGGAGGCACAGCACGCCTCTCACTGCAACAGTACCGGCGGAGAGCAGGCCAGCAAGTCCTCCATCAGCCCCTGCTTTTGAAGATGAGGGGAACAGAGCGCCTCCCCCCATTCCAGTGTCTCGAGACTCAAAGCCATCAGCCTGTCCCATCCCCAGTGAGCACAGCACGTTGGCGATGGTTGAGAGCCAGGGACATGGCCAAAATGCCTCCAGTGTCTCTGATGAATATCTGTATGAAACAGCCCAGATCATTGTCTCTGCAGTCCTACTCCATTCTGTAGCCATCATCCAGGGAGCCACGATCAAGGCACCAACTGCTCCCTCGGCCACAGGGCACAGGGTGATTCCTCTAACAGCAGAGCCTGTAGACTGTGAATCTTCAGCATCTGCTTTAGCTGGAGGTCCTGTGGGGGAGACCAGCAAAGGCCCTCTCACAGCAGAAGCAGCACCAGGAGAAGGAGACGTGGATTCTCCCTGAGCTGCTGACCCTGTGGGAGAAGCCAGTGAAGCCGCTCTTGCTCAAGCAGCAGCACCAGAGGAAGAAGAAGTGGCTTCTCCTTGGGCTGGAGGCCCTGTTTCGGAAGCCAGCGAAGCCACTCTCGCTGCAAGGTTTCCTTCAGTACAAAGTAAAAGAAAGGCCACTTGGGTCTAGAAGCCGCCCGCCATCACTGACAGCCATGCTGGGAACAGCCCAAGGCCTCAGCCAGCTTGTGGCTCGGGGGGAAAACAGAACTTCAAAATGGCCGCCAGTGCTGACAGGGAATGTATCGGGAGCCGCCCTGTCAGGAAGAGGCATTTCTCTCTCTGTTCACTAAGGCAGCATCTCTCTTGTAGGGCCACCAGTGAGCTGGTGAAAGAAGAAAGAAGCAATGTACTGTCTACAGCAGAGCCTGTAGACTGTACACCCTCAGCCTCTGCCTTGGCTGGAGGCCCTGTGGGGGAGAGCAGTGAAGCCCCTCTCAGTGCAGAAGCAGCACCACGAGTAGGAGAAGTGGCTTCTCCCTCGGCTGGAGGCCCTGCGTGGGACACCAAGGAAGCTGTTCTCTCTGAAGCAGCAGCTTCAGCGTCCTCTTCACAGGCCTTTCCCCAGGAAGTGTGCAGCTCATCCAACTCCTCCCTCAGCCACAGGGCACAGGGTGCCTCCTCCCACAGCAGAGCCTGTAGACTGTACCTCCTCAGCCTCTGCCTTGGCTGCAGGCCCTGTGGGAGAAACAAGCAAAGCCCCTCTCACTGCAGCAGCAGCTCCACGAGAAGAAGTGACTTCTCACGGATCGGAACTCCGCGCTCGCTTCGCAGCGATGCTGCGTCTCACTCCCACAGCACAATCACGCGATCACGCAGAGAGGCCCCTTAAACTTCTCATTCATGCTACAAGGATATATCACTTAGAACAATAACCAGACTATTTTGTTTTGTCTCTGGCAGAGTTCCTCGAGGAGTCACTCACTTCACAACAATACTTTGGCTCAAACACATACACATATACTTCCTTGCTGGTGCAGCTACTGCTGCCTCCGGTGCAATATTAGGATTAGAGGGAGCATAACTTGATTCCTCCTCCAAAAAAGGAGTCTTATTGTTTACATATAAACTTAAAGCCGGAATTTCCATCAGACCCGCATTGTGGCCAAAATAGTGAAGTTCCTTTTAATGGCTTTTCAGGCCAGACAATTAGACAATATCTAACCATTGCTTTTTTTTTTTTTTTTTTCTTTTTCGCTAGTTTTTGGGTTGTTTTTCCAATTCCTTTTCTTTCTCCCCAAAGGACTACCTTTACGCACAATTCCGAGGATTCTGCTTCTGAAGATCTCCAAGGATGGAGGCTCCACAACCCCTCTGGGCAACCAGTTCAAGCAAATACAACCTGTTCCAGCAGCAGAGCGTACAGGAGCAGCGCCAGGTGAGGCTCAGGGAGCGAGACAGGGACAGCAGCGTGACGGGACGGCACGGAGAGCACCAGGATGAGGAGAACGGTTCTGGAGCAAGCCGGCCAGCTGGCCCTGAGCACCTCCGGCCTGGACGCAGTTATTCCCAAACCTGGGGTTTCTCCATGAAGAGCCGACCCCCAGGACAGCCAAAGCCCACAGGGCCCTGGCATTTCTGTGCCCAGAGGCACAAAGAGCAGCGTGGCCTAATTCAACCTGGCTGTCCGCAACCAGGAGCTGTCTCCATCGTCCCTCCATGCGGACAGGCAGCCAGTGCGGTCGTGCCCAGAGAGCGTGCGTCACACTGGCAGCTGCCACACAGAGTCGGGAGCCCCAGGAAGGTTTGATGCAACATCTTTGGCAGCCCTGGCAGCCTCCGACGAGCAGGCAGCACTTGCAGGAGGAGACAGGAAGGGCATTACCCTGGCAAGCCGAGCCCCGCTGTGCGTGGTCAGCTGCCAGGGCATGAATGGGGCCACTGCAGGGCAGCTCACAAAAGCACTTCTACAGGGACGTGGAGAGGAATGGCAGAAATGACCAAAGTAACTTGGCCTTTCCCCTCGATTCTCTTGCAGATGGAGAAGCTGTGAGACATGAAGACACTGCCACACAGTGGGGTGCGGCAGGAGGAGATAATCCATCTGCCAGCCATGCCGCCTTTCCCAAGGCAGGCAGCGACTCAGGCAGCAGCACCCAAGCAAGTGCCTGCAGCACAGACATTATCATCTGAAAGGGTCACTTGCAAGCTGCCCCCTCTACAAGCAACAGCCTCTGCATCTTCAGCTGCAGGCAGGGCGAAGGCATTGGGCACAGAGGCCCACAGCCACCAAGAGCTTCTGCCACCTCTTCCGTCCATCTCTGGTGACAGGGACAAGGCAGTGAGGGGCAAGGCTTTGTCCCTTGGGCAGACCTCCCAGGAACAAAGGACGCAGAACACCACCTCTCCTCACAGCAGTGCCTCAAAATTTGAAGAAGAGCCGGCACCCTGCCCCACACAGCCCCACAGACTCTTTCACAGCACTGTGGGACACAGCACAGTCCCTCGTGTTTGAA
The DNA here is from genome assembly GCF_964034855.1 of Anser brachyrhynchus. Classification (NCBI taxonomy): domain Eukaryota; kingdom Metazoa; phylum Chordata; class Aves; order Anseriformes; family Anatidae; genus Anser; species Anser brachyrhynchus. The sequence goes on along the minus strand of NC_137694.1, from coordinate 204,543,975 downwards.
GTCCTGGCGAAGACGATGGCTAAAAGCTGGGAACACGGCAAACGACTGGCAGCACTGGAGGGCCTGGCACACACAGGTTGCAAAGTGACACCAACAAGAGCAGTCGAAGTCCAGAAACACATGGACAGCAGGTGACGACTGCTCTGCCAGGGCATCATCACCAGGCAAGTTCAGGAACAACGGCTGCCAGCTGAGCCCCTATACCAGCCAGTCCAGGCCGAGGTGAGAAGCAAGGGCAGCAGGGACAGATACACATCAAAGCCAGGCAGTGGAGTGGCAAGGATGAGACAAGCCAGGGCCAGGGCAGGAAGGAAAGTGGTCCTGTGGGTTCGGATGAAGAGGAAGAGATTGTCATCTTCAAGTCCTGGATCAACCCCAGGTTCCCCAGCCTCTTTGAGGACCCACAGGCCTTTCCCCAGGAAGAGGGCAGCTCAGCCAGGAGCGCGCACAGGGAGGCTGCAGCACAATAAGCAGAACCCCCAACAAGTGCCTCTCTTGGCTCATTGGACACTGAAACATCGCCTGCTTGCCTGGCAGAGAGGCACGGCATGCCTCTCACCGCAACACAACCGTCAGAGAGCAGGCCAGCAAGTTGTCCATCAGCCCCTGCTTTGGAAGACGAGGGCTACAGAGCGCCTCCCCAGACACGTGGGGCTCAAGAGTCAAAGCCATCAGCCTGCCCCACTCCCATCGAGCACAGCACTGCAGTGATGGTTGAGAGCCAGGGACGTGCCCAACATGCCTCCAGTGCCTGTGATGAAGATCTGCATGAAACAGCCCGGACCCTGGTTTCCGCAGTCCTAAGACAAGCTGTAGCCATGAGCCGGGGAGCCACGAGCAAGGCACCAACTGCTCCCTTGGCCACAGGACCCAGGGTGCCTCCTCCCACTGCAGAGCCTGCAGACTCTGCATCCTCAGCATCTGCCTTGGCTGGAGCACTGGGGGACCTGGCACACACGGGGTGCACAGTGACAGCAACAAGATCAGCCGGGGTCCAGACAGACGCGGAGAGCAGGTGGACCACTGCTCTGCCAGGGCCTGATCCCCGGCTATGTGCAGGAAGAATGGCTGCAAGCAGAGACCCGGCACCAGCTAGCCCAGACAGGGGTGAGAAGCAAGGGCAACAGAGAGAGCAACATGTCAAACCCAGGCAGGGGAGTGGCGACAAGGCGACAAGCCAGGGCTGGGGCAGGAAGGAAAGTGGTCCTGTGGGTTCGGATGAAGAGGAAGAAATGGTCATCTTCACCTCCTGGATCAACCCCAGGCTCCCCAGCCTCTTCCAGGACCCACAGGCCTTTCCCCACACATAGGGCAGTTCACCCAGCAGCGTAGACTGCAAGGCTGCAGCAGAAGAAGCAGAACACCCGACAAGCGCCTCTCTTGGCTCACTGGAGCCCACGGACACTGCACCGTCAGCTGCTTCCGTGGCTGAATGTCCAGGGGAAGAGAGGTACGGCACGCCTCTCACGGGAATAAAACTGGCAGAGAGCAGGCCAGCAGGTCCTCCGTTAGCCCCTGCTTGAGAAGGTGAGGGCTACAGAGCGCCTCCCCCCACACCAGTGTCTCAGGACTCAAAGCCATCAGCCTGTCCCCTCCCCAGCGAGCACAGCACTGCGGCAATGGCTGAGACCCAGGGAAGCGACCAACATGCCTGCAGTGCCTGTGACGAAGACCTTTATGACAGCCCAGATCATCGTCTCTGCAGTCCTACACCATGCTGTAGCCACGAGCCAGGGAACCACGAGCAAGGCAACAAATCTCCCTCGGCCACAGGGCCCAGGGTGCCTCCTTCCACAGCAGAGCCTGCAGCGTCTATATCCTCAGCATCTGCTTTAGCTGGAGGCCCTCCTGGGAAGGCCAATGAAGCCCCTCTTGCTCAAGCAGCAGCACCAGAGGAAGAAGAAGTGGCTTCTCCCTGGGCTGGAGGCCCTGTGTGGGAAGCCACGAAGCCACTCTCGCTGCAAGGTTTCCTTCAGTACGAAGGAAAGGAAAGGTCTCTTGGGTCTAGGTCGCCCGCCATCACTGACGGCCAGGCTGGGGACAGCCCAAGGCCTCAGCCAGCTTGTGGCACAGCGGGAAACCAGAACTGCAAACTGGCAGCCAGGGCTGTCAGAGGATGGGTCGGGAGCTGCCCAGTCAGGGAGAGGCGTTCCGATCTCTGTTCACTAAGGCAGCATCTCTCTTGTAGGGCCACCAGTGAGCTGAGCAACCCGGGGCCAAAAGCCACCGCTCACCACCTCTCAGCACAGCAATGTCCCAAAATTGGAAGAAGAGTTAGCTCCCTGCCCCACGCAGCCCTGCAGCTCCTGCCGAGGACATGGAAGGCCAAGTAAAGGCCTCCGTCTCCAGGGGCATTAGCAATGCCATAGCCTGCAACGAGGGAGCCACGAGGCAGCCAAAGCTTTCTGCTCTGTGCAGAGGTCCCAGGAGCAAAGGCCACACAACACCACCTCTCCTAACAACAGTGCCCCAAAATTTGAAGAAGAGTCATCACCCTGCCAAAAACAGCCCTGCAGAACGTGCCAGAGAAATGGAAGACCAGGTAAAAGCCTTAGTCTCCCGTGTCTTTAGCAATGCAATAGCCCGCAACGAGAGACCTATAAGGGAGGCAACGCTTTCTCCCTTGGACAGAGGCCCCAGGAGCAAAGGCTGCAAAACATCACCTCTCCTCACAGCAGTGCCCGAAAATTTGAAGAAGAGTCAGCACTCGTCCAAAAAAAAGCCCTGCAGCCACTGCCAAGGACATAGAAGACCCAGTAAAGGCCTTCATCTCCAGGGGCATTAGCAGTGCCGTAGCCTGCAACGAGGAATCTATGAGGGAGGCAAGGCTTTTGCCCTGGGCAGAGGACTTACAAGCAGAGGCCACAGGACATCACCTCTCGTCACATCAGTGCCCCAAAATTTGAAGAAGAGTCAGCACCGTGCAAAAAACAGCCCTGCAGCCCCTGCCAAAGAAATGGAAGACCAAGTAAACATCTTCGTCCTCAGTGCCATTAGCAATGCCATTGCCTGCAACGAGGGAGCCATGAGGGAGGCAATGCTTTCTCCCTTGGACAGACGTCCCAGGATCAAAGGCCACAGGACACCACCTCTTCCCACAGCAGTGCCCCAGAATTTGAGAAGAGTGAGCACCCTGCCCCACACAGCCCCACAGACTCTTTCACAGCACTGTGGGACACAGCACAGTCCCTCGTGTTTGAAGTCCTGGCGAAGACGATGGCTAAAAGCTGGGAACACGGCAAACGACTGGCAGCACTGGGGGGCCTGGCACACGCAGGTTGCAAAGTGACACCAACAAGAGCAGTCGAAGTCCAGAAACACATGGACAGCAGGTGACGACTGCTCTGCCAGGGCATCATCACCAGGCAAGTTCAGGAACAACGGCTGCCAGCTGAGCCCCTATACCAGCCAGTCCAGGCCGAGGTGAGAAGCAAGGGCAACACAGAGAGCAAAATGTCAAATCCAGGTAGGGGAGCGGCAACGAGGGAACAAGCCAGGGCAGGAAAGAAAGCGGTCCTTTGGGATGGGATGAAGAGGAAGAAATTATCATCTTCAACTCCTAGATCAACCCCAGGTTCCCCAGCCTCTTCCAGGAACCACAGCCCTTTCCCCAGGAAGAGGGCAGCTCATTCAGCAGTGTGGACAGGGAGGCTGCAGTAGAAGTAGCAGAACAACCAACAAGCGCCTCTCTTGGCTCATTGGAGCCCACGGACACTGCACCACCAGCTGCTCCCCTGGCAGAAGGTCCAGGGGAAGGGAGGCACAGCACGCCTCTCACTGCAACAGTACCGGCGGAGAGCAGGCCAGCAAGTCCTCCATCAGCCCCTGCTTTTGAAGATGAGGGGAACAGAGCGCCTCCCCCCATTCCAGTGTCTCGAGACTCAAAGCCATCAGCCTGTCCCATCCCCAGTGAGCACAGCACGTTGGTGATGGTTGAGAGCCAGGGACATGGCCAAAATGCCTCCAGTGTCTCTGATGAATATCTGTATGAAACAGCCCAGATCATTGTCTCTGCAGTCCTACTCCATTCTGTAGCCATCATCCAGGGAGCCACGATCAAGGCACCAACTGCTCCCTCGGCCACAGGGCACAGGGTGATTCCTCTAACAGCAGAGCCTGTAGACTGTGAATCTTCAGCATCTGCTTTAGCTGGAGGTCCTGTGGGGGAGACCAGCAAAGGCCCTCTCACAGCAGAAGCAGCACCAGGAGAAGGAGACGTGGATTCTCCCTGAGCTGCTGACCCTGTGGGAGAAGCCAGTGAAGCCGCTCTTGCTCAAGCAGCAGCACCAGAGGAAGAAGAAGTGGCTTCTCCTTGGGCTGGAGGCCCTGTTTCGGAAGCCAGCGAAGCCACTCTCGCTGCAAGGTTTCCTTCAGTACGAAGTAAAAGAAAGGCCACTTGGGTCTAGAAGCCGCCCGCCATCACTGACAGCCATGCTGGGAACAGCCCAAGGCCTCAGCCAGCTTGTGGCTCGGGGGGAAAACAGAACTTCAAAATGGCCGCCAGTGCTGACAGGGAATGTATCGGGAGCCGCCCTGTCAGGAAGAGGCATTTCTCTCTCTGTTCACTAAGGCAGCATCTCTCTTGTAGGGCCACCAGTGAGCTGGTGAAAGAAGAAAGAAGCAATGTACTGTCTACAGCAGAGCCTGTAGACTGTACACCCTCAGCCTCTGCCTTGGCTGGAGGCCCTGTGGGGGAGAGCAGTGAAGCCCCTCTCAGTGCAGAAGCAGCACCACGAGTAGGAGAAGTGGCTTCTCCCTCGGCTGGAGGCCCTGCGTGGGACACCAAGGAAGCTGTTCTCTCTGAAGCAGCAGCTTCAGCGTCCTCTTCACAGGCCTTTCCCCAGGAAGTGTGCAGCTCATCCAACTCCTCCCTCAGCCACAGGGCACAGGGTGCCTCCTCCCACAGCAGAGCCTGTAGACTGTACCTCCTCAGCCTCTGCCTTGGCTGCAGGCCCTGTGGGAGAAACAAGCAAAGCCCCTCTCACTGCAGCAGCAGCTCCACGAGAAGAAGTGACTTCTCACGGATCGGAACTCCGCGCTCGCTTCGCAGCGATGCTGCGTCTCACTCCCACAGCACAATCACGCGATCACGCAGAGAGGCCCCTTAAACTTCTCATTCATGCTACAAGGATATATCACTTAGAACAATAACCAGACTATTTTGTTTTGTCTCTGGCAGAGTTCCTCGAGGAGTCACTCACTTCACAACAATACTTTGGCTCAAACACATACACATATACTTCCTTGCTGGTGCAGCTACTGCTGCCTCCGGTGCAATATTAGGATTAGAGGGAGCATAACTTGATTCCTCCTCCAAAAAAGGAGTCTTATTGTTTACATATAAACTTAAAGCCGGAATTTCCATCAGACCCGCATTGTGGCCAAAATAGTGAAGTTCCTTTTAATGGCTTTTCAGGCCAGACAATTAGACAATATCTAACCATTGCTTTTTTTTTTTTTTTTTCTTTTTCGCTAGTTTTTGGGTTGTTTTTCCAATTCCTTTTCTTTCTCCCCAAAGGACTACCTTTACGCACAATTCCGAGGATTCTGCTTCTGAAGATCTCCAAGGATGGAGGCTCCACAACCCCTCTGGGCAACCAGTTCAAGCAAATACAACCTGTTCCAGCAGCAGAGCGTACAGGAGCAGCGCCAGGTGAGGCTCAGGGAGCGAGACAGGGACAGCAGCGTGACGGGACGGCACGGAGAGCACCAGGATGAGGAGAACGGTTCTGGAGCAAGCCGGCCAGCTGGCCCTGAGCACCTCCGGCCTGGACGCAGTTATTCCCAAACCTGGGGTTTCTCCATGAAGAGCCGACCCCCAGGACAGCCAAAGCCCACAGGGCCCTGGCATTTCTGTGCCCAGAGGCACAAAGAGCAGCGTGGCCTAATTCAACCTGGCTGTCCGCAACCAGGAGCTGTCTCCATCGTCCCTCCATGCGGACAGGCAGCCAGTGCGGTCGTGCCCAGAGAGCGTGCGTCACACTGGCAGCTGCCACACAGAGTCGGGAGCCCCAGGAAGGTTTGATGCAACATCTTTGGCAGCCCTGGCAGCCTCCGACGAGCAGGCAGCACTTGCAGGAGGAGACAGGAAGGGCATTACCCTGGCAAGCCGAGCCCCGCTGTGCGTGGTCAGCTGCCAGGGCATGAATGGGGCCACTGCAGGGCAGCTCACAAAAGCACTTCTACAGGGACGTGGAGAGGAATGGCAGAAATGACCAAAGTAACTTGGCCTTTCCCCTCGATTCTCTTGCAGATGGAGAAGCTGTGAGACATGAAGACACTGCCACACAGTGGGGTGCGGCAGGAGGAGATAATCCATCTGCCAGCCATGCCGCCTTTCCCAAGGCAGGCAGCGACTCAGGCAGCAGCACCCAAGCAAGTGCCTGCAGCACAGACATTATCATCTGAAAGGGTCACTTGCAAGCTGCCCCCTCTACAAGCAACAGCCTCTGCATCTTCAGCTGCAGGAAGGGCAAAGGCATTGGGCACAGAGGCCCACAGCCACCAAGAGCTTCTGCCACCTCTTCCGTGCATCTCTGGTGACAGGGACAAGGCAGTGAGGGGCAAGGCTTTGTCCCTTGGGCAGACCTCCCAGGAACAAAGGACGCAGAACACCACCTCTCCTCACAGCAGTGCCTCAAAATTTGAAGAAGAGCCGGCACCCTGCCCCACACAGCCCCACAGACTCTTTCACAGCACTGTGGGACACAGCACAGTCCCTCGTGTTTGAAGTCCTGGCGAAGACGATGGCTAAAAGCTGGGAACACGGCAAACGACTGGCAGCACTGGGGGGCCTGGCACACACAGGTTGCAAAGTGACACCAACAAGAGCAGTCGAAGTCCAGAAACACATGGACAGCAGGTGACGACTGCTCTGCCAGGGCATCATCACCAGGCAAGTTCAGGAACAACGGCTGCCAGCTGAGCCCCTATACCAGCCAGTCCAGGCCGAGGTGAGAAGCAAGGGCAGCAGGGACAGATACACATCAAAGCCAGGCAGTGGAGTGGCAAGGATGAGACAAGCCAGGGCCAGGGCAGGAAGGAAAGTGGTCCTGTGGGTTCGGATGAAGAGGAAGAGATTGTCATCTTCAAGTCCTGGATCAACCCCAGGTTCCCCAGCCTCTTTGAGGACCCACAGGCCTTTCCCCAGGAAGAGGGCAGCTCAGCCAGGAGCGCGCACAGGGAGGCTGCAGCACAATAAGCAGAACCCCCAACAAGTGCCTCTCTTGGCTCATTGGACACTGAAACATCGCCTGCTTGCCTGGCAGAGAGGCACGGCATGCCTCTCACCGCAACACAACTGTCAGAGAGCAGGCCAGCAAGTTGTCCATCAGCCCCTGCTTTGGAAGACGAGGGCTACAGAGCGCCTCCCCAGACACGTGGGGCTCAAGAGTCAAAGCTATCAGCCTGCCCCACTCCCATCGAGCACAGCACTGCAGTGATGGTTGAGAGCCAGGGACGTGCCCAACATGCCTCCAGTGCCTGTGATGAAGATCTGCATGAAACAGCCCGGACCCTGGTTTCCGCAGTCCTAAGACAAGCTGTAGCCATGAGCCGGGGAGCCACGAGCAAGGCACCAACTGCTCCCTTGGCCACAGGACCCAGGGTGCCTCCTCCCACTGCAGAGCCTGCAGACTCTGCATCCTCAGCATCTGCCTTGGCTGGAGCACTGGGGGACCTGGCACACACGGGGTGCACAGTGACAGCAACAAGATCAGCCGGGGTCCAGACAGACGCGGAGAGCAGGTGGACCACTGCTCTGCCAGGGCCTGATCCCCGGCTATGTGCAGGAAGAATGGCTGCAAGCAGAGACCCGGCACCAGCTAGCCCAGACAGGGGTGAGAAGCAAGGGCAACAGAGAGAGCAACATGTCAAACCCAGGCAGGGGAGTGGCGACAAGGCGACAAGCCAGGGCTGGGGCAGGAAGGAAAGTGGTCCTGTGGGTTCGGATGAAGAGGAAGAAATGGTCATCTTCACCTCCTGGATCAACCCCAGGCTCCCCAGCCTCTTCCAGGACCCACAGGCCTTTCCCCACACATAGGGCAGTTCACCCAGCAGCGTAGACTGCAAGGCTGCAGCAGAAGAAGCAGAACACCCGACAAGCGCCTCTCTTGGCTCACTGGAGCCCACGGACACTGCACCGTCAGCTGCTTCCGTGGCTGAATGTCCAGGGGAAGAGAGGTACGGCACGCCTCTCACGGGAATAAAACTGGCAGAGAGCAGGCCAGCAGGTCCTCCGTTAGCCCCTGCTTGAGAAGGTGAGGGCTACAGAGCGCCTCCCCCCACACCAGTGTCTCAGGACTCAAAGCCATCAGCCTGTCCCCTCCCCAGCGAGCACAGCACTGCGGCAATGGCTGAGACCCAGGGAAGCGACCAACATGCCTGCAGTGCCTGTGACGAAGACCTTTATGACAGCCCAGATCATCGTCTCTGCAGTCCTACACCATGCTGTAGCCACGAGCCAGGGAACCACGAGCAAGGCAACAAATCTCCCTCGGCCACAGGGCCCAGGGTGCCTCCTTCCACAGCAGAGCCTGCAGCGTCTATATCCTCAGCATCTGCTTTAGCTGGATGCCCTCCTGGGAAGGCCAATGAAGCCCCTCTTGCTCAAGCAGCAGCACCAGAGGAAGAAGAAGTGGCTTCTCCCTGGGCTGGAGGCCCTGTGTGGGAAGCCACGAAGCCACTCTCGCTGCAAGGTTTCCTTCAGTACGAAGGAAAGGAAAGGTCTCTTGGGTCTAGGTCGCCCGCCATCACTGACGGCCAGGCTGGGGACAGCCCAAGGCCTCAGCCAGCTTGTGGCACAGCGGGAAACCAGAACTGCAAACTGGCAGCCAGGGCTGTCAGAGGATGGGTCGGGAGCTGCCCAGTCAGGGAGAGGCGTTCCGATCTCTGTTCACTAAGGCAGCATCTCTCTTGTAGGGCCACCAGTGAGCTGAGCAACCCGGGGCCAAAAGCCACCGCTCACCACCTCTCAGCACAGCAATGTCCCAAAATTGGAAGAAGAGTTAGCTCCCTGCCCCACGCAGCCCTGCAGCTCCTGCCGAGGACATGGAAGGCCAAGTAAAGGCCTCCGTCTCCAGGGGCATTAGCAATGCCATAGCCTGCAACGAGGGAGCCACGAGGCAGCCAAAGCTTTCTGCTTTGTGCAGAGGTCCCAGGAGCAAAGGCCACACAACACCACCTCTCCTAACAACAGTGCCCCAAAATTTGAAGAAGAGTCATCACCCTGCCAAAAACAGCCCTGCAGAACGTGCCAGAGAAATGGAAGACCAGGTAAAAGCCTTAGTCTCCCGTGTCTTTAGCAATGCAATAGCCCGCAACGAGAGACCTGTAAGGGAGGCAACGCTTTCTCCCTTGGACAGAGGCCCCAGGAGCAAAGGCTGCAAAACATCACCTCTCCTCACAGCAGTGCCCGAAAATTTGAAGAAGAGTCAGCACTCGTCCAAAAAAAAGCCCTGCAGCCACTGCCAAGGACATAGAAGACCCAGTAAAGGCCTTCATCTCCAGGGGCATTAGCAGTGCCGTAGCCTGCAACGAGGAATCTATGAGGGAGGCAAGGCTTTTGCCCTGGGCAGAGGACTTACAAGCAGAGGCCACAGGACATCACCTCTCGTCACATCAGTGCCCCAAAATTTGAAGAAGAGTCAGCACCGTGCAAAAAACAGCCCTGCAGCCCCTGCCAAAGAAATGGAAGACCAAGTAAACATCTTCGTCCTCAGTGCCATTAGCAATGCCATTGCCTGCAACGAGGGAGCCATGAGGGAGGCAATGCTTTCTCCCTTGGACAGACGTCCCAGGATCAAAGGCCACAGGACACCACCTCTTCCCACAGCAGTGCCCCAGAATTTGAGAAGAGTGAGCACCCTGCCCCACACAGCCCCACAGACTCTTTCACAGCACTGTGGGACACAGCACAGTCCCTCGTGTTTGAAGTCCTGGCGAAGACGATGGCTAAAAGCTGGGAACACGGCAAACGACTGGCAGCACTGGGGGGCCTGGCACACGCAGGTTGCAAAGTGACACCAACAAGAGCAGTCGAAGTCCAGAAACACATGGACAGCAGGTGACGACTGCTCTGCCAGGGCATCATCACCAGGCAAGTTCAGGAACAACGGCTGCCAGCTGAGCCCCTATACCAGCCAGTCCAGGCCGAGGTGAGAAGCAAGGGCAACACAGAGAGCAAAATGTCAAATCCAGGTAGGGGAGCGGCAACGAGGGAACAAGCCAGGGCAGGAAAGAAAGCGGTCCTTTGGGATGGGATGAAGAGGAAGAAATTATCATCTTCAACTCCTAGATCAACCCCAGGTTCCCCAGCCTCTCCCAGGAACCACAGCCCTTTCCCCAGGAAGAGGGCAGCTCATTCAGCAGTGTGGACAGGGAGGCTGCAGTAGAAGTAGCAGAACAACCAACAAGCGCCTCTCTTGGCTCATTGGAGCCCACGGACACTGCACCACCAGCTGCTCCCCTGGCAGAAGGTCCAGGGGAAGGGAGGCACAGCACGCCTCTCACTGCAACAGTACCGGCGGAGAGCAGGCCAGCAAGTCCTCCATCAGCCCCTGCTTTTGAAGATGAGGGGAACAGAGCGCCTCCCCCCATTCCAGTGTCTCGAGACTCAAAGCCATCAGCCTGTCCCATCCCCAGTGAGCACAGCACGTTGGCGATGGTTGAGAGCCAGGGACATGGCCAAAATGCCTCCAGTGTCTCTGATGAATATCTGTATGAAACAGCCCAGATCATTGTCTCTGCAGTCCTACTCCATTCTGTAGCCATCATCCAGGGAGCCACGATCAAGGCACCAACTGCTCCCTCGGCCACAGGGCACAGGGTGATTCCTCTAACAGCAGAGCCTGTAGACTGTGAATCTTCAGCATCTGCTTTAGCTGGAGGTCCTGTGGGGGAGACCAGCAAAGGCCCTCTCACAGCAGAAGCAGCACCAGGAGGAGATGTGGATTCTCCCTGAGCTGCTGACCCTGTGGGAGAAGCCAGTGAAGCCGCTCTTGCTCAAGCAGCAGCACCAGAGGAAGAAGAAGTGGCTTCTCCTTGGGCTGGAGGCCCTGTTTCGGAAGCCAGCGAAGCCACTCTCGCTGCAAGGTTTCCTTCAGTACGAAGTAAAAGAAAGGCCACTTGGGTCTAGAAGCCGCCCGCCATCACTGACAGCCATGCTGGGAACAGCCCAAGGCCTCAGCCAGCTTGTGGCTCGGGGGGAAAACAGAACTTCAAAATGGCCGCCAGTGCTGACAGGGAATGTATCGGGAGCCGCCCTGTCAGGAAGAGGCATTTCTCTCTCTGTTCACTAAGGCAGCATCTCTCTTGTAGGGCCACCAGTGAGCTGGTGAAAGAAGAAAGAAGCAATGTACTGTCTACAGCAGAGCCTGTAGACTGTACACCCTCAGCCTCTGCCTTGGCTGGAGGCCCTGTGGGGGAGAGCAGTGAAGCCCCTCTCAGTGCAGAAGCAGCACCACGAGTAGGAGAAGTGGCTTCTCCCTCGGCTGGAGGCCCTGCGTGGGACACCAAGGAAGCTGTTCTCTCTGAAGCAGCAGCTTCAGCGTCCTCTTCACAGGCCTTTCCCCAGGAAGTGTGCAGCTCATCCAACTCCTCCCTCAGCCACAGGGCACAGGGTGCCTCCTCCCACAGCAGAGCCTGTAGACTGTACCTCCTCAGCCTCTGCCTTGGCTGCAGGCCCTGTGGGAGAAACAAGCAAAGCCCCTCTCACTGCAGCAGCAGCTCCACGAGAAGAAGTGACTTCTCACGGATCGGAACTCCGCGCTCGCTTCGCAGCGATGCTGCGTCTCACTCCCACAGCACAATCACGCGATCACGCAGAGAGGCCCCTTAAACTTCTCATTCATGCTACAAGGATATATCACTTAGAACAATAACCAGACTATTTTGTTTTGTCTCTGGCAGAGTTCCTCGAGGAGTCACTCACTTCACAACAATACTTTGGCTCAAACACATACACATATACTTCCTTGCTGGTGCAGCTACTGCTGCCTCCGGTGCAATATTAGGATTAGAGGGAGCATAACTTGATTCCTCCTCCAAAAAAGGAGTCTTATTGTTTACATATAAACTTAAAGCCGGAATTTCCATCAGACCCGCATTGTGGCCAAAATAGTGAAGTTCCTTTTAATGGCTTTTCAGGCCAGACAATTAGACAATATCTAACCATTGCTTTTTTTTTTTTTTTTTCTTTTTCGCTAGTTTTTGGGTTGTTTTTCCAATTCCTTTTCTTTCTCCCCAAAGGACTACCTTTACGCACAATTCCAAGGATTCTGCTTCTGAAGATCTCCAAGGATGGAGGCTCCACAACCCCTCTGGGCAACCAGTTCCAGCAAATACAACCTGTTCCAGCAGCAGAGCGTACAGGAGCAGCGCCAGGTGAGGCTCAGGGAGCGAGACAGGGACAGCAGCGTGACGGGACGGCACGGAGAGCACCAGGATGAGGAGAACGGTTCTGGAGCAAGCCGGCCAGCTGGCCCTGAGCACCTCCGGCCTGGACGCAGTTATTCCCAAACCTGGGGTTTCTCCATGAAGAGCCGACCCCCAGGACAGCCAAAGCCCACAGGGCCCTGGCATTTCTGTGCCCAGAGGCACAAAGAGCAGCGTGGCCTAATTCAACCTGGCTGTCCGCAACCAGGAGCTGTCTCCATCGTCCCTCCATGCGGACAGGCAGCCAGTGCGGTCGTGCCCAGAGAGCGTGCGTCACACTGGCAGCTGCCACACAGAGTCGGGAGCCCCAGGAAGGTTTGATGCAACATCTTTGGCAGCCCTGGCAGCCTCCGACGAGCAGGCAGCACTTGCAGGAGGAGACAGGAAGGGCATTACCCTGGCAAGCCGAGCCCCGCTGTGCGTGGTCAGCTGCCAGGGCATGAATGGGGCCACTGCAGGGCAGCTCACAAAAGCACTTCTACAGGGACGTGGAGAGGAATGGCAGAAATGACCAAAGTAACTTGGCCTTTCCCCTCGATTCTCTTGCAGATGGAGAAGCTGTGAGACATGAAGACACTGCCACACAGTGGGGTGCGGCAGGAGGAGATAATCCATCTGCCAGCCATGCCGCCTTTCCCAAGGCAGGCAGCGACTCAGGCAGCAGCACCCAAGCAAGTGCCTGCAGCACAGACATTATCATCTGAAAGGGTCACTTGCAAGCTGCCCCCTCTACAAGCAACAGCCTCTGCATCTTCAGCTGCAGGAAGGGCAAAGGCATTGGGCACAGAGGCCCACAGCCACCAAGAGCTTCTGCCACCTCTTCCGTGCATCTCTGGTGACAGGGACAAGGCAGTGAGGGGCAAGGCTTTGTCCCTTGGGCAGACCTCCCAGGAACAAAGGACGCAGAACACCACCTCTCCTCACAGCAGTGCCTCAAAATTTGAAGAAGAGCCGGCACCCTGCCCCACACAGCCCCACAGACTCTTTCACAGCACTGTGGGACACAGCACAGTCCCTCGTGTTTGAAGTCCTGGCGAAGACGATGGCTAAAAGCTGGGAACACGGCAAACGACTGGCAGCACTGGGGGGCCTGGCACACACAGGTTGCAAAGTGACACCAACAAGAGCAGTCGAAGTCCAGAAACACATGGACAGCAGGTGACGACTGCTCTGCCAGGGCATCATCACCAGGCAAGTTCAGGAACAACGGCTGCCAGCTGAGCCCCTATACCAGCCAGTCCAGGCCGAGGTGAGAAGCAAGGGCAGCAGGGACAGATACACATCAAAGCCAGGCAGTGGAGTGGCAAGGATGAGACAAGCCAGGGCCAGGGCAGGAAGGAAAGTGGTTCTGTGGGTTCGGATGAAGAGGAAGAGATTGTCATCTTCAAGTCCTGGATCAACCCCAGGTTCCCCAGCCTCTTTGAGGACCCACAGGCCTTTCCCCAGGAAGAGGGCAGCTCAGCCAGGAGCGCGGACAGGGAGGCTGCAGCACAATAAGCAGAACCCCCAACAAGTGCCTCTCTTGGCTCATTGGACACTGAAACATCGCCTGCTTGCCTGGCAGAGAGGCACGGCATGCCTCTCACCGCAACACAACCGTCAGAGAGCAGGCCAGCAAGTTGTCCATCAGCCCCTGCTTTGGAAGACGAGGGCTACAGAGCGCCTCCCCAGACACGTGGGGCTCAAGAGTCAAAGCCATCAGCCTGCCCCACTCCCATCGAGCACAGCACTGCAGTGATGGTTGAGAGCCAGGGACGTGCCCAACATGCCTCCAGTGCCTGTGATGAAGATCTGCATGAAACAGCCCGGACCCTGGTTTCCGCAGTCCTAAGACAAGCTGTAGCCATGAGCCGGGGAGCCACGAGCAAGGCACCAACTGCTCCCTTGGCCACAGGACCCAGGGTGCCTCCTCCCACTGCAGAGCCTGCAGACTCTGCATCCTCAGCATCTGCCTTGGCTGGAGCACTGGGGGACCTGGCACACACGGGGTGCACAGTGACAGCAACAAGATCAGCCGGGGTCCAGACAGACGCGGAGAGCAGGTGGACCACTGCTCTGCCAGGGCCTGATCCCCGGCTATGTGCAGGAAGAATGGCTGCAAGCAGAGACCCGGCACCAGCTAGCCCAGACAGGGGTGAGAAGCAAGGGCAACAGAGAGAGCAACATGTCAAACCCAGGCAGGGGAGTGGCGACAAGGCGACAAGCCAGGGCTGGGGCAGGAAGGAAAGTGGTCCTGTGGGTTCGGATGAAGAGGAAGAAATGGTCATCTTCACCTCCTGGATCAACCCCAGGCTCCCCAGCCTCTTCCAGGACCCACGGGCCTTTCCCCACACATAGGGCAGTTCACCCAGCAGCGTAGACTGCAAGGCTGCAGCAGAAGAAGCAGAACACCCGACAAGCGCCTCTCTTGGCTCACTGGAGCCCACGGACACTGCACCGTCAGCTGCTTCCGTGGCTGAATGTCCAGGGGAAGAGAGGTACGGCACGCCTCTCACGGGAATAAAACTGGCAGAGAGCAGGCCAGCAGGTCCTCCGTTAGCCCCTGCTTGAGAAGGTGAGGGCTACAGAGCGCCTCCCCCCACACCAGTGTCTCAGGACTCAAAGCCATCAGCCTGTCCCCTCCCCAGCGAGCACAGCACTGCGGCAATGGCTGAGACCCAGGGAAGCGACCAACATGCCTGCAGTGCCTGTGACGAAGACCTTTATGACAGCCCAGATCATCGTCTCTGCAGTCCTACACCATGCTGTAGCCACGAGCCAGGGAACCACGAGCAAGGCAACAAATCTCCCTCGGCCACAGGGCCCAGGGTGCCTCCTTCCACAGCAGAGCCTGCAGCGTCTATATCCTCAGCATCTGCTTTAGCTGGAGGCCCTCCTGGGAAGGCCAATGAAGCCCCTCTTGCTCAAGCAGCAGCACCAGAGGAAGAAGAAGTGGCTTCTCCCTGGGCTGGAGGCCCTGTGTGGGAAGCCACGAAGCCACTCTCGCTGCAAGGTTTCCTTCAGTACGAAGGAAAGGAAAGGTCTCTTGGGTCTAGGTCGCCCGCCATCACTGACGGCCAGGCTGGGGACAGCCCAAGGCCTCAGCCAGCTTGTGGCACAGCGGGAAACCAGAACTGCAAACTGGCAGCCAGGGCTGTCAGAGGATGGGTCGGGAGCTGCCCAGTCAGGGAGAGGCGTTCCGATCTCTGTTCACTAAGGCAGCATCTCTCTTGTAGGGCCACCAGTGAGCTGAGCAACCCGGGGCCAAAAGCCACCGCTCACCACCTCTCAGCACAGCAATGTCCCAAAATTGGAAGAAGAGTTAGCACCCTGCCCCACGCAGCCCTGCAGCTCCTGCCGAGGACATGGAAGGCCAAGTAAAGGCCTCCGTCTCCAGGGGCATTAGCAATGCCATAGCCTGCAACGAGGGAGCCACGAGGCAGCCAAAGCTTTCTGCTTTGTGCAGAGGTCCCAGGAGCAAAGGCCACACAACACCACCTCTCCTAACAACAGTGCCCCAAAATTTGAAGAAGAGTCATCACCCTGCCAAAAACAGCCCTGCAGAACGTGCCAGAGAAATGGAAGACCAGGTAAAAGCCTTAGTCTCCCGTGTCTTTAGCAATGCAATAGCCCGCAACGAGAGACCTATAAGGGAGGCAACGCTTTCTCCCTTGGACAGAGGCCCCAGGAGCAAAGGCTGCAAAACATCACCTCTCCTCACAGCAGTGCCCGAAAATTTGAAGAAGAGTCAGCACTCGTCCAAAAAAAAGCCCTGCAGCCACTGCCAAGGACATAGAAGACCCAGTAAAGGCCTTCATCTCCAGGGGCATTAGCAGTGCCGTAGCCTGCAACGAGGAATCTATGAGGGAGGCAAGGCTTTTGCCCTGGGCAGAGGACTTACAAGCAGAGGCCACAGGACATCACCTCTCGTCACATCAGTGCCCCAAAATTTGAAGAAGAGTCAGCACCGTGCAAAAAACAGCCCTGCAGCCCCTGCCAAAGAAATGGAAGACCAAGTAAACATCTTCGTCCTCAGTGCCATTAGCAATGCCATTGCCTGCAACGAGGGAGCCATGAGGGAGGCAATGCTTTCTCCCTTGGACAGACGTCCCAGGATCAAAGGCCACAGGACACCACCTCTTCCCACAGCAGTGCCCCAGAATTTGAGAAGAGTGAGCACCCTGCCCCACACAGCCCCACAGACTCTTTCACAGCACTGTGGGACACAGCACAGTCCCTCGTGTTTGAAGTCCTGGCGAAGACGATGGCTAAAAGCTGGGAACATACACAGAGAGCAAAATGTCAAATCCAGGTAGGGGAGCGGCAACGAGGGAACAAGCCAGGGCAGGAAAGAAAGCGGTCCTTTGGGATGGGATGAAGAGGAAGAAATTATCATCTTCAACTCCTAGATCAACCCCAGGTTCCCCAGCCTCTTCCAGGAACCACAGCCCTTTCCCCAGGAAGAGGGCAGCTCATTCAGCAGTGTGGACAGGGAGGCTGCAGTAGAAGTAGCAGAACAACCAACAAGCGCCTCTCTTGGCTCACTGGAGCCCACGGACACTGCACCACCAGCTGCTCCCCTGGCAGAAGGTCCAGGGGAAGGGAGGCACAGCACGCCTCTCACTGCAACAGTACCGGCGGAGAGCAGGCCAGCAAGTCCTCCATCAGCCCCTGCTTTTGAAGATGAGGGGAACAGAGCGCCTCCCCCCATTCCAGTGTCTCGAGACTCAAAGCCATCAGCCTGTCCCATCCCCAGTGAGCACAGCACGTTGGCGATGGTTGAGAGCCAGGGACATGGCCAAAATGCCTCCAGTGTCTCTGATGAATATCTGTATGAAACAGCCCAGATCATTGTCTCTGCAGTCCTACTCCATTCTGTAGCCATCATCCAGGGAGCCACGATCAAGGCACCAACTGCTCCCTCGGCCACAGGGCACAGGGTGATTCCTCTAACAGCAGAGCCTGTAGACTGTGAATCTTCAGCATCTGCTTTAGCTGGAGGTCCTGTGGGGGAGACCAGCAAAGGCCCTCTCACAGCAGAAGCAGCACCAGGAGGAGATGTGGATTCTCCCTGAGCTGCTGACCCTGTGGGAGAAGCCAGTGAAGCCGCTCTTGCTCAAGCAGCAGCACCAGAGGAAGAAGAAGTGGCTTCTCCTTGGGCTGGAGGCCCTGTTTCGGAAGCCAGCGAAGCCACTCTCGCTGCAAGGTTTCCTTCAGTACGAAGTAAAAGAAAGGCCACTTGGGTCTAGAAGCCGCCCGCCATCACTGACAGCCATGCTGGGAACAGCCCAAGGCCTCAGCCAGCTTGTGGCTCGGGGGGAAAACAGAACTTCAAAATGGCCGCCAGCGCTGACAGGGAATGTATCGGGAGCCGCCCTGTCAGGAAGAGGCATTTCTCTCTCTGTTCACTAAGGCAGCATCTCTCTTGTAGGGCCACCAGTGAGCTGGTGAAAGAAGAAAGAAGCAATGTACTGTCTACAGCAGAGCCTGTAGACTGTACTCCCTCAGCCTCTGCCTTGGCTGGAGGCCCTGTGGGGGAGAGCAGTGAAGCCCCTCTCAGTGCAGAAGCAGCACCACGAGTAGGAGAAGTGGCTTCTCCCTCGGCTGGAGGCCCTGCGTGGGACACCAAGGAAGCTGTTCTCTCTGAAGCAGCAGCTTCAGCGTCCTCTTCACAGGCCTTTCCCCAGGAAGTGTGCAGCTCATCCAACTCCTCCCTCAGCCACAGGGCACAGGGTGCCTCCTCCCACAGCAGAGCCTGTAGACTGTACCTCCTCAGCCTCTGCCTTGGCTGCAGGCCCTGTGGGAGAAACAAGCAAAGCCCCTCTCACTGCAGCAGCAGCTCCACGAGAAGAAGTGACTTCTCACGGATCGGAACTCCGCGCTCGCTTCGCAGCGATGCTGCGTCTCACTCCCACAGCACAATCACGCGATCACGCAGAGAGGCCCCTTAAACTTCTCATTCATGCTACAAGGATATATCACTTAGAACAATAACCAGACTATTTTGTTTTGTCTCTGGCAGAGTTCCTCGAGGAGTCACTCACTTCACAACAATACTTTGGCTCAAACACATACACATATACTTCCTTGCTGGTGCAGCTACTGCTGCCTCCGGTGCAATATTAGGATTAGAGGGAGCATAACTTGATTCCTCCTCCAAAAAAGGAGTCTTATTGTTTACATATAAACTTAAAGCCGGAATTTCCATCAGACCCGCATTGTGGCCAAAATAGTGAAGTTCCTTTTAATGGCTTTTCAGGCCAGACAATTAGACAATATCTAACCATTGCTTTTTTTTTTTTTTTTTTTCTTTTTCGCTAGTTTTTGGGTTGTTTTTCCAATTCCTTTTCTTTCTCCCCAAAGGACTACCTTTACGCACAATTCCGAGGATTCTGCTTCTGAAGATCTCCAAGGATGGAGGCTCCACAACCCCTCTGGGCAACCAGTTCCAGCAAATACAACCTGTTCCAGCAGCAGAGCGTACAGGAGCAGCGCCAGGTGAGGCTCAGGGAACGAGACAGGGACAGCAGCGTGACGGGACGGCACGGAGAGCACCAGGATGAGGAGAACGGTTCTGGAGCAAGCCGGCCAGCTGGCCCTGAGCACCTCCGGCCTGGACGCAGTTATTCCCAAACCTGGGGTTTCTCCATGAAGAGCCGACCCCCAGGACAGCCAAAGCCCACAGGGCCCTGGCATTTCTGTGCCCAGAGGCACAAAGAGCAGCGTGGCCTAATTCAACCTGGCTGTCCGCAACCAGGAGCTGTCTCCATCGTCCCTCCATGCGGACAGGCAGCCAGTGCGGTCGTGCCCAGAGAGCGTGCGTCACACTGGCAGCTGCCACACAGAGTCGGGAGCCCCAGGAAGGTTTGATGCAACATCTTTGGCAGCCCTGGCAGCCTCCGACGAGCAGGCAGCACTTGCAGGAGGAGACAGGAAGGGCATTACCCTGGCAAGCCGAGCCCCGCTGTGCGTGGTCAGCTGCCAGGGCATGAATGGGGCCACTGCAGGGCAGCTCACAAAAGCACTTCTACAGGGACGTGGAGAGGAATGGCAGAAATGACCAAAGTAACTTGGCCTTTCCCCTCGATTCTCTTGCAGATGGAGAAGCTGTGAGACATGAAGACACTGCCACACAGTGGGGTGCGGCAGGAGGAGATAATCCATCTGCCAGCCATGCCGCCTTTCCCAAGGCAGGCAGCGACTCAGGCAGCAGCACCCAAGCAAGTGCCTGCAGCACAGACATTATCATCTGAAAGGGTCACTTGCAAGCTGCCCCCTCTACAAGCAACAGCCTCTGCATCTTCAGCTGCAGGAAGGGCAAAGGCATTGGGCACAGAGGCCCACAGCCACCAAGAGCTTCTGCCACCTCTTCCGTGCATCTCTGGTGACAGGGACAAGGCAGTGAGGGGCAAGGCTTTGTCCCTTGGGCAGACCTCCCAGGAACAAAGGACGCAGAACACCACCTCTCCTCACAGCAGTGCCTCAAAATTTGAAGAAGAGCCGGCACCCTGCCCCACACAGCCCCACAGACTCTTTCACAGCACTGTGGGACACAGCACAGTCCCTCGTGTTTGAAGTCCTGGCGAAGACGATGGCTAAAAGCTGGGAACACGGCAAACGACTGGCAGCACTGGGGGGCCTGGCACACACAGGTTGCAAAGTGACACCAACAAGAGCAGTCGAAGTCCAGAAACACATGGACAGCAGGTGACGACTGCTCTGCCAGGGCATCATCACCAGGCAAGTTCAGGAACAACGGCTGCCAGCTGAGCCCCTATACCAGCCAGTCCAGGCCGAGGTGAGAAGCAAGGGCAACACAGAGAGCAAAATGTCAAATCCAGGTAGGGGAGCGGCAACGAGGGAACAAGCCAGGGCAGGAAAGAAAGCGGTCCTTTGGGATGGGATGAAGAGGAAGAAATTATCATCTTCAACTCCTAGATCAACCCCAGGTTCCCCAGCCTCTTCCAGGAACCACAGCCCTTTCCCCAGGAAGAGGGCAGCTCATTCAGCAGTGTGGACAGGGAGGCTGCAGTAGAAGTAGCAGAACAACCAACAAGCGCCTCTCTTGGCTCATTGGAGCCCACGGACACTGCACCACCAGCTGCTCCCCTGGCAGAAGGTCCAGGGGAAGGCAGGCACAGCACGCCTCTCACTGCAACAGTACCGGCGGAGAGCAGGCCAGCAAGTCCTCCATCAGCCCCTGCTTTTGAAGATGAGGGGAACAGAGCGCCTCCCCCCATTCCAGTGTCTCGAGACTCAAAGCCATCAGCCTGTCCCATCCCCAGTGAGCACAGCACGTTGGCGATGGTTGAGAGCCAGGGACATGGCCAAAATGCCTCCAGTGTCTCTGATGAATATCTGTATGAAACAGCCCAGATCATTGTCTCTGCAGTCCTACTCCATTCTGTAGCCATCATCCAGGGAGCCACGATCAAGGCACCAACTGCTCCCTCGGCCACAGGGCACAGGGTGATTCCTCTAACAGCAGAGCCTGTAGACTGTGAATCTTCAGCATCTGCTTTAGCTGGAGGTCCTGTGGGGGAGACCAGCAAAGGCCCTCTCACAGCAGAAGCAGCACCAGGAGAAGGAGACGTGGATTCTCCCTGAGCTGCTGACCCTGTGGGAGAAGCCAGTGAAGCCGCTCTTGCTCAAGCAGCAGCACCAGAGGAAGAAGAAGTGGCTTCTCCTTGGGCTGGAGGCCCTGTTTCGGAAGCCAGCGAAGCCACTCTCGCTGCAAGGTTTCCTTCAGTACGAAGTAAAAGAAAGGCCACTTGGGTCTAGAAGCCGCCCGCCATCACTGACAGCCATGCTGGGAACAGCCCAAGGCCTCAGCCAGCTTGTGGCTCAGGGGGAAAACAGAACTTCAAAATGGCCGCCAGCGCTGACAGGGAATGTATCGGGAGCCGCCCTGTCAGGAAGAGGCATTTCTCTCTCTGTTCACTAAGGCAGCATCTCTCTTGTAGGGCCACCAGTGAGCTGGTGAAAGAAGAAAGAAGCAATGTACTGTCTACAGCAGAGCCTGTAGACTGTACACCCTCAGCCTCTGCCTTGGCTGGAGGCCCTGTGGGGGAGAGCAGTGAAGCCCCTCTCAGTGCAGAAGCAGCACCACGAGTAGGAGAAGTGGCTTCTCCCTCGGCTGGAGGCCCTGCGTGGGACACCAAGGAAGCTGTTCTCTCTGAAGCAGCAGCTTCAGCGTCCTCTTCACAGGCCTTTCCCCAGGAAGTGTGCAGCTCATCCAACTCCTCCCTCAGCCACAGGGCACAGGGTGCCTCCTCCCACAGCAGAGCCTGTAGACTGTACCTCCTCAGCCTCTGCCTTGGCTGCAGGCCCTGTGGGAGAAACAAGCAAAGCCCCTCTCACTGCAGCAGCAGCTCCACGAGAAGAAGTGACTTCTCACGGATCGGAACTCCGCGCTCGCTTCGCAGCGATGCTGCGTCTCACTCCCACAGCACAATCACGCGATCACGCAGAGAGGCCCCTTAAACTTCTCATTCATGCTACAAGGATATATCACTTAGAACAATAACCAGACTATTTTGTTTTGTCTCTGGCAGAGTTCCTCGAGGAGTCACTCACTTCACAACAATACTTTGGCTCAAACACATACACATATACTTCCTTGCTGGTGCAGCTACTGCTGCCTCCGGTGCAATATTAGGATTAGAGGGAGCATAACTTGATTCCTCCTCCAAAAAAGGAGTCTTATTGTTTACATATAAACTTAAAGCCGGAATTTCCATCAGACCCGCATTGTGGCCAAAATAGTGAAGTTCCTTTTAATGGCTTTTCAGGCCAGACAATTAGACAATATCTAACCATTGCTTTTTTTTTTTTTTTTTTTCTTTTTCGCTAGTTTTTGGGTTGTTTTTCCAATTCCTTTTCTTTCTCCCCAAAGGACTACCTTTACGCACAATTCCGAGGATTCTGCTTCTGAAGATCTCCAAGGATGGAGGCTCCACAACCCCTCTGGGCAACCAGTTCAAGCAAATACAACCTGTTCCAGCAGCAGAGCGTACAGGAGCAGCGCCAGGTGAGGCTCAGGGAGCGAGACAGGGACAGCAGCGTGACGGGACGGCACGGAGAGCACCAGGATGAGGAGAACGGTTCTGGAGCAAGCCGGCCAGCTGGCCCTGAGCACCTCCGGCCTGGACGCAGTTATTCCCAAACCTGGGGTTTCTCCATGAAGAGCCGACCCCCAGGACAGCCAAAGCCCACAGGGCCCTGGCATTTCTGTGCCCAGAGGCACAAAGAGCAGCGTGGCCTAATTCAACCTGGCTGTCCGCAACCAGGAGCTGTCTCCATCGTCCCTCCATGCGGACAGGCAGCCAGTGCGGTCGTGCCCAGAGAGCGTGCGTCACACTGGCAGCTGCCACACAGAGTCGGGAGCCCCAGGAAGGTTTGATGCAACATCTTTGGCAGCCCTGGCAGCCTCCGACGAGCAGGCAGCACTTGCAGGAGGAGACAGGAAGGGCATTACCCTGGCAAGCCGAGCCCCGCTGTGCGAGGTCAGCTGCCAGGGCATGAATGGGGCCACTGCAGGGCAGCTCACAAAAGCACTTCTACAGGGACGTGGAGAGGAATGGCAGAAATGACCAAAGTAACTTGGCCTTTCCCCTCGATTCTCTTGCAGATGGAGAAGCTGTGAGACATGAAGACACTGCCACACAGTGGGGTGCGGCAGGAGGAGATAATCCATCTGCCAGCCATGCCGCCTTTCCCAAGGCAGGCAGCGACTCAGGCAGCAGCACCCAAGCAAGTGCCTGCAGCACAGACATTATCATCTGAAAGGGTCACTTGCAAGCTGCCCCCTCTACAAGCAACAGCCTCTGCATCTTCAGCTGCAGGAAGGGCAAAGGCATTGGGCACAGAGGCCCACAGCCACCAAGAGCTTCTGCCACCTCTTCCGTGCATCTCTGGTGACAGAGACAAGGCAGTGAGGGGCAAGGCTTTGTCCCTTGGGCAGACCTCCCAGGAACAAAGGACGCAGAACACCACCTCTCCTCACAGCAGTGCCTCAAAATTTGAAGAAGAGCCGGCACCCTGCCCCACACAGCCCCACAGACTCTTTCACAGCACTGTGGGACACAGCACAGTCCCTCGTGTTTGAAGTCCTGGCGAAGACGATGGCTAAAAGCTGGGAACACGGCAAACGACTGGCAGCACTGGGGGGCCTGGCACACACAGGTTGCAAAGTGACACCAACAAGAGCAGTCGAAGTCCAGAAACACATGGACAGCAGGTGACGACTGCTCTGCCAGGGCATCATCACCAGGCAAGTTCAGGAACAACGGCTGCCAGCTGAGCCCCTATACCAGCCAGTCCAGGCCGAGGTGAGAAGCAAGGGCAACACAGAGAGCAAAATGTCAAATCCAGGTAGGGGAGCGGCAACGAGGGAACAAGCCAGGGCAGGAAAGAAAGCGGTCCTTTGGGATGGGATGAAGAGGAAGAAATTATCATCTTCAACTCCTAGATCAACCCCAGGTTCCCCAGCCTCTTCCAGGAACCACAGCCCTTTCCCCAGGAAGAGGGCAGCTCATTCAGCAGTGTGGACAGGGAGGCTGCAGTAGAAGTAGCAGAACAACCAACAAGCGCCTCTCTTGGCTCATTGGAGCCCACGGACACTGCACCACCAGCTGCTCCCCTGGCAGAAGGTCCAGGGGAAGGGAGGCACAGCACGCCTCTCACTGCAACAGTACCGGCGGAGAGCAGGCCAGCAAGTCCTCCATCAGCCCCTGCTTTTGAAGATGAGGGGAACAGAGCGCCTCCCCCCATTCCAGTGTCTCGAGACTCAAAGCCATCAGCCTGTCCCATCCCCAGTGAGCACAGCACGTTGGCGATGGTTGAGAGCCAGGGACATGGCCAAAATGCCTCCAGTGTCTCTGATGAATATCTGTATGAAACAGCCCAGATCATTGTCTCTGCAGTCCTACTCCATTCTGTAGCCATCATCCAGGGAGCCACGATCAAGGCACCAACTGCTCCCTCGGCCACAGGGCACAGGGTGATTCCTCTAACAGCAGAGCCTGTAGACTGTGAATCTTCAGCATCTGCTTTAGCTGGAGGTCCTGTGGGGGAGACCAGCAAAGGCCCTCTCACAGCAGAAGCAGCACCAGGAGAAGGAGACGTGGATTCTCCCTGAGCTGCTGACCCTGTGGGAGAAGCCAGTGAAGCCGCTCTTGCTCAAGCAGCAGCACCAGAGGAAGAAGAAGTGGCTTCTCCTTGGGCTGGAGGCCCTGTTTCGGAAGCCAGCGAAGCCACTCTCGCTGCAAGGTTTCCTTCAGTACGAAGTAAAAGAAAGGCCACTTGGGTCTAGAAGCCGCCCGCCATCACTGACAGCCATGCTGGGAACAGCCCAAGGCCTCAGCCAGCTTGTGGCTCGGGGGGAAAACAGAACTTCAAAATGGCCGCCAGCGCTGACAGAGAATGTATCGGGAGCCGCCCTGTCAGGAAGAGGCATTTCTCTCTCTGTTCACTAAGGCAGCATCTCTCTTGTAGGGCCACCAGTGAGCTGGTGAAAGAAGAAAGAAGCAATGTACTGTCTACAGCAGAGCCTGTAGACTGTACACCCTCAGCCTCTGCCTTGGCTGGAGGCCCTGTGGGGGAGAGCAGTGAAGCCCCTCTCAGTGCAGAAGCAGCACCACGAGTAGGAGAAGTGGCTTCTCCCTCGGCTGGAGGCCCTGCGTGGGACACCAAGGAAGCTGTTCTCTCTGAAGCAGCAGCTTCAGCGTCCTCTTCACAGGCCTTTCCCCAGGAAGTGTGCAGCTCATCCAACTCCTCCCTCAGCCACAGGGCACAGGGTGCCTCCTCCCACAGCAGAGCCTGTAGACTGTACCTCCTCAGCCTCTGCCTTGGCTGCAGGCCCTGTGGGAGAAACAAGCAAAGCCCCTCTCACTGCAGCAGCAGCTCCACGAGAAGAAGTGACTTCTCACGGATCGGAACTCCGCGCTCGCTTCGCAGCGATGCTGCGTCTCACTCCCACAGCACAATCACGCGATCACGCAGAGAGGCCCCTTAAACTTCTCATTCATGCTACAAGGATATATCACTTAGAACAATAACCAGACTATTTTGTTTTGTCTCTGGCAGAGTTCCTCGAGGAGTCACTCACTTCACAACAATACTTTGGCTCAAACACATACACATATACTTCCTTGCTGGTGCAGCTACTGCTGCCTCCGGTGCAATATTAGGATTAGAGGGAGCATAACTTGATTCCTCCTCCAAAAAAGGAGTCTTATTGTTTACATATAAACTTAAAGCCGGAATTTCCATCAGACCCGCATTGTGGCCAAAATAGTGAAGTTCCTTTTAATGGCTTTTCAGGCCAGACAATTAGACAATATCTAACCATTGCTTTTTTTTTTTTTTTTTTTTCTTTTTCGCTAGTTTTTGGGTTGTTTTTCCAATTCCTTTTCTTTCTCCCCAAAGGACTACCTTTACGCACAATTCCGAGGATTCTGCTTCTGAAGATCTCCAAGGATGGAGGCTCCACAACCCCTCTGGGCAACCAGTTCAAGCAAATACAACCTGTTCCAGCAGCAGAGCGTACAGGAGCAGCGCCAGGTGAGGCTCAGGGAGCGAGACAGGGACAGCAGCGTGACGGGACGGCACGGAGAGCACCAGGATGAGGAGAACGGTTCTGGAGCAAGCCGGCCAGCTGGCCCTGAGCACCTCCGGCCTGGACGCAGTTATTCCCAAACCTGGGGTTTCTCCATGAAGAGCCGACCCCCAGGACAGCCAAAGCCCACAGGGCCCTGGCATTTCTGTGCCCAGAGGCACAAAGAGCAGCGTGGCCTAATTCAACCTGGCTGTCCGCAACCAGGAGCTGTCTCCATCGTCCCTCCATGCGGACAGGCAGCCAGTGCGGTCGTGCCCAGAGAGCGTGCGTCACACTGGCAGCTGCCACACAGAGTCGGGAGCCCCAGGAAGGTTTGATGCAACATCTTTGGCAGCCCTGGCAGCCTCCGACGAGCAGGCAGCACTTGCAGGAGGAGACAGGAAGGGCATTACCCTGGCAAGCCGAGCCCCGCTGTGCGAGGTCAGCTGCCAGGGCATGAATGGGGCCACTGCAGGGCAGCTCACAAAAGCACTTCTACAGGGACGTGGAGAGGAATGGCAGAAATGACCAAAGTAACTTGGCCTTTCCCCTCGATTCTCTTGCAGATGGAGAAGCTGTGAGACATGAAGACACTGCCACACAGTGGGGTGCGGCAGGAGGAGATAATCCATCTGCCAGCCATGCCGCCTTTCCCAAGGCAGGCAGCGACTCAGGCAGCAGCACCCAAGCAAGTGCCTGCAGCACAGACATTATCATCTGAAAGGGTCACTTGCAAGCTGCCCCCTCTACAAGCAACAGCCTCTGCATCTTCAGCTGCAGGAAGGGCAAAGGCATTGGGCACAGAGGCCCACAGCCACCAAGAGCTTCTGCCACCTCTTCCGTGCATCTCTGGTGACAGAGACAAGGCAGTGAGGGGCAAGGCTTTGTCCCTTGGGCAGACCTCCCAGGAACAAAGGACGCAGAACACCACCTCTCCTCACAGCAGTGCCTCAAAATTTGAAGAAGAGCCGGCACCCTGCCCCACACAGCCCCACAGACTCTTTCACAGCACTGTGGGACACAGCACAGTCCCTCGTGTTTGAAGTCCTGGCGAAGACGATGGCTAAAAGCTGGGAACACGGCAAACGACTGGCAGCACTGGGGGGCCTGGCACACACAGGTTGCAAAGTGACACCAACAAGAGCAGTCGAAGTCCAGAAACACATGGACAGCAGGTGACGACTGCTCTGCCAGGGCATCATCACCAGGCAAGTTCAGGAACAACGGCTGCCAGCTGAGCCCCTATACCAGCCAGTCCAGGCCGAGGTGAGAAGCAAGGGCAACACAGAGAGCAAAATGTCAAATCCAGGTAGGGGAGCGGCAACGAGGGAACAAGCCAGGGCAGGAAAGAAAGCGGTCCTT
The DNA here is from genome assembly GCF_964034855.1 of Anser brachyrhynchus. Taxonomy (NCBI): domain Eukaryota; kingdom Metazoa; phylum Chordata; class Aves; order Anseriformes; family Anatidae; genus Anser; species Anser brachyrhynchus. The sequence goes on along the minus strand of NC_137694.1, from coordinate 204,516,605 downwards.
TGGGATGGGATGAAGAGGAAGAAATTATCATCTTCAACTCCTAGATCAACCCCAGGTTCCCCAGCCTCTTCCAGGAACCACAGCCCTTTCCCCAGGAAGAGGGCAGCTCATTCAGCAGTGTGGACAGGGAGGCTGCAGTAGAAGTAGCAGAACAACCAACAAGCGCCTCTCTTGGCTCATTGGAGCCCACGGACACTGCACCACCAGCTGCTCCCCTGGCAGAAGGTCCAGGGGAAGGGAGGCACAGCACGCCTCTCACTGCAACAGTACCGGCGGAGAGCAGGCCAGCAAGTCCTCCATCAGCCCCTGCTTTTGAAGATGAGGGGAACAGAGCGCCTCCCCCCATTCCAGTGTCTCGAGACTCAAAGCCATCAGCCTGTCCCATCCCCAGTGAGCACAGCACGTTGGCGATGGTTGAGAGCCAGGGACATGGCCAAAATGCCTCCAGTGTCTCTGATGAATATCTGTATGAAACAGCCCAGATCATTGTCTCTGCAGTCCTACTCCATTCTGTAGCCATCATCCAGGGAGCCACGATCAAGGCACCAACTGCTCCCTCGGCCACAGGGCACAGGGTGATTCCTCTAACAGCAGAGCCTGTAGACTGTGAATCTTCAGCATCTGCTTTAGCTGGAGGTCCTGTGGGGGAGACCAGCAAAGGCCCTCTCACAGCAGAAGCAGCACCAGGAGAAGGAGACGTGGATTCTCCCTGAGCTGCTGACCCTGTGGGAGAAGCCAGTGAAGCCGCTCTTGCTCAAGCAGCAGCACCAGAGGAAGAAGAAGTGGCTTCTCCTTGGGCTGGAGGCCCTGTTTCGGAAGCCAGCGAAGCCACTCTCGCTGCAAGGTTTCCTTCAGTACGAAGTAAAAGAAAGGCCACTTGGGTCTAGAAGCCGCCCGCCATCACTGACAGCCATGCTGGGAACAGCCCAAGGCCTCAGCCAGCTTGTGGCTCGGGGGGAAAACAGAACTTCAAAATGGCCGCCAGCGCTGACAGGGAATGTATCGGGAGCCGCCCTGTCAGGAAGAGGCATTTCTCTCTCTGTTCACTAAGGCAGCATCTCTCTTGTAGGGCCACCAGTGAGCTGGTGAAAGAAGAAAGAAGCAATGTACTGTCTACAGCAGAGCCTGTAGACTGTACACCCTCAGCCTCTGCCTTGGCTGGAGGCCCTGTGGGGGAGAGCAGTGAAGCCCCTCTCAGTGCAGAAGCAGCACCACGAGTAGGAGAAGTGGCTTCTCCCTCGGCTGGAGGCCCTGCGTGGGACACCAAGGAAGCTGTTCTCTCTGAAGCAGCAGCTTCAGCGTCCTCTTCACAGGCCTTTCCCCAGGAAGTGTGCAGCTCATCCAACTCCTCCCTCAGCCACAGGGCACAGGGTGCCTCCTCCCACAGCAGAGCCTGTAGACTGTACCTCCTCAGCCTCTGCCTTGGCTGCAGGCCCTGTGGGAGAAACAAGCAAAGCCCCTCTCACTGCAGCAGCAGCTCCACGAGAAGAAGTGACTTCTCACGGATCGGAACTCCGCGCTCGCTTCGCAGCGATGCTGCGTCTCACTCCCACAGCACAATCACGCGATCACGCAGAGAGGCCCCTTAAACTTCTCATTCATGCTACAAGGATATATCACTTAGAACAATAACCAGACTATTTTGTTTTGTCTCTGGCAGAGTTCCTCGAGGAGTCACTCACTTCACAACAATACTTTGGCTCAAACACATACACATATACTTCCTTGCTGGTGCAGCTACTGCTGCCTCCGGTGCAATATTAGGATTAGAGGGAGCATAACTTGATTCCTCCTCCAAAAAAGGAGTCTTATTGTTTACATATAAACTTAAAGCCGGAATTTCCATCAGACCCGCATTGTGGCCAAAATAGTGAAGTTCCTTTTAATGGCTTTTCAGGCCAGACAATTAGACAATATCTAACCATTGCTTTTTTTTTTTTTTTTTTCTTTTTCGCTAGTTTTTGGGTTGTTTTTCCAATTCCTTTTCTTTCTCCCCAAAGGACTACCTTTACGCACAATTCCGAGGATTCTGCTTCTGAAGATCTCCAAGGATGGAGGCTCCACAACCCCTCTGGGCAACCAGTTCAAGCAAATACAACCTGTTCCAGCAGCAGAGCGTACAGGAGCAGCGCCAGGTGAGGCTCAGGGAGCGAGACAGGGACAGCAGCGTGACGGGACGGCACGGAGAGCACCAGGATGAGGAGAACGGTTCTGGAGCAAGCCGGCCAGCTGGCCCTGAGCACCTCCGGCCTGGACGCAGTTATTCCCAAACCTGGGGTTTCTCCATGAAGAGCCGACCCCCAGGACAGCCAAAGCCCACAGGGCCCTGGCATTTCTGTGCCCAGAGGCACAAAGAGCAGCGTGGCCTAATTCAACCTGGCTGTCCGCAACCAGGAGCTGTCTCCATCGTCCCTCCATGCGGACAGGCAGCCAGTGCGGTCGTGCCCAGAGAGCGTGCGTCACACTGGCAGCTGCCACACAGAGTCGGGAGCCCCAGGAAGGTTTGATGCAACATCTTTGGCAGCCCTGGCAGCCTCCGACGAGCAGGCAGCACTTGCAGGAGGAGACAGGAAGGGCATTACCCTGGCAAGCCGAGCCCCGCTGTGCGAGGTCAGCTGCCAGGGCATGAATGGGGCCACTGCAGGGCAGCTCACAAAAGCACTTCTACAGGGACGTGGAGAGGAATGGCAGAAATGACCAAAGTAACTTGGCCTTTCCCCTCGATTCTCTTGCAGATGGAGAAGCTGTGAGACATGAAGACACTGCCACACAGTGGGGTGCGGCAGGAGGAGATAATCCATCTGCCAGCCATGCCGCCTTTCCCAAGGCAGGCAGCGACTCAGGCAGCAGCACCCAAGCAAGTGCCTGCAGCACAGACATTATCATCTGAAAGGGTCACTTGCAAGCTGCCCCCTCTACAAGCAACAGCCTCTGCATCTTCAGCTGCAGGAAGGGCAAAGGCATTGGGCACAGAGGCCCACAGCCACCAAGAGCTTCTGCCACCTCTTCCGTGCATCTCTGGTGACAGAGACAAGGCAGTGAGGGGCAAGGCTTTGTCCCTTGGGCAGACCTCCCAGGAACAAAGGACGCAGAACACCACCTCTCCTCACAGCAGTGCCTCAAAATTTGAAGAAGAGCCGGCACCCTGCCCCACACAGCCCCACAGACTCTTTCACAGCACTGTGGGACACAGCACAGTCCCTCGTGTTTGAAGTCCTGGCGAAGACGATGGCTAAAAGCTGGGAACACGGCAAACGACTGGCAGCACTGGGGGGCCTGGCACACACAGGTTGCAAAGTGACACCAACAAGAGCAGTCGAAGTCCAGAAACACATGGACAGCAGGTGACGACTGCTCTGCCAGGGCATCATCACCAGGCAAGTTCAGGAACAACGGCTGCCAGCTGAGCCCCTATACCAGCCAGTCCAGGCCGAGGTGAGAAGCAAGGGCAACACAGAGAGCAAAATGTCAAATCCAGGTAGGGGAGCGGCAACGAGGGAACAAGCCAGGGCAGGAAAGAAAGCGGTCCTTTGGGATGGGATGAAGAGGAAGAAATTATCATCTTCAACTCCTAGATCAACCCCAGGTTCCCCAGCCTCTTCCAGGAACCACAGCCCTTTCCCCAGGAAGAGGGCAGCTCATTCAGCAGTGTGGACAGGGAGGCTGCAGTAGAAGTAGCAGAACAACCAACAAGCGCCTCTCTTGGCTCATTGGAGCCCACGGACACTGCACCACCAGCTGCTCCCCTGGCAGAAGGTCCAGGGGAAGGGAGGCACAGCACGCCTCTCACTGCAACAGTACCGGCGGAGAGCAGGCCAGCAAGTCCTCCATCAGCCCCTGCTTTTGAAGATGAGGGGAACAGAGCGCCTCCCCCCATTCCAGTGTCTCGAGACTCAAAGCCATCAGCCTGTCCCATCCCCAGTGAGCACAGCACGTTGGCGATGGTTGAGAGCCAGGGACATGGCCAAAATGCCTCCAGTGTCTCTGATGAATATCTGTATGAAACAGCCCAGATCATTGTCTCTGCAGTCCTACTCCATTCTGTAGCCATCATCCAGGGAGCCACGATCAAGGCACCAACTGCTCCCTCGGCCACAGGGCACAGGGTGATTCCTCTAACAGCAGAGCCTGTAGACTGTGAATCTTCAGCATCTGCTTTAGCTGGAGGTCCTGTGGGGGAGACCAGCAAAGGCCCTCTCACAGCAGAAGCAGCACCAGGAGGAGATGTGGATTCTCCCTGAGCTGCTGACCCTGTGGGAGAAGCCAGTGAAGCCGCTCTTGCTCAAGCAGCAGCACCAGAGGAAGAAGAAGTGGCTTCTCCTTGGGCTGGAGGCCCTGTTTCGGAAGCCAGCGAAGCCACTCTCGCTGCAAGGTTTCCTTCAGTACGAAGTAAAAGAAAGGCCACTTGGGTCTAGAAGCCGCCCGCCATCACTGACAGCCATGCTGGGAACAGCCCAAGGCCTCAGCCAGCTTGTGGCTCGGGGGGAAAACAGAACTTCAAAATGGCCGCCAGCGCTGACAGGGAATGTATCGGGAGCCGCCCTGTCAGGAAGAGGCATTTCTCTCTCTGTTCACTAAGGCAGCATCTCTCTTGTAGGGCCACCAGTGAGCTGGTGAAAGAAGAAAGAAGCAATGTACTGTCTACAGCAGAGCCTGTAGACTGTACACCCTCAGCCTCTGCCTTGGCTGGAGGCCCTGTGGGGGAGAGCAGTGAAGCCCCTCTCAGTGCAGAAGCAGCACCACGAGTAGGAGAAGTGGCTTCTCCCTCGGCTGGAGGCCCTGCGTGGGACACCAAGGAAGCTGTTCTCTCTGAAGCAGCAGCTTCAGCGTCCTCTTCACAGGCCTTTCCCCAGGAAGTGTGCAGCTCATCCAACTCCTCCCTCAGCCACAGGGCACAGGGTGCCTCCTCCCACAGCAGAGCCTGTAGACTGTACCTCCTCAGCCTCTGCCTTGGCTGCAGGCCCTGTGGGAGAAACAAGCAAAGCCCCTCTCACTGCAGCAGCAGCTCCACGAGAAGAAGTGACTTCTCACGGATCGGAACTCCGCGCTCGCTTCGCAGCGATGCTGCGTCTCACTCCCACAGCACAATCACGCGATCACGCAGAGAGGCCCCTTAAACTTCTCATTCATGCTACAAGGATATATCACTTAGAACAATAACCAGACTATTTTGTTTTGTCTCTGGCAGAGTTCCTCGAGGAGTCACTCACTTCACAACAATACTTTGGCTCAAACACATACACATATACTTCCTTGCTGGTGCAGCTACTGCTGCCTCCGGTGCAATATTAGGATTAGAGGGAGCATAACTTGATTCCTCCTCCAAAAAAGGAGTCTTATTGTTTACATATAAACTTAAAGCCGGAATTTCCATCAGACCCGCATTGTGGCCAAAATAGTGAAGTTCCTTTTAATGGCTTTTCAGGCCAGACAATTAGACAATATCTAACCATTGCTTTTTTTTTTTTTTTTTTTCTTTTTCGCTAGTTTTTGGGTTGTTTTTCCAATTCCTTTTCTTTCTCCCCAAAGGACTACCTTTACGCACAATTCCGAGGATTCTGCTTCTGAAGATCTCCAAGGATGGAGGCTCCACAACCCCTCTGGGCAACCAGTTCCAGCAAATACAACCTGTTCCAGCAGCAGAGCGTACAGGAGCAGCGCCAGGTGAGGCTCAGGGAGCGAGACAGGGACAGCAGCGTGACGGGACGGCACGGAGAGCACCAGGATGAGGAGAACGGTTCTGGAGCAAGCCGGCCAGCTGGCCCTGAGCACCTCCGGCCTGGACGCAGTTATTCCCAAACCTGGGGTTTCTCCATGAAGAGCCGACCCCCAGGACAGCCAAAGCCCACAGGGCCCTGGCATTTCTGTGCCCAGAGGCACAAAGAGCAGCGTGGCCTAATTCAACCTGGCTGTCCGCAACCAGGAGCTGTCTCCATCGTCCCTCCATGCGGACAGGCAGCCAGTGCGGTCGTGCCCAGAGAGCGTGCGTCACACTGGCAGCTGCCACACAGAGTCGGGAGCCCCAGGAAGGTTTGATGCAACATCTTTGGCAGCCCTGGCAGCCTCTGACGAGCAGGCAGCACTTGCAGGAGGAGACAGGAAGGGCATTACCCTGGCAAGCCGAGCCCCGCTGTGCGTGGTCAGCTGCCAGGGCATGAATGGGGCCACTGCAGGGCAGCTCACAAAAGCACTTCTACAGGGACGTGGAGAGGAATGGCAGAAATGACCAAAGTAACTTGGCCTTTCCCCTCGATTGTCTTGCAGATGGAGAAGCTGTGAGACATGAAGACACTGCCACACAGTGGGGTGCGGCAGGAGGAGATAATCCATCTGCCAGCCATGCCGCCTTTCCCAAGGCAGGCAGCGACTCAGGCAGCAGCACCCAAGCAAGTGCCTGCAGCACAGACATTATCATCTGAAAGGGTCACTTGCAAGCTGCCCCCTCTACAAGCAACAGCCTCTGCATCTTCAGCTGCAGGAAGGGCAAAGGCATTGGGCACAGAGGCCCACAGCCACCAAGAGCTTCTGCCACCTCTTCCGTGCATCTCTGGTGACAGGGACAAGGCAGTGAGGGGCAAGGCTTTGTCCCTTGGGCAGACCTCCCAGGAACAAAGGACGCAGAACACCACCTCTCCTCACAGCAGTGCCTCAAAATTTGAAGAAGAGCCGGCACCCTGCCCCACACAGCCCCACAGACTCTTTCACAGCACTGTGGGACACAGCACAGTCCCTCGTGTTTGAAGTCCTGGCGAAGACGATGGCTAAAAGCTGGGAACACGGCAAACGACTGGCAGCACTGGGGGGCCTGGCACACACAGGTTGCAAAGTGACACCAACAAGAGCAGTCGAAGTCCAGAAACACATGGACAGCAGGTGACGACTGCTCTGCCAGGGCATCATCACCAGGCAAGTTCAGGAACAACGGCTGCCAGCTGAGCCCCTATACCAGCCAGTCCAGGCCGAGGTGAGAAGCAAGGGCAACACAGAGAGCAAAATGTCAAATCCAGGTAGGGGAGCGGCAACGAGGGAACAAGCCAGGGCAGGAAAGAAAGCGGTCCTTTGGGATGGGATGAAGAGGAAGAAATTATCATCTTCAACTCCTAGATCAACCCCAGGTTCCCCAGCCTCTTCCAGGAACCACAGCCCTTTCCCCAGGAAGAGGGCAGCTCATTCAGCAGTGTGGACAGGGAGGCTGCAGTAGAAGTAGCAGAACAACCAACAAGCGCCTCTCTTGGCTCATTGGAGCCCACGGACACTGCACCACCAGCTGCTCCCCTGGCAGAAGGTCCAGGGGAAGGGAGGCACAGCACGCCTCTCACTGCAACAGTACCGGCGGAGAGCAGGCCAGCAAGTCCTCCATCAGCCCCTGCTTTTGAAGATGAGGGGAACAGAGCGCCTCCCCCCATTCCAGTGTCTCGAGACTCAAAGCCATCAGCCTGTCCCATCCCCAGTGAGCACAGCACGTTGGCGATGGTTGAGAGCCAGGGACATGGCCAAAATGCCTCCAGTGTCTCTGATGAATATCTGTATGAAACAGCCCAGATCATTGTCTCTGCAGTCCTACTCCATTCTGTAGCCATCATCCAGGGAGCCACGATCAAGGCACCAACTGCTCCCTCGGCCACAGGGCACAGGGTGATTCCTCTAACAGCAGAGCCTGTAGACTGTGAATCTTCAGCATCTGCTTTAGCTGGAGGTCCTGTGGGGGAGACCAGCAAAGGCCCTCTCACAGCAGAAGCAGCACCAGGAGAAGGAGACGTGGATTCTCCCTGAGCTGCTGACCCTGTGGGAGAAGCCAGTGAAGCCGCTCTTCCTCAAGCAGAAGCACCAGAGGAAGAAGAAGTGGCTTCTCCCTCGGCTGGAGGCCCTGCGTGGGACACCAAGGAAGCTGTTCTCTCTGAAGCAGCAGCTTCAGCGTCCTCTTCACAGGCCTTTCCCCAGGAAGTGTGCAGCTCATCCAACTCCTCCCTCAGCCACAGGGCACAGGGTGCCTCCTCCCACAGCAGAGCCTGTAGACTGTACCTCCTCAGCCTCTGCCTTGGCTGCAGGCCCTGTGGGAGAAACAAGCAAAGCCCCTCTCACTGCAGCAGCAGCTCCACGAGAAGAAGTGACTTCTCACGGATCGGAACTCCGCGCTCGCTTCGCAGCGATGCTGCGTCTCACTCCCACAGCACAATCACGCGATCACGCAGAGAGGCCCCTTAAACTTCTCATTCATGCTACAAGGATATATCACTTAGAACAATAACCAGACTATTTTGTTTTGTCTCTGGCAGAGTTCCTCGAGGAGTCACTCACTTCACAACAATACTTTGGCTCAAACACATACACATATACTTCCTTGCTGGTGCAGCTACTGCTGCCTCCGGTGCAATATTAGGATTAGAGGGAGCATAACTTGATTCCTCCTCCAAAAAAGGAGTCTTATTGTTTACATATAAACTTAAAGCCGGAATTTCCATCAGACCCGCATTGTGGCCAAAATAGTGAAGTTCCTTTTAATGGCTTTTCAGGCCAGACAATTAGACAATATCTAACCATTGCTTTTTTTTTTTTTTTTTTTCTTTTTCGCTAGTTTTTGGGTTGTTTTTCCAATTCCTTTTCTTTCTCCCCAAAGGACTACCTTTACGCACAATTCCGAGGATTCTGCTTCTGAAGATCTCCAAGGATGGAGGCTCCACAACCCCTCTGGGCAACCAGTTCCAGCAAATACAACCTGTTCCAGCAGCAGAGCGTACAGGAGCAGCGCCAGGTGAGGCTCAGGGAGCGAGACAGGGACAGCAGCGTGACGGGACGGCACGGAGAGCACCAGGATGAGGAGAACGGTTCTGGAGCAAGCCGGCCAGCTGGCCCTGAGCACCTCCGGCCTGGACGCAGTTATTCCCAAACCTGGGGTTTCTCCATGAAGAGCCGACCCCCAGGACAGCCAAAGCCCACAGGGCCCTGGCATTTCTGTGCCCAGAGGCACAAAGAGCAGCGTGGCCTAATTCAACCTGGCTGTCCGCAACCAGGAGCTGTCTCCATCGTCCCTCCATGCGGACAGGCAGCCAGTGCGGTCGTGCCCAGAGAGCGTGCGTCACACTGGCAGCTGCCACACAGAGTCGGGAGCCCCAGGAAGGTTTGATGCAACATCTTTGGCAGCCCTGGCAGCCTCCGACAAGCAGGCAGCACTTGCAGGAGGAGACAGGAAGGGCATTACCCTGGCAAGCCGAGCCCCGCTGTGCGTGGTCAGCTGCCAGGGCATGAATGGGGCCACTGCAGGGCAGCTCACAAAAGCACTTCTACAGGGACGTGGAGAGGAATGGCAGAAATGACCAAAGTAACTTGGCCTTTCCCCTCGATTCTCTTGCAGATGGAGAAGCTGTGAGACATGAAGACACTGCCACACAGTGGGGTGCGGCAGGAGGAGATAATCCATCTGCCAGCCATGCCGCCTTTCCCAAGGCAGGCAGCGACTCAGGCAGCAGCACCCAAGCAAGTGCCTGCAGCACAGACATTATCATCTGAAAGGGTCACTTGCAAGCTGCCCCCTCTACAAGCAACAGCCTCTGCATCTTCAGCTGCAGGAAGGGCAAAGGCATTGGGCACAGAGGCCCACAGCCACCAAGAGCTTCTGCCACCTCTTCCGTGCATCTCTGGTGACAGGGACAAGGCAGTGAGGGGCAAGGCTTTGTCCCTTGGGCAGACCTCCCAGGAACAAAGGACGCAGAACACCACCTCTCCTCACAGCAGTGCCTCAAAATTTGAAGAAGAGCCGGCACCCTGCCCCACACAGCCCCACAGACTCTTTCACAGCACTGTGGGACACAGCACAGTCCCTCGTGTTTGAAGTCCTGGCGAAGACGATGGCTAAAAGCTGGGAACACGGCAAACGACTGGCAGCACTGGAGGGCCTGGCACACACAGGTTGCAAAGTGACACCAACAAGAGCAGTCGAAGTCCAGAAACACATGGACAGCAGGTGACGACTGCTCTGCCAGGGCATCATCACCAGGCAAGTTCAGGAACAACGGCTGCCAGCTGAGCCCCTATACCAGCCAGTCCAGGCCGAGGTGAGAAGCAAGGGCAGCAGGGACAGATACACATCAAAGCCAGGCAGTGGAGTGGCAAGGATGAGACAAGCCAGGGCCAGGGCAGGAAGGAAAGTGGTCCTGTGGGTTCGGATGAAGAGGAAGAGATTGTCATCTTCAAGTCCTGGATCAACCCCAGGTTCCCCAGCCTCTTTGAGGACCCACAGGCCTTTCCCCAGGAAGAGGGCAGCTCAGCCAGGAGCGCGCACAGGGAGGCTGCAGTACAATAAGCAGAACCCCCAACAAGTGCCTCTCTTGGCTCATTGGAGCCCACGGACACTGCACCACCAGCTGCTCCCCTGGCAGAAGGTCCAGGGGAAGGGAGGCACAGCACGCCTCTCACTGCAACAGTACCGGCGGAGAGCAGGCCAGCAAGTCCTCCATCAGCCCCTGCTTTTGAAGATGAGGGGAACAGAGCGCCTCCCCCCATTCCAGTGTCTCGAGACTCAAAGCCATCAGCCTGTCCCATCCCCAGTGAGCACAGCACGTTGGCGATGGTTGAGAGCCAGGGACATGGCCAAAATGCCTCCAGTGTCTCTGATGAATATCTGTATGAAACAGCCCAGATCATTGTCTCTGCAGTCCTACTCCATTCTGTAGCCATCATCCAGGGAGCCACGATCAAGGCACCAACTGCTCCCTCGGCCACAGGGCACAGGGTGATTCCTCTAACAGCAGAGCCTGTAGACTGTGAATCTTCAGCATCTGCTTTAGCTGGAGGTCCTGTGGGGGAGACCAGCAAAGGCCCTCTCACAGCAGAAGCAGCACCAGGAGAAGGAGACGTGGATTCTCCCTGAGCTGCTGACCCTGTGGGAGAAGCCAGTGAAGCCGCTCTTGCTCAAGCAGCAGCACCAGAGGAAGAAGAAGTGGCTTCTCCTTGGGCTGGAGGCCCTGTTTCGGAAGCCAGCGAAGCCACTCTCGCTGCAAGGTTTCCTTCAGTACAAAGTAAAAGAAAGGCCACTTGGGTCTAGAAGCCGCCCGCCATCACTGACAGCCATGCTAGGAACAGCCCAAGGCCTCAGCCAGATTGTGGCTCGGGGGGAAAACAGAACTTCAAAATGGCCGCCAGTGCTGACAGGGAATGTATCGGGAGCCGCCCTGTCAGGAAGAGGCATTTCTCTCTCTGTTCACTAAGGCAGCATCTCTCTTGTAGGGCCACCAGTGAGCTGGTGAAAGAAGAAAGAAGCAATGTACTGTCTACAGCAGAGCCTGTAGACTGTACACCCTCAGCCTCTGCCTTGGCTGGAGGCCCTGTGGGGGAGAGCAGTGAAGCCCCTCTCAGTGCAGAAGCAGCACCACGAGTAGGAGAAGTGGCTTCTCCCTCGGCTGGAGGCCCTGCGTGGGACACCAAGGAAGCTGTTCTCTCTGAAGCAGCAGCTTCAGCGTCCTCTTCACAGGCCTTTCCCCAGGAAGTGTGCAGCTCATCCAACTCCTCCCTCAGCCACAGGGCACAGGGTGCCTCCTCCCACAGCAGAGCCTGTAGACTGTACCTCCTCAGCCTCTGCCTTGGCTGCAGGCCCTGTGGGAGAAACAAGCAAAGCCCCTCTCACTGCAGCAGCAGCTCCACGAGAAGAAGTGACTTCTCACGGATCGGAACTCCGCGCTCGCTTCGCAGCGATGCTGCGTCTCACTCCCACAGCACAATCACGCGATCACGCAGAGAGGCCCCTTAAACTTCTCATTCATGCTACAAGGATATATCACTTAGAACAATAACCAGACTATTTTGTTTTGTCTCTGGCAGAGTTCCTCGAGGAGTCACTCACTTCACAACAATACTTTGGCTCAAACACATACACATATACTTCCTTGCTGGTGCAGCTACTGCTGCCTCCGGTGCAATATTAGGATTAGAGGGAGCATAACTTGATTCCTCCTCCAAAAAAGGAGTCTTATTGTTTACATATAAACTTAAAGCCGGAATTTCCATCAGACCCGCATTGTGGCCAAAATAGTGAAGTTCCTTTTAATGGCTTTTCAGGCCAGACAATTAGACAATATCTAACCATTGCTTTTTTTTTTTTTTTTTTTCTTTTTCGCTAGTTTTTGGGTTGTTTTTCCAATTCCTTTTCTTTCTCCCCAAAGGACTACCTTTACGCACAATTCCGAGGATTCTGCTTCTGAAGATCTCCAAGGATGGAGGCTCCACAACCCCTCTGGGCAACCAGTTCCAGCAAATACAACCTGTTCCAGCAGCAGAGCGTACAGGAGCAGCGCCAGGTGAGGCTCAGGGAGCGAGACAGGGACAGCAGCGTGACGGGACGGCACGGAGAGCACCAGGATGAGGAGAACGGTTCTGGAGCAAGCCGGCCAGCTGGCCCTGAGCACCTCCGGCCTGGACGCAGTTATTCCCAAACCTGGGGTTTCTCCATGAAGAGCCGACCCCCAGGACAGCCAAAGCCCACAGGGCCCTGGCATTTCTGTGCCCAGAGGCACAAAGAGCAGCGTGGCCTAATTCAACCTGGCTGTCCGCAACCAGGAGCTGTCTCCATCGTCCCTCCATGCGGACAGGCAGCCAGTGCGGTCGTGCCCAGAGAGCGTGCGTCACACTGGCAGCTGCCACACAGAGTCGGGAGCCCCAGGAAGGTTTGATGCAACATCTTTGGCAGCCCTGGCAGCCTCCGACAAGCAGGCAGCACTTGCAGGAGGAGACAGGAAGGGCATTACCCTGGCAAGCCGAGCCCCGCTGTGCGTGGTCAGCTGCCAGGGCATGAATGGGGCCACTGCAGGGCAGCTCACAAAAGCACTTCTACAGGGACGTGGAGAGGAATGGCAGAAATGACCAAAGTAACTTGGCCTTTCCCCTCGATTCTCTTGCAGATGGAGAAGCTGTGAGACATGAAGACACTGCCACACAGTGGGGTGCGGCAGGAGGAGATAATCCATCTGCCAGCCATGCCGCCTTTCCCAAGGCAGGCAGCGACTCAGGCAGCAGCACCCAAGCAAGTGCCTGCAGCACAGACATTATCATCTGAAAGGGTCACTTGCAAGCTGCCCCCTCTACAAGCAACAGCCTCTGCATCTTCAGCTGCAGGAAGGGCAAAGGCATTGGGCACAGAGGCCCACAGCCACCAAGAGCTTCTGCCACCTCTTCCGTGCATCTCTGGTGACAGGGACAAGGCAGTGAGGGGCAAGGCTTTGTCCCTTGGGCAGACCTCCCAGGAACAAAGGACGCAGAACACCACCTCTCCTCACAGCAGTGCCTCAAAATTTGAAGAAGAGCCGGCACCCTGCCCCACACAGCCCCACAGACTCTTTCACAGCACTGTGGGACACAGCACAGTCCCTCGTGTTTGAAGTCCTGGCGAAGACGATGGCTAAAAGCTGGGAACACGGCAAACGACTGGCAGCACTGGAGGGCCTGGCACACACAGGTTGCAAAGTGACACCAACAAGAGCAGTCGAAGTCCAGAAACACATGGACAGCAGGTGACGACTGCTCTGCCAGGGCATCATCACCAGGCAAGTTCAGGAACAACGGCTGCCAGCTGAGCCCCTATACCAGCCAGTCCAGGCCGAGGTGAGAAGCAAGGGCAGCAGGGACAGATACACATCAAAGCCAGGCAGTGGAGTGGCAAGGATGAGACAAGCCAGGGCCAGGGCAGGAAGGAAAGTGGTCCTGTGGGTTCGGATGAAGAGGAAGAGATTGTCATCTTCAAGTCCTGGATCAACCCCAGGTTCCCCAGCCTCTTTGAGGACCCACAGGCCTTTCCCCAGGAAGAGGGCAGCTCAGCCAGGAGCGCGCACAGGGAGGCTGCAGCACAATAAGCAGAACCCCCAACAAGTGCCTCTCTTGGCTCATTGGAGCCCACGGACACTGCACCACCAGCTGCTCCCCTGGCAGAAGGTCCAGGGGAAGGGAGGCACAGCACGCCTCTCACTGCAACAGTACCGGCGGAGAGCAGGCCAGCAAGTCCTCCATCAGCCCCTGCTTTTGAAGATGAGGGGAACAGAGCGCCTCCCCCCATTCCAGTGTCTCGAGACTCAAAGCCATCAGCCTGTCCCATCCCCAGTGAGCACAGCACGTTGGCGATGGTTGAGAGCCAGGGACATGGCCAAAATGCCTCCAGTGTCTCTGATGAATATCTGTATGAAACAGCCCAGATCATTGTCTCTGCAGTCCTACTCCATTCTGTAGCCATCATCCAGGGAGCCACGATCAAGGCACCAACTGCTCCCTCGGCCACAGGGCACAGGGTGATTCCTCTAACAGCAGAGCCTGTAGACTGTGAATCTTCAGCATCTGCTTTAGCTGGAGGTCCTGTGGGGGAGACCAGCAAAGGCCCTCTCACAGCAGAAGCAGCACCAGGAGAAGGAGACGTGGATTCTCCCTGAGCTGCTGACCCTGTGGGAGAAGCCAGTGAAGCCGCTCTTGCTCAAGCAGCAGCACCAGAGGAAGAAGAAGTGGCTTCTCCTTGGGCTGGAGGCCCTGTTTCGGAAGCCAGCGAAGCCACTCTCGCTGCAAGGTTTCCTTCAGTACAAAGTAAAAGAAAGGCCACTTGGGTCTAGAAGCCGCCCGCCATCACTGACAGCCATGCTAGGAACAGCCCAAGGCCTCAGCCAGCTTGTGGCTCGGGGGGAAAACAGAACTTCAAAATGGCCGCCAGTGCTGACAGGGAATGTATCGGGAGCCGCCCTGTCAGGAAGAGGCATTTCTCTCTCTGTTCACTAAGGCAGCATCTCTCTTGTAGGGCCACCAGTGAGCTGGTGAAAGAAGAAAGAAGCAATGTACTGTCTACAGCAGAGCCTGTAGACTGTACACCCTCAGCCTCTGCCTTGGCTGGAGGCCCTGTGGGGGAGAGCAGTGAAGCCCCTCTCAGTGCAGAAGCAGCACCACGAGTAGGAGAAGTGGCTTCTCCCTCGGCTGGAGGCCCTGCGTGGGACACCAAGGAAGCTGTTCTCTCTGAAGCAGCAGCTTCAGCGTCCTCTTCACAGGCCTTTCCCCAGGAAGTGTGCAGCTCATCCAACTCCTCCCTCAGCCACAGGGCACAGGGTGCCTCCTCCCACAGCAGAGCCTGTAGACTGTACCTCCTCAGCCTCTGCCTTGGCTGCAGGCCCTGTGGGAGAAACAAGCAAAGCCCCTCTCACTGCAGCAGCAGCTCCACGAGAAGAAGTGACTTCTCACGGATCGGAACTCCGCGCTCGCTTCGCAGCGATGCTGCGTCTCACTCCCACAGCACAATCACGCGATCACGCAGAGAGGCCCCTTAAACTTCTCATTCATGCTACAAGGATATATCACTTAGAACAATAACCAGACTATTTTGTTTTGTCTCTGGCAGAGTTCCTCGAGGAGTCACTCACTTCACAACAATACTTTGGCTCAAACACATACACATATACTTCCTTGCTGGTGCAGCTACTGCTGCCTCCGGTGCAATATTAGGATTAGAGGGAGCATAACTTGATTCCTCCTCCAAAAAAGGAGTCTTATTGTTTACATATAAACTTAAAGCCGGAATTTCCATCAGACCCGCATTGTGGCCAAAATAGTGAAGTTCCTTTTAATGGCTTTTCAGGCCAGACAATTAGACAATATCTAACCATTGCTTTTTTTTTTTTTTTTCTTTTTCGCTAGTTTTTGGGTTGTTTTTCCAATTCCTTTTCTTTCTCCCCAAAGGACTACCTTTACGCACAATTCCGAGGATTCTGCTTCTGAAGATCTCCAAGGATGGAGGCTCCACAACCCCTCTGGGCAACCAGTTCCAGCAAATACAACCTGTTCCAGCAGCAGAGCGTACAGGAGCAGCGCCAGGTGAGGCTCAGGGAGCGAGACAGGGACAGCAGCGTGACGGGACGGCACGGAGAGCACCAGGATGAGGAGAACAGTTCTGGAGCAAGCCGGCCAGCTGGCCCTGAGCACCTCCGGCCTGGACGCAGTTATTCCCAAACCTGGGGTTTCTCCATGAAGAGCCGACCCCCAGGACAGCCAAAGCCCACAGGGCCCTGGCATTTCTGTGCCCAGAGGCACAAAGAGCAGCGTGGCCTAATTCAACCTGGCTGTCCGCAACCAGGAGCTGTCTCCATCGTCCCTCCATGCGGACAGGCAGCCAGTGCGGTCGTGCCCAGAGAGCGTGCGTCACACTGGCAGCTGCCACACAGAGTCGGGAGCCCCAGGAAGGTTTGATGCAACATCTTTGGCAGCCCTGGCAGCCTCCGACAAGCAGGCAGCACTTGCAGGAGGAGACAGGAAGGGCATTACCCTGGCAAGCCGAGCCCCGCTGTGCGTGGTCAGCTGCCAGGGCATGAATGGGGCCACTGCAGGGCAGCTCACAAAAGCACTTCTACAGGGACGTGGAGAGGAATGGCAGAAATGACCAAAGTAACTTGGCCTTTCCCCTCGATTCTCTTGCAGATGGAGAAGCTGTGAGACATGAAGACACTGCCACACAGTGGGGTGCGGCAGGAGGAGATAATCCATCTGCCAGCCATGCCGCCTTTCCCAAGGCAGGCAGCGACTCAGGCAGCAGCACCCAAGCAAGTGCCTGCAGCACAGACATTATCATCTGAAAGGGTCACTTGCAAGCTGCCCCCTCTACAAGCAACAGCCTCTGCATCTTCAGCTGCAGGAAGGGCAAAGGCATTGGGCACAGAGGCCCACAGCCACCAAGAGCTTCTGCCACCTCTTCCGTGCATCTCTGGTGACAGGGACAAGGCAGTGAGGGGCAAGGCTTTGTCCCTTGGGCAGACCTCCCAGGAACAAAGGACGCAGAACACCACCTCTCCTCACAGCAGTGCCTCAAAATTTGAAGAAGAGCCGGCACCCTGCCCCACACAGCCCCACAGACTCTTTCACAGCACTGTGGGACACAGCACAGTCCCTCGTGTTTGAAGTCCTGGCGAAGACGATGGCTAAAAGCTGGGAACACGGCAAACGACTGGCAGCACTGGAGGGCCTGGCACACACAGGTTGCAAAGTGACACCAACAAGAGCAGTCGAAGTCCAGAAACACATGGACAGCAGGTGACGACTGCTCTGCCAGGGCATCATCACCAGGCAAGTTCAGGAACAACGGCTGCCAGCTGAGCCCCTATACCAGCCAGTCCAGGCCGAGGTGAGAAGCAAGGGCAGCAGGGACAGATACACATCAAAGCCAGGCAGTGGAGTGGCAAGGATGAGACAAGCCAGGGCCAGGGCAGGAAGGAAAGTGGTCCTGTGGGTTCGGATGAAGAGGAAGAGATTGTCATCTTCAAGTCCTGGATCAACCCCAGGTTCCCCAGCCTCTTTGAGGACCCACAGGCCTTTCCCCAGGAAGAGGGCAGCTCAGCCAGGAGCGCGCACAGGGAGGCTGCAGCACAATAAGCAGAACCCCCAACAAGTGCCTCTCTTGGCTCATTGGAGCCCACGGACACTGCACCACCAGCTGCTCCCCTGGCAGAAGGTCCAGGGGAAGGGAGGCACAGCACGCCTCTCACTGCAACAGTACCGGCGGAGAGCAGGCCAGCAAGTCCTCCATCAGCCCCTGCTTTTGAAGATGAGGGGAACAGAGCGCCTCCCCCCATTCCAGTGTCTCGAGACTCAAAGCCATCAGCCTGTCCCATCCCCAGTGAGCACAGCACGTTGGCGATGGTTGAGAGCCAGGGACATGGCCAAAATGCCTCCAGTGTCTCTGATGAATATCTGTATGAAACAGCCCAGATCATTGTCTCTGCAGTCCTACTCCATTCTGTAGCCATCATCCAGGGAGCCACGATCAAGGCACCAACTGCTCCCTCGGCCACAGGGCACAGGGTGATTCCTCTAACAGCAGAGCCTGTAGACTGTGAATCTTCAGCATCTGCTTTAGCTGGAGGTCCTGTGGGGGAGACCAGCAAAGGCCCTCTCACAGCAGAAGCAGCACCAGGAGAAGGAGACGTGGATTCTCCCTGAGCTGCTGACCCTGTGGGAGAAGCCAGTGAAGCCGCTCTTGCTCAAGCAGCAGCACCAGAGGAAGAAGAAGTGGCTTCTCCTTGGGCTGGAGGCCCTGTTTCGGAAGCCAGCGAAGCCACTCTCGCTGCAAGGTTTCCTTCAGTACGAAGTAAAAGAAAGGCCACTTGGGTCTAGAAGCCGCCCGCCATCACTGACAGCCATGCTGGGAACAGCCCAAGGCCTCAGCCAGCTTGTGGCTCGGGGGGAAAACAGAACTTCAAAATGGCCGCCAGTGCTGACAGGGAATGTATCGGGAGCCGCCCTGTCAGGAAGAGGCATTTCTCTCTCTGTTCACTAAGGCAGCATCTCTCTTGTAGGGCCACCAGTGAGCTGGTGAAAGAAGAAAGAAGCAATGTACTGTCTACAGCAGAGCCTGTAGACTGTACACCCTCAGCCTCTGCCTTGGCTGGAGGCCCTGTGGGGGAGAGCAGTGAAGCCCCTCTCAGTGCAGAAGCAGCACCACGAGTAGGAGAAGTGGCTTCTCCCTCGGCTGGAGGCCCTGCGTGGGACACCAAGGAAGCTGTTCTCTCTGAAGCAGCAGCTTCAGCGTCCTCTTCACAGGCCTTTCCCCAGGAAGTGTGCAGCTCATCCAACTCCTCCCTCAGCCACAGGGCACAGGGTGCCTCCTCCCACAGCAGAGCCTGTAGACTGTACCTCCTCAGCCTCTGCCTTGGCTGCAGGCCCTGTGGGAGAAACAAGCAAAGCCCCTCTCACTGCAGCAGCAGCTCCACGAGAAGAAGTGACTTCTCACGGATCGGAACTCCGCGCTCGCTTCGCAGCGATGCTGCGTCTCACTCCCACAGCACAATCACGCGATCACGCAGAGAGGCCCCTTAAACTTCTCATTCATGCTACAAGGATATATCACTTAGAACAATAACCAGACTATTTTGTTTTGTCTCTGGCAGAGTTCCTCGAGGAGTCACTCACTTCACAACAATACTTTGGCTCAAACACATACACATATACTTCCTTGCTGGTGCAGCTACTGCTGCCTCCGGTGCAATATTAGGATTAGAGGGAGCATAACTTGATTCCTCCTCCAAAAAAGGAGTCTTATTGTTTACATATAAACTTAAAGCCGGAATTTCCATCAGACCCGCATTGTGGCCAAAATAGTGAAGTTCCTTTTAATGGCTTTTCAGGCCAGACAATTAGACAATATCTAACCATTGCTTTTTTTTTTTTTTTTTCTTTTTCGCTAGTTTTTGGGTTGTTTTTCCAATTCCTTTTCTTTCTCCCCAAAGGACTACCTTTACGCACAATTCCGAGGATTCTGCTTCTGAAGATCTCCAAGGATGGAGGCTCCACAACCCCTCTGGGCAACCAGTTCCAGCAAATACAACCTGTTCCAGCAGCAGAGCGTACAGGAGCAGCGCCAGGTGAGGCTCAGGGAGCGAGACAGGGACAGCAGCGTGACGGGACGGCACGGAGAGCACCAGGATGAGGAGAACGGTTCTGGAGCAAGCCGGCCAGCTGGCCCTGAGCACCTCCGGCCTGGACGCAGTTATTCCCAAACCTGGGGTTTCTCCATGAAGAGCCGACCCCCAGGACAGCCAAAGCCCACAGGGCCCTGGCATTTCTGTGCCCAGAGGCACAAAGAGCAGCGTGGCCTAATTCAACCTGGCTGTCCGCAACCAGGAGCTGTCTCCATCGTCCCTCCATGCGGACAGGCAGCCAGTGCGGTCGTGCCCAGAGAGCGTGCGTCACACTGGCAGCTGCCACACAGAGTCGGGAGCCCCAGGAAGGTTTGATGCAACATCTTTGGCAGCCCTGGCAGCCTCCGACAAGCAGGCAGCACTTGCAGGAGGAGACAGGAAGGGCATTACCCTGGCAAGCCGAGCCCCGCTGTGCGAGGTCAGCTGCCAGGGCATGAATGGGGCCACTGCAGGACAGCTCACAAAAGCACTTCTACAGGGACGTGGAGAGGAATGGCAGAAATGACCAAAGTAACTTGGCCTTTCCCCTCGATTCTCTTGCAGATGGAGAAGCTGTGAGACATGAAGACACTGCCACACAGTGGGGTGCGGCAGGAGGAGATAATCCATCTGCCAGCCATGCCGCCTTTCCCAAGGCAGGCAGCGACTCAGGCAGCAGCACCCAAGCAAGTGCCTGCAGCACAGACATTATCATCTGAAAGGGTCACTTGCAAGCTGCCCCCTCTACAAGCAACAGCCTCTGCATCTTCAGCTGCAGGAAGGGCAAAGGCATTGGGCACAGAGGCCCACAGCCACCAAGAGCTTCTGCCACCTCTTCCGTGCATCTCTGGTGACAGGGACAAGGCAGTGAGGGGCAAGGCTTTGTCCCTTGGGCAGACCTCCCAGGAACAAAGGACGCAGAACACCACCTCTCCTCACAGCAGTGCCTCAAAATTTGAAGAAGAGCCGGCACCCTGCCCCACACAGCCCCACAGACTCTTTCACAGCACTGTGGGACACAGCACAGTCCCTCGTGTTTGAAGTCCTGGCGAAGACGATGGCTAAAAGCTGGGAACACGGCAAACGACTGGCAGCACTGGGGGGCCTGGCACACACAGGTTGCAAAGTGACACCAACAAGAGCAGTCGAAGTCCAGAAACACATGGACAGCAGGTGACGACTGCTCTGCCAGGGCATCATCACCAGGCAAGTTCAGGAACAACGGCTGCCAGCTGAGCCCCTATACCAGCCAGTCCAGGCCGAGGTGAGAAGCAAGGGCAGCAGGGACAGATACACATCAAAGCCAGGCAGTGGAGTGGCAAGGATGAGACAAGCCAGGGCCAGCGCAGGAAGGAAAGTGGTCCTGTGGGTTCGGATGAAGAGGAAGAGATTGTCATCTTCAAGTCCTGGATCAACCCCAGGTTCCCCAGCCTCTTTGAGGACCCACAGGCCTTTCCCCAGGAAGAGGGCAGCTCAGCCAGGAGCGCGCACAGGGAGGCTGCAGCACAATAAGCAGAACCCCCAACAAGTGCCTCTCTTGGCTCATTGGACACTGAAACATCGCCTGCTTGCCTGGCAGAGAGGCACGGCATGCCTCTCACCGCAACACAACCGTCAGAGAGCAGGCCAGCAAGTTGTCCATCAGCCCCTGCTTTGGAAGACGAGGGCTACAGAGCGCCTCCCCAGACACGTGGGGCTCAAGAGTCAAAGCTATCAGCCTGCCCCACTCCCATCGAGCACAGCACTGCAGTGATGGTTGAGAGCCAGGGACGTGCCCAACATGCCTCCAGTGCCTGTGATGAAGATCTGCATGAAACAGCCCGGACCCTGGTTTCCGCAGTCCTAAGACAAGCTGTAGCCATGAGCCGGGGAGCCACGAGCAAGGCACCAACTGCTCCCTTGGCCACAGGACCCAGGGTGCCTCCTCCCACTGCAGAGCCTGCAGACTCTGCATCCTCAGCATCTGCCTTGGCTGGAGCACTGGGGGACCTGGCACACACGGGGTGTACAGTGACAGCAACAAGATCAGCCGGGGTCCAGACAGACGCGGAGAGCAGGTGGACCACTGCTCTGCCAGGGCCTGATCCCCGGCTATGTGCAGGAAGAATGGCTGCAAGCAGAGACCCGGCACCAGCTAGCCCAGACAGGGGTGAGAAGCAAGGGCAACAGAGAGAGCAACATGTCAAACCCAGGCAGGGGAGTGGCGACAAGGCGACAAGCCAGGGCTGGGGCAGGAAGGAAAGTGGTCCTGTGGGTTCGGATGAAGAGGAAGAAATGGTCATCTTCACCTCCTGGATCAACCCCAGGCTCCCCAGCCTCTTCCAGGACCCACAGGCCTTTCCCCACACATAGGGCAGTTCACCCAGCAGCGTAGACTGCAAGGCTGCAGCAGAAGAAGCAGAACACCCGACAAGCGCCTCTCTTGGCTCACTGGAGCCCACGGACACTGCACCGTCAG
This sequence comes from Anser brachyrhynchus, assembly GCF_964034855.1. Classification (NCBI taxonomy): domain Eukaryota; kingdom Metazoa; phylum Chordata; class Aves; order Anseriformes; family Anatidae; genus Anser; species Anser brachyrhynchus. The sequence goes on along the minus strand of NC_137694.1, from coordinate 204,494,750 downwards.
CTGCTTCCGTGGCTGAATGTCCAGGGGAAGAGAGGTACGGCACGCCTCTCACGGGAATAAAACTGGCAGAGAGCAGGCCAGCAGGTCCTCCGTTAGCCCCTGCTTGAGAAGGTGAGGGCTACAGAGCGCCTCCCCCCACACCAGTGTCTCAGGACTCAAAGCCATCAGCCTGTCCCCTCCCCAGCGAGCACAGCACTGCGGCAATGGCTGAGACCCAGGGAAGCGACCAACATGCCTGCAGTGCCTGTGACGAAGACCTTTATGACAGCCCAGATCATCGTCTCTGCAGTCCTACACCATGCTGTAGCCACGAGCCAGGGAACCACGAGCAAGGCAACAAATCTCCCTCGGCCACAGGGCCCAGGGTGCCTCCTTCCACAGCAGAGCCTGCAGCGTCTATATCCTCAGCATCTGCTTTAGCTGGAGGCCCTCCTGGGAAGGCCAATGAAGCCCCTCTTGCTCAAGCAGCAGCACCAGAGGAAGAAGAAGTGGCTTCTCCCTGGGCTGGAGGCCCTGTGTGGGAAGCCACGAAGCCACTCTCGCTGCAAGGTTTCCTTCAGTACGAAGGAAAGGAAAGGTCTCTTGGGTCTAGGTCGCCCGCCATCACTGACGGCCAGGCTGGGGACAGCCCAAGGCCTCAGCCAGCTTGTGGCACAGCGGGAAACCAGAACTGCAAACTGGCAGCCAGGGCTGTCAGAGGATGGGTCGGGAGCTGCCCAGTCAGGGAGAGGCGTTCCGATCTCTGTTCACTAAGGCAGCATCTCTCTTGTAGGGCCACCAGTGAGCTGAGCAACCCGGGGCCAAAAGCCACCGCTCACCACCTCTCAGCACAGCAATGTCCCAAAATTGGAAGAAGAGTTAGCACCCTGCCCCACGCAGCCCTGCAGCTCCTGCCGAGGACATGGAAGGCCAAGTAAAGGCCTCCGTCTCCAGGGGCATTAGCAATGCCATAGCCTGCAACGAGGGAGCCACGAGGCAGCCAAAGCTTTCTGCTTTGTGCAGAGGTCCCAGGAGCAAAGGCCACACAACACCACCTCTCCTAACAACAGTGCCCCAAAATTTGAAGAAGAGTCATCACCCTGCCAAAAACAGCCCTGCAGAACGTGCCAGAGAAATGGAAGACCAGGTAAAAGCCTTAGTCTCCCGTGTCTTTAGCAATGCAATAGCCCGCAACGAGAGACCTATAAGGGAGGCAACGCTTTCTCCCTTGGACAGAGGCCCCAGGAGCAAAGGCTGCAAAACATCACCTCTCCTCACAGCAGTGCCCGAAAATTTGAAGAAGAGTCAGCACTCGTCCAAAAAAAAGCCCTGCAGCCACTGCCAAGGACATAGAAGACCCAGTAAAGGCCTTCATCTCCAGGGGCATTAGCAGTGCCGTAGCCTGCAACGAGGAATCTATGAGGGAGGCAAGGCTTTTGCCCTGGGCAGAGGACTTACAAGCAGAGGCCACAGGACATCACCTCTCGTCACATCAGTGCCCCAAAATTTGAAGAAGAGTCAGCACCGTGCAAAAAACAGCCCTGCAGCCCCTGCCAAAGAAATGGAAGACCAAGTAAACATCTTCGTCCTCAGTGCCATTAGCAATGCCATTGCCTGCAACGAGGGAGCCATGAGGGAGGCAATGCTTTCTCCCTTGGACAGACGTCCCAGGATCAAAGGCCACAGGACACCACCTCTTCCCACAGCAGTGCCCCAGAATTTGAGAAGAGTGAGCACCCTGCCCCACACAGCCCCACAGACTCTTTCACAGCACTGTGGGACACAGCACAGTCCCTCGTGTTTGAAGTCCTGGCGAAGACGATGGCTAAAAGCTGGGAACACGGCAAACGACTGGCAGCACTGGGGGGCCTGGCACACGCAGGTTGCAAAGTGACACCAACAAGAGCAGTCGAAGTCCAGAAACACATGGACAGCAGGTGACGACTGCTCTGCCAGGGCATCATCACCAGGCAAGTTCAGGAACAACGGCTGCCAGCTGAGCCCCTATACCAGCCAGTCCAGGCCGAGGTGAGAAGCAAGGGCAACACAGAGAGCAAAATGTCAAATCCAGGTAGGGGAGCGGCAACGAGGGAACAAGCCAGGGCAGGAAAGAAAGCGGTCCTTTGGGATGGGATGAAGAGGAAGAAATTATCATCTTCAACTCCTAGATCAACCCCAGGTTCCCCAGCCTCTCCCAGGAACCACAGCCCTTTCCCCAGGAAGAGGGCAGCTCATTCAGCAGTGTGGACAGGGAGGCTGCAGTAGAAGTAGCAGAACAACCAACAAGCGCCTCTCTTGGCTCATTGGAGCCCACGGACACTGCACCACCAGCTGCTCCCCTGGCAGAAGGTCCAGGGGAAGGGAGGCACAGCACGCCTCTCACTGCAACAGTACCGGCGGAGAGCAGGCCAGCAAGTCCTCCATCAGCCCCTGCTTTTGAAGATGAGGGGAACAGAGCGCCTCCCCCCATTCCAGTGTCTCGAGACTCAAAGCCATCAGCCTGTCCCATCCCCAGTGAGCACAGCACGTTGGCGATGGTTGAGAGCCAGGGACATGGCCAAAATGCCTCCAGTGTCTCTGATGAATATCTGTATGAAACAGCCCAGATCATTGTCTCTGCAGTCCTACTCCATTCTGTAGCCATCATCCAGGGAGCCACGATCAAGGCACCAACTGCTCCCTCGGCCACAGGGCACAGGGTGATTCCTCTAACAGCAGAGCCTGTAGACTGTGAATCTTCAGCATCTGCTTTAGCTGGAGGTCCTGTGGGGGAGACCAGCAAAGGCCCTCTCACAGCAGAAGCAGCACCAGGAGAAGGAGACGTGGATTCTCCCTGAGCTGCTGACCCTGTGGGAGAAGCCAGTGAAGCCGCTCTTGCTCAAGCAGCAGCACCAGAGGAAGAAGAAGTGGCTTCTCCTTGGGCTGGAGGCCCTGTTTCGGAAGCCAGCGAAGCCACTCTCGCTGCAAGGTTTCCTTCAGTACGAAGTAAAAGAAAGGCCACTTGGGTCTAGAAGCCGCCCGCCATCACTGACAGCCATGCTGGGAACAGCCCAAGGCCTCAGCCAGCTTGTGGCTCGGGGGGAAAACAGAACTTCAAAATGGCCGCCAGTGCTGACAGGGAATGTATCGGGAGCCGCCCTGTCAGGAAGAGGCATTTCTCTCTCTGTTCACTAAGGCAGCATCTCTCTTGTAGGGCCACCAGTGAGCTGGTGAAAGAAGAAAGAAGCAATGTACTGTCTACAGCAGAGCCTGTAGACTGTACACCCTCAGCCTCTGCCTTGGCTGGAGGCCCTGTGGGGGAGAGCAGTGAAGCCCCTCTCAGTGCAGAAGCAGCACCACGAGTAGGAGAAGTGGCTTCTCCCTCGGCTGGAGGCCCTGCGTGGGACACCAAGGAAGCTGTTCTCTCTGAAGCAGCAGCTTCAGCGTCCTCTTCACAGGCCTTTCCCCAGGAAGTGTGCAGCTCATCCAACTCCTCCCTCAGCCACAGGGCACAGGGTGCCTCCTCCCACAGCAGAGCCTGTAGACTGTACCTCCTCAGCCTCTGCCTTGGCTGCAGGCCCTGTGGGAGAAACAAGCAAAGCCCCTCTCACTGCAGCAGCAGCTCCACGAGAAGAAGTGACTTCTCACGGATCGGAACTCCGCGCTCGCTTCGCAGCGATGCTGCGTCTCACTCCCACAGCACAATCACGCAATCACGCAGAGAGGCCCCTTAAACTTCTCATTCATGCTACAAGGATATATCACTTAGAACAATAACCAGACTATTTTGTTTTGTCTCTGGCAGAGTTCCTCGAGGAGTCACTCACTTCACAACAATACTTTGGCTCAAACACATACACATATACTTCCTTGCTGGTGCAGCTACTGCTGCCTCCGGTGCAATATTAGGATTAGAGGGAGCATAACTTGATTCCTCCTCCAAAAAAGGAGTCTTATTGTTTACATATAAACTTAAAGCCGGAATTTCCATCAGACCCGCATTGTGGCCAAAATAGTGAAGTTCCTTTTAATGGCTTTTCAGGCCAGACAATTAGACAATATCTAACCATTGCTTTTTTTTTTTTTTTTCTTTTTCGCTAGTTTTTGGGTTGTTTTTCCAATTCCTTTTCTTTCTCCCCAAAGGACTACCTTTACGCACAATTCCGAGGATTCTGCTTCTGAAGATCTCCAAGGATGGAGGCTCCACAACCCCTCTGGGCAACCAGTTCCAGCAAATACAACCTGTTCCAGCAGCAGAGCGTACAGGAGCAGCGCCAGGTGAGGCTCAGGGAGCGAGACAGGGACAGCAGCGTGACGGGACGGCACGGAGAGCACCAGGATGAGGAGAACGGTTCTGGAGCAAGCCGGCCAGCTGGCCCTGAGCACCTCCGGCCTGGACGCAGTTATTCCCAAACCTGGGGTTTCTCCATGAAGAGCCGACCCCCAGGACAGCCAAAGCCCACAGGGCCCTGGCATTTCTGTGCCCAGAGGCACAAAGAGCAGCGTGGCCTAATTCAACCTGGCTGTCCGCAACCAGGAGCTGTCTCCATCGTCCCTCCATGCGGACAGGCAGCCAGTGCGGTCGTGCCCAGAGAGCGTGCGTCACACTGGCAGCTGCCACACAGAGTCGGGAGCCCCAGGAAGGTTTGATGCAACATCTTTGGCAGCCCTGGCAGCCTCCGACGAGCAGGCAGCACTTGCAGGAGGAGACAGGAAGGGCATTACCCTGGCAAGCCGAGCCCCGCTGTGCGTGGTCAGCTGCCAGGGCATGAATGGGGCCACTGCAGGGCAGCTCACAAAAGCACTTCTACAGGGACGTGGAGAGGAATGGCAGAAATGACCAAAGTAACTTGGCCTTTCCCCTCGATTCTCTTGCAGATGGAGAAGCTGTGAGACATGAAGACACTGCCACACAGCGGGGTGCGGCAGGAGGAGATAATCCATCTGCCAGCCATGCCGCCTTTCCCAAGGCAGGCAGCGACTCAGGCAGCAGCACCCAAGCAAGTGCCTGCAGCACAGACATTATCATCTGAAAGGGTCACTTGCAAGCTGCCCCCTCTACAAGCAACAGCCTCTGCATCTTCAGCTGCAGGAAGGGCAAAGGCATTGGGCACAGAGGCCCACAGCCACCAAGAGCTTCTGCCACCTCTTCCGTGCATCTCTGGTGACAGGGACAAGGCAGTGAGGGGCAAGGCTTTGTCCCTTGGGCAGACCTCCCAGGAACAAAGGACGCAGAACACCACCTCTCCTCACAGCAGTGCCTCAAAATTTGAAGAAGAGCCGGCACCCTGCCCCACACAGCCCCACAGACTCTTTCACAGCACTGTGGGACACAGCACAGTCCCTCGTGTTTGAAGTCCTGGCGAAGACGATGGCTAAAAGCTGGGAACACGGCAAACGACTGGCAGCACTGGGGGGCCTGGCACACACAGGTTGCAAAGTGACACCAACAAGAGCAGTCGAAGTCCAGAAACACATGGACAGCAGGTGACGACTGCTCTGCCAGGGCATCATCACCAGGCAAGTTCAGGAACAACGGCTGCCAGCTGAGCCCCTATACCAGCCAGTCCAGGCCGAGGTGAGAAGCAAGGGCAACACAGAGAGCAAAATGTCAAATCCAGGTAGGGGAGCGGCAACGAGGGAACAAGCCAGGGCAGGAAAGAAAGCGGTCCTTTGGGATGGGATGAAGAGGAAGAAATTATCATCTTCAACTCCTAGATCAACCCCAGGTTCCCCAGCCTCTTCCAGGAACCACAGCCCTTTCCCCAGGAAGAGGGCAGCTCATTCAGCAGTGTGGACAGGGAGGCTGCAGTAGAAGTAGCAGAACAACCAACAAGCGCCTCTCTTGGCTCATTGGAGCCCACGGACACTGCACCACCAGCTGCTCCCCTGGCAGAAGGTCCAGGGGAAGGGAGGCACAGCACGCCTCTCACTGCAACAGTACCGGCGGAGAGCAGGCCAGCAAGTCCTCCATCAGCCCCTGCTTTTGAAGATGAGGGGAACAGAGCGCCTCCCCCCATTCCAGTGTCTCGAGACTCAAAGCCATCAGCCTGTCCCATACCCAGTGAGCACAGCACGTTGGCAATGGTTGAGAGCCAGGGACATGGCCAAAATGCCTCCAGTGTCTCTGATGAATATCTGTATGAAACAGCCCAGATCATTGTCTCTGCAGTCCTACTCCATTCTGTAGCCATCATCCAGGGAGCCACGATCAAGGCACCAACTGCTCCCTCGGCCACAGGGCACAGGGTGATTCCTCTAACAGCAGAGCCTGTAGACTGTGAATCTTCAGCATCTGCTTTAGCTGGAGGTCCTGTGGGGGAGACCAGCAAAGGCCCTCTCACAGCAGAAGCAGCACCAGGAGAAGGAGACGTGGATTCTCCCTGAGCTGCTGACCCTGTGGGAGAAGCCAGTGAAGCCGCTCTTCCTCAAGCAGAAGCACCAGAGGAAGAAGAAGTGGCTTCTCCCTCGGCTGGAGGCCCTGCGTGGGACACCAAGGAAGCTGTTCTCTCTGAAGCAGCAGCTTCAGCGTCCTCTTCACAGGCCTTTCCCCAGGAAGTGTGCAGCTCATCCAACTCCTCCCTCAGCCACAGGGCACAGGGTGCCTCCTCCCACAGCAGAGCCTGTAGACTGTACCTCCTCAGCCTCTGCCTTGGCTGCAGGCCCTGTGGGAGAAACAAGCAAAGCCCCTCTCACTGCAGCAGCAGCTCCACGAGAAGAAGTGACTTCTCACGGATCGGAACTCCGCGCTCGCTTCGCAGCGATGCTGCGTCTCACTCCCACAGCACAATCACGCGATCACGCAGAGAGGCCCCTTAAACTTCTCATTCATGCTACAAGGATATATCACTTAGAACAATAACCAGACTATTTTGTTTTGTCTCTGGCAGAGTTCCTCGAGGAGTCACTCACTTCACAACAATACTTTGGCTCAAACACATACACATATACTTCCTTGCTGGTGCAGCTACTGCTGCCTCCGGTGCAATATTAGGATTAGAGGGAGCATAACTTGATTCCTCCTCCAAAAAAGGAGTCTTATTGTTTACATATAAACTTAAAGCCGGAATTTCCATCAGACCCGCATTGTGGCCAAAATAGTGAAGTTCCTTTTAATGGCTTTTCAGGCCAGACAATTAGACAATATCTAACCATTGCTTTTTTTTTTTTTTTTTCTTTTTCGCTAGTTTTTGGGTTGTTTTTCCAATTCCTTTTCTTTCTCCCCAAAGGACTACCTTTACGCACAATTCCGAGGATTCTGCTTCTGAAGATCTCCAAGGATGGAGGCTCCACAACCCCTCTGGGCAACCAGTTCCAGCAAATACAACCTGTTCCAGCAGCAGAGCGTACAGGAGCAGCGCCAGGTGAGGCTCAGGGAGCGAGACAGGGACAGCAGCGTGACGGGACGGCACGGAGAGCACCAGGATGAGGAGAACGGTTCTGGAGCAAGCCGGCCAGCTGGCCCTGAGCACCTCCGGCCTGGACGCAGTTATTCCCAAACCTGGGGTTTCTCCATGAAGAGCCGACCCCCAGGACAGCCAAAGCCCACAGGGCCCTGGCATTTCTGTGCCCAGAGGCACAAAGAGCAGCGTGGCCTAATTCAACCTGGCTGTCCGCAACCAGGAGCTGTCTCCATCGTCCCTCCATGCGGACAGGCAGCCAGTGCGGTCGTGCCCAGAGAGCGTGCGTCACACTGGCAGCTGCCACACAGAGTCGGGAGCCCCAGGAAGGTTTGATGCAACATCTTTGGCAGCCCTGGCAGCCTCCGACAAGCAGGCAGCACTTGCAGGAGGAGACAGGAAGGGCATTACCCTGGCAAGCCGAGCCCCGCTGTGCGTGGTCAGCTGCCAGGGCATGAATGGGGCCACTGCAGGGCAGCTCACAAAAGCACTTCTACAGGGACGTGGAGAGGAATGGCAGAAATGACCAAAGTAACTTGGCCTTTCCCCTCGATTCTCTTGCAGATGGAGAAGCTGTGAGACATGAAGACACTGCCACACAGTGGGGTGCGGCAGGAGGAGATAATCCATCTGCCAGCCATGCCGCCTTTCCCAAGGCAGGCAGCGACTCAGGCAGCAGCACCCAAGCAAGTGCCTGCAGCACAGACATTATCATCTGAAAGGGTCACTTGCAAGCTGCCCCCTCTACAAGCAACAGCCTCTGCATCTTCAGCTGCAGGAAGGGCAAAGGCATTGGGCACAGAGGCCCACAGCCACCAAGAGCTTCTGCCACCTCTTCCGTCCATCTCTGGTGACAGGGACAAGGCAGTGAGGGGCAAGGCTTTGTCCCTTGGGCAGACCTCCCAGGAACAAAGGACGCAGAACACCACCTCTCCTCACAGCAGTGCCTCAAAATTTGAAGAAGAGCCGGCACCCTGCCCCACACAGCCCCACAGACTCTTTCACAGCACTGTGGGACACAGCACAGTCCCTCGTGTTTGAAGTCCTGGCGAAGACGATGGCTAAAAGCTGGGAACACGGCAAACGACTGGCAGCACTGGGGGGCCTGGCACACACAGGTTGCAAAGTGACACCAACAAGAGCAGTCGAAGTCCAGAAACACATGGACAGCAGGTGACGACTGCTCTGCCAGGGCATCATCACCAGGCAAGTTCAGGAACAACGGCTGCCAGCTGAGCCCCTATACCAGCCAGTCCAGGCCAAGGTGAGAAGCAAGGGCAGCAGGGACAGATACACATCAAAGCCAGGCAGTGGAGTGGCAAGGATGAGACAAGCCAGGGCCAGGGCAGGAAGGAAAGTGGTCCTGTGGGTTCGGATGAAGAGGAAGAGATTGTCATCTTCAAGTCCTGGATCAACCCCAGGTTCCCCAGCCTCTTTGAGGACCCACAGGCCTTTCCCCAGGAAGAGGGCAGCTCAGCCAGGAGCGCGCACAGGGAGGCTGCAGCACAATAAGCAGAACCCCCAACAAGTGCCTCTCTTGGCTCATTGGAGCCCACGGACACTGCACCACCAGCTGCTCCCCTGGCAGAAGGTCCAGGGGAAGGGAGGCACAGCACGCCTCTCACTGCAACAGTACCGGCGGAGAGCAGGCCAGCAAGTCCTCCATCAGCCCCTGCTTTTGAAGATGAGGGGAACAGAGCGCCTCCCCCCATTCCAGTGTCTCGAGACTCAAAGCCATCAGCCTGTCCCATCCCCAGTGAGCACAGCACGTTGGCGATGGTTGAGAGCCAGGGACATGGCCAAAATGCCTCCAGTGTCTCTGATGAATATCTGTATGAAACAGCCCAGATCATTGTCTCTGCAGTCCTACTCCATTCTGTAGCCATCATCCAGGGAGCCACGATCAAGGCACCAACTGCTCCCTCGGCCACAGGGCACAGGGTGATTCCTCTAACAGCAGAGCCTGTAGACTGTGAATCTTCAGCATCTGCTTTAGCTGGAGGTCCTGTGGGGGAGACCAGCAAAGGCCCTCTCACAGCAGAAGCAGCACCAGGAGAAGGAGACGTGGATTCTCCCTGAGCTGCTGACCCTGTGGGAGAAGCCAGTGAAGCCGCTCTTGCTCAAGCAGCAGCACCAGAGGAAGAAGAAGTGGCTTCTCCTTGGGCTGGAGGCCCTGTTTCGGAAGCCAGCGAAGCCACTCTCGCTGCAAGGTTTCCTTCAGTACAAAGTAAAAGAAAGGCCACTTGGGTCTAGAAGCCGCCCGCCATCACTGACAGCCATGCTGGGAACAGCCCAAGGCCTCAGCCAGCTTGTGGCTCGGGGGGAAAACAGAACTTCAAAATGGCCGCCAGTGCTGACAGGGAATGTATCGGGAGCCGCCCTGTCAGGAAGAGGCATTTCTCTCTCTGTTCACTAAGGCAGCATCTCTCTTGTAGGGCCACCAGTGAGCTGGTGAAAGAAGAAAGAAGCAATGTACTGTCTACAGCAGAGCCTGTAGACTGTACACCCTCAGCCTCTGCCTTGGCTGGAGGCCCTGTGGGGGAGAGCAGTGAAGCCCCTCTCAGTGCAGAAGCAGCACCACGAGTAGGAGAAGTGGCTTCTCCCTCGGCTGGAGGCCCTGCGTGGGACACCAAGGAAGCTGTTCTCTCTGAAGCAGCAGCTTCAGCGTCCTCTTCACAGGCCTTTCCCCAGGAAGTGTGCAGCTCATCCAACTCCTCCCTCAGCCACAGGGCACAGGGTGCCTCCTCCCACAGCAGAGCCTGTAGACTGTACCTCCTCAGCCTCTGCCTTGGCTGCAGGCCCTGTGGGAGAAACAAGCAAAGCCCCTCTCACTGCAGCAGCAGCTCCACGAGAAGAAGTGACTTCTCACGGATCGGAACTCCGCGCTCGCTTCGCAGCGATGCTGCGTCTCACTCCCACAGCACAATCACGCGATCACGCAGAGAGGCCCCTTAAACTTCTCATTCATGCTACAAGGATATATCACTTAGAACAATAACCAGACTATTTTGTTTTGTCTCTGGCAGAGTTCCTCGAGGAGTCACTCACTTCACAACAATACTTTGGCTCAAACACATACACATATACTTCCTTGCTGGTGCAGCTACTGCTGCCTCCGGTGCAATATTAGGATTAGAGGGAGCATAACTTGATTCCTCCTCCAAAAAAGGAGTCTTATTGTTTACATATAAACTTAAAGCCGGAATTTCCATCAGACCCGCATTGTGGCCAAAATAGTGAAGTTCCTTTTAATGGCTTTTCAGGCCAGACAATTAGACAATATCTAACCATTGCTTTTTTTTTTTTTTTTTCTTTTTCGCTAGTTTTTGGGTTGTTTTTCCAATTCCTTTTCTTTCTCCCCAAAGGACTACCTTTACGCACAATTCCGAGGATTCTGCTTCTGAAGATCTCCAAGGATGGAGGCTCCACAACCCCTCTGGGCAACCAGTTCCAGCAAATACAACCTGTTCCAGCAGCAGAGCGTACAGGAGCAGCGCCAGGTGAGGCTCAGGGAGCGAGACAGGGACAGCAGCGTGACGGGACGGCACGGAGAGCACCAGGATGAGGAGAACAGTTCTGGAGCAAGCCGGCCAGCTGGCCCTGAGCACCTCCGGCCTGGACGCAGTTATTCCCAAACCTGGGGTTTCTCCATGAAGAGCCGACCCCCAGGACAGCCAAAGCCCACAGGGCCCTGGCATTTCTGTGCCCAGAGGCACAAAGAGCAGCGTGGCCTAATTCAACCTGGCTGTCCGCAACCAGGAGCTGTCTCCATCGTCCCTCCATGCGGACAGGCAGCCAGTGCGGTCGTGCCCAGAGAGCGTGCGTCACACTGGCAGCTGCCACACAGAGTCGGGAGCCCCAGGAAGGTTTGATGCAACATCTTTGGCAGCCCTGGCAGCCTCCGACAAGCAGGCAGCACTTGCAGGAGGAGACAGGAAGGGCATTACCCTGGCAAGCCGAGCCCCGCTGTGCGTGGTCAGCTGCCAGGGCATGAATGGGGCCACTGCAGGGCAGCTCACAAAAGCACTTCTACAGGGACGTGGAGAGGAATGGCAGAAATGACCAAAGTAACTTGGCCTTTCCCCTCGATTCTCTTGCAGATGGAGAAGCTGTGAGACATGAAGACACTGCCACACAGTGGGGTGCGGCAGGAGGAGATAATCCATCTGCCAGCCATGCCGCCTTTCCCAAGGCAGGCAGCGACTCAGGCAGCAGCACCCAAGCAAGTGCCTGCAGCACAGACATTATCATCTGAAAGGGTCACTTGCAAGCTGCCCCCTCTACAAGCAACAGCCTCTGCATCTTCAGCTGCAGGAAGGGCAAAGGCATTGGGCACAGAGGCCCACAGCCACCAAGAGCTTCTGCCACCTCTTCCGTGCATCTCTGGTGACAGGGACAAGGCAGTGAGGGGCAAGGCTTTGTCCCTTGGGCAGACCTCCCAGGAACAAAGGACGCAGAACACCACCTCTCCTCACAGCAGTGCCTCAAAATTTGAAGAAGAGCCGGCACCCTGCCCCACACAGCCCCACAGACTCTTTCACAGCACTGTGGGACACAGCACAGTCCCTCGTGTTTGAAGTCCTGGCGAAGACGATGGCTAAAAGCTGGGAACACGGCAAACGACTGGCAGCACTGGAGGGCCTGGCACACACAGGTTGCAAAGTGACACCAACAAGAGCAGTCGAAGTCCAGAAACACATGGACAGCAGGTGACGACTGCTCTGCCAGGGCATCATCACCAGGCAAGTTCAGGAACAACGGCTGCCAGCTGAGCCCCTATACCAGCCAGTCCAGGCCGAGGTGAGAAGCAAGGGCAGCAGGGACAGATACACATCAAAGCCAGGCAGTGGAGTGGCAAGGATGAGACAAGCCAGGGCCAGGGCAGGAAGGAAAGTGGTCCTGTGGGTTCGGATGAAGAGGAAGAGATTGTCATCTTCAAGTCCTGGATCAACCCCAGGTTCCCCAGCCTCTTTGAGGACCCACAGGCCTTTCCCCAGGAAGAGGGCAGCTCAGCCAGGAGCGCGCACAGGGAGGCTGCAGCACAATAAGCAGAACCCCCAACAAGTGCCTCTCTTGGCTCATTGGAGCCCACGGACACTGCACCACCAGCTGCTCCCCTGGCAGAAGGTCCAGGGGAAGGGAGGCACAGCACGCCTCTCACTGCAACAGTACCGGCGGAGAGCAGGCCAGCAAGTCCTCCATCAGCCCCTGCTTTTGAAGATGAGGGGAACAGAGCGCCTCCCCCCATTCCAGTGTCTCGAGACTCAAAGCCATCAGCCTGTCCCATCCCCAGTGAGCACAGCACGTTGGCGATGGTTGAGAGCCAGGGACATGGCCAAAATGCCTCCAGTGTCTCTGATGAATATCTGTATGAAACAGCCCAGATCATTGTCTCTGCAGTCCTACTCCATTCTGTAGCCATCATCCAGGGAGCCACGATCAAGGCACCAACTGCTCCCTCGGCCACAGGGCACAGGGTGATTCCTCTAACAGCAGAGCCTGTAGACTGTGAATCTTCAGCATCTGCTTTAGCTGGAGGTCCTGTGGGGGAGACCAGCAAAGGCCCTCTCACAGCAGAAGCAGCACCAGGAGAAGGAGACGTGGATTCTCCCTGAGCTGCTGACCCTGTGGGAGAAGCCAGTGAAGCCGCTCTTGCTCAAGCAGCAGCACCAGAGGAAGAAGAAGTGGCTTCTCCTTGGGCTGGAGGCCCTGTTTCGGAAGCCAGCGAAGCCACTCTCGCTGCAAGGTTTCCTTCAGTACGAAGTAAAAGAAAGGCCACTTGGGTCTAGAAGCCGCCCGCCATCACTGACAGCCATGCTGGGAACAGCCCAAGGCCTCAGCCAGCTTGTGGCTCGGGGGGAAAACAGAACTTCAAAATGGCCGCCAGCGCTGACAGGGAATGTATCGGGAGCCGCCCTGTCAGGAAGAGGCATTTCTCTCTCTGTTCACTAAGGCAGCATCTCTCTTGTAGGGCCACCAGTGAGCTGGTGAAAGAAGAAAGAAGCAATGTACTGTCTACAGCAGAGCCTGTAGACTGTACACCCTCAGCCTCTGCCTTGGCTGGAGGCCCTGTGGGGGAGAGCAGTGAAGCCCCTCTCAGTGCAGAAGCAGCACCACGAGTAGGAGAAGTGGCTTCTCCCTCGGCTGGAGGCCCTGCGTGGGACACCAAGGAAGCTGTTCTCTCTGAAGCAGCAGCTTCAGCGTCCTCTTCACAGGCCTTTCCCCAGGAAGTGTGCAGCTCATCCAACTCCTCCCTCAGCCACAGGGCACAGGGTGCCTCCTCCCACAGCAGAGCCTGTAGACTGTACCTCCTCAGCCTCTGCCTTGGCTGCAGGCCCTGTGGGAGAAACAAGCAAAGCCCCTCTCACTGCAGCAGCAGCTCCACGAGAAGAAGTGACTTCTCACGGATCGGAACTCCGCGCTCGCTTCGCAGCGATGCTGCGTCTCACTCCCACAGCACAATCACGCGATCACGCAGAGAGGCCCCTTAAACTTCTCATTCATGCTACAAGGATATATCACTTAGAACAATAACCAGACTATTTTGTTTTGTCTCTGGCAGAGTTCCTCGAGGAGTCACTCACTTCACAACAATACTTTGGCTCAAACACATACACATATACTTCCTTGCTGGTGCAGCTACTGCTGCCTCCGGTGCAATATTAGGATTAGAGGGAGCATAACTTGATTCCTCCTCCAAAAAAGGAGTCTTATTGTTTACATATAAACTTAAAGCCGGAATTTCCATCAGACCCGCATTGTGGCCAAAATAGTGAAGTTCCTTTTAATGGCTTTTCAGGCCAGACAATTAGACAATATCTAACCATTGCTTTTTTTTTTTTTTTTTCTTTTTCGCTAGTTTTTGGGTTGTTTTTCCAATTCCTTTTCTTTCTCCCCAAAGGACTACCTTTACGCACAATTCCAAGGATTCTGCTTCTGAAGATCTCCAAGGATGGAGGCTCCACAACCCCTCTGGGCAACCAGTTCCAGCAAATACAACCTGTTCCAGCAGCAGAGCGTACAGGAGCAGCGCCAGGTGAGGCTCAGGGAGCGAGACAGGGACAGCAGCGTGACGGGACGGCACGGAGAGCACCAGGATGAGGAGAACGGTTCTGGAGCAAGCCGGCCAGCTGGCCCTGAGCACCTCCGGCCTGGACGCAGTTATTCCCAAACCTGGGGTTTCTCCATGAAGAGCCGACCCCCAGGACAGCCAAAGCCCACAGGGCCCTGGCATTTCTGTGCCCAGAGGCACAAAGAGCAGCGTGGCCTAATTCAACCTGGCTGTCCGCAACCAGGAGCTGTCTCCATCGTCCCTCCATGCGGACAGGCAGCCAGTGCGGTCGTGCCCAGAGAGCGTGCGTCACACTGGCAGCTGCCACACAGAGTCGGGAGCCCCAGGAAGGTTTGATGCAACATCTTTGGCAGCCCTGGCAGCCTCCGACAAGCAGGCAGCACTTGCAGGAGGAGACAGGAAGGGCATTACCCTGGCAAGCCGAGCCCCGCTGTGCGAGGTCAGCTGCCAGGGCATGAATGGGGCCACTGCAGGACAGCTCACAAAAGCACTTCTACAGGGACGTGGAGAGGAATGGCAGAAATGACCAAAGTAACTTGGCCTTTCCCCTCGATTCTCTTGCAGATGGAGAAGCTGTGAGACATGAAGACACTGCCACACAGTGGGGTGCGGCAGGAGGAGATAATCCATCTGCCAGCCATGCCGCCTTTCCCAAGGCAGGCAGCGACTCAGGCAGCAGCACCCAAGCAAGTGCCTGCAGCACAGACATTATCATCTGAAAGGGTCACTTGCAAGCTGCCCCCTCTACAAGCAACAGCCTCTGCATCTTCAGCTGCAGGAAGGGCAAAGGCATTGGGCACAGAGGCCCACAGCCACCAAGAGCTTCTGCCACCTCTTCCGTGCATCTCTGGTGACAGGGACAAGGCAGTGAGGGGCAAGGCTTTGTCCCTTGGGCAGACCTCCCAGGAACAAAGGACGCAGAACACCACCTCTCCTCACAGCAGTGCCTCAAAATTTGAAGAAGAGCCGGCACCCTGCCCCACACAGCCCCACAGACTCTTTCACAGCACTGTGGGACACAGCACAGTCCCTCGTGTTTGAAGTCCTGGCGAAGACGATGGCTAAAAGCTGGGAACACGGCAAACGACTGGCAGCACTGGAGGGCCTGGCACACACAGGTTGCAAAGTGACACCAACAAGAGCAGTCGAAGTCCAGAAACACATGGACAGCAGGTGACGACTGCTCTGCCAGGGCATCATCACCAGGCAAGTTCAGGAACAACGGCTGCCAGCTGAGCCCCTATACCAGCCAGTCCAGGCCGAGGTGAGAAGCAAGGGCAGCAGGGACAGATACACATCAAAGCCAGGCAGTGGAGTGGCAAGGATGAGACAAGCCAGGGCCAGCGCAGGAAGGAAAGTGGTCCTGTGGGTTCGGATGAAGAGGAAGAGATTGTCATCTTCAAGTCCTGGATCAACCCCAGGTTCCCCAGCCTCTTTGAGGACCCACAGGCCTTTCCCCAGGAAGAGGGCAGCTCAGCCAGGAGCGCGCACAGGGAGGCTGCAGCACAATAAGCAGAACCCCCAACAAGTGCCTCTCTTGGCTCATTGGACACTGAAACATCGCCTGCTTGCCTGGCAGAGAGGCACGGCATGCCTCTCACCGCAACACAACCGTCAGAGAGCAGGCCAGCAAGTTGTCCATCAGCCCCTGCTTTGGAAGACGAGGGCTACAGAGCGCCTCCCCAGACACGTGGGGCTCAAGAGTCAAAGCCATCAGCCTGCCCCACTCCCATCGAGCACAGCACTGCAGTGATGGTTGAGAGCCAGGGACGTGCCCAACATGCCTCCAGTGCCTGTGATGAAGATCTGCATGAAACAGCCCGGACCCTGGTTTCCGCAGTCCTAAGACAAGCTGTAGCCATGAGCCGGGGAGCCACGAGCAAGGCACCAACTGCTCCCTTGGCCACAGGACCCAGGGTGCCTCCTCCCACTGCAGAGCCTGCAGACTCTGCATCCTCAGCATCTGCCTTGGCTGGAGCACTGGGGGACCTGGCACACACGGGGTGCACAGTGACAGCAACAAGATCAGCCGGGGTCCAGACAGACGCGGAGAGCAGGTGGACCACTGCTCTGCCAGGGCCTGATCCCCAGCTATGTGCAGGAAGAATGGCTGCAAGCAGAGACCCGGCACCAGCTAGCCCAGACAGGGGTGAGAAGCAAGGGCAACAGAGAGAGCAACATGTCAAACCCAGGCAGGGGAGTGGCGACAAGGCGACAAGCCAGGGCTGGGGCAGGAAGGAAAGTGGTCCTGTGGGTTCGGATGAAGAGGAAGAAATGGTCATCTTCACCTCCTGGATCAACCCCAGGCTCCCCAGCCTCTTCCAGGACCCACGGGCCTTTCCCCACACATAGGGCAGTTCACCCAGCAGCGTAGACTGCAAGGCTGCAGCAGAAGAAGCAGAACACCCGACAAGCGCCTCTCTTGGCTCACTGGAGCCCACGGACACTGCACCGTCAGCTGCTTCCGTGGCTGAATGTCCAGGGGAAGAGAGGTACGGCACGCCTCTCACGGGAATAAAACTGGCAGAGAGCAGGCCAGCAGGTCCTCCGTTAGCCCCTGCTTGAGAAGGTGAGGGCTACAGAGCGCCTCCCCCCACACCAGTGTCTCAGGACTCAAAGCCATCAGCCTGTCCCCTCCCCAGCGAGCACAGCACTGCGGCAATGGCTGAGACCCAGGGAAGCGACCAACATGCCTGCAGTGCCTGTGACGAAGACCTTTATGACAGCCCAGATCATCGTCTCTGCAGTCCTACACCATGCTGTAGCCACGAGCCAGGGAACCACGAGCAAGGCAACAAATCTCCCTCGGCCACAGGGCCCAGGGTGCCTCCTTCCACAGCAGAGCCTGCAGCGTCTATATCCTCAGCATCTGCTTTAGCTGGAGGCCCTCCTGGGAAGGCCAATGAAGCCCCTCTTGCTCAAGCAGCAGCACCAGAGGAAGAAGAAGTGGCTTCTCCCTGGGCTGGAGGCCCTGTGTGGGAAGCCACGAAGCCACTCTCGCTGCAAGGTTTCCTTCAGTACGAAGGAAAGGAAAGGTCTCTTGGGTCTAGGTCGCCCGCCATCACTGACGGCCAGGCTGGGGACAGCCCAAGGCCTCAGCCAGCTTGTGGCACAGCGGGAAACCAGAACTGCAAACTGGCAGCCAGGGCTGTCAGAGGATGGGTCGGGAGCTGCCCAGTCAGGGAGAGGCGTTCCGATCTCTGTTCACTAAGGCAGCATCTCTCTTGTAGGGCCACCAGTGAGCTGAGCAACCCGGGGCCAAAAGCCACCGCTCACCACCTCTCAGCACAGCAATGTCCCAAAATTGGAAGAAGAGTTAGCACCCTGCCCCACGCAGCCCTGCAGCTCCTGCCGAGGACATGGAAGGCCAAGTAAAGGCCTCCGTCTCCAGGGGCATTAGCAATGCCATAGCCTGCAACGAGGGAGCCACGAGGCAGCCAAAGCTTTCTGCTTTGTGCAGAGGTCCCAGGAGCAAAGGCCACACAACACCACCTCTCCTAACAACAGTGCCCCAAAATTTGAAGAAGAGTCATCACCCTGCCAAAAACAGCCCTGCAGAACGTGCCAGAGAAATGGAAGACCAGGTAAAAGCCTTAGTCTCCCGTGTCTTTAGCAATGCAATAGCCCGCAACGAGAGACCTATAAGGGAGGCAACGCTTTCTCCCTTGGACAGAGGCCCCAGGAGCAAAGGCTGCAAAACATCACCTCTCCTCACAGCAGTGCCCGAAAATTTGAAGAAGAGTCAGCACTCGTCCAAAAAAAAGCCCTGCAGCCACTGCCAAGGACATAGAAGACCCAGTAAAGGCCTTCATCTCCAGGGGCATTAGCAGTGCCGTAGCCTGCAACGAGGAATCTATGAGGGAGGCAAGGCTTTTGCCCTGGGCAGAGGACTTACAAGCAGAGGCCACAGGACATCACCTCTCGTCACATCAGTGCCCCAAAATTTGAAGAAGAGTCAGCACCGTGCAAAAAACAGCCCTGCAGCCCCTGCCAAAGAAATGGAAGACCAAGTAAACATCTTCGTCCTCAGTGCCATTAGCAATGCCATTGCCTGCAACGAGGGAGCCATGAGGGAGGCAATGCTTTCTCCCTTGGACAGACGTCCCAGGATCAAAGGCCACAGGACACCACCTCTTCCCACAGCAGTGCCCCAGAATTTGAGAAGAGTGAGCACCCTGCCCCACACAGCCCCACAGACTCTTTCACAGCACTGTGGGACACAGCACAGTCCCTCGTGTTTGAAGTCCTGGCGAAGACGATGGCTAAAAGCTGGGAACACGGCAAACGACTGGCAGCACTGGGGGGCCTGG
Organism: Anser brachyrhynchus; assembly: GCF_964034855.1. Lineage (NCBI taxonomy): Eukaryota > Metazoa > Chordata > Aves > Anseriformes > Anatidae > Anser > Anser brachyrhynchus. The sequence goes on along the minus strand of NC_137694.1, from coordinate 204,476,010 downwards.
CACACGCAGGTTGCAAAGTGACACCAACAAGAGCAGTCGAAGTCCAGAAACACATGGACAGCAGGTGACGACTGCTCTGCCAGGGCATCATCACCAGGCAAGTTCAGGAACAACGGCTGCCAGCTGAGCCCCTATACCAGCCAGTCCAGGCCGAGGTGAGAAGCAAGGGCAACACAGAGAGCAAAATGTCAAATCCAGGTAGGGGAGCGGCAACGAGGGAACAAGCCAGGGCAGGAAAGAAAGCGGTCCTTTGGGATGGGATGAAGAGGAAGAAATTATCATCTTCGACTCCTAGATCAACCCCAGGTTCCCCAGCCTCTTCCAGGAACCACAGCCCTTTCCCCAGGAAGAGGGCAGCTCATTCAGCAGTGTGGACAGGGAGGCTGCAGTAGAAGTAGCAGAACAACCAACAAGCGCCTCTCTTGGCTCATTGGAGCCCACGGACACTGCACCACCAGCTGCTCCCCTGGCAGAAGGTCCAGGGGAAGGGAGGCACAGCACGCCTCTCACTGCAACAGTACCGGCGGAGAGCAGGCCAGCAAGTCCTCCATCAGCCCCTGCTTTTGAAGATGAGGGGAACAGAGCGCCTCCCCCCATTCCAGTGTCTCGAGACTCAAAGCCATCAGCCTGTCCCATCCCCAGTGAGCACAGCACGTTGGCGATGGTTGAGAGCCAGGGACATGGCCAAAATGCCTCCAGTGTCTCTGATGAATATCTGTATGAAACAGCCCAGATCATTGTCTCTGCAGTCCTACTCCATTCTGTAGCCATCATCCAGGGAGCCACGATCAAGGCACCAACTGCTCCCTCGGCCACAGGGCACAGGGTGATTCCTCTAACAGCAGAGCCTGTAGACTGTGAATCTTCAGCATCTGCTTTAGCTGGAGGTCCTGTGGGGGAGACCAGCAAAGGCCCTCTCACAGCAGAAGCAGCACCAGGAGAAGGAGACGTGGATTCTCCCTGAGCTGCTGACCCTGTGGGAGAAGCCAGTGAAGCCGCTCTTGCTCAAGCAGCAGCACCAGAGGAAGAAGAAGTGGCTTCTCCTTGGGCTGGAGGCCCTGTTTCGGAAGCCAGCGAAGCCACTCTCGCTGCAAGGTTTCCTTCAGTACGAAGTAAAAGAAAGGCCACTTGGGTCTAGAAGCCGCCCGCCATCACTGACAGCCATGCTGGGAACAGCCCAAGGCCTCAGCCAGCTTGTGGCTCGGGGGGAAAACAGAACTTCAAAATGGCCGCCAGTGCTGACAGGGAATGTATCGGGAGCCGCCCTGTCAGGAAGAGGCATTTCTCTCTCTGTTCACTAAGGCAGCATCTCTCTTGTAGGGCCACCAGTGAGCTGGTGAAAGAAGAAAGAAGCAATGTACTGTCTACAGCAGAGCCTGTAGACTGTACACCCTCAGCCTCTGCCTTGGCTGGAGGCCCTGTGGGGGAGAGCAGTGAAGCCCCTCTCAGTGCAGAAGCAGCACCACGAGTAGGAGAAGTGGCTTCTCCCTCGGCTGGAGGCCCTGCGTGGGACACCAAGGAAGCTGTTCTCTCTGAAGCAGCAGCTTCAGCGTCCTCTTCACAGGCCTTTCCCCAGGAAGTGTGCAGCTCATCCAACTCCTCCCTCAGCCACAGGGCACAGGGTGCCTCCTCCCACAGCAGAGCCTGTAGACTGTACCTCCTCAGCCTCTGCCTTGGCTGCAGGCCCTGTGGGAGAAACAAGCAAAGCCCCTCTCACTGCAGCAGCAGCTCCACGAGAAGAAGTGACTTCTCACGGATCGGAACTCCGCGCTCGCTTCGCAGCGATGCTGCGTCTCACTCCCACAGCACAATCACGCGATCACGCAGAGAGGCCCCTTAAACTTCTCATTCATGCTACAAGGATATATCACTTAGAACAATAACCAGACTATTTTGTTTTGTCTCTGGCAGAGTTCCTCGAGGAGTCACTCACTTCACAACAATACTTTGGCTCAAACACATACACATATACTTCCTTGCTGGTGCAGCTACTGCTGCCTCCGGTGCAATATTAGGATTAGAGGGAGCATAACTTGATTCCTCCTCCAAAAAAGGAGTCTTATTGTTTACATATAAACTTAAAGCCGGAATTTCCATCAGACCCGCATTGTGGCCAAAATAGTGAAGTTCCTTTTAATGGCTTTTCAGGCCAGACAATTAGACAATATCTAACCATTGCTTTTTTTTTTTTTTTTTCTTTTTCGCTAGTTTTTGGGTTGTTTTTCCAATTCCTTTTCTTTCTCCCCAAAGGACTACCTTTACGCACAATTCCAAGGATTCTGCTTCTGAAGATCTCCAAGGATGGAGGCTCCACAACCCCTCTGGGCAACCAGTTCCAGCAAATACAACCTGTTCCAGCAGCAGAGCGTACAGGAGCAGCGCCAGGTGAGGCTCAGGGAGCGAGACAGGGACAGCAGCGTGACGGGACGGCACGGAGAGCACCAGGATGAGGAGAACGGTTCTGGAGCAAGCCGGCCAGCTGGCCCTGAGCACCTCCGGCCTGGACGCAGTTATTCCCAAACCTGGGGTTTCTCCATGAAGAGCCGACCCCCAGGACAGCCAAAGCCCACAGGGCCCTGGCATTTCTGTGCCCAGAGGCACAAAGAGCAGCGTGGCCTAATTCAACCTGGCTGTCCGCAACCAGGAGCTGTCTCCATCGTCCCTCCATGCGGACAGGCAGCCAGTGCGGTCGTGCCCAGAGAGCGTGCGTCACACTGGCAGCTGCCACACAGAGTCGGGAGCCCCAGGAAGGTTTGATGCAACATCTTTGGCAGCCCTGGCAGCCTCCGACAAGCAGGCAGCACTTGCAGGAGGAGACAGGAAGGGCATTACCCTGGCAAGCCGAGCCCCGCTGTGCGTGGTCAGCTGCCAGGGCATGAATGGGGCCACTGCAGGGCAGCTCACAAAAGCACTTCTACAGGGACGTGGAGAGGAATGGCAGAAATGACCAAAGTAACTTGGCCTTTCCCCTCGATTCTCTTGCAGATGGAGAAGCTGTGAGACATGAAGACACTGCCACACAGTGGGGTGCGGCAGGAGGAGATAATCCATCTGCCAGCCATGCCGCCTTTCCCAAGGCAGGCAGCGACTCAGGCAGCAGCACCCAAGCAAGTGCCTGCAGCACAGACATTATCATCTGAAAGGGTCACTTGCAAGCTGCCCCCTCTACAAGCAACAGCCTCTGCATCTTCAGCTGCAGGAAGGGCAAAGGCATTGGGCACAGAGGCCCACAGCCACCAAGAGCTTCTGCCACCTCTTCCGTGCATCTCTGGTGACAGGGACAAGGCAGTGAGGGGCAAGGCTTTGTCCCTTGGGCAGACCTCCCAGGAACAAAGGACGCAGAACACCACCTCTCCTCACAGCAGTGCCTCAAAATTTGAAGAAGAGCCGGCACCCTGCCCCACACAGCCCCACAGACTCTTTCACAGCACTGTGGGACACAGCACAGTCCCTCGTGTTTGAAGTCCTGGCGAAGACGATGGCTAAAAGCTGGGAACACGGCAAACGACTGGCAGCACTGGGGGGCCTGGCACACACAGGTTGCAAAGTGACACCAACAAGAGCAGTCGAAGTCCAGAAACACATGGACAGCAGGTGACGACTGCTCTGCCAGGGCATCATCACCAGGCAAGTTCAGGAACAACGGCTGCCAGCTGAGCCCCTATACCAGCCAGTCCAGGCCGAGGTGAGAAGCAAGGGCAGCAGGGACAGATACACATCAAAGCCAGGCAGTGGAGTGGCAAGGATGAGACAAGCCAGGGCCAGGGCAGGAAGGAAAGTGGTCCTGTGGGTTCGGATGAAGAGGAAGAGATTGTCATCTTCAAGTCCTGGATCAACCCCAGGTTCCCCAGCCTCTTTGAGGACCCACAGGCCTTTCCCCAGGAAGAGGGCAGCTCAGCCAGGAGCGCGCACAGGGAGGCTGCAGCACAATAAGCAGAACCCCCAACAAGTGCCTCTCTTGGCTCATTGGACACTGAAACATCGCCTGCTTGCCTGGCAGAGAGGCACGGCATGCCTCTCACCGCAACACAACTGTCAGAGAGCAGGCCAGCAAGTTGTCCATCAGCCCCTGCTTTGGAAGACGAGGGCTACAGAGCGCCTCCCCAGACACGTGGGGCTCAAGAGTCAAAGCTATCAGCCTGCCCCACTCCCATCGAGCACAGCACTGCAGTGATGGTTGAGAGCCAGGGACGTGCCCAACATGCCTCCAGTGCCTGTGATGAAGATCTGCATGAAACAGCCCGGACCCTGGTTTCCGCAGTCCTAAGACAAGCTGTAGCCATGAGCCGGGGAGCCACGAGCAAGGCACCAACTGCTCCCTTGGCCACAGGACCCAGGGTGCCTCCTCCCACTGCAGAGCCTGCAGACTCTGCATCCTCAGCATCTGCCTTGGCTGGAGCACTGGGGGACCTGGCACACACGGGGTGCACAGTGACAGCAACAAGATCAGCCGGGGTCCAGACAGACGCGGAGAGCAGGTGGACCACTGCTCTGCCAGGGCCTGATCCCCGGCTATGTGCAGGAAGAATGGCTGCAAGCAGAGACCCGGCACCAGCTAGCCCAGACAGGGGTGAGAAGCAAGGGCAACAGAGAGAGCAACATGTCAAACCCAGGCAGGGGAGTGGCGACAAGGCGACAAGCCAGGGCTGGGGCAGGAAGGAAAGTGGTCCTGTGGGTTCGGATGAAGAGGAAGAAATGGTCATCTTCACCTCCTGGATCAACCCCAGGCTCCCCAGCCTCTTCCAGGACCCACGGGCCTTTCCCCACACATAGGGCAGTTCACCCAGCAGCGTAGACTGCAAGGCTGCAGCAGAAGAAGCAGAACACCCGACAAGCGCCTCTCTTGGCTCACTGGAGCCCACGGACACTGCACCGTCAGCTGCTTCCGTGGCTGAATGTCCAGGGGAAGAGAGGTACGGCACGCCTCTCACGGGAATAAAACTGGCAGAGAGCAGGCCAGCAGGTCCTCCGTTAGCCCCTGCTTGAGAAGGTGAGGGCTACAGAGCGCCTCCCCCCACACCAGTGTCTCAGGACTCAAAGCCATCAGCCTGTCCCCTCCCCAGCGAGCACAGCACTGCGGCAATGGCTGAGACCCAGGGAAGCGACCAACATGCCTGCAGTGCCTGTGACGAAGACCTTTATGACAGCCCAGATCATCGTCTCTGCAGTCCTACACCATGCTGTAGCCACGAGCCAGGGAACCACGAGCAAGGCAACAAATCTCCCTCGGCCACAGGGCCCAGGGTGCCTCCTTCCACAGCAGAGCCTGCAGCGTCTATATCCTCAGCATCTGCTTTAGCTGGAGGCCCTCCTGGGAAGGCCAATGAAGCCCCTCTTGCTCAAGCAGCAGCACCAGAGGAAGAAGAAGTGGCTTCTCCCTGGGCTGGAGGCCCTGTGTGGGAAGCCACGAAGCCACTCTCGCTGCAAGGTTTCCTTCAGTACGAAGGAAAGGAAAGGTCTCTTGGGTCTAGGTCGCCCGCCATCACTGACGGCCAGGCTGGGGACAGCCCAAGGCCTCAGCCAGCTTGTGGCACAGCGGGAAACCAGAACTGCAAACTGGCAGCCAGGGCTGTCAGAGGATGGGTCGGGAGCTGCCCAGTCAGGGAGAGGCGTTCCGATCTCTGTTCACTAAGGCAGCATCTCTCTTGTAGGGCCACCAGTGAGCAGAGCAACCCGGGGCCAAAAGCCACCGCTCACCACCTCTCAGCACAGCAATGTCCCAAAATTGGAAGAAGAGTTAGCACCCTGCCCCACGCAGCCCTGCAGCTCCTGCCGAGGACATGGAAGGCCAAGTAAAGGCCTCCGTCTCCAGGGGCATTAGCAATGCCATAGCCTGCAACGAGGGAGCCACGAGGCAGCCAAAGCTTTCTGCTTTGTGCAGAGGTCCCAGGAGCAAAGGCCACACAACACCACCTCTCCTAACAACAGTGCCCCAAAATTTGAAGAAGAGTCATCACCCTGCCAAAAACAGCCCTGCAGAACGTGCCAGAGAAATGGAAGACCAGGTAAAAGCCTTAGTCTCCCGTGTCTTTAGCAATGCAATAGCCCGCAACGAGAGACCTATAAGGGAGGCAACGCTTTCTCCCTTGGACAGAGGCCCCAGGAGCAAAGGCTGCAAAACATCACCTCTCCTCACAGCAGTGCCCGAAAATTTGAAGAAGAGTCAGCACTCGTCCAAAAAAAAGCCCTGCAGCCACTGCCAAGGACATAGAAGACCCAGTAAAGGCCTTCATCTCCAGGGGCATTAGCAGTGCCGTAGCCTGCAACGAGGAATCTATGAGGGAGGCAAGGCTTTTGCCCTGGGCAGAGGACTTACAAGCAGAGGCCACAGGACATCACCTCTCGTCACATCAGTGCCCCAAAATTTGAAGAAGAGTCAGCACCGTGCAAAAAACAGCCCTGCAGCCCCTGCCAAAGAAATGGAAGACCAAGTAAACATCTTCGTCCTCAGTGCCATTAGCAATGCCATTGCCTGCAACGAGGGAGCCATGAGGGAGGCAATGCTTTCTCCCTTGGACAGACGTCCCAGGATCAAAGGCCACAGGACACCACCTCTTCCCACAGCAGTGCCCCAGAATTTGAGAAGAGTGAGCACCCTGCCCCACACAGCCCCACAGACTCTTTCACAGCACTGTGGGACACAGCACAGTCCCTCGTGTTTGAAGTCCTGGCGAAGACGATGGCTAAAAGCTGGGAACACGGCAAACGACTGGCAGCACTGGGGGGCCTGGCACACGCAGGTTGCAAAGTGACACCAACAAGAGCAGTCGAAGTCCAGAAACACATGGACAGCAGGTGACGACTGCTCTGCCAGGGCATCATCACCAGGCAAGTTCAGGAACAACGGCTGCCAGCTGAGCCCCTATACCAGCCAGTCCAGGCCGAGGTGAGAAGCAAGGGCAACACAGAGAGCAAAATGTCAAATCCAGGTAGGGGAGCGGCAACGAGGGAACAAGCCAGGGCAGGAAAGAAAGCGGTCCTTTGGGATGGGATGAAGAGGAAGAAATTATCATCTTCGACTCCTAGATCAACCCCAGGTTCCCCAGCCTCTTCCAGGAACCACAGCCCTTTCCCCAGGAAGAGGGCAGCTCATTCAGCAGTGTGGACAGGGAGGCTGCAGTAGAAGTAGCAGAACAACCAACAAGCGCCTCTCTTGGCTCATTGGAGCCCACGGACACTGCACCACCAGCTGCTCCCCTGGCAGAAGGTCCAGGGGAAGGGAGGCACAGCACGCCTCTCACTGCAACAGTACCGGCGGAGAGCAGGCCAGCAAGTCCTCCATCAGCCCCTGCTTTTGAAGATGAGGGGAACAGAGCGCCTCCCCCCATTCCAGTGTCTCGAGACTCAAAGCCATCAGCCTGTCCCATCCCCAGTGAGCACAGCACGTTGGCGATGGTTGAGAGCCAGGGACATGGCCAAAATGCCTCCAGTGTCTCTGATGAATATCTGTATGAAACAGCCCAGATCATTGTCTCTGCAGTCCTACTCCATTCTGTAGCCATCATCCAGGGAGCCACGATCAAGGCACCAACTGCTCCCTCGGCCACAGGGCACAGGGTGATTCCTCTAACAGCAGAGCCTGTAGACTGTGAATCTTCAGCATCTGCTTTAGCTGGAGGTCCTGTGGGGGAGACCAGCAAAGGCCCTCTCACAGCAGAAGCAGCACCAGGAGGAGATGTGGATTCTCCCTGAGCTGCTGACCCTGTGGGAGAAGCCAGTGAAGCCGCTCTTGCTCAAGCAGCAGCACCAGAGGAAGAAGAAGTGGCTTCTCCTTGGGCTGGAGGCCCTGTTTCGGAAGCCAGCGAAGCCACTCTCGCTGCAAGGTTTCCTTCAGTACGAAGTAAAAGAAAGGCCACTTGGGTCTAGAAGCCGCCCGCCATCACTGACAGCCATGCTGGGAACAGCCCAAGGCCTCAGCCAGCTTGTGGCTCGGGGGGAAAACAGAACTTCAAAATGGCCGCCAGTGCTGACAGGGAATGTATCGGGAGCCGCCCTGTCAGGAAGAGGCATTTCTCTCTCTGTTCACTAAGGCAGCATCTCTCTTGTAGGGCCACCAGTGAGCTGGTGAAAGAAGAAAGAAGCAATGTACTGTCTACAGCAGAGCCTGTAGACTGTACACCCTCAGCCTCTGCCTTGGCTGGAGGCCCTGTGGGGGAGAGCAGTGAAGCCCCTCTCAGTGCAGAAGCAGCACCACGAGTAGGAGAAGTGGCTTCTCCCTCGGCTGGAGGCCCTGCGTGGGACACCAAGGAAGCTGTTCTCTCTGAAGCAGCAGCTTCAGCGTCCTCTTCACAGGCCTTTCCCCAGGAAGTGTGCAGCTCATCCAACTCCTCCCTCAGCCACAGGGCACAGGGTGCCTCCTCCCACAGCAGAGCCTGTAGACTGTACCTCCTCAGCCTCTGCCTTGGCTGCAGGCCCTGTGGGAGAAACAAGCAAAGCCCCTCTCACTGCAGCAGCAGCTCCACGAGAAGAAGTGACTTCTCACGGATCGGAACTCCGCGCTCGCTTCGCAGCGATGCTGCGTCTCACTCCCACAGCACAATCACGCGATCACGCAGAGAGGCCCCTTAAACTTCTCATTCATGCTACAAGGATATATCACTTAGAACAATAACCAGACTATTTTGTTTTGTCTCTGGCAGAGTTCCTCGAGGAGTCACTCACTTCACAACAATACTTTGGCTCAAACACATACACATATACTTCCTTGCTGGTGCAGCTACTGCTGCCTCCGGTGCAATATTAGGATTAGAGGGAGCATAACTTGATTCCTCCTCCAAAAAAGGAGTCTTATTGTTTACATATAAACTTAAAGCCGGAATTTCCATCAGACCCGCATTTTGGCCAAAATAGTGAAGTTCCTTTTAATGGCTTTTCAGGCCAGACAATTAGACAATATCTAACCATTGCTTTTTTTTTTTTTTTTTTTCTTTTTCGCTAGTTTTTGGGTTGTTTTTCCAATTCCTTTTCTTTCTCCCCAAAGGACTACCTTTACGCACAATTCCGAGGATTCTGCTTCTGAAGATCTCCAAGGATGGAGGCTCCACAACCCCTCTGGGCAACCAGTTCCAGCAAATACAACCTGTTCCAGCAGCAGAGCGTACAGGAGCAGCGCCAGGTGAGGCTCAGGGAGCGAGACAGGGACAGCAGCGTGACGGGACGGCACGGAGAGCACCAGGATGAGGAGAACGGTTCTGGAGCAAGCCGGCCAGCTGGCCCTGAGCACCTCTGGCCTGGATGCAGTTATTCCCAGACCTGGGGTTTCTCCATGAAGAGCCGACCCCCAGGACAGCCAAAGCCCACAGGGCCCTGGCATTTCTGTGCCCAGAGGCACAAAGAGCAGCGTGGCCTAATTCAACCTGGCTGTCCGCAACCAGGAGCTGTCTCCATCGTCCCTCCATGCGGACAGGCAGCCAGTGCGGTCGTGCCCAGAGAGCGTGCGTCACACTGGCAGCTGCCACACAGAGTCGGGAGCCCCAGGAAGGTTTGATGCAACATCTTTGGCAGCCCTGGCAGCCTCCGACGAGCAGGCAGCACTTGCAGGAGGAGACAGGAAGGGCATTACCCTGGCAAGCCGAGCCCCGCTGTGCGAGGTCAGCTGCCAGGGCATGAATGGGGCCACTGCAGGGCAGCTCACAAAAGCACTTCTACAGGGACGTGGAGAGGAATGGCAGAAATGACCAAAGTAACTTGGCCTTTCCCCTCGATTCTCTTGCAGATGGAGAAGCTGTGAGACATGAAGACACTGCCACACAGTGGGGTGCGGCAGGAGGAGATAATCCATCTGCCAGCCATGCCGCCTTTCCCAAGGCAGGCAGCGACTCAGGCAGCAGCACCCAAGCAAGTGCCTGCAGCACAGACATTATCATCTGAAAGGGTCACTTGCAAGCTGCCCCCTCTACAAGCAACAGCCTCTGCATCTTCAGCTGCAGGAAGGGCAAAGGCATTGGGCACAGAGGCCCACAGCCACCAAGAGCTTCTGCCACCTCTTCCGTGCATCTCTGGTGACAGGGACAAGGCAGTGAGGGGCAAGGCTTTGTCCCTTGGGCAGACCTCCCAGGAACAAAGGACGCAGAACACCACCTCTCCTCACAGCAGTGCCTCAAAATTTGAAGAAGAGCCGGCACCCTGCCCCACACAGCCCCACAGACTCTTTCACAGCACTGTGGGACACAGCACAGTCCCTCGTGTTTGAAGTCCTGGCGAAGACGATGGCTAAAAGCTGGGAACACGGCAAACGACTGGCAGCACTGGGGGGCCTGGCACACACAGGTTGCAAAGTGACACCAACAAGAGCAGTCGAAGTCCAGAAACACATGGACAGCAGGTGACGACTGCTCTGCCAGGGCATCATCACCAGGCAAGTTCAGGAACAACGGCTGCCAGCTGAGCCCCTATACCAGCCAGTCCAGGCCGAGGTGAGAAGCAAGGGCAACACAGAGAGCAAAATGTCAAATCCAGGTAGGGGAGCGGCAACGAGGGAACAAGCCAGGGCAGGAAAGAAAGCGGTCCTTTGGGATGGGATGAAGAGGAAGAAATTATCATCTTCGACTCCTAGATCAACCCCAGGTTCCCCAGCCTCTTCCAGGAACCACAGCCCTTTCCCCAGGAAGAGGGCAGCTCATTCAGCAGTGTGGACAGGGAGGCTGCAGTAGAAGTAGCAGAACAACCAACAAGCGCCTCTCTTGGCTCATTGGAGCCCACGGACACTGCACCACCAGCTGCTCCCCTGGCAGAAGGTCCAGGGGAAGGGAGGCACAGCACGCCTCTCACTGCAACAGTACCGGCGGAGAGCAGGCCAGCAAGTCCTCCATCAGCCCCTGCTTTTGAAGATGAGGGGAACAGAGCGCCTCCCCCCATTCCAGTGTCTCGAGACTCAAAGCCATCAGCCTGTCCCATCCCCAGTGAGCACAGCACGTTGGCGATGGTTGAGAGCCAGGGACATGGCCAAAATGCCTCCAGTGTCTCTGATGAATATCTGTATGAAACAGCCCAGATCATTGTCTCTGCAGTCCTACTCCATTCTGTAGCCATCATCCACGGAGCCACGATCAAGGCACCAACTGCTCCCTCGGCCACAGGGCACAGGGTGATTCCTCTAACAGCAGAGCCTGTAGACTGTGAATCTTCAGCATCTGCTTTAGCTGGAGGTCCTGTGGGGGAGACCAGCAAAGGCCCTCTCACAGCAGAAGCAGCACCAGGAGAAGGAGACGTGGATTCTCCCTGAGCTGCTGACCCTGTGGGAGAAGCCAGTGAAGCCGCTCTTGCTCAAGCAGCAGCACCAGAGGAAGAAGAAGTGGCTTCTCCTTGGGCTGGAGGCCCTGTTTCGGAAGCCAGCGAAGCCACTCTCGCTGCAAGGTTTCCTTCAGTACGAAGTAAAAGAAAGGCCACTTGGGTCTAGAAGCCGCCCGCCATCACTGACAGCCATGCTGGGAACAGCCCAAGGCCTCAGCCAGCTTGTGGCTCGGGGGGAAAACAGAACTTCAAAATGGCCGCCAGTGCTGACAGGGAATGTATCGGGAGCCGCCCTGTCAGGAAGAGGCATTTCTCTCTCTGTTCACTAAGGCAGCATCTCTCTTGTAGGGCCACCAGTGAGCTGGTGAAAGAAGAAAGAAGCAATGTACTGTCTACAGCAGAGCCTGTAGACTGTACACCCTCAGCCTCTGCCTTGGCTGGAGGCCCTGTGGGGGAGAGCAGTGAAGCCCCTCTCAGTGCAGAAGCAGCACCACGAGTAGGAGAAGTGGCTTCTCCCTCGGCTGGAGGCCCTGCGTGGGACACCAAGGAAGCTGTTCTCTCTGAAGCAGCAGCTTCAGCGTCCTCTTCACAGGCCTTTCCCCAGGAAGTGTGCAGCTCATCCAACTCCTCCCTCAGCCACAGGGCACAGGGTGCCTCCTCCCACAGCAGAGCCTGTAGACTGTACCTCCTCAGCCTCTGCCTTGGCTGCAGGCCCTGTGGGAGAAACAAGCAAAGCCCCTCTCACTGCAGCAGCAGCTCCACGAGAAGAAGTGACTTCTCACGGATCGGAACTCCGCGCTCGCTTCGCAGCGATGCTGCGTCTCACTCCCACAGCACAATCACGCGATCACGCAGAGAGGCCCCTTAAACTTCTCATTCATGCTACAAGGATATATCACTTAGAACAATAACCAGACTATTTTGTTTTGTCTCTGGCAGAGTTCCTCGAGGAGTCACTCACTTCACAACAATACTTTGGCTCAAACACATACACATATACTTCCTTGCTGGTGCAGCTACTGCTGCCTCCGGTGCAATATTAGGATTAGAGGGAGCATAACTTGATTCCTCCTCCAAAAAAGGAGTCTTATTGTTTACATATAAACTTAAAGCCGGAATTTCCATCAGACCCGCATTGTGGCCAAAATAGTGAAGTTCCTTTTAATGGCTTTTCAGGCCAGACAATTAGACAATATCTAACCATTGCTTTTTTTTTTTTTTTTTTTCTTTTTCGCTAGTTTTTGGGTTGTTTTTCCAATTCCTTTTCTTTCTCCCCAAAGGACTACCTTTACGCACAATTCCGAGGATTCTGCTTCTGAAGATCTCCAAGGATGGAGGCTCCACAACCCCTCTGGGCAACCAGTTCCAGCAAATACAACCTGTTCCAGCAGCAGAGCGTACAGGAGCAGCGCCAGGTGAGGCTCAGGGAGCGAGACAGAGACAGCAGCGTGACGGGACGGCACGGAGAGCACCAGGATGAGGAGAACGGTTCTGGAGCAAGCCGGCCAGCTGGCCCTGAGCACCTCCGGCCTGGACGCAGTTATTCCCAAACCTGGGGTTTCTCCATGAAGAGCCGACCCCCAGGACAGCCAAAGCCCACAGGGCCCTGGCATTTCTGTGCCCAGAGGCACAAAGAGCAGTGTGGCCTAATTCAACCTGGCTGTCCGCAACCAGGAGCTGTCTCCATCGTCCCTCCATGCGGACAGGCAGCCAGTGCGGTCGTGCCCAGAGAGCGTGCGTCACACTGGCAGCTGCCACACAGAGTCGGGAGCCCCAGGAAGGTTTGATGCAACATCTTTGGCAGCCCTGGCAGCCTCTGACGAGCAGGCAGCACTTGCAGGAGGAGACAGGAAGGGCATTACCCTGGCAAGCCGAGCCCCGCTGTGCGTGGTCAGCTGCCAGGGCATGAATGGGGCCACTGCAGGGCAGCTCACAAAAGCACTTCTACAGGGACGTGGAGAGGAATGGCAGAAATGACCAAAGTAACTTGGCCTTTCCCCTCGATTCTCTTGCAGATGGAGAAGCTGTGAGACATGAAGACACTGCCACACAGTGGGGTGCGGCAGGAGGAGATAATCCATCTGCCAGCCATGCCGCCTTTCCCAAGGCAGGCAGCGACTCAGGCAGCAGCACCCAAGCAAGTGCCTGCAGCACAGACATTATCATCTGAAAGGGTCACTTGCAAGCTGCCCCCTCTACAAGCAACAGCCTCTGCATCTTCAGCTGCAGGCAGGGCAAAGGCATTGGGCACAGAGGCCCACAGCCACCAAGAGCTTCTGCCACCTCTTCCGTGCATCTCTGGTGACAGGGACAAGGCAGTGAGGGGCAAGGCTTTTGTCCCTTGGGCAGACCTCCCAGGAACAAAGGACGCAGAACACCACCTCTCCTCACAGCAGTGCCTCAAAATTTGAAGAAGAGCCGGCACCCTGCCCCACACAGCCCCACAGACTCTTTCACAGCACTGTGGGACACAGCACAGTCCCTCGTGTTTGAAGTCCTGGCGAAGACGATGGCTAAAAGCTGGGAACACGGCAAACGACTGGCAGCACTGGGGGGCCTGGCACACACAGGTTGCAAAGTGACACCAACAAGAGCAGTCGAAGTCCAGAAACACATGGACAGCAGGTGACGACTGCTCTGCCAGGGCATCATCACCAGGCAAGTTCAGGAACAACGGCTGCCAGCTGAGCCCCTATACCAGCCAGTCCAGGCCGAGGTGAGAAGCAAGGGCAACACAGAGAGCAAAATGTCAAATCCAGGTAGGGGAGCGGCAACGAGGGAACAAGCCAGGGCAGGAAAGAAAGCGGTCCTTTGGGATGGGATGAAGAGGAAGAAATTATCATCTTCAACTCCTAGATCAACCCCAGGTTCCCCAGCCTCTTCCAGGAACCACAGCCCTTTCCCCAGGAAGAGGGCAGCTCATTCAGCAGTGTGGACAGGGAGGCTGCAGTAGAAGTAGCAGAACAACCAACAAGCGCCTCTCTTGGCTCATTGGAGCCCACGGACACTGCACCACCAGCTGCTCCCCTGGCAGAAGGTCCAGGGGAAGGGAGGCACAGCACGCCTCTCACTGCAACAGTACCGGCGGAGAGCAGGCCAGCAAGTCCTCCATCAGCCCCTGCTTTTGAAGATGAGGGGAACAGAGCGCCTCCCCCCATTCCAGTGTCTCGAGACTCAAAGCCATCAGCCTGTCCCATCCCCAGTGAGCACAGCACGTTGGCGATGGTTGAGAGCCAGGGACATGGCCAAAATGCCTCCAGTGTCTCTGATGAATATCTGTATGAAACAGCCCAGATCATTGTCTCTGCAGTCCTACTCCATTCTGTAGCCATCATCCAGGGAGCCACGATCAAGGCACCAACTGCTCCCTCGGCCACAGGGCACAGGGTGATTCCTCTAACAGCAGAGCCTGTAGACTGTGAATCTTCAGCATCTGCTTTAGCTGGAGGTCCTGTGGGGGAGACCAGCAAAGGCCCTCTCACAGCAGAAGCAGCACCAGGAGGAGATGTGGATTCTCCCTGAGCTGCTGACCCTGTGGGAGAAGCCAGTGAAGCCGCTCTTGCTCAAGCAGCAGCACCAGAGGAAGAAGAAGTGGCTTCTCCTTGGGCTGGAGGCCCTGTTTCGGAAGCCAGCGAAGCCACTCTCGCTGCAAGGTTTCCTTCAGTACGAAGTAAAAGAAAGGCCACTTGGGTCTAGAAGCCGCCCGCCATCACTGACAGCCATGCTGGGAACAGCCCAAGGCCTCAGCCAGCTTGTGGCTCGGGGGGAAAACAGAACTTCAAAATGGCCGCCAGTGCTGACAGGGAATGTATCGGGAGCCGCCCTGTCAGGAAGAGGCATTTCTCTCTCTGTTCACTAAGGCAGCATCTCTCTTGTAGGGCCACCAGTGAGCTGGTGAAAGAAGAAAGAAGCAATGTACTGTCTACAGCAGAGCCTGTAGACTGTACACCCTCAGCCTCTGCCTTGGCTGGAGGCCCTGTGGGGGAGAGCAGTGAAGCCCCTCTCAGTGCAGAAGCAGCACCACGAGTAGGAGAAGTGGCTTCTCCCTCGGCTGGAGGCCCTGCGTGGGACACCAAGGAAGCTGTTCTCTCTGAAGCAGCAGCTTCAGCGTCCTCTTCACAGGCCTTTCCCCAGGAAGTGTGCAGCTCATCCAACTCCTCCCTCAGCCACAGGGCACAGGGTGCCTCCTCCCACAGCAGAGCCTGTAGACTGTACCTCCTCAGCCTCTGCCTTGGCTGCAGGCCCTGTGGGAGAAACAAGCAAAGCCCCTCTCACTGCAGCAGCAGCTCCACGAGAAGAAGTGACTTCTCACGGATCGGAACTCCGCGCTCGCTTCGCAGCGATGCTGCGTCTCACTCCCACAGCACAATCACGCGATCACGCAGAGAGGCCCCTTAAACTTCTCATTCATGCTACAAGGATATATCACTTAGAACAATAACCAGACTATTTTGTTTTGTCTCTGGCAGAGTTCCTCGAGGAGTCACTCACTTCACAACAATACTTTGGCTCAAACACATACACATATACTTCCTTGCTGGTGCAGCTACTGCTGCCTCCGGTGCAATATTAGGATTAGAGGGAGCATAACTTGATTCCTCCTCCAAAAAAGGAGTCTTATTGTTTACATATAAACTTAAAGCCGGAATTTCCATCAGACCCGCATTGTGGCCAAAATAGTGAAGTTCCTTTTAATGGCTTTTCAGGCCAGACAATTAGACAATATCTAACCATTGCTTTTTTTTTTTTTTTTTTTCTTTTTCGCTAGTTTTTGGGTTGTTTTTCCAATTCCTTTTCTTTCTCCCCAAAGGACTACCTTTACGCACAATTCCGAGGATTCTGCTTCTGAAGATCTCCAAGGATGGAGGCTCCACAACCCCTCTGGGCAACCAGTTCAAGCAAATACAACCTGTTCCAGCAGCAGAGTGTACAGGAGCAGCGCCAGGTGAGGCTCAGGGAGCGAGACAGGGACAGCAGCGTGACGGGACGGCACGGAGAGCACCAGGATGAGGAGAACGGTTCTGGAGCAAGCCGGCCAGCTGGCCCTGAGCACCTCCGGCCTGGACGCAGTTATTCCCAAACCTGGGGTTTCTCCATGAAGAGCCGACCCCCAGGACAGCCAAAGCCCACAGGGCCCTGGCATTTCTGTGCCCAGAGGCACAAAGAGCAGTGTGGCCTAATTCAACCTGGCTGTCCGCAACCAGGAGCTGTCTCCATCGTCCCTCCATGTGGACAGGCAGCCAGTGCGGTCGTGCCCAGAGAGCGTGCGTCACACTGGCAGCTGCCACACAGAGTCGGGAGCCCCAGGAAGGTTTGATGCAACATCTTTGGCAGCCCTGGCAGCCTCCGACGAGCAGGCAGCACTTGCAGGAGGAGACAGGAAGGGCATTACCCTGGCAAGCCGAGCCCCGCTGTGCGAGGTCAGCTGCCAGGGCATGAATGGGGCCACTGCAGGGCAGCTCACAAAAGCACTTCTACAGGGATGTGGAGAGGAATGGCAGAAATGACCAAAGTAACTTGGCCTTTCCCCTCGATTCTCTTGCAGATGGAGAAGCTGTGAGACATGAAGACACTGCCACACAGTGGGGTGCGGCAGGAGGAGATAATCCATCTGCCAGCCATGCCGCCTTTCCCAAGGCAGGCAGCGACTCAGGCAGCAGCACCCAAGCAAGTGCCTGCAGCACAGACATTATCATCTGAAAGGGTCACTTGCAAGCTGCCCCCTCTACAAGCAACAGCCTCTGCATCTTCAGCTGCAGGAAGGGCAAAGGCATTGGGCACAGAGGCCCACAGCCACCAAGAGCTTCTGCCACCTCTTCCGTGCATCTCTGGTGACAGGGACAAGGCAGTGAGGGGCAAGGCTTTTGTCCCTTGGGCAGACCTCCCAGGAACAAAGGACGCAGAACACCACCTCTCCTCACAGCAGTGCCTCAAAATTTGAAGAAGAGCCGGCACCCTGCCCCACACAGCCCCACAGACTCTTTCACAGCACTGTGGGACACAGCACAGTCCCTCGTGTTTGAAGTCCTGGCGAAGACGATGGCTAAAAGCTGGGAACACGGCAAACGACTGGCAGCACTGGGGGGCCTGGCACACACAGGTTGCAAAGTGACACCAACAAGAGCAGTCGAAGTCCAGAAACACATGGACAGCAGGTGACGACTGCTCTGCCAGGGCATCATCACCAGGCAAGTTCAGGAACAACGGCTGCCAGCTGAGCCCCTATACCAGCCAGTCCAGGCCGAGGTGAGAAGCAAGGGCAACACAGAGAGCAAAATGTCAAATCCAGGTAGGGGAGCGGCAACGAGGGAACAAGCCAGGGCAGGAAAGAAAGCGGTCCTTTGGGATGGGATGAAGAGGAAGAAATTATCATCTTCAACTCCTAGATCAACCCCAGGTTCCCCAGCCTCTTCCAGGAACCACAGCCCTTTCCCCAGGAAGAGGGCAGCTCATTCAGCAGTGTGGACAGGGAGGCTGCAGTAGAAGTAGCAGAACAACCAACAAGCGCCTCTCTTGGCTCATTGGAGCCCACGGACACTGCACCACCAGCTGCTCCCCTGGCAGAAGGTCCAGGGGAAGGGAGGCACAGCACGCCTCTCACTGCAACAGTACCGGCGGAGAGCAGGCCAGCAAGTCCTCCATCAGCCCCTGCTTTTGAAGATGAGGGGAACAGAGCGCCTCCCCCCATTCCAGTGTCTCGAGACTCAAAGCCATCAGCCTGTCCCATCCCCAGTGAGCACAGCACGTTGGCGATGGTTGAGAGCCAGGGACATGGCCAAAATGCCTCCAGTGTCTCTGATGAATATCTGTATGAAACAGCCCAGATCATTGTCTCTGCAGTCCTACTCCATTCTGTAGCCATCATCCAGGGAGCCACGATCAAGGCACCAACTGCTCCCTCGGCCACAGGGCACAGGGTGATTCCTCTAACAGCAGAGCCTGTAGACTGTGAATCTTCAGCATCTGCTTTAGCTGGAGGTCCTGTGGGGGAGACCAGCAAAGGCCCTCTCACAGCAGAAGCAGCACCAGGAGAAGGAGACGTGGATTCTCCCTGAGCTGCTGACCCTGTGGGAGAAGCCAGTGAAGCCGCTCTTGCTCAAGCAGCAGCACCAGAGGAAGAAGAAGTGGCTTCTCCTTGGGCTGGAGGCCCTGTTTCGGAAGCCAGCGAAGCCACTCTCGCTGCAAGGTTTCCTTCAGTACGAAGTAAAAGAAAGGCCACTTGGGTCTAGAAGCCGCCCGCCATCACTGACAGCCATGCTGGGAACAGCCCAAGGCCTCAGCCAGCTTGTGGCTCGGGGGGAAAACAGAACTTCAAAATGGCCGCCAGTGCTGACAGGGAATGTATCGGGAGCCGCCCTGTCAGGAAGAGGCATTTCTCTCTCTGTTCACTAAGGCAGCATCTCTCTTGTAGGGCCACCAGTGAGCTGGTGAAAGAAGAAAGAAGCAATGTACTGTCTACAGCAGAGCCTGTAGACTGTACACCCTCAGCCTCTGCCTTGGCTGGAGGCCCTGTGGGGGAGAGCAGTGAAGCCCCTCTCAGTGCAGAAGCAGCACCACGAGTAGGAGAAGTGGCTTCTCCCTCGGCTGGAGGCCCTGCGTGGGACACCAAGGAAGCTGTTCTCTCTGAAGCAGCAGCTTCAGCGTCCTCTTCACAGGCCTTTCCCCAGGAAGTGTGCAGCTCATCCAACTCCTCCCTCAGCCACAGGGCACAGGGTGCCTCCTCCCACAGCAGAGCCTGTAGACTGTACCTCCTCAGCCTCTGCCTTGGCTGCAGGCCCTGTGGGAGAAACAAGCAAAGCCCCTCTCACTGCAGCAGCAGCTCCACGAGAAGAAGTGACTTCTCACGGATCGGAACTCCGCGCTCGCTTCGCAGCGATGCTGCGTCTCACTCCCACAGCACAATCACGCGATCACGCAGAGAGGCCCCTTAAACTTCTCATTCATGCTACAAGGATATATCACTTAGAACAATAACCAGACTATTTTGTTTTGTCTCTGGCAGAGTTCCTCGAGGAGTCACTCACTTCACAACAATACTTTGGCTCAAACACATACACATATACTTCCTTGCTGGTGCAGCTACTGCTGCCTCCGGTGCAATATTAGGATTAGAGGGAGCATAACTTGATTCCTCCTCCAAAAAAGGAGTCTTATTGTTTACATATAAACTTAAAGCCGGAATTTCCATCAGACCCGCATTGTGGCCAAAATAGTGAAGTTCCTTTTAATGGCTTTTCAGGCCAGACAATTAGACAATATCTAACCATTGCTTTTTTTTTTTTTTTTTTTCTTTTTCGCTAGTTTTTGGGTTGTTTTTCCAATTCCTTTTCTTTCTCCCCAAAGGACTACCTTTACGCACAATTCCGAGGATTCTGCTTCTGAAGATCTCCAAGGATGGAGGCTCCACAACCCCTCTGGGCAACCAGTTCAAGCAAATACAACCTGTTCCAGCAGCAGAGCGTACAGGAGCAGCGCCAGGTGAGGCTCAGGGAGCGAGACAGGGACAGCAGCGTGACGGGACGGCACGGAGAGCACCAGGATGAGGAGAACGGTTCTGGAGCAAGCCGGCCAGCTGGCCCTGAGCACCTCCGGCCTGGACGCAGTTATTCCCAAACCTGGGGTTTCTCCATGAAGAGCCGACCCCCAGGACAGCCAAAGCCCACAGGGCCCTGGCATTTCTGTGCCCAGAGGCACAAAGAGCAGTGTGGCCTAATTCAACCTGGCTGTCCGCAACCAGGAGCTGTCTCCATCGTCCCTCCATGTGGACAGGCAGCCAGTGCGGTCGTGCCCAGAGAGCGTGCGTCACACTGGCAGCTGCCACACAGAGTCGGGAGCCCCAGGAAGGTTTGATGCAACATCTTTGGCAGCCCTGGCAGCCTCCGACGAGCAGGCAGCACTTGCAGGAGGAGACAGGAAGGGCATTACCCTGGCAAGCCGAGCCCCGCTGTGCGAGGTCAGCTGCCAGGGCATGAATGGGGCCACTGCAGGGCAGCTCACAAAAGCACTTCTACAGGGACGTGGAGAGGAATGGCAGAAATGACCAAAGTAACTTGGCCTTTCCCCTCGATTCTCTTGCAGATGGAGAAGCTGTGAGACATGAAGACACTGCCACACAGTGGGGTGCGGCAGGAGGAGATAATCCATCTGCCAGCCATGCCGCCTTTCCCAAGGCAGGCAGCGACTCAGGCAGCAGCACCCAAGCAAGTGCCTGCAGCACAGACATTATCATCTGAAAGGGTCACTTGCAAGCTGCCCCCTCTACAAGCAACAGCCTCTGCATCTTCAGCTGCAGGAAGGGCAAAGGCATTGGGCACAGAGGCCCACAGCCACCAAGAGCTTCTGCCACCTCTTCCGTGCATCTCTGGTGACAGAGACAAGGCAGTGAGGGGCAAGGCTTTGTCCCTTGGGCAGACCTCCCAGGAACAAAGGACGCAGAACACCACCTCTCCTCACAGCAGTGCCTCAAAATTTGAAGAAGAGCCGGCACCCTGCCCCACACAGCCCCACAGACTCTTTCACAGCACTGTGGGACACAGCACAGTCCCTCGTGTTTGAAGTCCTGGCGAAGACGATGGCTAAAAGCTGGGAACACGGCAAACGACTGGCAGCACTGGGGGGCCTGGCACACACAGGTTGCAAAGTGACACCAACAAGAGCAGTCGAAGTCCAGAAACACATGGACAGCAGGTGACGACTGCTCTGCCAGGGCATCATCACCAGGCAAGTTCAGGAACAACGGCTGCCAGCTGAGCCCCTATACCAGCCAGTCCAGGCCGAGGTGAGAAGCAAGGGCAACACAGAGAGCAAAATGTCAAATCCAGGTAGGGGAGCGGCAACGAGGGAACAAGCCAGGGCAGGAAAGAAAGCGGTCCTTTGGGATGGGATGAAGAGGAAGAAATTATCATCTTCAACTCCTAGATCAACCCCAGGTTCCCCAGCCTCTTCCAGGAACCACAGCCCTTTCCCCAGGAAGAGGGCAGCTCATTCAGCAGTGTGGACAGGGAGGCTGCAGTAGAAGTAGCAGAACAACCAACAAGCGCCTCTCTTGGCTCATTGGAGCCCACGGACACTGCACCACCAGCTGCTCCCCTGGCAGAAGGTCCAGGGGAAGGGAGGCACAGCACGCCTCTCACTGCAACAGTACCGGCGGAGAGCAGGCCAGCAAGTCCTCCATCAGCCCCTGCTTTTGAAGATGAGGGGAACAGAGCGCCTCCCCCCATTCCAGTGTCTCGAGACTCAAAGCCATCAGCCTGTCCCATCCCCAGTGAGCACAGCACGTTGGCGATGGTTGAGAGCCAGGGACATGGCCAAAATGCCTCCAGTGTCTCTGATGAATATCTGTATGAAACAGCCCAGATCATTGTCTCTGCAGTCCTACTCCATTCTGTAGCCATCATCCAGGGAGCCACGATCAAGGCACCAACTGCTCCCTCGGCCACAGGGCACAGGGTGATTCCTCTAACAGCAGAGCCTGTAGACTGTGAATCTTCAGCATCTGCTTTAGCTGGAGGTCCTGTGGGGGAGACCAGCAAAGGCCCTCTCACAGCAGAAGCAGCACCAGGAGAAGGAGACGTGGATTCTCCCTGAGCTGCTGACCCTGTGGGAGAAGCCAGTGAAGCCGCTCTTGCTCAAGCAGCAGCACCAGAGGAAGAAGAAGTGGCTTCTCCTTGGGCTGGAGGCCCTGTTTCGGAAGCCAGCGAAGCCACTCTCGCTGCAAGGTTTCCTTCAGTACGAAGTAAAAGAAAGGCCACTTGGGTCTAGAAGCCGCCCGCCATCACTGACAGCCATGCTGGGAACAGCCCAAGGCCTCAGCCAGCTTGTGGCTCGGGGGGAAAACAGAACTTCAAAATGGCCGCCAGCGCTGACAGAGAATGTATCGGGAGCCGCCCTGTCAGGAAGAGGCATTTCTCTCTCTGTTCACTAAGGCAGCATCTCTCTTGTAGGGCCACCAGTGAGCTGGTGAAAGAAGAAAGAAGCAATGTACTGTCTACAGCAGAGCCTGTAGACTGTACACCCTCAGCCTCTGCCTTGGCTGGAGGCCCTGTGGGGGAGAGCAGTGAAGCCCCTCTCAGTGCAGAAGCAGCACCACGAGTAGGAGAAGTGGCTTCTCCCTCGGCTGGAGGCCCTGCGTGGGACACCAAGGAAGCTGTTCTCTCTGAAGCAGCAGCTTCAGCGTCCTCTTCACAGGCCTTTCCCCAGGAAGTGTGCAGCTCATCCAACTCCTCCCTCAGCCACAGGGCACAGGGTGCCTCCTCCCACAGCAGAGCCTGTAGACTGTACCTCCTCAGCCTCTGCCTTGGCTGCAGGCCCTGTGGGAGAAACAAGCAAAGCCCCTCTCACTGCAGCAGCAGCTCCACGAGAAGAAGTGACTTCTCACGGATCGGAACTCCGCGCTCGCTTCGCAGTGATGCTGCGTCTCACTCCCACAGCACAATCACGCGATCACGCAGAGAGGCCCCTTAAACTTCTCATTCATGCTACAAGGATATATCACTTAGAACAATAACCAGACTATTTTGTTTTGTCTCTGGCAGAGTTCCTCGAGGAGTCACTCACTTCACAACAATACTTTGGCTCAAACACATACACATATACTTCCTTGCTGGTGCAGCTACTGCTGCCTCCGGTGCAATATTAGGATTAGAGGGAGCATAACTTGATTCCTCCTCCAAAAAAGGAGTCTTATTGTTTACATATAAACTTAAAGCCGGAATTTCCATCAGACCCGCATTGTGGCCAAAATAGTGAAGTTCCTTTTAATGGCTTTTCAGGCCAGACAATTAGACAATATCTAACCATTGCTTTTTTTTTTTTTTTTTTTCTTTTTCGCTAGTTTTTGGGTTGTTTTTCCAATTCCTTTTCTTTCTCCCCAAAGGACTACCTTTACGCACAATTCCGAGGATTCTGCTTCTGAAGATCTCCAAGGATGGAGGCTCCACAACCCCTCTGGGCAACCAGTTCAAGCAAATACAACCTGTTCCAGCAGCAGAGCGTACAGGAGCAGCGCCAGGTGAGGCTCAGGGAGCGAGACAGGGACAGCAGCGTGACGGGACGGCACGGAGAGCACCAGGATGAGGAGAACGGTTCTGGAGCAAGCCGGCCAGCTGGCCCTGAGCACCTCCGGCCTGGACGCAGTTATTCCCAAACCTGGGGTTTCTCCATGAAGAGCCGACCCCCAGGACAGCCAAAGCCCACAGGGCCCTGGCATTTCTGTGCCCAGAGGCACAAAGAGCAGCGTGGCCTAATTCAACCTGGCTGTCCGCAACCAGGAGCTGTCTCCATCGTCCCTCCATGCGGACAGGCAGCCAGTGCGGTCGTGCCCAGAGAGCGTGCGTCACACTGGCAGCTGCCACACAGAGTCGGGAGCCCCAGGAAGGTTTGATGCAACATCTTTGGCAGCCCTGGCAGCCTCCGACGAGCAGGCAGCACTTGCAGGAGGAGACAGGAAGGGCATTACCCTGGCAAGCCGAGCCCCGCTGTGCGAGGTCAGCTGCCAGGGCATGAATGGGGCCACTGCAGGGCAGCTCACAAAAGCACTTCTACAGGGACGTGGAGAGGAATGGCAGAAATGACCAAAGTAACTTGGCCTTTCCCCTCGATTCTCTTGCAGATGGAGAAGCTGTGAGACATGAAGACGCTGCCACACAGTGGGGTGCGGCAGGAGGAGATAATCCATCTGCCAGCCATGCCGCCTTTCCCAAGGCAGGCAGCGACTCAGGCAGCAGCACCCAAGCAAGTGCCTGCAGCACAGACATTATCATCTGAAAGGGTCACTTGCAAGCTGCCCCCTCTACGAGCAACAGCCTCTGCATCTTCAGCTGCAGGAAGGGCAAAGGCATTGGGCACAGAGGCCCACAGCCACCAAGAGCTTCTGCCACCTCTTCCGTGCATCTCTGGTGACAGAGACAAGGCAGTGAGGGGCAAGGCTTTGTCCCTTGGGCAGACCTCCCAGGAACAAAGGACGCAGAACACCACCTCTCCTCACAGCAGTGCCTCAAAATTTGAAGAAGAGCCGGCACCCTGCCCCACACAGCCCCACAGACTCTTTCACAGCACTGTGGGACACAGCACAGTCCCTCGTGTTTGAAGTCCTGGCGAAGACGATGGCTAAAAGCTGGGAACACGGCAAACGACTGGCAGCACTGGGGGGCCTGGCACACACAGGTTGCAAAGTGACACCAACAAGAGCAGTCGAAGTCCAGAAACACATGGACAGCAGGTGACGACTGCTCTGCCAGGGCATCATCACCAGGCAAGTTCAGGAACAACGGCTGCCAGCTGAGCCCCTATACCAGCCAGTCCAGGCCGAGGTGAGAAGCAAGGGCAACACAGAGAGCAAAATGTCAAATCCAGGTAGGGGAGCGGCAACGAGGGAACAAGCCAGGGCAGGAAAGAAAGCGGTCCTTTGGGATGGGATGAAGAGGAAGAAATTATCATCTTCAACTCCTAGATCAACCCCAGGTTCCCCAGCCTCTTCCAGGAACCACAGCCCTTTCCCCAGGAAGAGGGCAGCTCATTCAGCAGTGTGGACAGGGAGGCTGCAGTAGAAGTAGCAGAACAACCAACAAGCGCCTCTCTTAGCTCATTGGAGCCCACGGACACTGCACCACCAGC
This sequence comes from Anser brachyrhynchus, assembly GCF_964034855.1. NCBI lineage: Eukaryota > Metazoa > Chordata > Aves > Anseriformes > Anatidae > Anser > Anser brachyrhynchus. The sequence continues at coordinate 204,451,164 of NC_137694.1, read as the reverse complement.
TGCTCCCCTGGCAGAAGGTCCAGGGGAAGGGAGGCACAGCACGCCTCTCACTGCAACAGTACCGGCGGAGAGCAGGCCAGCAAGTCCTCCATCAGCCCCTGCTTTTGAAGATGAGGGGAACAGAGCGCCTCCCCCCATTCCAGTGTCTCGAGACTCAAAGCCATCAGCCTGTCCCATCCCCAGTGAGCACAGCACGTTGGCGATGGTTGAGAGCCAGGGACATGGCCAAAATGCCTCCAGTGTCTCTGATGAATATCTGTATGAAACAGCCCAGATCATTGTCTCTGCAGTCCTACTCCATTCTGTAGCCATCATCCAGGGAGCCACGATCAAGGCACCAACTGCTCCCTCGGCCACAGGGCACAGGGTGATTCCTCTAACAGCAGAGCCTGTAGACTGTGAATCTTCAGCATCTGCTTTAGCTGGAGGTCCTGTGGGGGAGACCAGCAAAGGCCCTCTCACAGCAGAAGCAGCACCAGGAGAAGGAGACGTGGATTCTCCCTGAGCTGCTGACCCTGTGGGAGAAGCCAGTGAAGCCGCTCTTGCTCAAGCAGCAGCACCAGAGGAAGAAGAAGTGGCTTCTCCTTGGGCTGGAGGCCCTGTTTGGGAAGCCAGCGAAGCCACACTCGCTGCAAGGTTTCCTTCAGTACGAAGTAAAAGAAAGGCCACTTGGGTCTAGAAGCCGCCCGCCATCACTGACAGCCATGCTGGGAACAGCCCAAGGCCTCAGCCAGCTTGTGGCTCGGGGGGAAAACAGAACTTCAAAATGGCCGCCAGTGCTGACAGGGAATGTATCGGGAGCCGCCCTGTCAGGAAGAGGCATTTCTCTCTCTGTTCACTAAGGCAGCATCTCTCTTGTAGGGCCACCAGTGAGCTGGTGAAAGAAGAAAGAAGCAATGTACTGTCTACAGCAGAGCCTGTAGACTGTACACCCTCAGCCTCTGCCTTGGCTGGAGGCCCTGTGGGGGAGAGCAGTGAAGCCCCTCTCAGTGCAGAAGCAGCACCACGAGTAGGAGAAGTGGCTTCTCCCTCGGCTGGAGGCCCTGCGTGGGACACCAAGGAAGCTGTTCTCTCTGAAGCAGCAGCTTCAGCGTCCTCTTCACAGGCCTTTCCCCAGGAAGTGTGCAGCTCATCCAACTCCTCCCTCAGCCACAGGGCACAGGGTGCCTCCTCCCACAGCAGAGCCTGTAGACTGTACCTCCTCAGCCTCTGCCTTGGCTGCAGGCCCTGTGGGAGAAACAAGCAAAGCCCCTCTCACTGCAGCAGCAGCTCCACGAGAAGAAGTGACTTCTCACGGATCGGAACTCCGCGCTCGCTTCGCAGCGATGCTGCGTCTCACTCCCACAGCACAATCACGCGATCACGCAGAGAGGCCCCTTAAACTTCTCATTCATGCTACAAGGATATATCACTTAGAACAATAACCAGACTATTTTGTTTTGTCTCTGGCAGAGTTCCTCGAGGAGTCACTCACTTCACAACAATACTTTGGCTCAAACACATACACATATACTTCCTTGCTGGTGCAGCTACTGCTGCCTCCGGTGCAATATTAGGATTAGAGGGAGCATAACTTGATTCCTCCTCCAAAAAAGGAGTCTTATTGTTTACATATAAACTTAAAGCCGGAATTTCCATCAGACCCGCATTGTGGCCAAAATAGTGAAGTTCCTTTTAATGGCTTTTCAGGCCAGACAATTAGACAATATCTAACCATTGCTTTTTTTTTTTTTTTCTTTTTCGCTAGTTTTTGGGTTGTTTTTCCAATTCCTTTTCTTTCTCCCCAAAGGACTACCTTTACGCACAATTCCGAGGATTCTGCTTCTGAAGATCTCCAAGGATGGAGGCTCCACAACCCCTCTGGGCAACCAGTTCAAGCAAATGCAACCTGTTCCAGCAGCAGAGCGTACAGGAGCAGCGCCAGGTGAGGCTCAGGGAGCGAGACAGGGACAGCAGCGTGACGGGACGGCACGGAGAGCACCAGGATGAGGAGAACGGTTCTGGAGCAAGCCGGCCAGCTGGCCCTGAGCACCTCCGGCCTGGACGCAGTTATTCCCAAACCTGGGGTTTCTCCATGAAGAGCCGACCCCCAGGACAGCCAAAGCCCACAGGGCCCTGGCATTTCTGTGCCCAGAGGCACAAAGAGCAGCGTGGCCTAATTCAACCTGGCTGTCCGCAACCAGGAGCTGTCTCCATCGTCCCTCCATGCGGACAGGCAGCCAGTGCGGTCGTGCCCAGAGAGCGTGCGTCACACTGGCAGCTGCCACACAGAGTCGGGAGCCCCAGGAAGGTTTGATGCAACATCTTTGGCAGCCCTGGCAGCCTCCGACGAGCAGGCAGCACTTGCAGGAGGAGACAGGAAGGGCATTACCCTGGCAAGCCGAGCCCCGCTGTGCGAGGTCAGCTGCCAGGGCATGAATGGGGCCACTGCAGGGCAGCTCACAAAAGCACTTCTACAGGGACGTGGAGAGGAATGGCAGAAATGACCAAAGTAACTTGGCCTTTCCCCTCGATTCTCTTGCAGATGGAGAAGCTGTGAGACATGAAGACACTGCCACACAGTGGGGTGCGGCAGGAGGAGATAATCCATCTGCCAGCCATGCCGCCTTTCCCAAGGCAGGCAGCGACTCAGGCAGCAGCACCCAAGCAAGTGCCTGCAGCACAGACATTATCATCTGAAAGGGTCACTTGCAAGCTGCCCCCTCTACAAGCAACAGCCTCTGCATCTTCAGCTGCAGGAAGGGCAAAGGCATTGGGCACAGAGGCCCACAGCCACCAAGAGCTTCTGCCACCTCTTCCGTGCATCTCTGGTGACAGAGACAAGGCAGTGAGGGGCAAGGCTTTGTCCCTTGGGCAGACCTCCCAGGAACAAAGGACGCAGAACACCACCTCTCCTCACAGCAGTGCCTCAAAATTTGAAGAAGAGCCGGCACCCTGCCCCACACAGCCCCACAGACTCTTTCACAGCACTGTGGGACACAGCACAGTCCCTCGTGTTTGAAGTCCTGGCGAAGACGATGGCTAAAAGCTGGGAACACGGCAAACGACTGGCAGCACTGGGGGGCCTGGCACACACAGGTTGCAAAGTGACACCAACAAGAGCAGTCGAAGTCCAGAAACACATGGACAGCAGGTGACGACTGCTCTGCCAGGGCATCATCACCAGGCAAGTTCAGGAACAACGGCTGCCAGCTGAGCCCCTATACCAGCCAGTCCAGGCCGAGGTGAGAAGCAAGGGCAACACAGAGAGCAAAATGTCAAATCCAGGTAGGGGAGCGGCAACGAGGGAACAAGCCAGGGCAGGAAAGAAAGCGGTCCTTTGGGATGGGATGAAGAGGAAGAAATTATCATCTTCAACTCCTAGATCAACCCCAGGTTCCCCAGCCTCTTCCAGGAACCACAGCCCTTTCCCCAGGAAGAGGGCAGCTCATTCAGCAGTGTGGACAGGGAGGCTGCAGTAGAAGTAGCAGAACAACCAACAAGCGCCTCTCTTGGCTCATTGGAGCCCACGGACACTGCACCACCAGCTGCTCCCCTGGCAGAAGGTCCAGGGGAAGGGAGGCACAGCACGCCTCTCACTGCAACAGTACCGGCGGAGAGCAGGCCAGCAAGTCCTCCATCAGCCCCTGCTTTTGAAGATGAGGGGAACAGAGCGCCTCCCCCCATTCCAGTGTCTCGAGACTCAAAGCCATCAGCCTGTCCCATCCCCAGTGAGCACAGCACGTTGGCGATGGTTGAGAGCCAGGGACATGGCCAAAATGCCTCCAGTGTCTCTGATGAATATCTGTATGAAACAGCCCAGATCATTGTCTCTGCAGTCCTACTCCATTCTGTAGCCATCATCCAGGGAGCCACGATCAAGGCACCAACTGCTCCCTCGGCCACAGGGCACAGGGTGATTCCTCTAACAGCAGAGCCTGTAGACTGTGAATCTTCAGCATCTGCTTTAGCTGGAGGTCCTGTGGGGGAGACCAGCAAAGGCCCTCTCACAGCAGAAGCAGCACCAGGAGAAGGAGACGTGGATTCTCCCTGAGCTGCTGACCCTGTGGGAGAAGCCAGTGAAGCCGCTCTTGCTCAAGCAGCAGCACCAGAGGAAGAAGAAGTGGCTTCTCCCTCGGCTGGAGGCCCTGCGTGGGACACCAAGGAAGCTGTTCTCTCTGAAGCAGCAGCTTCAGCGTCCTCTTCACAGGCCTTTCCCCAGGAAGTGTGCAGCTCATCCAACTCCTCCCTCAGCCACAGGGCACAGGGTGCCTCCTCCCACAGCAGAGCCTGTAGACTGTACCTCCTCAGCCTCTGCCTTGGCTGCAGGCCCTGTGGGAGAAACAAGCAAAGCCCCTCTCACTGCAGCAGCAGCTCCACGAGAAGAAGTGACTTCTCACGGATCGGAACTCCGCGCTCGCTTCGCAGCGATGCTGCGTCTCACTCCCACAGCACAATCACGCGATCACGCAGAGAGGCCCCTTAAACTTCTCATTCATGCTACAAGGATATATCACTTAGAACAATAACCAGACTATTTTGTTTTGTCTCTGGCAGAGTTCCTCGAGGAGTCACTCACTTCACAACAATACTTTGGCTCAAACACATACACATATACTTCCTTGCTGGTGCAGCTACTGCTGCCTCCGGTGCAATATTAGGATTAGAGGGAGCATAACTTGATTCCTCCTCCAAAAAAGGAGTCTTATTGTTTACATATAAACTTAAAGCCGGAATTTCCATCAGACCCGCATTGTGGCCAAAATAGTGAAGTTCCTTTTAATGGCTTTTCAGGCCAGACAATTAGACAATATCTAACCATTGCTTTTTTTTTTTTTTTTTTCTTTTTCGCTAGTTTTTGGGTTGTTTTTCCAATTCCTTTTCTTTCTCCCCAAAGGACTACCTTTACGCACAATTCCGAGGATTCTGCTTCTGAAGATCTCCAAGGATGGAGGCTCCACAACCCCTCTGGGCAACCAGTTCCAGCAAATACAACCTGTTCCAGCAGCAGAGCGTACAGGAGCAGCGCCAGGTGAGGCTCAGGGAGCGAGACAGGGACAGCAGCGTGACGGGACGGCACGGAGAGCACCAGGATGAGGAGAACGGTTCTGGAGCAAGCCGGCCAGCTGGCCCTGAGCACCTCCGGCCTGGACGCAGTTATTCCCAAACCTGGGGTTTCTCCATGAAGAGCCGACCCCCAGGACAGCCAAAGCCCACAGGGCCCTGGCATTTCTGTGCCCAGAGGCACAAAGAGCAGCGTGGCCTAATTCAACCTGGCTGTCCGCAACCAGGAGCTGTCTCCATCGTCCCTCCATGCGGACAGGCAGCCAGTGCGGTCGTGCCCAGAGAGCGTGCGTCACACTGGCAGCTGCCACACAGAGTCGGGAGCCCCAGGAAGGTTTGATGCAACATCTTTGGCAGCCCTGGCAGCCTCCGACGAGCAGGCAGCACTTGCAGGAGGAGACAGGAAGGGCATTACCCTGGCAAGCCGAGCCCCGCTGTGCGTGGTCAGCTGCCAGGGCATGAATGGGGCCACTGCAGGGCAGCTCACAAAAGCACTTCTACAGGGACGTGGAGAGGAATGGCAGAAATGACCAAAGTAACTTGGCCTTTCCCCTCGATTCTCTTGCAGATGGAGAAGCTGTGAGACATGAAGACACTGCCACACAGTGGGGTGCGGCAGGAGGAGATAATCCATCTGCCAGCCATGCCGCCTTTCCCAAGGCAGGCAGCGACTCAGGCAGCAGCACCCAAGCAAGTGCCTGCAGCACAGACATTATCATCTGAAAGGGTCACTTGCAAGCTGCCCCCTCTACAAGCAACAGCCTCTGCATCTTCAGCTGCAGGAAGGGCAAAGGCATTGGGCACAGAGGCCCACAGCCACCAAGAGCTTCTGCCACCTCTTCCGTGCATCTCTGGTGACAGAGACAAGGCAGTGAGGGGCAAGGCTTTGTCCCTTGGGCAGACCTCCCAGGAACAAAGGACGCAGAACACCACCTCTCCTCACAGCAGTGCCTCAAAATTTGAAGAAGAGCCGGCACCCTGCCCCACACAGCCCCACAGACTCTTTCACAGCACTGTGGGACACAGCACAGTCCCTCGTGTTTGAAGTCCTGGCGAAGACGATGGCTAAAAGCTGGGAACACGGCAAACGACTGGCAGCACTGGGGGGCCTGGCACACACAGGTTGCAAAGTGACACCAACAAGAGCAGTCGAAGTCCAGAAACACATGGACAGCAGGTGACGACTGCTCTGCCAGGGCATCATCACCAGGCAAGTTCAGGAACAACGGCTGCCAGCTGAGCCCCTATACCAGCCAGTCCAGGCCGAGGTGAGAAGCAAGGGCAGCAGGGACAGATACACATCAAAGCCAGGCAGTGGAGTGGCAATGATGAGACAAGCCAGGGCCAGGGCAGGAAGGAAAGTGGTCCTGTGGGTTCGGATGAAGAGGAAGAGATTGTCATCTTCAAGTCCTGGATCAACCCCAGGTTCCCCAGCCCCTTTGAGGACCCACAGGCCTTTCCCCAGGAAGAGGGCAGCTCAGCCAGGAGCGCGCACAGGGAGGCTGCAGCACAATAAGCAGAACCCCCAACAAGTGCCTCTCTTGGCTCATTGGACACTGAAACATCGCCTGCTTGCCTGGCAGAGAGGCACGGCATGCCTCTCACCGCAACACAACCGTCAGAGAGCAGGCCAGCAAGTTGTCCATCAGCCCCTGCTTTGGAAGACGAGGGCTACAGAGCGCCTCCCCAGACACGTGGGGCTCAAGAGTCAAAGCCATCAGCCTGCCCCACTCCCATCGAGCACAGCACTGCAGTGATGGTTGAGAGCCAGGGACGTGCCCAACATGCCTCCAGTGCCTGTGATGAAGATCTGCATGAAACAGCCCGGACCCTGGTTTCCGCAGTCCTAAGACAAGCTGTAGCCATGAGCCGGGGAGCCACGAGCAAGGCACCAACTGCTCCCTTGGCCACAGGACCCAGGGTGCCTCCTCCCACTGCAGAGCCTGCAGACTCTGCATCCTCAGCATCTGCCTTGGCTGGAGCACTGGGGGACCTGGCACACACGGGGTGCACAGTGACAGCAACAAGATCAGCGGGGGTCCAGACAGACGCGGAGAGCAGGTGGACCACTGCTCTGCCAGGGCCTGATCCCCGGCTATGTGCAGGAAGAATGGCTGCAAGCAGAGACCCGGCACCAGCTAGCCCAGACAGGGGTGAGAAGCAAGGGCAACAGAGAGAGCAACATGTCAAACCCAGGCAGGGGAGTGGCGACAAGGCGACAAGCCAGGGCTGGGGCAGGAAGGAAAGTGGTCCTGTGGGTTCGGATGAAGAGGAAGAAATGGTCATCTTCACCTCCTGGATCAACCCCAGGCTCCCCAGCCTCTTCCAGGACCCACAGGCCTTTCCCCACACATAGGGCAGTTCACCCAGCAGCGTAGACTGCAAGGCTGCAGCAGAAGAAGCAGAACACCCGACAAGCGCCTCTCTTGGCTCACTGGAGCCCACGGACACTGCACCGTCAGCTGCTTCCGTGGCTGAATGTCCAGGGGAAGAGAGGTACGGCACGCCTCTCACGGGAATAAAACTGGCAGAGAGCAGGCCAGCAGGTCCTCCGTTAGCCCCTGCTTGAGAAGGTGAGGGCTACAGAGCGCCTCCCCCCACACCAGTGTCTCAGGACTCAAAGCCATCAGCCTGTCCCCTCCCCAGCGAGCACAGCACTGCGGCAATGGCTGAGACCCAGGGAAGCGACCAACATGCCTGCAGTGCCTGTGACGAAGACCTTTATGACAGCCCAGATCATCGTCTCTGCAGTCCTACACCATGCTGTAGCCACGAGCCAGGGAACCACGAGCAAGGCAACAAATCTCCCTCGGCCACAGGGCCCAGGGTGCCTCCTTCCACAGCAGAGCCTGCAGCGTCTATATCCTCAGCATCTGCTTTAGCTGGAGGCCCTCCTGGGAAGGCCAATGAAGCCCCTCTTGCTCAAGCAGCAGCACCAGAGGAAGAAGAAGTGGCTTCTCCCTGGGCTGGAGGCCCTGTGTGGGAAGCCACGAAGCCACTCTCGCTGCAAGGTTTCCTTCAGTACGAAGGAAAGGAAAGGTCTCTTGGGTCTAGGTCGCCCGCCATCACTGACGGCCAGGCTGGGGACAGCCCAAGGCCTCAGCCAGCTTGTGGCACAGCGGGAAACCAGAACTGCAAACTGGCAGCCAGGGCTGTCAGAGGATGGGTCGGGAGCTGCCCAGTCAGGGAGAGGCGTTCCGATCTCTGTTCACTAAGGCAGCATCTCTCTTGTAGGGCCACCAGTGAGCTGAGCAACCCGGGGCCAAAAGCCACCGCTCACCACCTCTCAGCACAGCAATGTCCCAAAATTGGAAGAAGAGTTAGCACCCTGCCCCACGCAGCCCTGCAGCTCCTGCCGAGGACATGGAAGGCCAAGTAAAGGCCTCCGTCTCCAGGGGCATTAGCAATGCCATAGCCTGCAACGAGGGAGCCACGAGGCAGCCAAAGCTTTCTGCTTTGTGCAGAGGTCCCAGGAGCAAAGGCCACACAACACCACCTCTCCTAACAACAGTGCCCCAAAATTTGAAGAAGAGTCATCACCCTGCCAAAAACAGCCCTGCAGAACGTGCCAGAGAAATGGAAGACCAGGTAAAAGCCTTAGTCTCCCGTGTCTTTAGCAATGCAATAGCCCGCAACGAGAGACCTATAAGGGAGGCAACGCTTTCTCCCTTGGACAGAGGCCCCAGGAGCAAAGGCTGCAAAACATCACCTCTCCTCACAGCAGTGCCCGAAAATTTGAAGAAGAGTCAGCACTCGTCCAAAAAAAAGCCCTGCAGCCACTGCCAAGGACATAGAAGACCCAGTAAAGGCCTTCATCTCCAGGGGCATTAGCAGTGCCGTAGCCTGCAACGAGGAATCTATGAGGGAGGCAAGGCTTTTGCCCTGGGCAGAGGACTTACAAGCAGAGGCCACAGGACATCACCTCTCGTCACATCAGTGCCCCAAAATTTGAAGAAGAGTCAGCACCGTGCAAAAAACAGCCCTGCAGCCCCTGCCAAAGAAATGGAAGACCAAGTAAACATCTTCGTCCTCAGTGCCATTAGCAATGCCATTGCCTGCAACGAGGGAGCCATGAGGGAGGCAATGCTTTCTCCCTTGGACAGACGTCCCAGGATCAAAGGCCACAGGACACCACCTCTTCCCACAGCAGTGCCCCAGAATTTGAGAAGAGTGAGCACCCTGCCCCACACAGCCCCACAGACTCTTTCACAGCACTGTGGGACACAGCACAGTCCCTCGTGTTTGAAGTCCTGGCGAAGACGATGGCTAAAAGCTGGGAACATACACAGAGAGCAAAATGTCAAATCCAGGTAGGGGAGCGGCAACGAGGGAACAAGCCAGGGCAGGAAAGAAAGCGGTCCTTTGGGATGGGATGAAGAGGAAGAAATTATCATCTTCAACTCCTAGATCAACCCCAGGTTCCCCAGCCTCTTCCAGGAACCACAGCCCTTTCCCCAGGAAGAGGGCAGCTCATTCAGCAGTGTGGACAGGGAGGCTGCAGTAGAAGTAGCAGAACAACCAACAAGCGCCTCTCTTGGCTCACTGGAGCCCACGGACACTGCACCACCAGCTGCTCCCCTGGCAGAAGGTCCAGGGGAAGGGAGGCACAGCACGCCTCTCACTGCAACAGTACCGGCGGAGAGCAGGCCAGCAAGTCCTCCATCAGCCCCTGCTTTTGAAGATGAGGGGAACAGAGCGCCTCCCCCCATTCCAGTGTCTCGAGACTCAAAGCCATCAGCCTGTCCCATCCCCAGTGAGCACAGCACGTTGGCGATGGTTGAGAGCCAGGGACATGGCCAAAATGCCTCCAGTGTCTCTGATGAATATCTGTATGAAACAGCCCAGATCATTGTCTCTGCAGTCCTACTCCATTCTGTAGCCATCATCCAGGGAGCCACGATCAAGGCACCAACTGCTCCCTCGGCCACAGGGCACAGGGTGATTCCTCTAACAGCAGAGCCTGTAGACTGTGAATCTTCAGCATCTGCTTTACCTGGAGGTCCTGTGGGGGAGACCAGCAAAGGCCCTCTCACAGCAGAAGCAGCACCAGGAGAAGGAGACGTGGATTCTCCCTGAGCTGCTGACCCTGTGGGAGAAGCCAGTGAAGCCGCTCTTGCTCAAGCAGCAGCACCAGAGGAAGAAGAAGTGGCTTCTCCTTGGGCTGGAGGCCCTGTTTCGGAAGCCAGCGAAGCCACTCTCGCTGCAAGGTTTCCTTCAGTACGAAGTAAAAGAAAGGCCACTTGGGTCTAGAAGCCGCCCGCCATCACTGACAGCCATGCTGGGAACAGCCCAAGGCCTCAGCCAGCTTGTGGCTCGGGGGGAAAACAGAACTTCAAAATGGCCGCCAGTGCTGACAGGGAATGTATCGGGAGCCGCCCTGTCAGGAAGAGGCATTTCTCTCTCTGTTCACTAAGGCAGCATCTCTCTTGTAGGGCCACCAGTGAGCTGGTGAAAGAAGAAAGAAGCAATGTACTGTCTACAGCAGAGCCTGTAGACTGTACACCCTCAGCCTCTGCCTTGGCTGGAGGCCCTGTGGGGGAGAGCAGTGAAGCCCCTCTCAGTGCAGAAGCAGCACCACGAGTAGGAGAAGTGGCTTCTCCCTCGGCTGGAGGCCCTGCGTGGGACACCAAGGAAGCTGTTCTCTCTGAAGCAGCAGCTTCAGCGTCCTCTTCACAGGCCTTTCCCCAGGAAGTGTGCAGCTCATCCAACTCCTCCCTCAGCCACAGGGCACAGGGTGCCTCCTCCCACAGCAGAGCCTGTAGACTGTACCTCCTCAGCCTCTGCCTTGGCTGCAGGCCCTGTGGGAGAAACAAGCAAAGCCCCTCTCACTGCAGCAGCAGCTCCACGAGAAGAAGTGACTTCTCACGGATCGGAACTCCGCGCTCGCTTCGCAGCGATGCTGCGTCTCACTCCCACAGCACAATCACGCGATCACGCAGAGAGGCCCCTTAAACTTCTCATTCATGCTACAAGGATATATCACTTAGAACAATAACCAGACTATTTTGTTTTGTCTCTGGCAGAGTTCCTCGAGGAGTCACTCACTTCACAACAATACTTTGGCTCAAACACATACACATATACTTCCTTGCTGGTGCAGCTACTGCTGCCTCCGGTGCAATATTAGGATTAGAGGGAGCATAACTTGATTCCTCCTCCAAAAAAGGAGTCTTATTGTTTACATATAAACTTAAAGCCGGAATTTCCATCAGACCCGCATTGTGGCCAAAATAGTGAAGTTCCTTTTAATGGCTTTTCAGGCCAGACAATTAGACAATATCTAACCATTGCTTTTTTTTTTTTTTTTTTTCTTTTTCGCTAGTTTTTGGGTTGTTTTTCCAATTCCTTTTCTTTCTCCCCAAAGGACTACCTTTACGCACAATTCCGAGGATTCTGCTTCTGAAGATCTCCAAGGATGGAGGCTCCACAACCCCTCTGGGCAACCAGTTCAAGCAAATACAACCTGTTCCAGCAGCAGAGTGTACAGGAGCAGCGCCAGGTGAGGCTCAGGGAGCGAGACAGGGACAGCAGCGTGACGGGACGGCACGGAGAGCACCAGGATGAGGAGAACGGTTCTGGAGCAAGCCGGCCAGCTGGCCCTGAGCACCTCCGGCCTGGACGCAGTTATTCCCAAACCTGGGGTTTCTCCATGAAGAGCCGACCCCCAGGACAGCCAAAGCCCACAGGGCCCTGGCATTTCTGTGCCCAGAGGCACAAAGAGCAGTGTGGCCTAATTCAACCTGGCTGTCCGCAACCAGGAGCTGTCTCCATCGTCCCTCCATGTGGACAGGCAGCCAGTGCGGTCGTGCCCAGAGAGCGTGCGTCACACTGGCAGCTGCCACACAGAGTCGGGAGCCCCAGGAAGGTTTGATGCAACATCTTTGGCAGCCCTGGCAGCCTCCGACGAGCAGGCAGCACTTGCAGGAGGAGACAGGAAGGGCATTACCCTGGCAAGCCGAGCCCCGCTGTGCGAGGTCAGCTGCCAGGGCATGAATGGGGCCACTGCAGGGCAGCTCACAAAAGCACTTCTACAGGGATGTGGAGAGGAATGGCAGAAATGACCAAAGTAACTTGGCCTTTCCCCTCGATTCTCTTGCAGATGGAGAAGCTGTGAGACATGAAGACACTGCCACACAGTGGGGTGCGGCAGGAGGAGATAATCCATCTGCCAGCCATGCCGCCTTTCCCAAGGCAGGCAGCGACTCAGGCAGCAGCACCCAAGCAAGTGCCTGCAGCACAGACATTATCATCTGAAAGGGTCACTTGCAAGCTGCCCCCTCTACAAGCAACAGCCTCTGCATCTTCAGCTGCAGGAAGGGCAAAGGCATTGGGCACAGAGGCCCACAGCCACCAAGAGCTTCTGCCACCTCTTCCGTGCATCTCTGGTGACAGGGACAAGGCAGTGAGGGGCAAGGCTTTTGTCCCTTGGGCAGACCTCCCAGGAACAAAGGACGCAGAACACCACCTCTCCTCACAGCAGTGCCTCAAAATTTGAAGAAGAGCCGGCACCCTGCCCCACACAGCCCCACAGACTCTTTCACAGCACTGTGGGACACAGCACAGTCCCTCGTGTTTGAAGTCCTGGCGAAGACGATGGCTAAAAGCTGGGAACACGGCAAACGACTGGCAGCACTGGGGGGCCTGGCACACACAGGTTGCAAAGTGACACCAACAAGAGCAGTCGAAGTCCAGAAACACATGGACAGCAGGTGACGACTGCTCTGCCAGGGCATCATCACCAGGCAAGTTCAGGAACAACGGCTGCCAGCTGAGCCCCTATACCAGCCAGTCCAGGCCGAGGTGAGAAGCAAGGGCAACACAGAGAGCAAAATGTCAAATCCAGGTAGGGGAGCGGCAACGAGGGAACAAGCCAGGGCAGGAAAGAAAGCGGTCCTTTGGGATGGGATGAAGAGGAAGAAATTATCATCTTCAACTCCTAGATCAACCCCAGGTTCCCCAGCCTCTTCCAGGAACCACAGCCCTTTCCCCAGGAAGAGGGCAGCTCATTCAGCAGTGTGGACAGGGAGGCTGCAGTAGAAGTAGCAGAACAACCAACAAGCGCCTCTCTTGGCTCATTGGAGCCCACGGACACTGCACCACCAGCTGCTCCCCTGGCAGAAGGTCCAGGGGAAGGGAGGCACAGCACGCCTCTCACTGCAACAGTACCGGCGGAGAGCAGGCCAGCAAGTCCTCCATCAGCCCCTGCTTTTGAAGATGAGGGGAACAGAGCGCCTCCCCCCATTCCAGTGTCTCGAGACTCAAAGCCATCAGCCTGTCCCATCCCCAGTGAGCACAGCACGTTGGCGATGGTTGAGAGCCAGGGACATGGCCAAAATGCCTCCAGTGTCTCTGATGAATATCTGTATGAAACAGCCCAGATCATTGTCTCTGCAGTCCTACTCCATTCTGTAGCCATCATCCAGGGAGCCACGATCAAGGCACCAACTGCTCCCTCGGCCACAGGGCACAGGGTGATTCCTCTAACAGCAGAGCCTGTAGACTGTGAATCTTCAGCATCTGCTTTAGCTGGAGGTCCTGTGGGGGAGACCAGCAAAGGCCCTCTCACAGCAGAAGCAGCACCAGGAGAAGGAGACGTGGATTCTCCCTGAGCTGCTGACCCTGTGGGAGAAGCCAGTGAAGCCGCTCTTGCTCAAGCAGCAGCACCAGAGGAAGAAGAAGTGGCTTCTCCTTGGGCTGGAGGCCCTGTTTCGGAAGCCAGCGAAGCCACTCTCGCTGCAAGGTTTCCTTCAGTACGAAGTAAAAGAAAGGCCACTTGGGTCTAGAAGCCGCCCGCCATCACTGACAGCCATGCTGGGAACAGCCCAAGGCCTCAGCCAGCTTGTGGCTCGGGGGGAAAACAGAACTTCAAAATGGCCGCCAGTGCTGACAGGGAATGTATCGGGAGCCGCCCTGTCAGGAAGAGGCATTTCTCTCTCTGTTCACTAAGGCAGCATCTCTCTTGTAGGGCCACCAGTGAGCTGGTGAAAGAAGAAAGAAGCAATGTACTGTCTACAGCAGAGCCTGTAGACTGTACACCCTCAGCCTCTGCCTTGGCTGGAGGCCCTGTGGGGGAGAGCAGTGAAGCCCCTCTCAGTGCAGAAGCAGCACCACGAGTAGGAGAAGTGGCTTCTCCCTCGGCTGGAGGCCCTGCGTGGGACACCAAGGAAGCTGTTCTCTCTGAAGCAGCAGCTTCAGCGTCCTCTTCACAGGCCTTTCCCCAGGAAGTGTGCAGCTCATCCAACTCCTCCCTCAGCCACAGGGCACAGGGTGCCTCCTCCCACAGCAGAGCCTGTAGACTGTACCTCCTCAGCCTCTGCCTTGGCTGCAGGCCCTGTGGGAGAAACAAGCAAAGCCCCTCTCACTGCAGCAGCAGCTCCACGAGAAGAAGTGACTTCTCACGGATCGGAACTCCGCGCTCGCTTCGCAGCGATGCTGCGTCTCACTCCCACAGCACAATCACGCGATCACGCAGAGAGGCCCCTTAAACTTCTCATTCATGCTACAAGGATATATCACTTAGAACAATAACCAGACTATTTTGTTTTGTCTCTGGCAGAGTTCCTCGAGGAGTCACTCACTTCACAACAATACTTTGGCTCAAACACATACACATATACTTCCTTGCTGGTGCAGCTACTGCTGCCTCCGGTGCAATATTAGGATTAGAGGGAGCATAACTTGATTCCTCCTCCAAAAAAGGAGTCTTATTGTTTACATATAAACTTAAAGCCGGAATTTCCATCAGACCCGCATTGTGGCCAAAATAGTGAAGTTCCTTTTAATGGCTTTTCAGGCCAGACAATTAGACAATATCTAACCATTGCTTTTTTTTTTTTTTTTTTTCTTTTTCGCTAGTTTTTGGGTTGTTTTTCCAATTCCTTTTCTTTCTCCCCAAAGGACTACCTTTACGCACAATTCCGAGGATTCTGCTTCTGAAGATCTCCAAGGATGGAGGCTCCACAACCCCTCTGGGCAACCAGTTCAAGCAAATACAACCTGTTCCAGCAGCAGAGCGTACAGGAGCAGCGCCAGGTGAGGCTCAGGGAGCGAGACAGGGACAGCAGCGTGACGGGACGGCACGGAGAGCACCAGGATGAGGAGAACGGTTCTGGAGCAAGCCGGCCAGCTGGCCCTGAGCACCTCCGGCCTGGACGCAGTTATTCCCAAACCTGGGGTTTCTCCATGAAGAGCCGACCCCCAGGACAGCCAAAGCCCACAGGGCCCTGGCATTTCTGTGCCCAGAGGCACAAAGAGCAGTGTGGCCTAATTCAACCTGGCTGTCCGCAACCAGGAGCTGTCTCCATCGTCCCTCCATGTGGACAGGCAGCCAGTGCGGTCGTGCCCAGAGAGCGTGCGTCACACTGGCAGCTGCCACACAGAGTCGGGAGCCCCAGGAAGGTTTGATGCAACATCTTTGGCAGCCCTGGCAGCCTCCGACGAGCAGGCAGCACTTGCAGGAGGAGACAGGAAGGGCATTACCCTGGCAAGCCGAGCCCCGCTGTGCGAGGTCAGCTGCCAGGGCATGAATGGGGCCACTGCAGGGCAGCTCACAAAAGCACTTCTACAGGGACGTGGAGAGGAATGGCAGAAATGACCAAAGTAACTTGGCCTTTCCCCTCGATTCTCTTGCAGATGGAGAAGCTGTGAGACATGAAGACACTGCCACACAGTGGGGTGCGGCAGGAGGAGATAATCCATCTGCCAGCCATGCCGCCTTTCCCAAGGCAGGCAGCGACTCAGGCAGCAGCACCCAAGCAAGTGCCTGCAGCACAGACATTATCATCTGAAAGGGTCACTTGCAAGCTGCCCCCTCTACAAGCAACAGCCTCTGCATCTTCAGCTGCAGGAAGGGCAAAGGCATTGGGCACAGAGGCCCACAGCCACCAAGAGCTTCTGCCACCTCTTCCGTGCATCTCTGGTGACAGAGACAAGGCAGTGAGGGGCAAGGCTTTGTCCCTTGGGCAGACCTCCCAGGAACAAAGGACGCAGAACACCACCTCTCCTCACAGCAGTGCCTCAAAATTTGAAGAAGAGCCGGCACCCTGCCCCACACAGCCCCACAGACTCTTTCACAGCACTGTGGGACACAGCACAGTCCCTCGTGTTTGAAGTCCTGGCGAAGACGATGGCTAAAAGCTGGGAACACGGCAAACGACTGGCAGCACTGGGGGGCCTGGCACACACAGGTTGCAAAGTGACACCAACAAGAGCAGTCGAAGTCCAGAAACACATGGACAGCAGGTGACGACTGCTCTGCCAGGGCATCATCACCAGGCAAGTTCAGGAACAACGGCTGCCAGCTGAGCCCCTATACCAGCCAGTCCAGGCCGAGGTGAGAAGCAAGGGCAACACAGAGAGCAAAATGTCAAATCCAGGTAGGGGAGCGGCAACGAGGGAACAAGCCAGGGCAGGAAAGAAAGCGGTCCTTTGGGATGGGATGAAGAGGAAGAAATTATCATCTTCAACTCCTAGATCAACCCCAGGTTCCCCAGCCTCTTCCAGGAACCACAGCCCTTTCCCCAGGAAGAGGGCAGCTCATTCAGCAGTGTGGACAGGGAGGCTGCAGTAGAAGTAGCAGAACAACCAACAAGCGCCTCTCTTGGCTCATTGGAGCCCACGGACACTGCACCACCAGCTGCTCCCCTGGCAGAAGGTCCAGGGGAAGGGAGGCACAGCACGCCTCTCACTGCAACAGTACCGGCGGAGAGCAGGCCAGCAAGTCCTCCATCAGCCCCTGCTTTTGAAGATGAGGGGAACAGAGCGCCTCCCCCCATTCCAGTGTCTCGAGACTCAAAGCCATCAGCCTGTCCCATCCCCAGTGAGCACAGCACGTTGGCGATGGTTGAGAGCCAGGGACATGGCCAAAATGCCTCCAGTGTCTCTGATGAATATCTGTATGAAACAGCCCAGATCATTGTCTCTGCAGTCCTACTCCATTCTGTAGCCATCATCCAGGGAGCCACGATCAAGGCACCAACTGCTCCCTCGGCCACAGGGCACAGGGTGATTCCTCTAACAGCAGAGCCTGTAGACTGTGAATCTTCAGCATCTGCTTTAGCTGGAGGTCCTGTGGGGGAGACCAGCAAAGGCCCTCTCACAGCAGAAGCAGCACCAGGAGAAGGAGACGTGGATTCTCCCTGAGCTGCTGACCCTGTGGGAGAAGCCAGTGAAGCCGCTCTTGCTCAAGCAGCAGCACCAGAGGAAGAAGAAGTGGCTTCTCCTTGGGCTGGAGGCCCTGTTTCGGAAGCCAGCGAAGCCACTCTCGCTGCAAGGTTTCCTTCAGTACGAAGTAAAAGAAAGGCCACTTGGGTCTAGAAGCCGCCCGCCATCACTGACAGCCATGCTGGGAACAGCCCAAGGCCTCAGCCAGCTTGTGGCTCGGGGGGAAAACAGAACTTCAAAATGGCCGCCAGCGCTGACAGAGAATGTATCGGGAGCCGCCCTGTCAGGAAGAGGCATTTCTCTCTCTGTTCACTAAGGCAGCATCTCTCTTGTAGGGCCACCAGTGAGCTGGTGAAAGAAGAAAGAAGCAATGTACTGTCTACAGCAGAGCCTGTAGACTGTACACCCTCAGCCTCTGCCTTGGCTGGAGGCCCTGTGGGGGAGAGCAGTGAAGCCCCTCTCAGTGCAGAAGCAGCACCACGAGTAGGAGAAGTGGCTTCTCCCTCGGCTGGAGGCCCTGCGTGGGACACCAAGGAAGCTGTTCTCTCTGAAGCAGCAGCTTCAGCGTCCTCTTCACAGGCCTTTCCCCAGGAAGTGTGCAGCTCATCCAACTCCTCCCTCAGCCACAGGGCACAGGGTGCCTCCTCCCACAGCAGAGCCTGTAGACTGTACCTCCTCAGCCTCTGCCTTGGCTGCAGGCCCTGTGGGAGAAACAAGCAAAGCCCCTCTCACTGCAGCAGCAGCTCCACGAGAAGAAGTGACTTCTCACGGATCGGAACTCCGCGCTCGCTTCGCAGTGATGCTGCGTCTCACTCCCACAGCACAATCACGCGATCACGCAGAGAGGCCCCTTAAACTTCTCATTCATGCTACAAGGATATATCACTTAGAACAATAACCAGACTATTTTGTTTTGTCTCTGGCAGAGTTCCTCGAGGAGTCACTCACTTCACAACAATACTTTGGCTCAAACACATACACATATACTTCCTTGCTGGTGCAGCTACTGCTGCCTCCGGTGCAATATTAGGATTAGAGGGAGCATAACTTGATTCCTCCTCCAAAAAAGGAGTCTTATTGTTTACATATAAACTTAAAGCCGGAATTTCCATCAGACCCGCATTGTGGCCAAAATAGTGAAGTTCCTTTTAATGGCTTTTCAGGCCAGACAATTAGACAATATCTAACCATTGCTTTTTTTTTTTTTTTTTTTCTTTTTCGCTAGTTTTTGGGTTGTTTTTCCAATTCCTTTTCTTTCTCCCCAAAGGACTACCTTTACGCACAATTCCGAGGATTCTGCTTCTGAAGATCTCCAAGGATGGAGGCTCCACAACCCCTCTGGGCAACCAGTTCAAGCAAATACAACCTGTTCCAGCAGCAGAGCGTACAGGAGCAGCGCCAGGTGAGGCTCAGGGAGCGAGACAGGGACAGCAGCGTGACGGGACGGCACGGAGAGCACCAGGATGAGGAGAACGGTTCTGGAGCAAGCCGGCCAGCTGGCCCTGAGCACCTCCGGCCTGGACGCAGTTATTCCCAAACCTGGGGTTTCTCCATGAAGAGCCGACCCCCAGGACAGCCAAAGCCCACAGGGCCCTGGCATTTCTGTGCCCAGAGGCACAAAGAGCAGCGTGGCCTAATTCAACCTGGCTGTCCGCAACCAGGAGCTGTCTCCATCGTCCCTCCATGCGGACAGGCAGCCAGTGCGGTCGTGCCCAGAGAGCGTGCGTCACACTGGCAGCTGCCACACAGAGTCGGGAGCCCCAGGAAGGTTTGATGCAACATCTTTGGCAGCCCTGGCAGCCTCCGACGAGCAGGCAGCACTTGCAGGAGGAGACAGGAAGGGCATTACCCTGGCAAGCCGAGCCCCGCTGTGCGAGGTCAGCTGCCAGGGCATGAATGGGGCCACTGCAGGGCAGCTCACAAAAGCACTTCTACAGGGACGTGGAGAGGAATGGCAGAAATGACCAAAGTAACTTGGCCTTTCCCCTCGATTCTCTTGCAGATGGAGAAGCTGTGAGACATGAAGACGCTGCCACACAGTGGGGTGCGGCAGGAGGAGATAATCCATCTGCCAGCCATGCCGCCTTTCCCAAGGCAGGCAGCGACTCAGGCAGCAGCACCCAAGCAAGTGCCTGCAGCACAGACATTATCATCTGAAAGGGTCACTTGCAAGCTGCCCCCTCTACGAGCAACAGCCTCTGCATCTTCAGCTGCAGGAAGGGCAAAGGCATTGGGCACAGAGGCCCACAGCCACCAAGAGCTTCTGCCACCTCTTCCGTGCATCTCTGGTGACAGAGACAAGGCAGTGAGGGGCAAGGCTTTGTCCCTTGGGCAGACCTCCCAGGAACAAAGGACGCAGAACACCACCTCTCCTCACAGCAGTGCCTCAAAATTTGAAGAAGAGCCGGCACCCTGCCCCACACAGCCCCACAGACTCTTTCACAGCACTGTGGGACACAGCACAGTCCCTCGTGTTTGAAGTCCTGGCGAAGACGATGGCTAAAAGCTGGGAACACGGCAAACGACTGGCAGCACTGGGGGGCCTGGCACACACAGGTTGCAAAGTGACACCAACAAGAGCAGTCGAAGTCCAGAAACACATGGACAGCAGGTGACGACTGCTCTGCCAGGGCATCATCACCAGGCAAGTTCAGGAACAACGGCTGCCAGCTGAGCCCCTATACCAGCCAGTCCAGGCCGAGGTGAGAAGCAAGGGCAACACAGAGAGCAAAATGTCAAATCCAGGTAGGGGAGCGGCAACGAGGGAACAAGCCAGGGCAGGAAAGAAAGCGGTCCTTTGGGATGGGATGAAGAGGAAGAAATTATCATCTTCAACTCCTAGATCAACCCCAGGTTCCCCAGCCTCTTCCAGGAACCACAGCCCTTTCCCCAGGAAGAGGGCAGCTCATTCAGCAGTGTGGACAGGGAGGCTGCAGTAGAAGTAGCAGAACAACCAACAAGCGCCTCTCTTAGCTCATTGGAGCCCACGGACACTGCACCACCAGCTGCTCCCCTGGCAGAAGGTCCAGGGGAAGGGAGGCACAGCACGCCTCTCACTGCAACAGTACCGGCGGAGAGCAGGCCAGCAAGTCCTCCATCAGCCCCTGCTTTTGAAGATGAGGGGAACAGAGCGCCTCCCCCCATTCCAGTGTCTCGAGACTCAAAGCCATCAGCCTGTCCCATCCCCAGTGAGCACAGCACGTTGGCGATGGTTGAGAGCCAGGGACATGGCCAAAATGCCTCCAGTGTCTCTGATGAATATCTGTATGAAACAGCCCAGATCATTGTCTCTGCAGTCCTACTCCATTCTGTAGCCATCATCCAGGGAGCCACGATCAAGGCACCAACTGCTCCCTCGGCCACAGGGCACAGGGTGATTCCTCTAACAGCAGAGCCTGTAGACTGTGAATCTTCAGCATCTGCTTTAGCTGGAGGTCCTGTGGGGGAGACCAGCAAAGGCCCTCTCACAGCAGAAGCAGCACCAGGAGAAGGAGACGTGGATTCTCCCTGAGCTGCTGACCCTGTGGGAGAAGCCAGTGAAGCCGCTCTTGCTCAAGCAGCAGCACCAGAGGAAGAAGAAGTGGCTTCTCCTTGGGCTGGAGGCCCTGTTTGGGAAGCCAGCGAAGCCACACTCGCTGCAAGGTTTCCTTCAGTACGAAGTAAAAGAAAGGCCACTTGGGTCTAGAAGCCGCCCGCCATCACTGACAGCCATGCTGGGAACAGCCCAAGGCCTCAGCCAGCTTGTGGCTCGGGGGGAAAACAGAACTTCAAAATGGCCGCCAGTGCTGACAGGGAATGTATCGGGAGCCGCCCTGTCAGGAAGAGGCATTTCTCTCTCTGTTCACTAAGGCAGCATCTCTCTTGTAGGGCCACCAGTGAGCTGGTGAAAGAAGAAAGAAGCAATGTACTGTCTACAGCAGAGCCTGTAGACTGTACACCCTCAGCCTCTGCCTTGGCTGGAGGCCCTGTGGGGGAGAGCAGTGAAGCCCCTCTCAGTGCAGAAGCAGCACCACGAGTAGGAGAAGTGGCTTCTCCCTCGGCTGGAGGCCCTGCGTGGGACACCAAGGAAGCTGTTCTCTCTGAAGCAGCAGCTTCAGCGTCCTCTTCACAGGCCTTTCCCCAGGAAGTGTGCAGCTCATCCAACTCCTCCCTCAGCCACAGGGCACAGGGTGCCTCCTCCCACAGCAGAGCCTGTAGACTGTACCTCCTCAGCCTCTGCCTTGGCTGCAGGCCCTGTGGGAGAAACAAGCAAAGCCCCTCTCACTGCAGCAGCAGCTCCACGAGAAGAAGTGACTTCTCACGGATCGGAACTCCGCGCTCGCTTCGCAGCGATGCTGCGTCTCACTCCCACAGCACAATCACGCGATCACGCAGAGAGGCCCCTTAAACTTCTCATTCATGCTACAAGGATATATCACTTAGAACAATAACCAGACTATTTTGTTTTGTCTCTGGCAGAGTTCCTCGAGGAGTCACTCACTTCACAACAATACTTTGGCTCAAACACATACACATATACTTCCTTGCTGGTGCAGCTACTGCTGCCTCCGGTGCAATATTAGGATTAGAGGGAGCATAACTTGATTCCTCCTCCAAAAAAGGAGTCTTATTGTTTACATATAAACTTAAAGCCGGAATTTCCATCAGACCCGCATTGTGGCCAAAATAGTGAAGTTCCTTTTAATGGCTTTTCAGGCCAGACAATTAGACAATATCTAACCATTGCTTTTTTTTTTTTTTTCTTTTTCGCTAGTTTTTGGGTTGTTTTTCCAATTCCTTTTCTTTCTCCCCAAAGGACTACCTTTACGCACAATTCCGAGGATTCTGCTTCTGAAGATCTCCAAGGATGGAGGCTCCACAACCCCTCTGGGCAACCAGTTCAAGCAAATGCAACCTGTTCCAGCAGCAGAGCGTACAGGAGCAGCGCCAGGTGAGGCTCAGGGAGCGAGACAGGGACAGCAGCGTGACGGGACGGCACGGAGAGCACCAGGATGAGGAGAACGGTTCTGGAGCAAGCCGGCCAGCTGGCCCTGAGCACCTCCGGCCTGGACGCAGTTATTCCCAAACCTGGGGTTTCTCCATGAAGAGCCGACCCCCAGGACAGCCAAAGCCCACAGGGCCCTGGCATTTCTGTGCCCAGAGGCACAAAGAGCAGCGTGGCCTAATTCAACCTGGCTGTCCGCAACCAGGAGCTGTCTCCATCGTCCCTCCATGCGGACAGGCAGCCAGTGCGGTCGTGCCCAGAGAGCGTGCGTCACACTGGCAGCTGCCACACAGAGTCGGGAGCCCCAGGAAGGTTTGATGCAACATCTTTGGCAGCCCTGGCAGCCTCCGACGAGCAGGCAGCACTTGCAGGAGGAGACAGGAAGGGCATTACCCTGGCAAGCCGAGCCCCGCTGTGCGTGGTCAGCTGCCAGGGCATGAATGGGGCCACTGCAGGGCAGCTCACAAAAGCACTTCTACAGGGACGTGGAGAGGAATGGCAGAAATGACCAAAGTAACTTGGCCTTTCCCCTCGATTCTCTTGCAGATGGAGAAGCTGTGAGACATGAAGACACTGCCACACAGTGGGGTGCGGCAGGAGGAGATAATCCATCTGCCAGCCATGCCGCCTTTCCCAAGGCAGGCAGCGACTCAGGCAGCAGCACCCAAGCAAGTGCCTGCAGCACAGACATTATCATCTGAAAGGGTCACTTGCAAGCTGCCCCCTCTACAAGCAACAGCCTCTGCATCTTCAGCTGCAGGAAGGGCAAAGGCATTGGGCACAGAGGCCCACAGCCACCAAGAGCTTCTGCCACCTCTTCCGTGCATCTCTGGTGACAGAGACAAGGCAGTGAGGGGCAAGGCTTTGTCCCTTGGGCAGACCTCCCAGGAACAAAGGACGCAGAACACCACCTCTCCTCACAGCAGTGCCTCAAAATTTGAAGAAGAGCCGGCACCCTGCCCCACACAGCCCCACAGACTCTTTCACAGCACTGTGGGACACAGCACAGTCCCTCGTGTTTGAAGTCCTGGCGAAGACGATGGCTAAAAGCTGGGAACACGGCAAACGACTGGCAGCACTGGGGGGCCTGGCACACACAGGTTGCAAAGTGACACCAACAAGAGCAGTCGAAGTCCAGAAACACATGGACAGCAGGTGACGACTGCTCTGCCAGGGCATCATCACCAGGCAAGTTCAGGAACAACGGCTGCCAGCTGAGCCCCTATACCAGCCAGTCCAGGCCGAGGTGAGAAGCAAGGGCAACACAGAGAGCAAAATGTCAAATCCAGGTAGGGGAGCGGCAACGAGGGAACAAGCCAGGGCAGGAAAGAAAGCGGTCCTTTGGGATGGGATGAAGAGGAAGAAATTATCATCTTCAACTCCTAGATCAACCCCAGGTTCCCCAGCCTCTTCCAGGAACCACAGCCCTTTCCCCAGGAAGAGGGCAGCTCATTCAGCAGTGTGGACAGGGAGGCTGCAGTAGAAGTAGCAGAACAACCAACAAGCGCCTCTCTTGGCTCATTGGAGCCCACGGACACTGCACCACCAGCTGCTCCCCTGGCAGAAGGTCCAGGGGAAGGGAGGCACAGCACGCCTCTCACTGCAACAGTACCGGCGGAGAGCAGGCCAGCAAGTCCTCCATCAGCCCCTGCTTTTGAAGATGAGGGGAACAGAGCGCCTCCCCCCATTCCAGTGTCTCGAGACTCAAAGCCATCAGCCTGTCCCATCCCCAGTGAGCACAGCACGTTGGCGATGGTTGAGAGCCAGGGACATGGCCAAAATGCCTCCAGTGTCTCTGATGAATATCTGTATGAAACAGCCCAGATCATTGTCTCTGCAGTCCTACTCCATTCTGTAGCCATCATCCAGGGAGCCACGATCAAGGCACCAACTGCTCCCTCGGCCACAGGGCACAGGGTGATTCCTCTAACAGCAGAGCCTGTAGACTGTGAATCTTCAGCATCTGCTTTAGCTGGAGGTCCTGTGGGGGAGACCAGCAAAGGCCCTCTCACAGCAGAAGCAGCACCAGGAGAAGGAGACGTGGATTCTCCCTGAGCTGCTGACCCTGTGGGAGAAGCCAGTGAAGCCGCTCTTGCTCAAGCAGCAGCACCAGAGGAAGAAGAAGTGGCTTCTCCCTCGGCTGGAGGCCCTGCGTGGGACACCAAGGAAGCTGTTCTCTCTGAAGCAGCAGCTTCAGCGTCCTCTTCACAGGCCTTTCCCCAGGAAGTGTGCAGCTCATCCAACTCCTCCCTCAGCCACAGGGCACAGGGTGCCTCCTCCCACAGCAGAGCCTGTAGACTGTACCTCCTCAGCCTCTGCCTTGGCTGCAGGCCCTGTGGGAGAAACAAGCAAAGCCCCTCTCACTGCAGCAGCAGCTCCACGAGAAGAAGTGACTTCTCACGGATCGGAACTCCGCGCTCGCTTCGCAGCGATGCTGCGTCTCACTCCCACAGCACAATCACGCGATCACGCAGAGAGGCCCCTTAAACTTCTCATTCATGCTACAAGGATATATCACTTAGAACAATAACCAGACTATTTTGTTTTGTCTCTGGCAGAGTTCCTCGAGGAGTCACTCACTTCACAACAATACTTTGGCTCAAACACATACACATATACTTCCTTGCTGGTGCAGCTACTGCTGCCTCCGGTGCAATATTAGGATTAGAGGGAGCATAACTTGATTCCTCCTCCAAAAAAGGAGTCTTATTGTTTACATATAAACTTAAAGCCGGAATTTCCATCAGACCCGCATTGTGGCCAAAATAGTGAAGTTCCTTTTAATGGCTTTTCAGGCCAGACAATTAGACAATATCTAACCATTGCTTTTTTTTTTTTTTTTTTCTTTTTCGCTAGTTTTTGGGTTGTTTTTCCAATTCCTTTTCTTTCTCCCCAAAGGACTACCTTTACGCACAATTCCGAGGATTCTGCTTCTGAAGATCTCCAAGGATGGAGGCTCCACAACCCCTCTGGGCAACCAGTTCCAGCAAATACAACCTGTTCCAGCAGCAGAGCGTACAGGAGCAGCGCCAGGTGAGGCTCAGGGAGCGAGACAGGGACAGCAGCGTGACGGGACGGCACGGAGAGCACCAGGATGAGGAGAACGGTTCTGGAGCAAGCCGGCCAGCTGGCCCTGAGCACCTCCGGCCTGGACGCAGTTATTCCCAAACCTGGGGTTTCTCCATGAAGAGCCGACCCCCAGGACAGCCAAAGCCCACAGGGCCCTGGCATTTCTGTGCCCAGAGGCACAAAGAGCAGCGTGGCCTAATTCAACCTGGCTGTCCGCAACCAGGAGCTGTCTCCATCGTCCCTCCATGCGGACAGGCAGCCAGTGCGGTCGTGCCCAGAGAGCGTGCGTCACACTGGCAGCTGCCACACAGAGTCGGGAGCCCCAGGAAGGTTTGATGCAACATCTTTGGCAGCCCTGGCAGCCTCCGACGAGCAGGCAGCACTTGCAGGAGGAGACAGGAAGGGCATTACCCTGGCAAGCCGAGCCCCGCTGTGCGTGGTCAGCTGCCAGGGCATGAATGGGGCCACTGCAGGGCAGCTCACAAAAGCACTTCTACAGGGACGTGGAGAGGAATGGCAGAAATGACCAAAGTAACTTGGCCTTTCCCCTCGATTCTCTTGCAGATGGAGAAGCTGTGAGACATGAAGACACTGCCACACAGTGGGGTGCGGCAGGAGGAGATAATCCATCTGCCAGCCATGCCGCCTTTCCCAAGGCAGGCAGCGACTCAGGCAGCAGCACCCAAGCAAGTGCCTGCAGCACAGACATTATCATCTGAAAGGGTCACTTGCAAGCTGCCCCCTCTACAAGCAACAGCCTCTGCATCTTCAGCTGCAGGAAGGGCAAAGGCATTGGGCACAGAGGCCCACAGCCACCAAGAGCTTCTGCCACCTCTTCCGTGCATCTCTGGTGACAGAGACAAGGCAGTGAGGGGCAAGGCTTTGTCCCTTGGGCAGACCTCCCAGGAACAAAGGACGCAGAACACCACCTCTCCTCACAGCAGTGCCTCAAAATTTGAAGAAGAGCCGGCACCCTGCCCCACACAGCCCCACAGACTCTTTCACAGCACTGTGGGACACAGCACAGTCCCTCGTGTTTGAAGTCCTGGCGAAGACGATGGCTAAAAGCTGGGAACACGGCAAACGACTGGCAGCACTGGGGGGCCTGGCACACACAGGTTGCAAAGTGACACCAACAAGAGCAGTCGAAGTCCAGAAACACATGGACAGCAGGTGACGACTGCTCTGCCAGGGCATCATCACCAGGCAAGTTCAGGAACAACGGCTGCCAGCTGAGCCCCTATACCAGCCAGTCCAGGCCGAGGTGAGAAGCAAGGGCAGCAGGGACAGATACACATCAAAGCCAGGCAGTGGAGTGGCAATGATGAGACAAGCCAGGGCCAGGGCAGGAAGGAAAGTGGTCCTGTGGGTTCGGATGAAGAGGAAGAGATTGTCATCTTCAAGTCCTGGATCAACCCCAGGTTCCCCAGCCCCTTTGAGGACCCACAGGCCTTTCCCCAGGAAGAGGGCAGCTCAGCCAGGAGCGCGCACAGGGAGGCTGCAGCACAATAAGCAGAACCCCCAACAAGTGCCTCTCTTGGCTCATTGGACACTGAAACATCGCCTGCTTGCCTGGCAGAGAGGCACGGCATGCCTCTCACCGCAACACAACCGTCAGAGAGCAGGCCAGCAAGTTGTCCATCAGCCCCTGCTTTGGAAGACGAGGGCTACAGAGCGCCTCCCCAGACACGTGGGGCTCAAGAGTCAAAGCCATCAGCCTGCCCCACTCCCATCGAGCACAGCACTGCAGTGATGGTTGAGAGCCAGGGACGTGCCCAACATGCCTCCAGTGCCTGTGATGAAGATCTGCATGAAACAGCCCGGACCCTGGTTTCCGCAGTCCTAAGACAAGCTGTAGCCATGAGCCGGGGAGCCACGAGCAAGGCACCAACTGCTCCCTTGGCCACAGGACCCAGGGTGCCTCCTCCCACTGCAGAGCCTGCAGACTCTGCATCCTCAGCATCTGCCTTGGCTGGAGCACTGGGGGACCTGGCACACACGGGGTGCACAGTGACAGCAACAAGATCAGCGGGGGTCCAGACAGACGCGGAGAGCAGGTGGACCACTGCTCTGCCAGGGCCTGATCCCCGGCTATGTGCAGGAAGAATGGCTGCAAGCAGAGACCCGGCACCAGCTAGCCCAGACAGGGGTGAGAAGCAAGGGCAACAGAGAGAGCAACATGTCAAACCCAGGCAGGGGAGTGGCGACAAGGCGACAAGCCAGGGCTGGGGCAGGAAGGAAAGTGGTCCTGTGGGTTCGGATGAAGAGGAAGAAATGGTCATCTTCACCTCCTGGATCAACCCCAGGCTCCCCAGCCTCTTCCAGGACCCACAGGCCTTTCCCCACACATAGGGCAGTTCACCCAGCAGCGTAGACTGCAAGGCTGCAGCAGAAGAAGCAGAACACCCGACAAGCGCCTCTCTTGGCTCACTGGAGCCCACGGACACTGCACCGTCAGCTGCTTCCGTGGCTGAATGTCCAGGGGAAGAGAGGTACGGCACGCCTCTCACGGGAATAAAACTGGCAGAGAGCAGGCCAGCAGGTCCTCCGTTAGCCCCTGCTTGAGAAGGTGAGGGCTACAGAGCGCCTCCCCCCACACCAGTGTCTCAGGACTCAAAGCCATCAGCCTGTCCCCTCCCCAGCGAGCACAGCACTGCGGCAATGGCTGAGACCCAGGGAAGCGACCAACATGCCTGCAGTGCCTGTGACGAAGACCTTTATGACAGCCCAGATCATCGTCTCTGCAGTCCTACACCATGCTGTAGCCACGAGCCAGGGAACCACGAGCAAGGCAACAAATCTCCCTCGGCCACAGGGCCCAGGGTGCCTCCTTCCACAGCAGAGCCTGCAGCGTCTATATCCTCAGCATCTGCTTTAGCTGGAGGCCCTCCTGGGAAGGCCAATGAAGCCCCTCTTGCTCAAGCAGCAGCACCAGAGGAAGAAGAAGTGGCTTCTCCCTGGGCTGGAGGCCCTGTGTGGGAAGCCACGAAGCCACTCTCGCTGCAAGGTTTCCTTCAGTACGAAGGAAAGGAAAGGTCTCTTGGGTCTAGGTCGCCCGCCATCACTGACGGCCAGGCTGGGGACAGCCCAAGGCCTCAGCCAGCTTGTGGCACAGCGGGAAACCAGAACTGCAAACTGGCAGCCAGGGCTGTCAGAGGATGGGTCGGGAGCTGCCCAGTCAGGGAGAGGCGTTCCGATCTCTGTTCACTAAGGCAGCATCTCTCTTGTAGGGCCACCAGTGAGCTGAGCAACCCGGGGCCAAAAGCCACCGCTCACCACCTCTCAGCACAGCAATGTCCCAAAATTGGAAGAAGAGTTAGCACCCTGCCCCACGCAGCCCTGCAGCTCCTGCCGAGGACATGGAAGGCCAAGTAAAGGCCTCCGTCTCCAGGGGCATTAGCAATGCCATAGCCTGCAACGAGGGAGCCACGAGGCAGCCAAAGCTTTCTGCTTTGTGCAGAGGTCCCAGGAGCAAAGGCCACACAACACCACCTCTCCTAACAACAGTGCCCCAAAATTTGAAGAAGAGTCATCACCCTGCCAAAAACAGCCCTGCAGAACGTGCCAGAGAAATGGAAGACCAGGTAAAAGCCTTAGTCTCCCGTGTCTTTAGCAATGCAATAGCCCGCAACGAGAGACCTATAAGGGAGGCAACGCTTTCTCCCTTGGACAGAGGCCCCAGGAGCAAAGGCTGCAAAACATCACCTCTCCTCACAGCAGTGCCCGAAAATTTGAAGAAGAGTCAGCACTCGTCCAAAAAAAAGCCCTGCAGCCACTGCCAAGGACATAGAAGACCCAGTAAAGGCCTTCATCTCCAGGGGCATTAGCAGTGCCGTAGCCTGCAACGAGGAATCTATGAGGGAGGCAAGGCTTTTGCCCTGGGCAGAGGACTTACAAGCAGAGGCCACAGGACATCACCTCTCGTCACATCAGTGCCCCAAAATTTGAAGAAGAGTCAGCACCGTGCAAAAAACAGCCCTGCAGCCCCTGCCAAAGAAATGGAAGACCAAGTAAACATCTTCGTCCTCAGTGCCATTAGCAATGCCATTGCCTGCAACGAGGGAGCCATGAGGGAGGCAATGCTTTCTCCCTTGGACAGACGTCCCAGGATCAAAGGCCACAGGACACCACCTCTTCCCACAGCAGTGCCCCAGAATTTGAGAAGAGTGAGCACCCTGCCCCACACAGCCCCACAGACTCTTTCACAGCACTGTGGGACACAGCACAGTCCCTCGTGTTTGAAGTCCTGGCGAAGACGATGGCTAAAAGCTGGGAACATACACAGAGAGCAAAATGTCAAATCCAGGTAGGGGAGCGGCAACGAGGGAACAAGCCAGGGCAGGAAAGAAAGCGGTCCTTTGGGATGGGATGAAGAGGAAGAAATTATCATCTTCAACTCCTAGATCAACCCCAGGTTCCCCAGCCTCTTCCAGGAACCACAGCCCTTTCCCCAGGAAGAGGGCAGCTCATTCAGCAGTGTGGACAGGGAGGCTGCAGTAGAAGTAGCAGAACAACCAACAAGCGCCTCTCTTGGCTCACTGGAGCCCACGGACACTGCACCACCAGCTGCTCCCCTGGCAGAAGGTCCAGGGGAAGGGAGGCACAGCACGCCTCTCACTGCAACAGTACCGGCGGAGAGCAGGCCAGCAAGTCCTCCATCAGCCCCTGCTTTTGAAGATGAGGGGAACAGAGCGCCTCCCCCCATTCCAGTGTCTCGAGACTCAAAGCCATCAGCCTGTCCCATCCCCAGTGAGCACAGCACGTTGGCGATGGTTGAGAGCCAGGGACATGGCCAAAATGCCTCCAGTGTCTCTGATGAATATCTGTATGAAACAGCCCAGATCATTGTCTCTGCAGTCCTACTCCATTCTGTAGCCATCATCCAGGGAGCCACGATCAAGGCACCAACTGCTCCCTCGGCCACAGGGCACAGGGTGATTCCTCTAACAGCAGAGCCTGTAGACTGTGAATCTTCAGCATCTGCTTTACCTGGAGGTCCTGTGGGGGAGACCAGCAAAGGCCCTCTCACAGCAGAAGCAGCACCAGGAGAAGGAGACGTGGATTCTCCCTGAGCTGCTGACCCTGTGGGAGAAGCCAGTGAAGCCGCTCTTGCTCAAGCAGCAGCACCAGAGGAAGAAGAAGTGGCTTCTCCTTGGGCTGGAGGCCCTGTTTCGGAAGCCAGCGAAGCCACTCTCGCTGCAAGGTTTCCTTCAGTACGAAGTAAAAGAAAGGCCACTTGGGTCTAGAAGCCGCCCGCCATCACTGACAGCCATGCTGGGAACAGCCCAAGGCCTCAGCCAGCTTGTGGCTCGGGGGGAAAACAGAACTTCAAAATGGCCGCCAGCGCTGACAGGGAATGTATCGGGAGCCGCCCTGTCAGGAAGAGGCATTTCTCTCTCTGTTCACTAAGGCAGCATCTCTCTTGTAGGGCCACCAGTGAGCTGGTGAAAGAAGAAAGAAGCAATGTACTGTCTACAGCAGAGCCTGTAGACTGTACACCCTCAGCCTCTGCCTTGGCTGGAGGCCCTGTGGGGGAGAGCAGTGAAGCCCCTCTCAGTGCAGAAGCAGCACCACGAGTAGGAGAAGTGGCTTCTCCCTCGGCTGGAGGCCCTGCGTGGGACACCAAGGAAGCTGTTCTCTCTGAAGCAGCAGCTTCAGCGTCCTCTTCACAGGCCTTTCCCCAGGAAGTGTGCAGCTCATCCAACTCCTCCCTCAGCCACAGGGCACAGGGTGCCTCCTCCCACAGCAGAGCCTGTAGACTGTACCTCCTCAGCCTCTGCCTTGGCTGCAGGCCCTGTGGGAGAAACAAGCAAAGCCCCTCTCACTGCAGCAGCAGCTCCACGAGAAGAAGTGACTTCTCACGGATCGGAACTCCGCGCTCGCTTCGCAGCGATGCTGCGTCTCACTCCCACAGCACAATCACGCGATCACGCAGAGAGGCCCCTTAAACTTCTCATTCATGCTACAAGGATATATCACTTAGAACAATAACCAGACTATTTTGTTTTGTCTCTGGCAGAGTTCCTCGAGGAGTCACTCACTTCACAACAATACTTTGGCTCAAACACATACACATATACTTCCTTGCTGGTGCAGCTACTGCTGCCTCCGGTGCAATATTAGGATTAGAGGGAGCATAACTTGATTCCTCCTCCAAAAAAGGAGTCTTATTGTTTACATATAAACTTAAAGCCGGAATTTCCATCAGACCCGCATTGTGGCCAAAATAGTGAAGTTCCTTTTAATGGCTTTTCAGGCCAGACAATTAGACAATATCTAACCATTGCTTTTTTTTTTTTTTTTTTTTCTTTTTCGCTAGTTTTTGGGTTGTTTTTCCAATTCCTTTTCTTTCTCCCCAAAGGACTACCTTTACGCACAATTCCGAGGATTCTGCTTCTGAAGATCTCCAAGGATGGAGGCTCCACAACCCCTCTGGGCAACCAGTTCCAGCAAATACAACCTGTTCCAGCAGCAGAGCGTACAGGAGCAGCGCCAGGTGAGGCTCAGGGAGCGAGACAGGGACAGCAGCGTGACGGGACGGCACGGAGAGCACCAGGATGAGGAGAACGGTTCTGGAGCAAGCCGGCCAGCTGGCCCTGAGCACCTCCGGCCTGGACGCAGTTATTCCCAAACCTGGGGTTTCTCCATGAAGAGCCGACCCCCAGGACAGCCAAAGCCCACAGGGCCCTGGCATTTCTGTGCCCAGAGGCACAAAGAGCAGCGTGGCCTAATTCAACCTGGCTGTCCGCAACCAGGAGCTGTCTCCATCGTCCCTCCATGCGGACAGGCAGCCAGTGCGGTCGTGCCCAGAGAGCGTGCGTCACACTGGCAGCTGCCACACAGAGTCGGGAGCCCCAGGAAGGTTTGATGCAACATCTTTGGCAGCCCTGGCAGCCTCCGACGAGCAGGCAGCACTTGCAGGAGGAGACAGGAAGGGCATTACCCTGGCAAGCCGAGCCCCGCTGTGCGTGGTCAGCTGCCAGGGCATGAATGGGGCCACTGCAGGGCAGCTCACAAAAGCACTTCTACAGGGACGTGGAGAGGAATGGCAGAAATGACCAAAGTAACTTGGCCTTTCCCCTCGATTCTCTTGCAGATGGAGAAGCTGTGAGACATGAAGACACTGCCACACAGTGGGGTGCGGCAGGAGGAGATAATCCATCTGCCAGCCATGCCGCCTTTCCCAAGGCAGGCAGCGACTCAGGCAGCAGCACCCAAGCAAGTGCCTGCAGCACAGACATTATCATCTGAAAGGGTCACTTGCAAGCTGCCCCCTCTACAAGCAACAGCCTCTGCATCTTCAGCTGCAGGAAGGGCAAAGGCATTGGGCACAGAGGCCCACAGCCACCAAGAGCTTCTGCCACCTCTTCCGTGCATCTCTGGTGACAGGGACAAGGCAGTGAGGGGCAAGGCTTTTGTCCCTTGGGCAGACCTCCCAGGAACAAAGGACGCAGAACACCACCTCTCCTCACAGCAGTGCCTCAAAATTTGAAGAAGAGCCGGCACCCTGCCCCACACAGCCCCACAGACTCTTTCACAGCACTGTGGGACACAGCACAGTCCCTCGTGTTTGAAGTCCTGGCGAAGACGATGGCTAAAAGCTGGGAACACGGCAAACGACTGGCAGCACTGGGGGGCCTGGCACACACAGGTTGCAAAGTGACACCAACAAGAGCAGTCGAAGTCCAGAAACACATGGACAGCAGGTGACGACTGCTCTGCCAGGGCATCATCACCAGGCAAGTTCAGGAACAACGGCTGCCAGCTGAGCCCCTATACCAGCCAGTCCAGGCCGAGGTGAGAAGCAAGGGCAACACAGAGAGCAAAATGTCAAATCCAGGTAGGGGAGCGGCAACGAGGGAACAAGCCAGGGCAGGAAAGAAAGCGGTCCTTTGGGATGGGATGAAGAGGAAGAAATTATCATCTTCAACTCCTAGATCAACCCCAGGTTCCCCAGCCTCTTCCAGGAACCACAGCCCTTTCCCCAGGAAGAGGGCAGCTCATTCAGCAGTGTGGACAGGGAGGCTGCAGTAGAAGTAGCAGAACAACCAACAAGCGCCTCTCTTGGCTCATTGGAGCCCACGGACACTGCACCACCAGCTGCTCCCCTGGCAGAAGGTCCAGGGGAAGGGAGGCACAGCACGCCTCTCACTGCAACAGTACCGGCGGAGAGCAGGCCAGCAAGTCCTCCATCAGCCCCTGCTTTTGAAGATGAGGGGAACAGAGCGCCTCCCCCCATTCCAGTGTCTCGAGACTCAAAGCCATCAGCCTGTCCCATCCCCAGTGAGCACAGCACGTTGGCGATGGTTGAGAGCCAGGGACATGGCCAAAATGCCTCCAGTGTCTCTGATGAATATCTGTATGAAACAGCCCAGATCATTGTCTCTGCAGTCCTACTCCATTCTGTAGCCATCATCCAGGGAGCCACGATCAAGGCACCAACTGCTCCCTCGGCCACAGGGCACAGGGTGATTCCTCTAACAGCAGAGCCTGTAGACTGTGAATCTTCAGCATCTGCTTTAGCTGGAGGTCCTGTGGGGGAGACCAGCAAAGGCCCTCTCACAGCAGAAGCAGCACCAGGAGAAGGAGACGTGGATTCTCCCTGAGCTGCTGACCCTGTGGGAGAAGCCAGTGAAGCCGCTCTTGCTCAAGCAGCAGCACCAGAGGAAGAAGAAGTGGCTTCTCCTTGGGCTGGAGGCCCTGTTTCGGAAGCCAGCGAAGCCACACTCGCTGCAAGGTTTCCTTCAGTACGAAGTAAAAGAAAGGCCACTTGGGTCTAGAAGCCGCCCGCCATCACTGACAGCCATGCTGGGAACAGCCCAAGGCCTCAGCCAGCTTGTGGCTCGGGGGGAAAACAGAACTTCAAAATGGCCGCCAGCGCTGACAGAGAATGTATCGGGAGCCGCCCTGTCAGGAAGAGGCATTTCTCTCTCTGTTCACTAAGGCAGCATCTCTCTTGTAGGGCCACCAGTGAGCTGGTGAAAGAAGAAAGAAGCAATGTACTGTCTACAGCAGAGCCTGTAGACTGTACACCCTCAGCCTCTGCCTTGGCTGGAGGCCCTGTGGGGGAGAGCAGTGAAGCCCCTCTCAGTGCAGAAGCAGCACCACGAGTAGGAGAAGTGGCTTCTCCCTCGGCTGGAGGCCCTGCGTGGGACACCAAGGAAGCTGTTCTCTCTGAAGCAGCAGCTTCAGCGTCCTCTTCACAGGCCTTTCCCCAGGAAGTGTGCAGCTCATCCAACTCCTCCCTCAGCCACAGGGCACAGGGTGCCTCCTCCCACAGCAGAGCCTGTAGACTGTACCTCCTCAGCCTCTGCCTTGGCTGCAGGCCCTGTGGGAGAAACAAGCAAAGCCCCTCTCACTGCAGCAGCAGCTCCACGAGAAGAAGTGACTTCTCACGGATCGGAACTCCGCGCTCGCTTCGCAGCGATGCTGCGTCTCACTCCCACAGCACAATCACGCGATCACGCAGAGAGGCCCCTTAAACTTCTCATTCATGCTACAAGGATATATCACTTAGAACAATAACCAGACTATTTTGTTTTGTCTCTGGCAGAGTTCCTCGAGGAGTCACTCACTTCACAACAATACTTTGGCTCAAACACATACACATATACTTCCTTGCTGGTGCAGCTACTGCTGCCTCCGGTGCAATATTAGGATTAGAGGGAGCATAACTTGATTCCTCCTCCAAAAAAGGAGTCTTATTGTTTACATATAAACTTAAAGCCGGAATTTCCATCAGACCCGCATTGTGGCCAAAATAGTGAAGTTCCTTTTAATGGCTTTTCAGGCCAGACAATTAGACAATATCTAACCATTGCTTTTTTTTTTTTTTTTTTCTTTTTCGCTAGTTTTTGGGTTGTTTTTCCAATTCCTTTTCTTTCTCCCCAAAGGACTACCTTTACGCACAATTCCGAGGATTCTGCTTCTGAAGATCTCCAAGGATGGAGGCTCCACAACCCCTCTGGGCAACCAGTTCAAGCAAATACAACCTGTTCCAGCAGCAGAGCGTACAGGAGCAGCGCCAGGTGAGGCTCAGGGAGCGAGACAGGGACAGCAGCGTGACGGGACGGCACGGAGAGCACCAGGATGAGGAGAACGGTTCTGGAGCAAGCCGGCCAGCTGGCCCTGAGCACCTCCGGCCTGGACGCAGTTATTCCCAAACCTGGGGTTTCTCCATGAAGAGCCGACCCCCAGGACAGCCAAAGCCCACAGGGCCCTGGCATTTCTGTGCCCAGAGGCACAAAGAGCAGTGTGGCCTAATTCAACCTGGCTGTCCGCAACCAGGAGCTGTCTCCATCGTCCCTCCATGCGGACAGGCAGCCAGTGCGGTCGTGCCCAGAGAGCGTGCGTCACACTGGCAGCTGCCACACAGAGTCGGGAGCCCCAGGAAGGTTTGATGCAACATCTTTGGCAGCCCTGGCAGCCTCCGACGAGCAGGCAGCACTTGCAGGAGGAGACAGGAAGGGCATTACCCTGGCAAGCCGAGCCCCGCTGTGCGAGGTCAGCTGCCAGGGCATGAATGGGGCCACTGCAGGGCAGCTCACAAAAGCACTTCTACAGGGACGTGGAGAGGAATGGCAGAAATGACCAAAGTAACTTGGCCTTTCCCCTCGATTCTCTTGCAGATGGAGAAGCTGTGAGACATGAAGACACTGCCACACAGTGGGGTGCGGCAGGAGGAGATAATCCATCTGCCAGCCATGCCGCCTTTCCCAAGGCAGGCAGCGACTCAGGCAGCAGCACCCAAGCAAGTGCCTGCAGCACAGACATTATCATCTGAAAGGGTCACTTGCAAGCTGCCCCCTCTACAAGCAACAGCCTCTGCATCTTCAGCTGCAGGAAGGGCAAAGGCATTGGGCACAGAGGCCCACAGCCACCAAGAGCTTCTGCCACCTCTTCCGTGCATCTCTGGTGACAGAGACAAGGCAGTGAGGGGCAAGGCTTTGTCCCTTGGGCAGACCTCCCAGGAACAAAGGACGCAGAACACCACCTCTCCTCACAGCAGTGCCTCAAAATTTGAAGAAGAGCCGGCACCCTGCCCCACACAGCCCCACAGACTCTTTCACAGCACTGTGGGACACAGCACAGTCCCTCGTGTTTGAAGTCCTGGCGAAGACGATGGCTAAAAGCTGGGAACACGGCAAACGACTGGCAGCACTGGGGGGCCTGGCACACACAGGTTGCAAAGTGACACCAACAAGAGCAGTCGAAGTCCAGAAACACATGGACAGCAGGTGACGACTGCTCTGCCAGGGCATCATCACCAGGCAAGTTCAGGAACAACGGCTGCCAGCTGAGCCCCTATACCAGCCAGTCCAGGCCGAGGTGAGAAGCAAGGGCAACACAGAGAGCAAAATGTCAAATCCAGGTAGGGGAGCGGCAACGAGGGAACAAGCCAGGGCAGGAAAGAAAGCGGTCCTTTGGGATGGGATGAAGAGGAAGAAATTATCATCTTCAACTCCTAGATCAACCCCAGGTTCCCCAGCCTCTTCCAGGAACCACAGCCCTTTCCCCAGGAAGAGGGCAGCTCATTCAGCAGTGTGGACAGGGAGGCTGCAGTAGAAGTAGCAGAACAACCAACAAGCGCCTCTCTTGGCTCATTGGAGCCCACGGACACTGCACCACCAGCTGCTCCCCTGGCAGAAGGTCCAGGGGAAGGGAGGCACAGCACGCCTCTCACTGCAACAGTACCGGCGGAGAGCAGGCCAGCAAGTCCTCCATCAGCCCCTGCTTTTGAAGATGAGGGGAACAGAGCGCCTCCCCCCATTCCAGTGTCTCGAGACTCAAAGCCATCAGCCTGTCCCATCCCCAGTGAGCACAGCACGTTGGCGATGGTTGAGAGCCAGGGACATGGCCAAAATGCCTCCAGTGTCTCTGATGAATATCTGTATGAAACAGCCCAGATCATTGTCTCTGCAGTCCTACTCCATTCTGTAGCCATCATCCAGGGAGCCACGATCAAGGCACCAACTGCTCCCTCGGCCACAGGGCACAGGGTGATTCCTCTAACAGCAGAGCCTGTAGACTGTGAATCTTCAGCATCTGCTTTAGCTGGAGGTCCTGTGGGGGAGACCAGCAAAGGCCCTCTCACAGCAGAAGCAGCACCAGGAGAAGGAGACGTGGATTCTCCCTGAGCTGCTGACCCTGTGGGAGAAGCCAGTGAAGCCGCTCTTGCTCAAGCAGCAGCACCAGAGGAAGAAGAAGTGGCTTCTCCTTGGGCTGGAGGCCCTGTTTCGGAAGCCAGCGAAGCCACTCTCGCTGCAAGGTTTCCTTCAGTACGAAGTAAAAGAAAGGCCACTTGGGTCTAGAAGCCGCCCGCCATCACTGACAGCCATGCTGGGAACAGCCCAAGGCCTCAGCCAGCTTGTGGCTCGGGGGGAAAACAGAACTTCAAAATGGCCGCCAGTGCTGACAGGGAATGTATCGGGAGCCGCCCTGTCAGGAAGAGGCATTTCTCTCTCTGTTCACTAAGGCAGCATCTCTCTTGTAGGGCCACCAGTGAGCTGGTGAAAGAAGAAAGAAGCAATGTACTGTCTACAGCAGAGCCTGTAGACTGTACACCCTCAGCCTCTGCCTTGGCTGGAGGCCCTGTGGGGGAGAGCAGTGAAGCCCCTCTCAGTGCAGAAGCAGCACCACGAGTAGGAGAAGTGGCTTCTCCCTCGGCTGGAGGCCCTGCGTGGGACACCAAGGAAGCTGTTCTCTCTGAAGCAGCAGCTTCAGCGTCCTCTTCACAGGCCTTTCCCCAGGAAGTGTGCAGCTCATCCAACTCCTCCCTCAGCCACAGGGCACAGGGTGCCTCCTCCCACAGCAGAGCCTGTAGACTGTACCTCCTCAGCCTCTGCCTTGGCTGCAGGCCCTGTGGGAGAAACAAGCAAAGCCCCTCTCACTGCAGCAGCAGCTCCACGAGAAGTGACTTCCCACGGATCGGAACTCCGCGCTCGCTTCGCAGCGATGCTGCGTCTCACTCCCACAGCACAATCACGCGATCACGCAGAGAGGCCCCTTAAACTTCTCATTCATGCTACAAGGATATATCACTTAGAACAATAACCAGACTATTTTGTTTTGTCTCTGGCAGAGTTCCTCGAGGAGTCACTCACTTCACAACAATACTTTGGCTCAAACACATACACATATACTTCCTTGCTGGTGCAGCTACTGCTGCCTCCGGTGCAATATTAGGATTAGAGGGAGCATAACTTGATTCCTCCTCCAAAAAAGGAGTCTTATTGTTTACATATAAACTTAAAGCCGGAATTTCCATCAGACCCGCATTGTGGCCAAAATAGTGAAGTTCCTTTTAATGGCTTTTCAGGCCAGACAATTAGACAATATCTAACCATTGCTTTTTTTTTTTTTTTTTTTCTTTTTCGCTAGTTTTTGGGTTGTTTTTCCAATTCCTTTTCTTTCTCCCCAAAGGACTACCTTTACGCACAATTCCGAGGATTCTGCTTCTGAAGATCTCCAAGGATGGAGGCTCCACAACCCCTCTGGGCAACCAGTTCAAGCAAATACAACCTGTTCCAGCAGCAGAGCGTACAGGAGCAGCGCCAGGTGAGGCTCAGGGAGCGAGACAGGGACAGCAGCGTGACGGGACGGCACGGAGAGCACCAGGATGAGGAGAACGGTTCTGGAGCAAGCCGGCCAGCTGGCCCTGAGCACCTCCGGCCTGGACGCAGTTATTCCCAAACCTGGGGTTTCTCCATGAAGAGCCGACCCCCAGGACAGCCAAAGCCCACAGGGCCCTGGCATTTCTGTGCCCAGAGGCACAAAGAGCAGCGTGGCCTAATTCAACCTGGCTGTCCGCAACCAGGAGCTGTCTCCATCGTCCCTCCATGCGGACAGGCAGCCAGTGCGGTCGTGCCCAGAGAGCGTGCGTCACACTGGCAGCTGCCACACAGAGTCGGGAGCCCCAGGAAGGTTTGATGCAACATCTTTGGCAGCCCTGGCAGCCTCCGACGAGCAGGCAGCACTTGCAGGAGGAGACAGGAAGGACATTACCCTGGCAAGCCGAGCCCCGCTGTGCGAGGTCAGCTGCCAGGGCATGAATGGGGCCACTGCAGGGCAGCTCACAAAAGCACTTCTACAGGGACGTGGAGAGGAATGGCAGAAATGACCAAAGTAACTTGGCCTTTCCCCTCGATTCTCTTGCAGATGGAGAAGCTGTGAGACATGAAGACGCTGCCACACAGTGGGGTGCGGCAGGAGGAGATAATCCATCTGCCAGCCATGCCGCCTTTCCCAAGGCAGGCAGCGACTCAGGCAGCAGCACCCAAGCAAGTGCCTGCAGCACAGACATTATCATCTGAAAGGGTCACTTGCAAGCTGCCCCCTCTACGAGCAACAGCCTCTGCATCTTCAGCTGCAGGAAGGGCAAAGGCATTGGGCACAGAGGCCCACAGCCACCAAGAGCTTCTGCCACCTCTTCCGTGCATCTCTGGTGACAGAGACAAGGCAGTGAGGGGCAAGGCTTTGTCCCTTGGGCAGACCTCCCAGGAACAAAGGACGCAGAACACCACCTCTCCTCACAGCAGTGCCTCAAAATTTGAAGAAGAGCCGGCACCCTGCCCCACACAGCCCCACAGACTCTTTCACAGCACTGTGGGACACAGCACAGTCCCTCGTGTTTGAAGTCCTGGCGAAGACGATGGCTAAAAGCTGGGAACACGGCAAACGACTGGCAGCACTGGGGGGCCTGGCACACACAGGTTGCAAAGTGACACCAACAAGAGCAGTCGAAGTCCAGAAACACATGGACAGCAGGTGACGACTGCTCTGCCAGGGCATCATCACCAGGCAAGTTCAGGAACAACGGCTGCCAGCTGAGCCCCTATACCAGCCAGTCCAGGCCGAGGTGAGAAGCAAGGGCAACACAGAGAGCAAAATGTCAAATCCAGGTAGGGGAGCGGCAACGAGGGAACAAGCCAGGGCAGGAAAGAAAGCGGTCCTTTGGGATGGGATGAAGAGGAAGAAATTATCATCTTCAACTCCTAGATCAACCCCAGGTTCCCCAGCCTCTTCCAGGAACCACAGCCCTTTCCCCAGGAAGAGGGCAGCTCATTCAGCAGTGTGGACAGGGAGGCTGCAGTAGAAGTAGCAGAACAACCAACAAGCGCCTCTCTTAGCTCATTGGAGCCCACGGACACTGCACCACCAGCTGCTCCCCTGGCAGAAGGTCCAGGGGAAGGGAGGCACAGCACGCCTCTCACTGCAACAGTACCGGCGGAGAGCAGGCCAGCAAGTCCTCCATCAGCCCCTGCTTTTGAAGATGAGGGGAACAGAGCGCCTCCCCCCATTCCAGTGTCTCGAGACTCAAAGCCATCAGCCTGTCCCATCCCCAGTGAGCACAGCACGTTGGCGATGGTTGAGAGCCAGGGACATGGCCAAAATGCCTCCAGTGTCTCTGATGAATATCTGTATGAAACAGCCCAGATCATTGTCTCTGCAGTCCTACTCCATTCTGTAGCCATCATCCAGGGAGCCACGATCAAGGCACCAACTGCTCCCTCGGCCACAGGGCACAGGGTGATTCCTCTAACAGCAGAGCCTGTAGACTGTGAATCTTCAGCATCTGCTTTAGCTGGAGGTCCTGTGGGGGAGACCAGCAAAGGCCCTCTCACAGCAGAAGCAGCACCAGGAGAAGGAGACGTGGATTCTCCCTGAGCTGCTGACCCTGTGGGAGAAGCCAGTGAAGCCGCTCTTGCTCAAGCAGCAGCACCAGAGGAAGAAGAAGTGGCTTCTCCTTGGGCTGGAGGCCCTGTTTGGGAAGCCAGCGAAGCCACACTCGCTGCAAGGTTTCCTTCAGTACGAAGTAAAAGAAAGGCCACTTGGGTCTAGAAGCCGCCCGCCATCACTGACAGCCATGCTGGGAACAGCCCAAGGCCTCAGCCAGCTTGTGGCTCGGGGGGAAAACAGAACTTCAAAATGGCCGCCAGTGCTGACAGGGAATGTATCGGGAGCCGCCCTGTCAGGAAGAGGCATTTCTCTCTCTGTTCACTAAGGCAGCATCTCTCTTGTAGGGCCACCAGTGAGCTGGTGAAAGAAGAAAGAAGCAATGTACTGTCTACAGCAGAGCCTGTAGACTGTACACCCTCAGCCTCTGCCTTGGCTGGAGGCCCTGTGGGGGAGAGCAGTGAAGCCCCTCTCAGTGCAGAAGCAGCACCACGAGTAGGAGAAGTGGCTTCTCCCTCGGCTGGAGGCCCTGCGTGGGACACCAAGGAAGCTGTTCTCTCTGAAGCAGCAGCTTCAGCGTCCTCTTCACAGGCCTTTCCCCAGGAAGTGTGCAGCTCATCCAACTCCTCCCTCAGCCACAGGGCACAGGGTGCCTCCTCCCACAGCAGAGCCTGTAGACTGTACCTCCTCAGCCTCTGCCTTGGCTGCAGGCCCTGTGGGAGAAACAAGCAAAGCCCCTCTCACTGCAGCAGCAGCTCCACGAGAAGAAGTGACTTCTCACGGATCGGAACTCCGCGCTCGCTTCGCAGCGATGCTGCGTCTCACTCCCACAGCACAATCACGCGATCACGCAGAGAGGCCCCTTAAACTTCTCATTCATGCTACAAGGATATATCACTTAGAACAATAACCAGACTATTTTGTTTTGTCTCTGGCAGAGTTCCTCGAGGAGTCACTCACTTCACAACAATACTTTGGCTCAAACACATACACATATACTTCCTTGCTGGTGCAGCTACTGCTGCCTCCGGTGCAATATTAGGATTAGAGGGAGCATAACTTGATTCCTCCTCCAAAAAAGGAGTCTTATTGTTTACATATAAACTTAAAGCCGGAATTTCCATCAGACCCGCATTGTGGCCAAAATAGTGAAGTTCCTTTTAATGGCTTTTCAGGCCAGACAATTAGACAATATCTAACCATTGCTTTTTTTTTTTTTTTTTTTTCTTTTTCGCTAGTTTTTGGGTTGTTTTTCCAATTCCTTTTCTTTCTCCCCAAAGGACTACCTTTACGCACAATTCCGAGGATTCTGCTTCTGAAGATCTCCAAGGATGGAGGCTCCACAACCCCTCTGGGCAACCAGTTCCAGCAAATACAACCTGTTCCAGCAGCAGAGCGTACAGGAGCAGCGCCAGGTGAGGCTCAGGGAGCGAGACAGGGACAGCAGCGTGACGGGATGGCACGGAGAGCACCAGGATGAGGAGAACGGTTCTGGAGCAAGCCGGCCAGCTGGCCCTGAGCACCTCCGGCCTGGACGCAGTTATTCCCAAACCTGGGGTTTCTCCATGAAGAGCCGACCCCCAGGACAGCCAAAGCCCACAGGGCCCTGGCATTTCTGTGCCCAGAGGCACAAAGAGCAGCGTGGCCTAATTCAACCTGGCTGTCCGCAACCAGGAGCTGTCTCCATCGTCCCTCCATGCGGACAGGCAGCCAGTGCGGTCGTGCCCAGAGAGCGTGCGTCACACTGGCAGCTGCCACACAGAGTCGGGAGCCCCAGGAAGGTTTGATGCAACATCTTTGGCAGCCCTGGCAGCCTCCGACGAGCAGGCAGCACTTGCAGGAGGAGACAGGAAGGGCATTACCCTGGCAAGCCGAGCCCCGCTGTGCGTGGTCAGCTGCCAGGGCATGAATGGGGCCACTGCAGGGCAGCTCACAAAAGCACTTCTACAGGGACGTGGAGAGGAATGGCAGAAATGACCAAAGTAACTTGGCCTTTCCCCTCGATTCTCTTGCAGATGGAGAAGCTGTGAGACATGAAGACACTGCCACACAGTGGGGTGCGGCAGGAGGAGATAAT
Organism: Anser brachyrhynchus; assembly: GCF_964034855.1. Taxonomy (NCBI): domain Eukaryota; kingdom Metazoa; phylum Chordata; class Aves; order Anseriformes; family Anatidae; genus Anser; species Anser brachyrhynchus. Next base: position 204,408,154 of record NC_137694.1, on the reverse strand, counting down.
CCATCTGCCAGCCATGCCGCCTTTCCCAAGGCAGGCAGCGACTCAGGCAGCAGCACCCAAGCAAGTGCCTGCAGCACAGACATTATCATCTGAAAGGGTCACTTGCAAGCTGCCCCCTCTACAAGCAACAGCCTCTGCATCTTCAGCTGCAGGAAGGGCAAAGGCATTGGGCACAGAGGCCCACAGCCACCAAGAGCTTCTGCCACCTCTTCCGTGCATCTCTGGTGACAGGGACAAGGCAGTGAGGGGCAAGGCTTTGTCCCTTGGGCAGACCTCCCAGGAACAAAGGACGCAGAACACCACCTCTCCTCACAGCAGTGCCTCAAAATTTGAAGAAGAGCCGGCACCCTGCCCCACACAGCCCCACAGACTCTTTCACAGCACTGTGGGACACAGCACAGTCCCTCGTGTTTGAAGTCCTGGCGAAGACGATGGCTAAAAGCTGGGAACACGGCAAACGACTGGCAGCACTGGGGGGCCTGGCACACACAGGTTGCAAAGTGACACCAACAAGAGCAGTCGAAGTCCAGAAACACATGGACAGCAGGTGACGACTGCTCTGCCAGGGCATCATCACCAGGCAAGTTCAGGAACAACGGCTGCCAGCTGAGCCCCTATACCAGCCAGTCCAGGCCGAGGTGAGAAGCAAGGGCAACACAGAGAGCAAAATGTCAAATCCAGGTAGGGGAGCGGCAACGAGGGAACAAGCCAGGGCAGGAAAGAAAGCGGTCCTTTGGGATGGGATGAAGAGGAAGAAATTATCATCTTCAACTCCTAGATCAACCCCAGGTTCCCCAGCCTCTTCCAGGAACCACAGCCCTTTCCCCAGGAAGAGGGCAGCTCATTCAGCAGTGTGGACAGGGAGGCTGCAGTAGAAGTAGCAGAACAACCAACAAGCGCCTCTCTTGGCTCATTGGAGCCCACGGACACTGCACCACCAGCTGCTCCCCTGGCAGAAGGTCCAGGGGAAGGGAGGCACAGCACGCCTCTCACTGCAACAGTACCGGCGGAGAGCAGGCCAGCAAGTCCTCCATCAGCCCCTGCTTTTGAAGATGAGGGGAACAGAGCGCCTCCCCCCATTCCAGTGTCTCGAGACTCAAAGCCATCAGCCTGTCCCATCCCCAGTGAGCACAGCACGTTGGCGATGGTTGAGAGCCAGGGACATGGCCAAAATGCCTCCAGTGTCTCTGATGAATATCTGTATGAAACAGCCCAGATCATTGTCTCTGCAGTCCTACTCCATTCTGTAGCCATCATCCAGGGAGCCACGATCAAGGCACCAACTGCTCCCTCGGCCACAGGGCACAGGGTGATTCCTCTAACAGCAGAGCCTGTAGACTGTGAACCTTCAGCATCTGCTTTAGCTGGAGGTCCTGTGGGGGAGACCAGCAAAGGCCCTCTCACAGCAGAAGCAGCACCAGGAGAAGGAGACGTGGATTCTCCCTGAGCTGCTGACCCTGTGGGAGAAGCCAGTGAAGCCGCTCTTGCTCAAGCAGCAGCACCAGAGGAAGAAGAAGTGGCTTCTCCTTGGGCTGGAGGCCCTGTTTGGGAAGCCAGCGAAGCCACACTCGCTGCAAGGTTTCCTTCAGTACGAAGTAAAAGAAAGGCCACTTGGGTCTAGAAGCCGCCCGCCATCACTGACAGCCATGCTGGGAACAGCCCAAGGCCTCAGCCAGCTTGTGGCTCGGGGGGAAAACAGAACTTCAAAATGGCCGCCAGTGCTGACAGGGAATGTATCGGGAGCCGCCCTGTCAGGAAGAGGCATTTCTCTCTCTGTTCACTAAGGCAGCATCTCTCTTGTAGGGCCACCAGTGAGCTGGTGAAAGAAGAAAGAAGCAATGTACTGTCTACAGCAGAGCCTGTAGACTGTACACCCTCAGCCTCTGCCTTGGCTGGAGGCCCTGTGGGGGAGAGCAGTGAAGCCCCTCTCAGTGCAGAAGCAGCACCACGAGTAGGAGAAGTGGCTTCTCCCTCGGCTGGAGGCCCTGCGTGGGACACCAAGGAAGCTGTTCTCTCTGAAGCAGCAGCTTCAGCGTCCTCTTCACAGGCCTTTCCCCAGGAAGTGTGCAGCTCATCCAACTCCTCCCTCAGCCACAGGGCACAGGGTGCCTCCTCCCACAGCAGAGCCTGTAGACTGTACCTCCTCAGCCTCTGCCTTGGCTGCAGGCCCTGTGGGAGAAACAAGCAAAGCCCCTCTCACTGCAGCAGCAGCTCCACGAGAAGAAGTGACTTCTCACGGATCGGAACTCCGCGCTCGCTTCGCAGCGATGCTGCGTCTCACTCCCACAGCACAATCACGCGATCACGCAGAGAGGCCCCTTAAACTTCTCATTCATGCTACAAGGATATATCACTTAGAACAATAACCAGACTATTTTGTTTTGTCTCTGGCAGAGTTCCTCGAGGAGTCACTCACTTCACAACAATACTTTGGCTCAAACACATACACATATACTTCCTTGCTGGTGCAGCTACTGCTGCCTCCGGTGCAATATTAGGATTAGAGGGAGCATAACTTGATTCCTCCTCCAAAAAAGGAGTCTTATTGTTTACATATAAACTTAAAGCCGGAATTTCCATCAGACCCGCATTGTGGCCAAAATAGTGAAGTTCCTTTTAATGGCTTTTCAGGCCAGACAATTAGACAATATCTAACCATTGCTTTTTTTTTTTTTTTTTTCTTTTTCGCTAGTTTTTGGGTTGTTTTTCCAATTCCTTTTCTTTCTCCCCAAAGGACTACCTTTACGCACAATTCCGAGGATTCTGCTTCTGAAGATCTCCAAGGATGGAGGCTCCACAACCCCTCTGGGCAACCAGTTCCAGCAAATACAACCTGTTCCAGCAGCAGAGCGTACAGGAGCAGCGCCAGGTGAGGCTCAGGGAGCGAGACAGGGACAGCAGCGTGACGGGACAGCACGGAGAGCACCAGGATGAGGAGAACGGTTCTGGAGCAAGCCGGCCAGCTGGCCCTGAGCACCTCCGGCCTGGACGCAGTTATTCCCAAACCTGGGGTTTCTCCATGAAGAGCCGACCCCCAGGACAGCCAAAGACTGGCATTTCTGTGCCCAGAGGCACAAAGAGCAGCGTGGCCTAATTCAACCTGGCTGTCCGCAACCAGGAGCTGTCTCCATCGTCCCTCCATGCGGACAGGCAGCCAGTGCGGTCGTGCCCAGAGAGCGTGCGTCACACTGGCAGCTGCCACACAGAGTCGGGAGCCCCAGGAAGGTTTGATGCAACATCTTTGGCAGCCCTGGCAGCCTCCGACGAGCAGGCAGCACTTGCAGGAGGAGACAGGAAGGGCATTACCCTGGCAAGCCGAGCCCCGCTGTGCGTGGTCAGCTGCCAGGGCATGAATGGGGCCACTGCAGGGCAGCTCACAAAAGCACTTCTACAGGGACGTGGAGAGGAATGGCAGAAATGACCAAAGTAACTTGGCCTTTCCCCTCGATTCTCTTGCAGATGGAGAAGCTGTGAGACATGAAGACACTGCCACACAGTGGGGTGCGGCAGGAGGAGATAATCCATCTGCCAGCCATGCCGCCTTTCCCAAGGCAGGCAGCGACTCAGGCAGCAGCACCCAAGCAAGTGCCTGCAGCACAGACATTATCATCTGAAAGGGTCACTTGCAAGCTGCCCCCTCTACAAGCAACAGCCTCTGCATCTTCAGCTGCAGGAAGGGCAAAGGCATTGGGCACAGAGGCCCACAGCCACCAAGAGCTTCTGCCACCTCTTCCGTGCATCTCTGGTGACAGGGACAAGGCAGTGAGGGGCAAGGCTTTGTCCCTTGGGCAGACCTCCCAGGAACAAAGGACGCAGAACACCACCTCTCCTCACAGCAGTGCCTCAAAATTTGAAGAAGAGCCGGCACCCTGCCCCACACAGCCCCACAGACTCTTTCACAGCACTGTGGGACACAGCACAGTCCCTCGTGTTTGAAGTCCTGGCGAAGACGATGGCTAAAAGCTGGGAACACGGCAAACGACTGGCAGCACTGGGGGGCCTGGCACACACAGGTTGCAAAGTGACACCAACAAGAGCAGTCGAAGTCCAGAAACACATGGACAGCAGGTGACGACTGCTCTGCCAGGGCATCATCACCAGGCAAGTTCAGGAACAACGGCTGCCAGCTGAGCCCCTATACCAGCCAGTCCAGGCCGAGGTGAGAAGCAAGGGCAACACAGAGAGCAAAATGTCAAATCCAGGTAGGGGAGCGGCAACGAGGGAACAAGCCAGGGCAGGAAAGAAAGCGGTCCTTTGGGATGGGATGAAGAGGAAGAAATTATCATCTTCAACTCCTAGATCAACCCCAGGTTCCCCAGCCTCTTCCAGGAACCACAGCCCTTTCCCCAGGAAGAGGGCAGCTCATTCAGCAGTGTGGACAGGGAGGCTGCAGTAGAAGTAGCAGAACAACCAACAAGCGCCTCTCTTGGCTCATTGGAGCCCACGGACACTGCACCACCAGCTGCTCCCCTGGCAGAAGGTCCAGGGGAAGGGAGGCACAGCACGCCTCTCACTGCAACAGTACCGGCGGAGAGCAGGCCAGCAAGTCCTCCATCAGCCCCTGCTTTTGAAGATGAGGGGAACAGAGCGCCTCCCCCCATTCCAGTGTCTCGAGACTCAAAGCCATCAGCCTGTCCCATCCCCAGTGAGCACAGCACGTTGGCGATGGTTGAGAGCCAGGGACATGGCCAAAATGCCTCCAGTGTCTCTGATGAATATCTGTATGAAACAGCCCAGATCATTGTCTCTGCAGTCCTACTCCATTCTGTAGCCATCATCCAGGGAGCCACGATCAAGGCACCAACTGCTCCCTCGGCCACAGGGCACAGGGTGATTCCTCTAACAGCAGAGCCTGTAGACTGTGAATCTTCAGCATCTGCTTTAGCTGGAGGTCCTGTGGGGGAGACCAGCAAAGGCCCTCTCACAGCAGAAGCAGCACCAGGAGAAGGAGACGTGGATTCTCCCTGAGCTGCTGACCCTGTGGGAGAAGCCAGTGAAGCCGCTCTTGCTCAAGCAGCAGCACCAGAGGAAGAAGAAGTGGCTTCTCCTTGGGCTGGAGGCCCTGTTTCGGAAGCCAGCGAAGCCACTCTCGCTGCAAGGTTTCCTTCAGTACGAAGTAAAAGAAAGGCCACTTGGGTCTAGAAGCCGCCCGCCATCACTGACAGCCATGCTGGGAACAGCCCAAGGCCTCAGCCAGCTTGTGGCTCGGGGGGAAAACAGAACTTCAAAATGGCCGCCAGTGCTGACAGGGAATGTATCGGGAGCCGCCCTGTCAGGAAGAGGCATTTCTCTCTCTGTTCACTAAGGCAGCATCTCTCTTGTAGGGCCACCAGTGAGCTGGTGAAAGAAGAAAGAAGCAATGTACTGTCTACAGCAGAGCCTGTAGACTGTACACCCTCAGCCTCTGCCTTGGCTGGAGGCCCTGTGGGGGAGAGCAGTGAAGCCCCTCTCAGTGCAGAAGCAGCACCACGAGTAGGAGAAGTGGCTTCTCCCTCGGCTGGAGGCCCTGCGTGGGACACCAAGGAAGCTGTTCTCTCTGAAGCAGCAGCTTCAGCGTCCTCTTCACAGGCCTTTCCCCAGGAAGTGTGCAGCTCATCCAACTCCTCCCTCAGCCACAGGGCACAGGGTGCCTCCTCCCACAGCAGAGCCTGTAGACTGTACCTCCTCAGCCTCTGCCTTGGCTGCAGGCCCTGTGGGAGAAACAAGCAAAGCCCCTCTCACTGCAGCAGCAGCTCCACGAGAAGAAGTGACTTCTCACGGATCGGAACTCCGCGCTCGCTTCGCAGCGATGCTGCGTCTCACTCCCACAGCACAATCACGCGATCACGCAGAGAGGCCCCTTAAACTTCTCATTCATGCTACAAGGATATATCACTTAGAACAATAACCAGACTATTTTGTTTTGTCTCTGGCAGAGTTCCTCGAGGAGTCACTCACTTCACAACAATACTTTGGCTCAAACACATACACATATACTTCCTTGCTGGTGCAGCTACTGCTGCCTCCGGTGCAATATTAGGATTAGAGGGAGCATAACTTGATTCCTCCTCCAAAAAAGGAGTCTTATTGTTTACATATAAACTTAAAGCCGGAATTTCCATCAGACCCGCATTGTGGCCAAAATAGTGAAGTTCCTTTTAATGGCTTTTCAGGCCAGACAATTAGACAATATCTAACCATTGCTTTTTTTTTTTTTTTTTTTCTTTTTCGCTAGTTTTTGGGTTGTTTTTCCAATTCCTTTTCTTTCTCCCCAAAGGACTACCTTTACGCACAATTCCGAGGATTCTGCTTCTGAAGATCTCCAAGGATGGAGGCTCCACAACCCCTCTGGGCAACCAGTTCCAGCAAATACAACCTGTTCCAGCAGCAGAGCGTACAGGAGCAGCGCCAGGTGAGGCTCAGGGAGCGAGACAGGGACAGCAGCGTGACGGGACGGCACGGAGAGCACCAGGATGAGGAGAACGGTTCTGGAGCAAGCCGGCCAGCTGGCCCTGAGCACCTCCGGCCTGGACGCAGTTATTCCCAAACCTGGGGTTTCTCCATGAAGAGCCGACCCCCAGGACAGCCAAAGCCCACAGGGCCCTGGCATTTCTGTGCCCAGAGGCACAAAGAGCAGCGTGGCCTAATTCAACCTGGCTGTCCGCAACCAGGAGCTGTCTCCATCGTCCCTCCATGCGGACAGGCAGCCAGTGCGGTCGTGCCCAGAGAGCGTGCGTCACACTGGCAGCTGCCACACAGAGTCGGGAGCCCCAGGAAGGTTTGATGCAACATCTTTGGCAGCCCTGGCAGCCTCCGACGAGCAGGCAGCACTTGCAGGAGGAGACAGGCAGGGCATTACCCTGGCAAGCCGAGCCCCGCTGTGCGTGGTCAGCTGCCAGGGCATGAATGGGGCCACTGCAGGGCAGCTCACAAAAGCACTTCTACAGGGACGTGGAGAGGAATGGCAGAAATGACCAAAGTAACTTGGCCTTTCCCCTCGATTCTCTTGCAGATGGAGAAGCTGTGAGACATGAAGACACTGCCACACAGTGGGGTGCGGCAGGAGGAGATAATCCATCTGCCAGCCATGCCGCCTTTCCCAAGGCAGGCAGCGACTCAGGCAGCAGCACCCAAGCAAGTGCCTGCAGCACAGACATTATCATCTGAAAGGGTCACTTGCAAGCTGCCCCCTCTACAAGCAACAGCCTCTGCATCTTCAGCTGCAGGCAGGGCAAAGGCGTTGGGCACAGAGGCCCACAGCCACCAAGAGCTTCTGCCACCTCTTCCGTGCATCTCTGGTGACAGGGACAAGGCAGTGAGGGGCAAGGCTTTGTCCCTTGGGCAGACCTCCCAGGAACAAAGGACGCAGAACACCACCTCTCCTCACAGCAGTGCCTCAAAATTTGAAGAAGAGCCGGCACCCTGCCCCACACAGCCCCACAGACTCTTTCACAGCACTGTGGGACACAGCACAGTCCCTCGTGTTTGAAGTCCTGGCGAAGACGATGGCTAAAAGCTGGGAACACGGCAAACGACTGGCAGCACTGGGGGGCCTGGCACACACAGGTTGCAAAGTGACACCAACAAGAGCAGTCGAAGTCCAGAAACACATGGACAGCAGGTGACGACTGCTCTGCCAGGGCATCATCACCAGGCAAGTTCAGGAACAACGGCTGCCAGCTGAGCCCCTATACCAGCCAGTCCAGGCCGAGGTGAGAAGCAAGGGCAACACAGAGAGCAAAATGTCAAATCCAGGTAGGGGAGCGGCAACGAGGGAACAAGCCAGGGCAGGAAAGAAAGCGGTCCTTTGGGATGGGATGAAGAGGAAGAAATTATCATCTTCAACTCCTAGATCAACCCCAGGTTCCCCAGCCTCTTCCAGGAACCACAGCCCTTTCCCCAGGAAGAGGGCAGCTCATTCAGCAGTGTGGACAGGGAGGCTGCAGTAGAAGTAGCAGAACAACCAACAAGCGCCTCTCTTGGCTCATTGGAGCCCACGGACACTGCACCACCAGCTGCTCCCCTGGCAGAAGGTCCAGGGGAAGGGAGGCACAGCACGCCTCTCACTGCAACAGTACCGGCGGAGAGCAGGCCAGCAAGTCCTCCATCAGCCCCTGCTTTTGAAGATGAGGGGAACAGAGCGCCTCCCCCCATTCCAGTGTCTCGAGACTCAAAGCCATCAGCCTGTCCCATCCCCAGTGAGCACAGCACGTTGGCGATGGTTGAGAGCCAGGGACATGGCCAAAATGCCTCCAGTGTCTCTGATGAATATCTGTATGAAACAGCCCAGATCATTGTCTCTGCAGTCCTACTCCATTCTGTAGCCATCATCCAGGGAGCCACGATCAAGGCACCAACTGCTCCCTCGGCCACAGGGCACAGGGTGCTTCCTCCCACAGCGGAGCCTGTAGACTGTGAATCTTCAGCATCTGCTGTAATATGCAGTAATATCCCTTTAAGGCCCACATCCCGTTTGGAAAAGGACCATCCCATCCCTTTTCACCCCTTGGGGCGTGATAATACAGAGTGTCCTTGTTACCGAGTGGTCCTGTTATAATGTCTGCCCCGTTTGTACTCATATGTGCGCACTTCCAAGCTCCCGCATTGGGTTTTCACTTACAGTCACAATTCAGTTCTCCTTGGTGGCCTGTCATATTACAAGCTGACCAGAAATGTTTAAAGAATACTCGCCTCCCATTCTCATTCTGCCATCTGCAGCGATAGACCTGCACCACATACTGTTCCTTAGTTGTGTTATCATGTTGACAGTCTAAGATTTGACTGTCGAATTGTCTCCCCGCTTGGGCTCTTGCCACAGCTTTACATCCGGATCCAAAAAATGCCCTATATGAGCATTTCAGCCAAGTCCCATTTCTCAGCTGAACATGTGTGGCGTTCCATTTCCCACTACTTGTTGTACAGTTTATAGGCCTACATCCAGGATTGATACTATCATATCCGGGGGAGAGAGTCCAATTGCTAATACTTTTTCCTACCGCCAACTGTTCCTGTTCTGTTCAAGCAGTATACACCCCGAGCTGACAAGTGCAACTGCCATGGGCCTCCTTCTTCTTCCCAAAATTGCGTCCCATTATGAACATTGCTCAAATTACTGACCCACCACTTGGGTTCGACCGGGCCTGCTACCCAGGGCCAACTTTCAGTTCCCCCCGGTCCTCCACAAATCCAGCAGTTACTAAGGTTAAAGGCCTTGGCCGCTTCCTCCCCCAAAGTGAAAAAGTTATTCCTCCATTCTTGCCCATGGCCCGATTGCCCCTGTAAAAACAATACCAGGAAGTATAGCATTTCTTATCCTTTTTCGCCGTCCAATCTTGAGAGTGTGGGAAATGCCTTCAATCATGGGGTTGGGCCCACTTTCAGAGCTTGTGTTACCATTCAGCCCTTCGGGGTGATCCAGCTCCTGGAAAAACTAATCACAATTTTATTATGGGTTTAAAAAGGTTCTCATGTTATCTTTCTCAGGACAACCTGATCTTAGCACGGGAGGAGTCCGGTCGAGGCACTCTCACTCGGCGGTCAACACCCATAGGGGATGCCTCCCTCGGTAGACCATACACACTGCAGTGGAGGGTCCTACCCCGGTCTTGCCTTCTCCCTTTCCTCCCTTCAGCCTTGTCCTCTTTATCCAATGCCCTTAATTCATGCAGAACCTCATTGCTAGTGTTCCTCTTTAGTCTCAGTTTCAGTTCCCCAGGAGTGGACTCAACCCTCCAGGCTTCGGTAGTTATTGGTCCGTTTATTCTGGATGCGTGGGTCCAACCCCTTTCTGCTGTTCTCACAGCTGTTTCAGGAGTAAGTAAAACAAGGTACGGTCCTTCCCATCGGGGGTTCAATGATTCTTCTCTCCAGGTTTTTATTAGGACCTTGTCTCCTGGTTGTATTTTATGAATAGCAAATCCTAGAGGTGGTGTTTGAGTCATCATCCCAATTTCTCTTAGCTCCTGTAATCTCCTTCCAATGGTAATTGGAAGGAGAAATTAATATTTATTTTTTTTTAATTAATAATTTCTGGATACTACGATCCTCAACTACATTGTTCCCTAGGGGCATCCCTTGGGAATAAGGCATACCATATAACATTTCATATGATGATAATCCAGTCTCACTGTGTGGTTTAGTTCTTATGTTTAAAAGTGTCAATGGTAAACATTTCGTCCAGGGCAGCTGTGTCTCGATCATTAACTTAGCCAGTTGCTGTTTTATTGTTTGATTCACCCTTTCTACTTTCCCTGAGCTCTGTGGGTGCCATGGAGTGTGGTATTTCCACTGAATACCTAATGATTGACACAAAAATTTTATTATTTTAGAAGTAAAGTGTGTGCCCTGATCAGAATCAATGTACTGGATTATCCCATACCTTGGTATTAAATGTTCCAATAAAATTTTTACCACCGTCTGTGCTGTAGCTCGTGCTACAGGATAAGCTTCTACCCATTGTGTTAAATGATCTAAAATTACCAACAGATATTTTATTCTCCCTACCTTGGGCAATCCAGTGAAATCGACTTGTACTTTCTCGAAAGGCCTATAAGCTGTTTTTCTCCCTCCCGTAGCTGCTTGTCAAAACACTTTCTTATTTATTTTCTGACAAGTTAAACAACCTTGTGTAATTTGTTTCGCTATTTCAAAAAGCCCAATGCAACCAAATTGTTTAAGGAAATGATCACTTAACGCCTTCATACCCCAATGTGTTTGTGCATGTAAACGTTCCAGTATTTGCCTCGCATAGGCTTTTGGCAATATCTCTCGCCTGTCAGGCAGTGTCCATTCTCCTTGTTCTAACTTAGCCCCTATTTTCTCCAGTTTTGCTTGTTCCTCAGGGGTAAACTTCTTTTCTCCTCCTTCTTGCCTTTCTTCCTCTCGTATCATATTAATTTTAACAACCTGAGTCCTCAGGGCTGCTTCCTGGGCCTCCTTATCTGCTAGATTATTTCCTCTGATTGGATAATCTAATCCCTTTTGGTGTCCTCTTACATGCACCACTGCTATCTCCTTTGGTTCTCTTAATGCCCTTAAAATTTTTATTATTAACTCTTGATGTATAAGATTCCTCCCTTGAGTATTAATTAGACCTCTTTCTTCCCAAATTTTTCCAAAAGTATGGACCACCCCATATGCATATTTAGAATCTGTATATATCGTCCCACTTTTCCCTTTTAATAGTTCCAGGGCCCTACATAGGGCATACAGCTCACAAGCCTGAGCTGACCATGATGGGCTCAAAGGTCCGGATTCCACAGGTTCTAAGCTCTTATTAATTATTGCATATCCTGATTTCCTTTTCCCTTCCACTACTTGGGAGGAGCCATCTACAAACAGTGCCTCTCCTTTCTCCAACTCAGTATCCCTTAAATCTGGTCTTACTGTTGTCTGGGTCTCAATTACCTCTAAACAGTTATGTTGTACTTCCTCCTGTGGTTCTCCGAACAAAAATTGTGCTGGACTCTGAGCAGAGGTTACCCTCAGTTCTAGGTCAGGTGAGTCAATTAGTATTGCTTCATACTTTAGGATCCGACTATCCGTTAACCATTTTTCTGCTTTCTGCTGTAAGACACTTCTAACATTGTGTGAAGTATACACCTTTAAAGGAGCACTAAAGGTAATCTTCCTAACTTCTTCTATTAATAATGCTGTAGCAACCAAAGCTTGAAGACAAGCAGGCCACCCTCTACTTACTGGATCAAGCAACCTAGAGCAATACCCTACGGGTTTCTTAATCCCTGCCCAATCTTGAGTGAGAACTCCATATGCTGTTTGGTTCGATGTATTTACAAAGAGATAGAAAGGTTTTTCCAGATCTGGGAGGCTCAATACAGGTGCTTGTATTAAAGCCCTTTTTATTTCCTCAAATTTCTGATCATCTTCTGTGAACCACTTAAGTTGGTTATTAGTTAATTTCTCATATAAGAATTTGACCTTTTCACTGTAGCTCTCAAGCCACGGTCTACAATATCCTAATAATCCCAATACTTGCCAAATCTCCTTTTTATAAAGATAGAATCCCAGATACCCTGTCAGGATCTAACTTCTTTCTCCCCTTACTCAGCCAGTGCCCCAAGTATTTTACTTCCTGTTCCACAAACTGTAATTTCGATCAAGACACCTTTAATCTCCTTTCCCCTAAAAAGTTTAGCAATTTAATAGTAGCTTCTCGGGTTCCCTCTTCAGTTTCTCCCGCTACTAACAGATTGTCCACATATTGCAATAATTTGTCCTCCCTGGGTAACGTGAAATCTTGTAAAATTTTCTCTAAAGTTTGTCCAAATAGATTTGGTGACTCTGTAAACCCCTGTGGTAGCACAGTCCATCTTAATTGTTGATTTCGTCCCGTTTCGGGGCCCTCCCACTCAAAGGCAAAATAATCTCTGGATCTCTCATCCAGAGGGCAGGCCCAAAATGCATCTTTCAGATCTATTACACTATACCACGTATGTTTGGGAGATATACGACTCAATAAAGTATAAGGATTTGCCACCACAGGGAATTTAGTGAGTGTTCGCTGATTTACAGCTCTCAGGTCTTGCACCATCCTGTATGACCCATCCGATTTCTTTTCGGGAAGGATGGGTGTATTATGAGGCGACATGCACGGTTCTAAAGTTCCTTTTTCCAGAAGTCTGTCAACTACAGGTTTTAATCCTTTTCGACCCTCCATTGGTATAGGGTATTGTTTGATTCTAATTGGATGATGTGGATCCATTATTTGAATATTTATGGGGTACATTTCTATCTTTCCAGTCTCCCCCTCCTTATACCATACTAAAGGGTTAATGACTTCTTCATCTTTTTGTGTCAAAGTGTATAATTTAATCTGCAATTCGTCCCCTTGACTCTGAATGCTTAAGTTCAATCTTAAAATCAAATCCCTCCCTAGTAAATTGTACTCCGCTTCAGGGAGCAAAAGAAAATCATTAACATAAGTTTTCTTCTCAGTTTCTACTTCTACATTTTTCAAGACAGGCACTCTAAAAGGCTCTCCTTTTGCCCCTGTCACTGACATATAATTGCTCCCTTCCTCTACTCCTTTCGGAATTTTCTGAATAGTAGATTTTTCAGCCCGTGTCCACTAAAAATAAAACTTCCTCTTTATGGGGACCAATTAGTAGTTTTATCAAAGGCTCCGTTGATGTTGAAGTCCCCAGAAGATATAGCCCCTGACACCCCTATTCTTCTCTGAGTATTTTCTCATCTTGTTCCCGCTTACGACAGCTCCTCTGAACACGTCCCTTCCTGTTGCAATAGTAACAAGCGGGAATAGTGGATTTCTCTCGACAAGACTGCCCCCTAGGGGCTTTCTCTCTTCCCTTCTCCCTCCTTTCTCCGGACAGGGTCTTATTTCTCTGACTTTCTCTTACTGCTGCTACAAAAATCTTGGCTTTTGCTTTTTGTTTTTCCTCATCTCTCCTAACATATACTTTCTGTGCTTCCCTAAGTAACTCTTCTAATCCCCTCTCTTGCCAGTCTTCCAGCTTCTCTAATTTCCTTCTTATGTTCCCCCAGGATTTAGCTACAAATTGTGTTCTAAGAAGTGCAGTTCCAGCCACTGTATTCGGGTCAATTCCAGAATACATTTGTAAACTTTTCCTTAATCTCTCCAACCATTCTGTTGGAGATTCATCTTTCCCTTATTGCTCATTAAATGCTTTATTAATGTTTTGCCCTCGGGGAACCACTTCCCTTATTCCCTGTATGATTAATGTTCTCAAATCCCTCATATTCTGTCTTCCTTGGGGTTGTTGATGATTCCAGTGGGGTTCCACGTTTGGCCATTTTTGATCTCCCGGGGGTCCTGCCTGATTCTGTCTCTCCCACATTCTCATTCCAGCTTGCCTAATCATTCCTTTTTCCTCGGCAGTAAATAAGATCCCTAAAATGGACTGTATTTCTTCCCAGGTATAAGTATTGGGACCTAGGAATTGGTCCAGTTTTTCAGCTACTCCGAGGGGGGTCATCCAATAAGGCCCCCATTTCTTTCTTGAAATTCCTTACATCTGTGGTATTTAAGAGGACTGCCACAAACCCAATGCCTCCCTGATTACCTCCAAGGGGTACCTCTCTTCAGGGATAAGCTCCTTCAGGTGTGGCAGTCCTACTTCTTGTACATGCAGCTGGAGGTCGGTCTAATTCCGGTGCTATCAGTGGTGGAGACAGGGGCAATGGTAATATTGCTGGAGATACCACAGCTGCTGGAGGTGGGGCCACCGCCGGAGGTGGGGCCACCGCCGGGGGTGGATTGTTAGAATATAAAGGTGGTAAATTAGCAAATGGCTCCCATTTATCATCTTCTTCTTTTTCCTGTTTTTCTTCTGCTTCTTCAAACTCCTCCTCTGTTTTTAGTGTAAATACTGAGGCTGGAAAAGGACGTGAAGTCCTGATCCATAATTCTGCATAATCACTTTCCTCCTGGCTAAAAGGTTCCTTTGAATTAACATGTAGATTTAAAGCCTGGCAAACCCAGTCTTCAAAGGATCCGAAAATGGGCCAAAAGACATGTGGTCTTAAAGGCTCCTTTGGCCATTCTATCATGCAATACTGAATCATTTTTAATTTACTTTTTCCTTTTCTGGGGCCCCTATTGTTCCAATTTCTGATCATTATCCCTAATGGACTTTCTGGCGGTATGTCTGGTAATTTGCTGCCTTTTCTCGGGTCCTGGGTCTTCGATTTTTTCTGACCCATCTAGGAATTTTACTGTGGCAATTCCTACAGCCCTTGGTTGCCTTAGTGAGAGTGTCTTGCGGGGGGGTTAGGACCTATCACCCACCCACGAATCCGATAGGAGTCGCTTCGGACCTTCACCAGCCAAGTCCTTCGCGGGAGATTGGAACCGCGGTTAGAAGACCTCTACAATCACATCGGAACTACGTTCCGTCTCAGTCACACTCTCTCACACACACAGGCAACTGAATCCCACCCAACCGAACGGTATACGTCTTAAATACTTATGACTCCGTCGTCTTCGTTCAGATCTTCGCGCACAGACTTAAGGGCAAAATATAGTGCTGCAGCCGGCAAAGGGAGCTCATAAAAAATCTAAATCTTTGCTTGCCCTTATTCAGGTTCAAGACGGCATTAGCCCCGACCCGACTCGAACAGGAGCCACCAGACGGTGGGGGCGCCCCTCCTAGATCAAGTCAGAATTCAGAAACCAAGACCATCCCGGACAAACCCCCAGTTGTTATAAATGACTGAGTCCCAAATAGGATTGCAATCGAAGTTTACAATTTATTAAATGAATAGAGGCAAGCAAACAGCGCTGGGTGCGCCAGGAGTCTCTGCTCCACCAGGACGCACACCCATTACGTAAGACGGCTGATTTTTTATACTCCTAGGCTAATACTTATTTATTACTACTTCTAGAAGAGGCAGGGTTATTATAATTGGTTTCCCGAATCCGAAGTCATCCCAGGGGCGCCTGCGTATCACTTTCTGGTGGTCTCTCAGGGGCCGCTTGGGCGGAAGGCTCATATTCTTCCTCCTTATCTGGTAGTCTCTTCGCCGGATGACAGAAGCTACTGAACGTCCGTACAGAGTCAGCAGTTTTTCTCTAAAAATCCCTTTGTTCTCTTATCACCTAAACCCAGTCCTCAATGTTAACCCTTCAGATCCCTTAGTGGCACGAATTCCTGGACCATTCCTTACATTCTTGAACATTTTGAGTGTGACAAAGAGGAAGGCAGGAGCGTTATCTAAGTAACAGTTTAGAAGTTTTTGTACAGCAGATACAACATGAGAATCCTGTAACCGGATGGCCTGTCCCAAATGGCAAGGGGTGGTACTGGCTATGCGGCAATACATCCAGGAAGGTGTTGCCCCTTGGCTGGAAGGGAGCTTGCACCCTGGGGGCAATAATTCCAAATGTACCTATTATTGAAGACCCACAATGCCAAAGCCCCTTTGAGACCGCACGCAGAATTAAGAGGACTCCAGATAATCCTCTAGTAAACTGAAACAGGGAATTTCACTCATTGTAGAGCTAGAAACTAACACTCTGCATGCAGTGCAGGCACTACAAGAGGAGGTAACAAGCTTGCCAAAAATAGTACTCCAGAATCAAATGGTATTTGATTTATTATTAGCCTCACAGGAGAGCGTGTACTGTAATTAATGCTAGTTGCTGTATGTCTGTAGATCAAAAGGGGCAAATTGGACTGATCTCAAAAATATTTGGGAAAGAAAGAAATCCTACACAGAGCGGCTCAAGATGACACTTCCTGGGGATTTAGAAACATTTGGGAGGAAATGACTTTTGCGGTTACCTGAATGGAATTGGCTCAAACAGCTATTTGTTGGAATTCTAAAGATAATGGCACTGCGAATGTCATCCCCCGTGACATCGGAAGAAAAATATTGGGCCCTAATGTTGGAAAAAGAGTGGGGGATGTGAAGAAGTGCAGAAACAGCAAGAGGAGTAAGAAAAGAAGAGGGGGGCATTGTGAGAACCAAAGTTGTGTTTTTGCAGTGGCAGGTGTTTTTGCAGTGGAAATTTCACAGAATCACAGAATTGTTGGGGTTGGAAGGGACCTCGAGAGATCATCGCGTCCAACCGCCCTGCCAAAGCAGGTTCCTTAGAGCAGGCTGCCCAGGTAGGTGTCCAGATGGGCCTTGAATATCTCCAGAGAAGGACACTCCACAACCTCCCTGGGCAGCCTGTTTCAGTGCTCCGTCACCCTCACCGTGAAGAAGTCCTTTTGCATGTTGGTGCGGAACTTCCTGGGCTCCATCTTGTGGCCATTACCCCTTGTCCTGTCCCCACAAACCACTGAAAAGAGGTTGGCCAAATCCCTCTGTCTGCCACGCTTCAGGTATTTATAAACATTGATAAGATCCCAACTAATTCCACTAACCTTGGGCAGCTCCCGACCCATCCTCTGACAGCCCTGGCGGCCATTTTGCACTTCTGGTTTCCCCCTGTGCCACAAGCTGGCTGAGGCCTTGGGCTGTCCCCAGCCTGGCTGTCAGTGATGGCGGGCGGCATCTAGACCCAAGAGGCCTTTCTTTTTCTTTGTGCTGAAGGAAACCTGCTGTCTGGAGAGACAGTGCCTCTTTTCTCCAAGTACTGCAGGGTTCCATTGTAAGTGACGTGGCCTCTCACTTGTGGGCCCCGTTTTTCGCATCATTTGTGAGGGGCTTCTGCATCCCCCCGGATCACTGGTTGTCGCCAGGGCTTCCCCCCAGGATGTCTGGGCAGGCCCAAGCCGGTGGGCAGGCTCTGGGTGGGCCTTGTCCCCTGCAGGGGCAGGCGTCTGTCCCTGAGCCCACATCCCACGAGCAGCTCCTGCACTCGTGGCTGCCCCTGCCCGGGGCGCTGCCGCTGCTTCTGGAACCTTCCTGCAGCCTCTGGCAGCTGGCGCCTGCTTGGCGGCCGCACGTTGGGCTTGGCAGCCTGGGATCTGCGGGCCGTGCCAGCCTGCAGCACAGCATTGGCGGCCTTGTTGCCGACCCCAGGGCACAGCTGAAGGGGGATTTGGGGGATTTGCTTTCCAGGCACTGGGCCAGTTGGGGATGCAATATCCCACCACATGCACAGGCAGTTCGCACTGAACAAGATGGGCTTTGCAGCCCCGTCCTTCCCTCATACCCTGCTCCTTCCAGGAGCTGCCACCCCACAGAACGCCTCGTCAAGCAGAAGTAACACCCCAGCGGTAGCCTGCAAACTGCAGATGTGCCAGGGGCCCGTTGCTGCTCTGGCATTATGCACAAAAAAGCCCAGCTCCAGCAGAAGGACGGGATCCGTACCTCCTGGCGCTTGTGCGTTGCCTATGGCCTGATTGGGCAGGCCAGCATGTAGTCGGAGCCGGTTCTCAAGGCTTTCCCTATTAGTTGGGAACCCCGTGGAGGGATTTTCCTGGGCTGAGGGTGTTGGCTCTGCTCTTACTAGCCCAGATCTTCTTTAGATGGCAACAAGAAGGCAGCTGGGAAGCTCCCAGACATTGAGGCCATCTCCAGGGCTCTCCAGAGTGACGCCACCTGGCACCTTCCCATGAGCAGTGGCCAAAGCACAAGGGCCCATCTTCTTTATTGGAGAAGTCCCACACGGGATTTCCAGTCCCAGAAATGCTTAAATACTGTTCCTCCTTTCTTGCTTTTCGGCGTGTCTTAGTACCTGGGCTGGGTGCCTCCTTCCTTATTAAACTGGGGCTGCCCATGGGGGGCTTTGAGCTCCTCCATGGAAAAAAGCCCACCTTTCAGCTCTTGGAGAACTTTGCCTGTCTTCGCAGAATCCCACATAAGAAAGAAACTTTTCCTGATTCTTTCTTATGTGAATTCTTGCCCTTAGATTCAAAGGCAAGGGCTGGAGCCTTTCATGCTGCCTTTCTAAGAGAAAGAAGGCTGCAGGGAAACTGCCCTGAGTGTCGGAAAACCCTGCTGGGAGCCCTGCCATGATGCCAAGTGACTGCTCCAGCTTTTGCTCTTCTATCTAAATATGATCCTTGTTTGTGCTTCCCCCCAGAGCAGAAGACGGAGATGGAAAAGCAGAGGTCACAGACAGACAGTCCTTCCTCTCTGGGGCTTGTGGATCTAAAAAGTACAGGTCTGCAGGAAGCACCAGTGGAGGTGAAGCAGCAGCATGTCCTCATTCCTTAGGCCGCAGAGAAGAAGGCTGAGGCCGCTTCTCTGGACAAGACATGCCCCCTGCTGACACGTGCCAGCTGTTCACACACCAGAATCTCTCTCCAGCCACACTCCAGGCCGATGGTTGAGGCAGAGCTGTTCCAGACTGCCAGGGGAAAGGAGCCTTCTCCCAAGTGAGGCTGCGGTGGAGCTGGAGGAGGCAACCCGGGCTCTTGTCCTCATCCCTCGCCCTTCAGTGAAGCGGCTGAGGCAGCTCCTCCGGATGAGTCAAGCTGAAGGCACAGGTGGAAAAGCAGAGGCCGCACACAGACAGTGCTTCTTCCTCCATGGCACTTGTGAAACTGAATATGAAGTCTCTGCAGATGGTGCCAGTGAATACGAAGCATGTCCTCATCCCTCACCTCCCAAAGAAGGCTGAGGCAGCTTCTCTGAGAAAATCAAGTGCCAAGTAAGTGTGGGCCCGCTCCCACAAAGTCCTGGAAAAGATGAGCTGCAGCAGGCCAGCCGAGGGATCCAGCATGCGGGTTGCTCAGCCGTGGGCTTTGGCTCTCCATCCCCTGGCTGCTTTGGAGAGGGAATGACCGTGGAGAGGCCCTGCCACCAGCCGTCTCCCTGCAGACCCAAAGTCCTAAAGCTCCCCTGCAGCTGACAGTCACGTACCCACAGTGGAAGGGGGCTGTGCTCCCTGCTCCTGGGGCTGGGGGCAGGCAGAAGTGGGGACGTTCAGAACCTACATGAGAGTCTTGCTCCTTGATGCTGCAGCTGCCCTTCAGTGTGGAGTGTGTGGGTGAGGAAAGTGCTGGAGAAGATAAAGGAGGCCCTGCAGGAAGACAGGAGAAAGAACAGAGGTGTGGACATCCCTGGTAAGATTGCATGGATACCCACTGTTGCCTGCATACCCGGATATTTACAGGTATAGTGATTCTTGAAAGGTACCTTCTTATCTATTTCACCATTAAATTATTTCATGTGCACCTACATTAGGAGACTCCACTGGTTGACATATTTTATAGTACACTGTTCACATTTACTTTTTCATGTTTAACAAGGGAGCCCTGTACCTGAGAATTGTCAGAACTACAAATATGACCATTGAGGCTTTTATGTACTAGAAAAAAGTCAATTGTGTTCTCAGCATACTACGATGGTCAGGTTGTTAGTGGAAATGATTTTCACTAGCACGTACCTAAAGCAAGTCACTTAATTCATCTGAATCACCCTGTTTTCCCAACAGAAACCAGAGCCCCAGTGAAGTTTTGACCGTTTGCAGTAAATCATTGGGGGTGCAGGATTCAAAGTAAGCCACTTGAGGGCAGTAGAGGACGTTTATCAATAACGTTTGACTTGCTGTCAGTGGTAGATCACATTTTGCCAGTTTTAAGCAGTGGCATTGAATATTTTTTTGACTAATCTAGTAAAAGAAAAACCTTCTGTTTAGTGACACTTCACTGAAACCTGAAATTGCTGTGTAACTGCCCTACAGGACACCTTAACTAGTAGAACAGATTAGATCAGTCTGGGAAAAACACAAGTAGAATATTGTAGGAATTTGAGCTTCTGGCTGTGTGTTCTGTGTTCTAATTTAAAATAAGGATATTAATAGTAGATCATCTTGGATTTCTTTGTTTACTCCCACTGTTTCTAACAGAAACAGATTAAGTCCTCTATTCCTAAGTTCTTCCTTTTTCCTTCCTTTGAAAAATTAATGAAGTGTCTTGAAACCAATAGTAAAACCAGCATAAATAAAAGATACCAATACATATAATCATAGAATAGACCCATAAGGATCATCAAGTCCAAGTCCTGGCACTGCACAGGTCCACCCAAAACTTTAGACCATGTGACTAAGTGCACAGTCCAATCGCTTCTTAAATTCAGACAGGCTTGGTGCAGTGACTACTTCACTGGGGAGCCTGTTCCTGTGTGCGACCACCCTCTTGGTGAAGAACCTCTTCCTGATGTCCAGCCTAAACTTCCCCTAATAATATGGCAGTGTTGATATCTATTTCAAGCCCAGAAATGATTGTTATGGCATCCTGACACAATGCTAAACCTAGCAATTGATTGATGTCTGAACTACCTCTGCCAGGAAAAGCCCTTCACTTCCCTTTGTTCCTTCACTCATGTCTCTCCTCCTGTTTAACAAAATTGCATCTTATTTGTAAATCTTACTGGTCTGGATTAGTCAATTAGAGTAATCCAGCTTGTCCCATAAATTAACATGCTCTTCTTTCCATGGCAGGGCCCATCTATCAGCAAAGCCAGTGCATTGCTCGAAGCAGGCTGCAGCTGGTCCTTAGCATCCAAGAGCCAGCCTGTGACTTAGACAGCCAAAAGGTCTCCGTACAATACAGTAAAAATAAATTCTATGAGGGTCAGAACCATGTTTCTTTGGTGTTCCTTTTAATTCAGCCATTGTGCCTAGTGTTTCTGTCAGAATGAAATTCAGGCTATCTTGTCATCACATTAGTGCTTAGCGTAACAGGCATGTTCTTAAGCAGACATCCCAAATTAAACCTCTACCCTTCAAGTTGTTTTCTGAGGCTTCTTCGTCACAAGCCTTGGCTTCATGTGCAAATCAGATAGATTTGTTTTGCTAGAATTTCAAGGGTGTGCTGACCTTTCAGTCCTGAAAGGAAAATCTTGATAAAATCACTAATTAATGACTGACTTTGAATAACTCATCCCAGATATGTGGACAAACAAAGAAGCTGAAGGTCTGGCTATTAAACAGGAAATAAAGGTTATTCTTTGTAGAGCAAGCTTGGCTGTTAAAATACCTAAAATTGTGGTAATTTATTTATATTCAATTATTTGAGTGCACAGAAGCAATTATAGCTAATCCGTAAAGCCTAGTTCTACTGTGAAGCTTAACTACACTAGAAAAGATTCTGTATTTGTTACCCGCTGATGAAAAATGATTGTAGGAAGATGGAATTTCACTTTTATTTATAATTCACACTCAATTTTGTCTATCTGATCTTTGCTTTTTATATATTGAGAACAATCACAGAATCACAGAATCATCTAGGTTGAAAGAGACCTCCAAGATCACCTAGTCCAACCTCTGACCTAACACTAACAAGTCATTCACTAAACCATATCACTGAGCTCTACATCTAAACGTCTTTTAAAGACCTCCAGGGATGGTGACTCAACCACTTCCCTGAGCAGCCCATTCCAATGCCTAACAACCCTTTCAGTAAAGAAGTTCTTCCTAATATCCAACCTAAACCTCCCCTGGCGCAACTTTAGCCCATTCCCCCTCGTCCTGTCACCAGGCATGTGGGAGAATAGACCAACCCACACCTCGCTACAGCCTCCTTTAAGGTACCTATAGAGAGCGATAAGGTCGCCCCTGAGCCTCCTCTTCTCCAGGCTGAACAAGCCCAGCTCCCTCAGCCGCTCCTCGTAAGACTTGTTCTCCAGACCCCTCACCAGCTTCGTTGCCCTTCTCTGGACTCTCTCGAGCACCTCCATGTCCTTCCTGTAGCGAGGGGCCCAAAACTGAACACAGTACTCGAGGTGCAGCCTCACCAGAGCCGAGTACAGGGGGACAATCACTTCCCTAGACCTGCTGGCCACAGTGTTTGTTATACAAGCCAGGATGCTGTTGGCCTTCTTGGCCACCTGGGCACACTGCTGGCTCATATTCAGCCGGCCATCAACCAAAACTCCCAGGTCCTTCTCTGCCAGGCAGCTTTCCAACCACTCATCTCCCAGCCTGTAGTGCTGCTTGGGGTTGTTTACTCCAGACCTAATGAATTTAGCTGACAAACCAATGACAGGGAAGAGTGCTAGAACTGGAAGAAGGAGGGGATTTGTTCACAGAATTGTAATATAGACTGGCAATAATCAAATGAAATTTGTCTGAGTCCAGCTTTACTCACAGTCACCCAGGCTGAATTCGTATAGCCGCAGTCATGACAATAAACTGTATTTTCATATGTAATTCCTTCGGATTGTTTTGAAAAAGCTGAGATTTCCAGAGATCACACTAACTCATCATTAATCACATTTTTAATTTTTTGAAGAAAAGAGCATCTATCAAGCACCAAAGAAGCATTCCAGATAGCTGAATACATTCCAGATAGTTGAACACATCAGAGACCTGGGAGAAGAAGGAAATATTATTATGGATGTCATAAAGGGAGGTTCCAGAGCAACTCTCAAGGCCATCTTGAAGCGTTGTTTTGGCCACGCCGGAGACCTGAACACACTGAGCATAGGCTCAAGCTCTTCACCATCAAGTCTGGATGACTGCTTGCAGAAAGGGCCATTTCTGCTAAATGACAGTAATGCAGGGATCATGGAGATCAGTTCATACAAACTCATTCTTTACGTTTTAGTAACAACCCATATCACTGGTTGCAATTTAGAAAATTAGGAAGACAACAATATCTGGGTCACTGCCTCTTCTGTGCTGCCATCCCCGGTCCAGACAACTTCGGACAGGATTCTTTACCTTTGAACAACAAATTAAAAATTAGTCGTGGAGTTTTCACTACTGTGCAGGCACACAGAGGTTTAAGAAATGGGCCTGTACCTTTTATAAAGCTAAGCAAAATTATGCTCATCTGCTACTCAAGAAACAGCAGTATTCCCTATCTACAGTTTCTGGTAAAGTATTCTTATTGTTGTCCCATATCTTAGGTTTAACTCAATACCAGCCCACAAGCTGATTTGCTTAGCTGAGCTTTGGCCGAAACAGCTGAGCTGAACAACCCCCCAGTTCACTTCACACCCTCCATAAAGATGCACTCAGGCAAAGATCACAGGCTGGAATAACAGAGGCAGAGGTGCAGTTCCCTTCAGTGCAAACTGCCAAGGGATGGCACCTATAGTCGAGGTTGGCTGCCTCGGAGCTGGTGCAGCCGCAGCACCTGACCACAAGTTCAGGGGGATCTCGGGCCCTTGCTTCTCCAGGGTTGGCCTGGGGACAGCAGCACGACCAGGCAGCACCCGCCGGCTCTCGCGAGAGAGGCTGAGAGGGAGTGGGCATTGCCAGGGCAGCAGTGACTGCACCCACGACCTCTGCCTAGAAAAAGCCTCCGGGAGGGCGGTGATGCATCGCTGCCCACCAGGCACCGGGAAGGGTGACCAGCAGACCAGCACATGAAAACCACCCTCAGTGTGCTGCAGTGGTGGGTGTGGGCGCTCATGCGGCAGGGCACAGGGAGTCTGTTCCTCCTCCCTTTTGAGTCCGTCCTATCTACTGGCAGTCTCTGTGACCACAGTTTTTGCAATGGTCTCCACCTGGCAGAGAGCTTGCCCCAAAAAGACTTTGGCGACACAAACAGAGGGCCTGTCCAGAACCGTGGCTGTACAGGTCTCTGGTTGCAGGGAGTGCCAGAGCCTGCTGCTGCCAGGGGAAGGCAGAAGATATTCCACCAGTGTGAGGTGCGAACAGGTGGAAGATCTGGTCAGCGTGATGGCAGAGCTGAAAGAGCAGGTTGAGAGACTGAGGGCCATCAGAGACTGTGAGCAGGAGATCGACTGGTGGAGTAGCTCCCTGGCATGCCAGAGGGAAAGGCGCCAGAAAGATACCCCACAACTGGTGGTGGACCCCCTGCCCTGTCCATGTCAGGCAGAGGAGGGGGACCTGAGGGATGGGGAGGGTTGGGAGAGGGTCCCTGCTCGGCATTGTGGGCAATCCCCACTCTGCTACCCTTGCGTCCCCAGGTCCCTCTAAGCAATAGGTTTGTAGCATTGGACATTGAAGGGGCGGTAAGAGGGGAGGTGCGGAAAAGTTCCCCAAAGAGGTTACCAAGGACGAGGCAGTCAACTCCATGCATTCAGACTGCCTCTGCCAGGAAAGAAAGAAGGATGGTTGTGTTAGGCGACTCCCTTCTCAGAGGAACAGAGGACTCCATTTGCAGACCAGACCGGAGCCGTAGGGAAGTGTGCTGCCTACCTGGGGCCCGGATCAGGGACATAACTAGAAAACTCCCGGAGCTGGTTCACCCCACTGATTACTACCCATTACTCATAGTTCAGGTGGGCAGTGATGAAATTGCTCAGAGAAGCCTGCGAACTATGAAAAGGAATTTCAGGGGTTTAGGGCGAATAGTTGAAGGAGCGGGAGCACAAGTGGTGTTTTGTTCTATACCTTCTGGGGAGGTGAAGGACACAGAGCGGGCTAGGAAAACACAGGTAATGAATAATTGGGTGAGAGGCTGGTGTCAAGACAGGAACTTTGGGTTCTTTGACTATGGGGCAGTTTACTTGACCACTGGCCTATTGACAATGGATGAAACTCACTTGTCTCAAAGGGGAAATGGATCCTAGCTCAGAAGCTAGCAGGACTCATCGAGAGAGCTTTTAACTAGCTATGACAGGGGAGGGGCATAAAACAGGGCTCACCAGAGAAGTGCCTAGGGGAACTATGCTGAAGCTGGGGGTGAGATAGATGTCTCATCTGAAGTGCATCTACACCAATGCATGCAGCATGGGCAACAAACAGGAGGAGCTGGAAGCGATTATGTGACAGGCTAACTACGACCTAGTTGCTATAACTGAAACATGGTAGGATCACTCCCATGACTGGAGTACTGTGATGGACGGATACAAGCTCTTCAGAAGGTATAGACAAGGAAGGAAGGGTGGTGGTGTGGCTCTATATATTAAAGAGTGTTTTGATGTTGAAGAGCTTGAGGTTGGGAATGATAAATTTGAGTGTCTATGGATAAGGATCAGGGGGAAGGCCTGCAGGGGTGACATCTTGGTGGGGGTCTGTTATAAACTGCCTAGTCAGGATGACGAGATGGATGAGGTATTCTATGAGCAGCTCACAAAAGTTACACGATCACCAACACTCATTCTCATGGGAGACTTCAACTTCCCTGATATATGCTGGAAATATAATACTGTGCAGAAGAACCAGTCCAGGAGGTTTCTAGTGTGTGGAAGACAGCTTTCTGACACAGCTGGTTCAAGAGCCTACCAGGGGAGGTGCCCCACTAGACCTGCTCTTCACTAACAGAGAAGGACCGGTGGGAGATGTGGAAGTTGGGGACTATCTTGGGCAGAGTGATCGTGAAATCGTAGAGTTTTCTATTCTTGGTGACGTCAGAAGGGTAACTAGCAAAACTGCTATCTTGAACTTCCACAGGGCGGACTTTGATCTGTTCAGGACACTTGTTGCAGGGGTCCCTTGGGAGTCACTCCTGAAGGACAAAGGGGTCCAGGAAGCCTGGACACTCCTCAAGACAGAAATCTTAAAGGCAGAGGAGCAGGCTGTTCCTGTGTCCCGTAAGGCGAGCTGGAGGGGCAGAAGACTGGCATGGATGAACCAGGAAATTTTGTTGAGACTCTGGGAGAAAAAGAGAGTCTATGTCCTCTGGAAGAAAGGACAGACTACTTGGGGTGACTACAAAGAAGTTGCTAAGATATGCAGGGAGGAAGTTAGAAAGACAAAACCCCATCTCGAACTCAGATCGGCCACT
This sequence comes from Anser brachyrhynchus, assembly GCF_964034855.1. Taxonomy (NCBI): domain Eukaryota; kingdom Metazoa; phylum Chordata; class Aves; order Anseriformes; family Anatidae; genus Anser; species Anser brachyrhynchus. Next base: position 204,382,133 of record NC_137694.1, on the reverse strand, counting down.
GCAGTAAAAGAGAACAAGAAATCCTTTTACAAATATATTAACAGCAAGAGAAGAACCAATGAAAACTTTCATCCTTTACTTGATGCAGCAGGGAATGAGATCACCGAGGATAAGGAAAAGGCTGAGGTTCTCAATGCCTTCTTTACATCTGTCTTTAATAGTTGGATCAGTTATCCTCAGGGTACTTTACGCCCTGACCTGGAAGTCCCCTGTGATTCAAGTAGAGAATCACCCCCTGTGATCCAGGAAAAGACAGTTAGAGTCCTGCTCCCCCATCTGGAATGTCAAAAGTCCATGGGACCAGACGGGCTCCACCCTAGGGTGCTGAGGGAGCTGGCAGAGGTGATTGCCAAGATGCTTTCCATCATCTACCAGCGTTCCTGGTTATCTGGAGAGGTCCCAGAGAATTGGAGGCTTGCCGATGTGACTCCCATCTACAAGAAGGGCCTTAAGGAGGACCAAGGTAACTACAGGCCTGTCAGCCTGACCTTGGTTCCAGGGAAAATTAAGGAGCAAATCATCTTGGGTGCGTTGCATCCAGGGGATTAGGCCCAGCCAGCATGGGTTCACAAAAGGCAGGTTGTGCTTGTCCAACCTCATCTCCTTCTATGACCAAGTGACCAGACTGGTAGATGAGGGAAAGGCTGTTGATGTAGTCTACTTAGACTTCAGCAAAGCCTTTGACACAGTCTCCCACAGTGTTCTCCTGGGGAAACTGTCTGCCCATGTCCTTGACAGGTATACTCTTCTCTGGTAAAGAACTGGCTGTAGGGTCATGCCCAGCATGTAGTGGTTAATGGAGTTAATTCCAGCTGGCATCCCGTTACAAGTGGTGTCCCCCCGGGGGTCAGTACTGGAGCCTATCTTGTTTAATATCTTTATTGATGACCTAGATGAGGGGATTGAGTGTACCCTCAGTAAGTTTGCAGATGACATGAAGTTGGGAGGTAGTGTCGATCTGCCTGAGGTTAGGGTTGGCCCTTCAGAGGAATCTGGATAGGCTGGACTGCTGGGCTGAGGTGAATAGGATGACGTTCAACAAGGCCAAGTGCCGGGCCCTGCACTTTGGCCACAATAACCCCATGCTACGCTATGGGCTTGGGGCAGATTGTCTAGAAGACTATGAAGAGGAAAAGGACCTGAGAGTGTTGATTGATGCTCGGCTGAACATGAGCCAGCAATGTGCCCAGGTGGCCAAGAAGGCCAATGGCATCCTGGCCTGTATTAGAAATAGCGTAGCCAGCAGGACCAGGGAGGTGATCATCCCCCGGTACTCAGCTTTGATGAGGCCACACCTTGAGTACTGTGTTCATTTTTGGGCCCCTCACTTCAAGAGAGACATCGAGGCCCTGGAGCGTGTCCAGAGAAGGGCAACAAAACTGGTGAGGGGTCTGGAGCACAAGTCTTATGAAGAGCAGCTGAGGGAGCTGGGATTGTTTAGTCTGGAGAAGAGGAGGTTCAGGGGAGACATCATTGTCCTGAAGGGAGGTTGTGATGGCGAGGGGGTTGGCCTCTTCTCCCAGATAACTAAAGATAGGACTCAAGGAAATGGCCATAAGTTGCACCTGGGGCGATTTAGATTAGGTATCAGGAAAAACTTTTTCTCTCAAAGATTGGTCAGGCACTGGAATGGCCTGCCCAGGGAGGTGGTGGAATCACTGTCCCTTGTGATGTTCAAGAATGCCTGGATGAGGTGCTATGAGACATGATTTAGTAACTTAGTGGGTATTATTGGTGATAGGAGGATGGTTGGACTAGATGATCTTGTAGGTCCTTTCCAACCTTGTGTTTCTATGATTCTATGGCAAAGAGGTGGTGTAGCAAATGTTCTCAGTCATCTGCCACAGCAGCATTTTTAAGAATTTGTTCAGAGCCCACAGACTGATCAACAATTAGCTGCAAAGGCTAAAATGGCCTGAAATGGCCAACAGGAGACATCCTGACACACAAAATATGCACTAACAGGAACATCAGAGCACTTCAGAACAAAGATGGAATCCTGTCCTTCTTCCCTCTCTTATTACAGTTCAATCCACATTTTCTTATGTCCCAGGGATAGCAGGACAGGACGAGTGCACAGGGTAAAGTATTTAGTTGTAGCTGCCTTTGAAGAGAGCACAGGGTAAATTGTGTAGTTGTAGCTACCTTTGGGGGGATCACAGAGATTTCATAATCAGACATGATTTCCCCCATCTCAGAGAAGGACAAGCAAAAGGTCATTTATGAGAAATGCTGCATATTCCTTAAGTCCTGCATTTGCCAATTCAAGCAATTAAAAATGCAATTTAAAAAGCAATTAAAAATGTTCTTAGTGATGAGTCCATGATATACAGACAGCCATGAGTCTGTGGGCTACAGCCAAAACAACCAAGAAAGATAAGGCTTTTACAATACATTTCCTTTTATATGGCGGAATCTAAAAAGCATAAAAGGCTAAAAGCCTACAGTCTAGTGGAATACTTCTCTGACAATGAAGGAGGGGAGTCACCAAGGATAATCAAAGCTACAGTGAGGTATTAAAAAACATAATAAAATTGGAAATAAAAGTTCTTCCCTGACCTTTTAGTAATCATCTGCCAGTGTTTACCCACACAGATTTTGGAAGGGATCACTGCTTATAACACACATCTTTTCTTTTTTTTTCTTTTTTTTTTTCTCTTACATAAATGCATTACAAATAACATTGGATTTTACCAATCTTTAAAAAAAAATAGAGATGAGTTATTTGTAGAGAAGGTAGGTCGCAGTCTCTTGAGTAACCCTAAAGACATTCCAAACTCCTGTTTCAGATAGTCAGGCTTGTAGGCTTGAACAACTCATGTTGCCACCTTTGTTGCTTGCATGTCTGCAGAATTACCTTCAGTTTTTGCACTGTTGACAAAAGCAGTTTATTCACAAAGTCATAATGCAAACAAACTTTACAATAAACTTCTGTATCTTTTTTTACTAACATTGTTTGAACAACTGCATAAGCTCATCGAAGATGACTTCTTATCATCGGGATCAGACTGTATTAGAGCAATCCCAAGCTCAGGTCCTTAGCAAGTTAGTAAGCCAGTTTTAAAAGTCCATCCAAGAAAGTTTTCTTGAAGGGGTCCAAACTGTTTAAGTCACAAAATAGTGAGATGCAGCAATAGCTATTCATTGTGAACCCTTTGCTATTTGTCAGTAAAACACCATTAAAGAAAGGTGAGATTCCCTCATTTTAAAAGAGAGCAAAGCGCTCTTTTTATTCCACTTTTATCATCTTGACTGCATAGGAAGTTATTAAGATGCATACATTTTCCCACCAAAAAAAAAAAAAAGTCCAGTAAAAGCAGGTAATATGTGTGAAATTCACCGGCAACAAAATTGTACTTAGAATATCTGAGAAAGTCAGTGAAAACTTTGTAGAATTAAATATTTTAATAGTCTGAACTTGATCTGACAAACCAGAACCCACTTCCATTCAAAGAACACGCTTCTTTTAAGACAAAAATAAATATGACAAGATTTAGTTCTTAGGGACAGACTCCTTGGAAAAGTGCACCAGATAAACCAAATTATCCTGCTCAATTACAAAAGGTTTTATTCTTAGAGGTGCTTAAAAGAGACAGAAAGCTATTTCCCAAGGGCATTTACAAGTGAGACTCCCATGTGACATTTTCTGTGCCCACACTATTCAAACTGGGGAAAAACACAACAAAAAAAAAGCTCCCACATGCACAAAAAGCTGCAGTTCCGCTAGATGGCAACCCTGGGTCTGGTAAGGGTTCCCCTGCCTCCTCAGCGGCACGGAAAGGAGCTCCAGCACTTCTCAGGAGTTGCACAGAAGTCCTTTGTTTGGCCTGTGCTGTGGGAAAAGCTGTGGGAGCAATCCAGCCATTGTGAGTTCCTTCCCAGAGCTTCCCACACCAGGTATTCCTCAAATACATCCTCTATCAGAAATGCAGCAGTACTGCAAGGTATACCGATGCTATTTTTTTATTATTATTATTTATTTATTTTATATTTTTCCAGTGTAAGCACCTATAAACTTTTCAGTTTATAGTTCAGTTTATATACCCCGTTTAATGAACTATTACAGGATACAGGCTAAGCTGAAGCAATATCTACAGCTACTGCTCAGTCAGGTTGGCTCCTGGAGCTGCCCCAACTTCTGGCAAGTCCATCAGGAAGAACCGCTCTGATCTGGGCAGCGGATGGAGCAGGCTGCCATACAGGTTTTACACCAGCTCAGCTCCACTGACACCCACAGAGCTGCTTCTCCCTCTCGTCTGAGACAAAATCGAACCGGAGAAGACTGATGCTATGCTTCTGAGCATCCCAGGACACCATCTACAAGGGAGCAGAGCACCCAACAAGTGAGAAACACTGGCAGGTCAGATTTGTGGCACTTTACAGCTACCTAAAATAAAAGGGTGGGACTTGTGGGGAAACACACTATTCAGGTTTGCAATGTCTACATAGCACATCCCTGAGTCTATTCCTGAAGATCTATTTGAGACTTTTTTTCAAGCAAAGTCCCACTGAAGTCTGTGAAACAGCTGACAGACTTGGATGACTGTAAGGTCTTCAGGATTAGGTCCCTGATTGATACCTATTTGCACGCTGAGCTTGTGAAATGAATATATTGCTTGGTGAAACCCTAAATGAAAAAAGGCATTCTTTTTCCCTTGACAGAACATTGCATTATAAACCTCCCCTTCCTCTGCTTGGCCTGCTGCAAGCACAGATCTGAGGTGCACAGCTCAGGTGAGAAAGCTGGGCAGTAAGGTCTGTTAGCAAACACCATCAAGCTGCAATACTCCCAACAGCTGCTGCTAATATGTGCTACAAATTCTCACTCACAGCAGTGAGAAAAAAAAAAAAAAAAGAAAAAAAAAACTCTCCAACCAAAATACCCCCCCAGTTAGTCTTTCTAGACAATCGAAGATGTAGTTATACATAAGCTATGTTTGGACCTGGCAGCATGCTGATCACAGATGCAAACTCGCACTCTCTTCCCTGGGAGATCTGCCAAGGATGGAAGACAGCGGGATGGAATCCATGGGGTAGGACATTGTCCAGTCAACCAAACCAGCAGCGGGGCAGGATTAACCTAATTTGTAGCTACCTTGGCTGGACTGGCTGCCCATTGTTCCTCATACATGCTCTCATGAAGCTTAGTTAAATAAACTAATGCAGAATTATACTTGAAAAGTGTGTTTCCTTAAGAGCACACAGCTGGGCTCAGTCCAGCTAATGGATGCTGGAGTATTGTGGCTGTTCATCCATCATGGTTCCTTTCCATAAAAAGCTTGTATAGATCTTGGGCAACTTTTGGGGAGGAAAGAAATGGTGTAAGTTATACGTACATTACAGTTCTTGCTATTTAAAAGTAAAATTAAGGCAATTTCAGATACAAATTATCTCACGGTTTATTTCCAGATCTTGTTTCACTTCTCTGTATATCTCAACTTCTTGACACTAAGTCCCTTAAAAGTTAAATCTGGCTTGATGAATGAATAAAAAATAAATAATAATAATAATTAAAAAAAAAAAAAAAGCTTTACCTTTCACATCTTGTAAAGATAGGAGGCACATGGATTTATCACCACCAAGGGTAAAACTCAGGCTTATCCGTATGTGAATCCCGTTTCAAAAACAAACAATCAGCTTGGGACTGGCAGGGAGCCAAGCTGCAGGATTGCCTTTTAAGACTCGCATCTCAATAGGAAACCTCCAAGTATTTTGATCTGTTTTTATAACTGTAACAATTTTCATCCCCTGACTTTAGTAAGGTATTATCAGTCCCTTCTTTCTAGTAAACTAAAGAAACAGTCACTACAAATGAAGGCTAAGCAAGCACGGGTCGCTGTGGATAAAACACAGCATTTCAAAAGATTTAGGAAAGACAATAACCACTGCCTGTCTTAACTGCTGCCAAGAAACACTTAGAGAGGATGGAGACGCGGTGAAAAACACTGGAACACTGCATTTCAACAGCAGTAAGAACCACAGGTCTTAGATCTACTGCGTAGCTTTATTTTTATAGGACCTATCATAGACTCTTTTACATAACTTAAATGATTATCAAATAATCTCCTGTACACAATGAGACTGAGCCACATTGCTTTCTGAGCTTTGACACATTCCTGAAAGAAATCCAATGGTCTGTAGGAATCACATAGCTGGAACAGCTACAGTACATTTTTGCCCAGAACTTATGCTGTCAGTTAACTTAAATTGCTGTTTGCAAGATCCTGCAAGACATTGTTAAATTTCAGGACACCTAAGATTTGGTAGCAGCATTTGTTTTCAAATTTTGCTTCACTGAATTGTTTTTACTCGCCTTTTGTGTCCTCAGCTGAAAATTCGCCAGCACTTGGGATGCACGCACGGCTGTGAAAGACATTAAACACACCGCAAGAGTTGACTGAGTTTTACTTCTAAACTGAAATCATTTACAAGTGGTCACGGCTGCCTTCAAGGAGAGCAGCCCCCGTTGCAATGTCACACCGGACACATAAATCAAGTCGCGTCTGCCTACAGTAACACAAAACCTGACCCCTAATGAACGCTAATGCACCGTAGTCACTGTGCACTATAAAAACACCTGAAGGAATCGAGTATTTCACGTTTTTATTGGCACACCGCAGCATCTCCCAGGCTGCAAGAGGAGGAGGCGACTTGCCAGGCACTGAGACATCCCAGATCCCAGTGCTCTTCCAACGGGAGCTGTGGCTGGCTTTCGGGGGGCTGGCAGGGCGAGCGCAGCCCTCAGCCCCTCCAAGGTGGCCGAACCCAGCTCTTCCCTCACCACCGTGAGCATCCACTGGGTCCCATCCTGAGCCCTCATCCAGGACTTGGCCACCCCACAGGAGGTGGGCTCGCCCGCTCCCTCCTTCCCCCCGCGTTACGGTCCGTGTTCGAGGCCCGGGGGCCGAGCCCACCAGCCTTGCCCTACAGGCCGGAGTAGGTGGCCCGGTGGTAGCCGGTGCTGTAGTCGTAGGGCACCTGTGGCGGGGCCAACGGGCACTCAGGGAAGAAGGAGCCAAAGGCCTCGCTGCCGGACTCCGCTCCGCCGGAGTAGAGCGTGCGTAGCGCCTCGGGAGGTGACTTTTTTGGGGGGCTGCAGGGCCCGGCCGGGCTCCAGGGCGGCTCGGGGTACAGCAGCCCACCCAACAGCGGGTGGTGGGTGGTGGGCAGCGGAGGCAGCGGAGCCTCGTAGAGGCCGTGCTCCAGCCCCAGCTCGGCGGGCAGGCGGGCGGCGGGGAAGGCGTCCTGCGGGGCGGCGTGCTCAGGCAGCAGCGCTCCGTAGTCGGGGCCCAGCAGCTCGAAAAACTCGGCTGCCTCCGCCCCACCGCCTTTCTCCGTCTCCTTGGAGGCCGGCGGAGGCCCGCGGGGCGGCAGAGCCGGCTCGGTGAAGAAGGAGGGCGGCAGGTTGCGGGCCCGCAGAGGCACCTTCCGAGGGCCACCCGCAGCCGCTGACCCTCCGCCGCTTCCTCCACCTCCTCCTCCCGCCGCCCCGCAGCCGCTCGCCGAGCCCCTTCCCGGCTGCAGGGAGCCGAAGAGGGCCGCCAGGCTCTTGCTCTGCAGGCTGCTGGCCGCCGTCGAGGTTTCCCGGCGAGGTGGCGGGGGCTGCTTGGCCGGGCAGGCGGCGGCGGCCGGGGAGGAGGAGGAGGGCGGCGGGGCGGCGGCGGCGATGATGCCGGTGCAACGCTTGATCTGCTTCTGCAGGTATTTCCTGTGGTTCACCTTCCTCTTCGACTTCACCGGCTTGTCCAGCGCCAGCTTGATGTTGCTGGAGGCCGAGTCGATGAAGCTCAGCAGGTCCCTGGTGGCTTCCTTAAAGTCCCCCGCCTCGCCTCCGCCGCCTCCTCCTCCTCCTCCTCCTCCGCCCTCGTAGCCCTTCTCCAGGTCGGCATAGCCCAGCAGGCCGCCGGCGGGGAAGCAGAAGGAGAGGAGGTGGTGGTGGGGGCTGAGCAGGGCGGCTGGCACGGCCATGGCCGGCGGCGGGGCGCCGCCGCGCCGAGCTCCGCAGGGCAGCGCCGGGCTGCAGGCGGCGGCGGCGGGGAAAAGGCGGTGGCCGGGGGAGGAGGAGGAGGAGGAGGAGGAGGAGGAGGAGGTGGAGGAGGTGGAGGAGGAGGGCTCAGGCGCGGGGCTGGCCCCGGACCCTCCCCGCCTCCCCACCGTGAGCACGGGGGCCGGGCCGGGCTGCGCGCCCCCGGCCGGGGACAGCGGCGGCGGGGTTGGGGGCACGGGCGTCAGCTCTTGGACAGGTGCATCGCTGCCACCCCCCCGGGTACACAGATCACAAACACACCGCCAAGGTGGGTACACAGCACCCCCAGATCACAGACACCCCCCAGGCCACCCCCTCCGGGCCAGCTCTGTGGAATGCCCATCACTAGCATGTCACCACCCCAAGCACCGTCCCCACTCCTGCAGCCACGGCCCCGCTGGCACAAAATGTGGGATCGAGCCTGGCATTGCCCGTCAGGGACTGGAGATGCACTCCTGCTGTGGCACCAGGCAGGACGAGGGCATGGCACCAGCCTAAATTAGTTTGCAGTGAGTTTTCTTCCAAGCGTAGTTATGTACATGGCTTGGGAAAGTCTGGCGCTGTGATTCAGAAGAGATTTTAACTACTTACTTATGTATGCTTCAAGAAGCGTTTGGGCAATGCTCTCGGACGTATGCTTTGATTCTTAGGTAGTCCTGTGTGGAGCCAGGAGGTGGAGTCAATGACCCTTGTGGGTCCCTGACAACTCAGGAAATTCTGTCATTCTATGCGCTCAGTGAGGCAGCCCTATAAATCTTTCATATTCCAGGTATGTGGAAAAAAAAAAAAAAAAAAAAACAGCTCCTGAAGGAACTATACCGCCTTTTCAGGGGGTACGAAGACACTTTTACCTTTAGAAAATTGTACGTGTATTTTTACTGATGCAGAATAGCACTTTTCTCAACCCAGTGAGGTACAGATTTATCTTTAGTGATTTTGTATGTCCAAATATGAACAAAGACACATATCTGATTTTGACTGAAATGAAGTGAGTTTTCTTGGGATGCACCAATTCATTAGAAACACAGCAGGAAGGACAAACCAGAAAGCAAAACTCTGTGGAAGAAAAGGGAAGCAGGCCGCTTCCTCAGAATGTACTTAGTGGTGAAAAGGAAAAATCAGCCAAATTCACCCCACTGTGATTTCAAACGCTGATTGAACGCAAAACAAACAAGCATTGGAATGAGAAAAGAGGGGAAAGCACATATTTCATGTGAGAAAAAAGGCTCAATATCCTCTACAAAACAAAAATGCTGATTTTCTCAGTCTCTCACACAGCACCTTGCAGCAGCAGACCTTGCTCACAGCGAGTTTCAGAGCTGACTGAAAACACTCAGATTATTTCCAAGGGTCCGTTCCTAGCTTGGTGGTAATGTTTGGCTGCAACCGAAATCTTCTCATGGGAAGGATCCATCTCTGCTGCAGGGGAGGAGCAGCCCAGCATCAGCAGCAGCTCTTTCCCAAAGCATGGGCTCATACTGAGTTTCTGTCCATGCAAACACATCTGGGAGCTCTGTGTTGGGCATTGGCCACGTCTCAGCAGGTCTCAGCAGCAGCACATCTGGGCCAGGTCTCACAAAGCCGGCTCCATGTTCTGTGGGAGCCTCCCTGAGCCTCTTTTTGAGGGGAGTTGCCCTGAGTGCAACTGTGTAATTGAAGCAAAAAAAATATCAGATAGAGAGCTATGGGAAACCTATATATCTCTCCATATAAGAATGTCTATATAAGGGGTGGATTTAAACTGCTTAGCTGGAGTACAACCGACACGGATTAGCTGCCCTCGGGTCCTGTCAAGCCCTGTCAAGCTTTGCAGCCTGCTCTGAGCTCCCTTATTGATGGGGAAATGTAAAGAACAACATATACATCCCCTGCGTTCTCCACTGCATAGTTTTACATCCACTTTGAGGCTGCTTCAAATTGCACAAGGTCATCACTATCTGCCCAGTTTGGGGCCATTTCTGGCCAACGTGAGCCAACACAGTAACAGTGGCAGTGGGGTTGTCCTCAAGTTTTTAGCTGCTTCGGCATTACAGCAGCGATATTTCATAGCAGCTCTAAAGGGGTTTGCTAATGAGGCTGGGTGGTATTATATGCAGAGTGGCTAAATATCCGGTGGCTTAGAGAAAGACGCTGAAAGCCCTGGCTTGTCTTCTGTAAGGCTGAATTCATTCAATTAAACAGCTTTGAGAGCTCAGATACGGTTTAGTGGGAGACTTTATTACCTCCTAAAAATTGGAGAGTATTAAAACAATTGTCAGGCATGCAAAGCAAACTTTGCTTTCATTCGTGCTAAGCAGACAAATTTACATATTCTAGACCAGATCTGGAGATTTAGAAAGCTCTCATAATTGCATTAAACATGCTTATTCTCTGTGTTCTTTCAAGCAGAGCTGATTACCCCAAGTTGGGCAATGCCTGGAGGGAAATTTGCTAAGCCACATGATGTCAACAACTTGCAAAGAAGCCTTGTTTTTTCCAAGGAAATAGCAGTTTGGTTATTCCTGCAAAACGTCTCTCTTGCCCTTCACCCGTATGAGCCAATGCTTGTCTTCTGCCTGCGCTTGCTCAGGATTGCGCTGCTCAGCCTGAGCATGGTGGCAAGCACTGAAACTTCCTCTGTGGGCTGGGATCAGACATGGAAATGCTTGGACCAGATGTCCAGGTCCCTCCACTCACTCCTGGGGGAGTGAACTGGCAGCAGTCCCCCAGCCCACACCTCCATCCTACTGGGAAGCATTCGGTGCTCAGTAAGGGGCTCCAGGGGCTCCACTGCTATTTTCTTGCCCCCTTTCACATAGGAGATGTATCTGTCTTGCTCTGATTTCTTTCTCATCCTCACATAGGTAGCAGCAGCATCTCGAGAGGCTCTGAGAATTAAACCAAGGCTTTGCAGGCAGCAGACCTGGCTCCCATAGTGGCACATTCGCAGCCTGAACTGAAGGGAGTAGGGTCACACAATGCTCGCTGGCTCAGGCTTTGCACAGCCCACAAATCCAACTCTTAGCCACAAAATCAAGCCCTTAGTGAGGAGAACAATTTGTTATCCCTATGGGCTGAGTGGGCCAGAAAAGAGAGGTTGTCTTAGGCAGCAGAGGCGTTAGCAAGCAAGCAAGCCTTGCCCAGCGTTACAGTGTCAGCTCCACACTGGAGGCACTTGCAGAAGCAGAATCTGCCCTCCCGATGCTCATGACATCACCTCAGGGTCCAAACCCAGAGTAAATCCATCACAACACAGGGATGGGTGTGAGATCCAGCCTGAAGGAAACATCTCATGCCAAGAACATGGGCAAAGAACATCCCCTGCTTCACCCCGTCACCAGCCAAACCCTCCCTGGGGGAAGGCAAACCAAGCCCCTGATCGCCAGTGCTCCTTTTCCCTTCACTGCAACATTGGTAAGGCAGCATGAAAGCAGGAGCACCTCTGCAGCAGGGGAAGGAGGACTTTTTTTTCCTGCTTGGTTGTACAGGCCCATATGGTTATGAAGTTATGGGAAAGTCTTACTTCCCAAACAGGTGTCACTGTCCGAAACCTACAGTCTCATTTCCTGATCGTGTCTTAATCTGCGAGTTGGTTGTGCAAGTTGATTTCTTGCACATTCTTATATCAGTGGGAATTTCTGCCCTTCCCTGACAAGTATTATAGGCAGCCTTTGACATACAGCCCTACAGGACCTAAATAGGCTGCTATTCTTTCCCTACACTGAAAGGGAGCTTTGTGCCAGGGATTCATTAAACTGCACTGCACAGCCCTTCATAAATGGGCTCAATAATGAACAGTCGATTTAACTGGAAAAGCTGCTGGAGCTGTTAAATTAAAGGGAAATAAAGTGCACTTCAGGCTCAGTCTGCCAGAAGAAAATGTTGACCTAAAAAAATCTTCATTTTACTGAATCTCTGCAAACAGGCTAAAATCCTCAGGAAGTTAATACTGACAACAGTTAGAGAAATTTTAAAACATACTGCTTTGCTTCCCTACTAATAAAGAAAAACTAACAATAAAATATTCAGTAAAATCAGAAGTGGGAATGAAGGGGCATATTCCACATACACCAGGAAGAATGAATATATGTTCCTAAATTTATTATATGTGCATAGATATTAAGTGGAGTGGCTCACCCAGTCCTTACATGCCTTAAATAACTACAGACTGTAGAAAGCCTCAGCTTCATAAGATGCTATTTTATTCAAATTAGTTTATTAGCAGACACAGGAACACAGACTTGGCACCCTGCAAATGAAGCCCTTTTACCTCTTGAGGCCTCTGGACACCCCCTCTCAGTTTCACCTTCTCTCTCTTCACTTCATTGTGCATTTCATGCTCTCCTGGAATACATTCCTCCACAAAGAAAGGACAGGGAAGTTTCTGGTGGCTCTTCTGGCACTGGTGAGCAGGTACCATGAGTTTCTGTCACACTGGGAAGAGCTGTGCAAGGACAAAGGCCAAAACAGTGCTGTCCTTGTTGAGGGGATTGGCCCTGCATGGGCCGTCACCCATGGAGGCCCTCCATGGGCTCTCACCCAGGCCATGCTAACTTCTGAGATGCCACTGGAGACTTCAGGATCTCAGCAAAGTGCTTGCTGAGATAGATAAGGGTGTCTGAGTTGGGATGAGAGTATTTATATGCTTATCTTAAGCAAATAGAGGGGAAAAAAAGAAAAAGAAAAAGAAAAAAAAGAACACCCACATGTAAGGATGAGAGCTGGTAAAGAAATAGTTGATCACTTGGGCCATCACCCAATTGACTTTGTATATCCAAGGTTTCCACTGGAACCAAGTGTATAAATTCATCAGTGAGAGATTTATTTCCTGTTTGCCAATATTTCCTGAAATCTTTGGGATTTCTGAAATGTTTGGGTCCAGTCCCGCAGCAACCTGTTCTGGGATCAAGTTGTGTGCCAAACAGATTGGTAGTTTGCCCACGTGAGGAGTGAAGGACTCAGCTGAAACATGGGCCATGCACTGGGGGACAGCATTTAATCTCCTAGATGATTAGAAAAGCCCATCACTCAGCTCAACCTGAGTCACCTCCTGGTTTTATGAATGGAAATCTTTATTTCAGTGAGGTAACTCTCGCATAAAACTGGGGTGCCTTAGTGGTGCATTAGCTCTTCCATGGGAGCCATCTTGTCCTTCTTCACCTGAACAGTCCTAAATATGTTTCTGCAGCTGTGTTACACACTTTATATACAATTTTACTTGAAGGAAATGTGTCTATGAGAACATAGTCTGGAAGCTTAAGGACAAGAAGATGAGACGAAGCACACGATGGGGAAGAGAGCATGTCCAAATCCACTTTTTGGGGCACCTCTTCTGAAAAAAAAAAAAAGAAAAAAAAAAAAAAAACCTCAGCACCAGATTCAAAAGTTTTGTCAGTTTTGTCTTGCTTTGACTGGTTCAGGTTATAGCTGTTTTTCCATTCTTTAAGGTTTCCATTTAGAGAAAAGTTATGGTTATATTCTTCATAGTGTGGTGACTTTTCTCCAAATCTGCATAATTTTAGAGGTGATGGCAGCAGGCTTTCAGTTCACCTCTGCAGTTGCCTTTAGTGGGTTGAATATTTTTTTTCATATTTTCTGAAAACATGAGGAAGAGTATTTGCTGTCATGTCTTCCACCTACATTTTGCATAATTATTCATGGGTTGATTACAAATGCCCCGGTATAGGTTAAAATCCCATAAAAGTTGTAAAGCCATGAACTTTATTATCTGCTGCAAAATATTACATTTGATAACTTTTGTGGGCTCATTTCTTGAATGCAGAACTTGAATGCATTGCCAGCAGCTTTATGCCACCTCTACAAGAGCTACGCAAAAAAACTTTGCCTTTTGAGAAAAACATTTTAAGGGTTAAAATTGTAATTTCATTTCATTATCTCCTATTCACAGTTCTGCTTTTAGCTACAGGTAGAAATATGCATTAAGAAAACACAGGTATTAAAAAAAATAAGGAAGGAAATAACTTTCATATTATTGAGAAATATGTTTTTTCATATTATTTTCCTTCCCTGGCTCCTATGTTGCAGTGTTTTATCTCCACTCAGAAACATTTCTGCAAGTAAATGTGTGGATTTTGTGATCAAATTAATTCCTTCATTTTTTATTGTTCATGCATGGTGCTGCTTGGAAATCCTTTGTTGTGTGGAAATAAGGTGTCAAATGCAAACAAACAACAACTAAGGTCCAGCACCATCTTATTTGCTGCACACTGTCCTTCCACTAAGCTCTGTTTGCTTGAGAGTAACCAGTTGAGGTGACTTCATGGCTCCCCGACAGTTTTATCTAGGAGATGCTACATGGTTTTGGGGAGGAGAGGAGCTCCTTGAATCTTACTAATGCAAACGGTGTGTATTTAGGAAATATTGCAAAAATAGTCTTTGTTTGGGTGCTGCTTGGTTGCCTGTACACAGCCTAGAGCCAGTGTCTTCTCATTCATTATTTACACCCTGAAATAAGGGCCTGGTCCAACTCCCAGTGAAGCCATTCCCATTGAATTTCGCTGAGTGAGTCACTGAGAGTCCCAATCTCTCTGCCTGCCATTTGGGAATAACCACTTTTCTTGAGCCTGGAAACCCCATGCGAAAATCTTCGTATGATGTATGGCATCTTCCCCCTGTGTAGCTACGAGCTAAGCACAGCTTCTTCTCCCAGCTCTCCCATGGCCTGGGCCCAGCCCTTTCTGCAGGTCCAGCTGTCTCTCAGATGATGCTTCAACCATGCCGGAGAGCCCCTGACTTGGAGGTGACTTCAGGTACCTGAGGCCACGGTAATGCTACTGTAAACCTTCTTTGTGTCTCTGACGCACACCTGGTGCAGTATCAGCTCATCCAATGCACCTGCCAAAGTATGACCTCTGCCTCTGGAGCTGCTCTGTCACTGCCATGTATCCTGGGGCTCAGGGCTCAGGTACTGAAATGGTGGGAGCCATATGACCCAATGGCATAAAAAAACAGAGCCCAATTATTCACTATATATTAGTATTCACTAAAGAAAACCTTTATTTTCTGGTGTGTTATAATTGTTATATTTGCATTGCAGGATCATCTTTAGATGTTGGTCAGCACTGTGTCCCAGTGTTTAAATGGTTAAATTCTGTTTCTTTCAAAGATTTTTTTTTATTTTTTAAGAAAAAGACATTGTGGAATTTTTGATTGCCTTATTTTTAATAGAACACACTATCAAAACTGTTTCCAGTTATACCTATTGAAAACTGCCCCTTAGAAAGGTCATTTCCCTTAGCAAATGCCTTCATTTAAGACTTTTTTTACTTGCTTAACTAAATAGACTAATATGATTTTCTATTCACAGTCTCACCCGCCATCCACTGCAGGACTGGTCTACTCCAAAGAGGCCTGGAGCTGGCCCAGGATGATATGAAGATCTGTCAGCAGATGCATCCCTTGGGAACAGGACAGACAACACAAGACTGCTGCGGGTAAATCCAGGTCTCATTAATCCCCTCCTGCACCCTCTCCCCCAGTATCTTCTCTGAGAGACAAACCGAGGTCTTATCTCAAATGAATTGCCTGATTTCCTGATAAGAACACCAATTTTGTTAACTCCCTTTATTTTTTTCACCATTTATTTTCTACCCCGCTGAGGTATGTCTGCAGTTAGTTTAATCATTTCAGGAGCAGGAACTGGGCCCAAGATTCCCCTTTTTTTTTTCAGCAAAAATAACCTTCCCATTGACGCAGTGCAGTCTGCAGACATGGGGCACATTGCATCTCCAGCAAGTACGAGCTGAGATGGGTACCAGTCTGCAGCACTTACGGACAACAGCAGTCCCTGCTCCCAAACAGTGTTTATTTGACTGAACCTGCACCCAAATATGATCTTGCCCAGAAAGTCCTACACCCTAAATCAGCAGAATGCAAGCCAGCACATAACGTCATCCACCCAGCTTAACCTCAATGGGATTACTCACAGGGCGAGATTTGGGCACATCTTTCTTGCTGGACGGAAGTCTTCGTACACAGCAGGAAGGGTTCAAAGTCATTTGGTGGTACAGAGAAGCCTTTTAAATGTTCATTAGGAGTTTAAGACAGAAATTCTAATAACTCACCTTTAATTTATCTAGATAAATACGTAATAAATCATTATATACACAATAAATCATTATATACACATATATACTCAGAGTGGAAGCATTCTGCTATGTTTGCATACAGCAAATACACACAGGCTGAAAATACTGTAAAAAAAAAAGAATTCATTTGGAAAGCCGTATCTGGTAATGTTCCATTTTGGTTACCAGAAATACTTTCTTAACCAGATGTTTTCAGTCTTTTCTTAGCAGAGCCACTCACAGATTGCCCCCTGAATTATTTCATGTTTAGAAATGGTGCCTTGTTAAAAGGGAGAGGGGGACGGAGAGAGAGTAGCACAAACTGCCATTATCATGCAAATAGCCCCAAAGGAAAAAGGACAGTGAAAATGATAGCACTGATCTAATTATCTGCAGGCCAATATAGCTAAGTCACTGAAAGAGGCCCACAGAAAAGGCTGCCACAGAAACACAAAAAACAGCCAGAAAACAATAAGGAACTTAGCAACAGTATAAAAACGGACTTCTTTCTGTGCACAAAGAGTAGTTTTATGAGCATTTTTCTTGCTTTCAGTTTGCAGAAAAGGTTAGAACACATTTTAAATTCTGCGCCGGGTTTTTTTCCCCCTCAGCCCCTGCAGACCCTCTGGCATGCTGTCACATCCCCGAGCACCCAGCAGTGGGAACACGGCCGCTCCTGCTTAGCATGTCCAAACCACCACGCGTGTCGGGGCTGCCGGCACTGCCAGACTCATGGGGTCTCCACAAGGCACCGAGTAGATTTTGGCAGTGCCCTTCCTGGGGCTTGGGTTTCCATAAAGATTTACGAAGCTTTTCCCTTTTTGCTCTTCTTCTTAGTGCTCCCGAGGCGGTCCCGGCTGGAGGACGGGCTCCTCATCTTGTTGCTGGAGAGGAACTGGCAGTTCCAGTCCGTCTTTTCTGTCCCAATTTAGTGATCTGCTTTAGAGCTGAATCCTGCCTTGTGATTACTTGTTTTCCCACTGATCAGAAGGAGAATCGCCATGATCATCCTAATTCAACTAAACCCACCCAGATACATAAGGTCAGGGCATCTGCCAACCCTGCTCACCTTCCTTTGGAGTTACAGACATCAAAATAGTGCAAGACAGTTGCCCAAAATGTCCTGAAAATGCTTCTTTGCTACTTGGAGATCACCACTCTCCTTTCTGACGGGGCAAACTCCCAGCTGGTAACTGTCTCTGTTCATTGCAAGTTTAGGCTGGGCTGGGACCAAAACTTGAAAGAGAAAATGCAAGGCATCACACTATGGATTCTCCATCTTGTCTAATCTCTCCCACTCCCATTTTTAAGCTTAACAAGCTTAAATAAGCTTAATAAGATCTCAAAATACCCATGATTAGCCTCATGCCAAGAACATGCAGGCACTAGAGCAACTATTTGCCTTGGAAAGCTGCAGATCTGGTAAGTCCCCTGTGTATGGCTGGGTGCTCTAGAAAAATTAAGGGCAATATATTATTCTCTTGGGAAGAAATTTAGTTATTTCCTCTGGGCCCATGAAAGGGAATTTATGTAGGGATTTGAATGGGAACACGGAGAACTCATTCAGCTTGGGTGAGAAGGTTCATCGATATGGGCAAAATTCAGTCTTGAGGTGGCAGCACATGGGGGAAAAAGAGAAACAACTGAGAAATCCCGAGGGATGAAGGGACACGGGATACAAAAGTGCCCTCAGGTAGGAGCAGGACTGGCACTTTTGCCAATGACTTGAACCAGTTCCGAGCCTGGCACCCTTTACAAAGAAAGTATGGAAATACCAGCGTTGTGCACTCAGGTTTGCCCTGAGGCGGTTTATTTAGTCCTGCTTGGAGGGCGGTGGTTATTCCCACAAGGGACCATCTTTAAGCCAACACTCCGCAGTTCTGGGCCTTCAGCTCTGCTCTTCACATGAGAACCACTAGATCTGGACCACTGCAGAGTGAACACAGAGCTCAGACTCACTATTTTCCTTAGAAGAGGATTTCCTTAGTGGATTTTCCTTAGAAGCGTGGTGTGAGATCATGGGATGGTATGGGCTTCATGTAGGAAACATCAGAAGGAGAACGAAGGCAGAAGGATCCAAAGAAAAACAAAAAAACAGGCTTTTGGAAGGAATGGACATATCCACCGGATTAATTCAGTTCTTGAGAAAGACATGCTAACTGTTGAGTGCTTAAATAAATCACTGGATTAAAGGTTCCCGTATTGAGCCAGTGAGTGCTCCTTGCCCTCCTGCCCAGTCTATCCCACAAGAGCATGACTTGAATGGACTTCTGTGAAAGCACAGGTCAGTAAATGGTATTGATCTGGGCAGCATAGGCCTTTTAGATTAGATATTTGGTAATGAACGGTCTAGGAGCCCAAGGCAAACCCATGTGCAACTATCCCAGTCTTTCTTCCTTCCCTGGTCTCAGTCCCAGATCTCATCACCTTGCCTGGGGCCAGGATCATGTGTGGCCCCATGGCGAACAGCCCCAGGAGGTGCTCAAAGATAAAACTCTCCTTTTTTGATCTTGCCAGGTTCATTTGAATGCAGATCAGTTCCCTGGTACCTTCACCGTATTGCCAGACAAACCCTTGCACCATCTTTTCCTAGGTTACAGACTTCTCAAATCATGTTAGAAAACAGCAGAGAAAGAAAGAGCAGGAGTCAAATCAGCATGAAGAGCATGGCAGGACACTCCGTCTCCAGCTTGGCCATCCAACTGCACAAACTCTTCTGTATGTGAAGACATAACATGCAATGGCAAAAAGAGACAAATCAGATAAAGGAAATCACCGCAAATAATACGATGGAGAAATAAAAGGTACTCAGCGCCTCCAATCAGCTCTCTGAAGCATTCTCTGCATCTTAGTTTGAATTTATAAAGTGTCCCCCAAACCCATCTATTTCCTAGGAAGGTTTGAGGACTTTGTTAGCATTATATCGTGTGTTGGGAGGGGCACTGTCATTTCTGTGAATAGTCAGTTAAGGTCAGAAAACAGATTTTGGTAGCAAAATTGGCTGTGTCAGATAACTGTTAGTCATGGTGATTATCTGCCAGGGAATGCAAACAGGCTACAAAGCGATAAGAGGAGCTGCTGGCACCAAGGGATCCCGTTTAAATTTTTTTTTTGGTGTACACGGAATTTAATTTATGCAGGCTTTGCAAACAACATCTGATCACTGCATCAGGTGGTCCAGCACCAGATCAGTTGCTGCCAAACTTGAACCCAGACAGACTCACCTCCTCCTTTGCTGCACTGGGGAGAGACAGAAGGGATCTGAGCCTTCTTCCTCACAACTGTGCATTTTTTAGGTCTTCCATGTAGCAAGTTTCTTCCCATCTGATCTCTTTTGTGACATTATCTACCCTATGCACAACATTCTTCCCTTCCTGTCTTTTATATTTGCTGCTTCCCAGGCTACTCTGTTGGGGTAAATGATGTCATCGGAGAAATATCTGGCATTTTAAATGATCTAAATACAAAATATACTGAGTACTGAATAACATAGCACAGAGCACAAAGACAACTGACAGGCACAGGCCATAGTGGATACCTTGGGGAGGAACTAGACTGAGCACTACTTTGGTTAGCAATGACCATGAAAATAAAATTTAACTGTAGATATCTAAAACACACCCTTATTTCAATATGTAATATATGTTTAATTCCTTTCTGCACTTCCCAACTGTAGAAGATGTGCTAACGAACTGCTGTGATGGAGGCATGGATACGAGCCTTGCATTCTGATGTCCACAGTCCATGATTTGCACCATGACACGAAGGGCCATGTCCAAAGGGTCAGCAATAACCCTGAGGGTAACGCTTCCTGAGGCCACTACATGGTGGGGAGGAGGGAGCTGAGACAAGAGGTGAATTTGTGAGGACACCCTGGGCCAGGCACCATCAGCATGTCAGGGCTGTCTGTTGAAGCACCTCAGTTCTTTCCATCACCAAATTAAAATATGACTTTTTTAAAGTGGATGGGCTGCACAGATACTGAGGATGTGGAGGCTGCTATGCAAATCAGGATACCACCAAAAAATAATATAACAGCAGAATCTGTGGTCACTGTCAAAATTGTTTTGACAAATGTTGTCCTAGATCATTCTTGTGTTACAGTCCTACCATTCATACAGGACCAGTAGACACTATCAGGGACATGGAGCCCAGACAGCTTCACAGTCAGAGGTCCCCAAGGCATGGATTGGAGGAGGATGTGGACATTTTGGGGGCGAATGTTGCCCTATGCTTGTCCCATTCTTCTAGAGTGTCCTCTGGCCTCTGCCAAGGAGAGAACATGAAGCTGCTATAGCGGAGATGTAGTTCAGAAGGGTCTCTAGAGCACCAGTTTCAACATGCCATTATGCACCATAGGCAATAAACACCAGCAAAAGACTGAATCAACAACAGCCACATGCCTCAGAAAGAGAGGAGGGGAGACCTGCAGTGCCAGTGTCTGGGCTTCTGCAATCGCAGGGAATTCATGAAGTAAAATCTCAGCTGATGCTATGAAGTGCCCCACCTCCACTGTCCAGCAGAAGGTAAATAAAATGCTAATTTAAGAATGTGGTGCAGAAGAAGTTGACTTGCATCCCCACACTGATGTCTGATAATTCAGGATCCACTGGGACAGACAGCGGTGTTCCTGCAGCCTCATGCCAAAGGCACCCATGTGGGAATGGTTCAGGTATCTGCTCCTGCACTGGCCTGGTATTTTACACAAAGGGCTACACTGCTGCCACCTCTCCCTTCTGTCCTCCCCTTGTCCTCCTCCATCAGCAATGACTGATGGATGTCCCTGATGTCCTCTTCAGCTCTGGCTGACACAGTGACGGCAGCATTCTACCTTGAGGATGAGCCCCAAAGAGAAGGATATTTTATCCATTTGTTGTTTCATGCTGGGACAAACCTTGAGGATCGCCCCCATGAAGGTGCTGATTAGCATACCAGTTTCTGGTGTAACTAAGGGATTATTGCCTAAATTCAGGTGCGAGCCATGATGGTAATGGTATTCGGGGCTGTGATACTCAAAGGAGAACATGGCACACTTATTCGGGTACAATCCCTTACAACTAAAGCAAATCAAAATGAGAAAATATAAATATATATATACATTTAATGACGCATCAAAATCCCCAAATACTTAAGGAACTTTTTACAATTTTATCCACATTTTCCAGTTTTCCATCCACCACACACATTAATATACTTTTGCTTTTAAAAAAGACAGAGAGAGTAAGTGAGAGTAAGAAAAACAAACAAGTGGGAAACGGTGAAACAAATAATTTCCTATCTTGCCAAGAAAATATCCCCCAGTTCCATTCTGAAATCTCCTTCACCCCCACCACACAGCTCCACAAAACGTCTCTGCGAGCTTAACAGGGGCAGCTCACTTGTCCCACTGCCACCTCCCTGCCCTGGCTTCCCCTGTGGCCATCCAGTGTCACCCCTGGCCGTGCACGAATCCACGTGCCGACGGGGCAGCTGCATCGTGGCTTTCTCATCAGCGTGGTGGACCTCAACACCTGCAGCCGTCACCGTCCTCCGTTCTTCGATGCAATAACTTGCCCAACAGCCGTGGTTTAAAGGTGTAATTAGTTTTAAAAAGGTAATTACTTGTCACTGGAATAACCTGTGAGGAGAAAGGCTAGAGGGTTGGGTGAGGTGGCATCCGTATTCCCCTTGAGGACATTACAATTCTGCCTATTTCATTGGCCCAAAGCTGCTGGCACATTTTTGGGAGGTCATCGCTACATGCTACATGCACCATGCTACATGCACCATGCACCATGCACCATGCACCATGCATGTAGCAGCACCCCCCCAGGACACTGCCAATGTTCCCCCGCCAAGCTCGCGGGGCTGCTCCTCCAGCCACCATTTATTGTTATCTTTATTATCGCCTCGACCAAAACAACAACATCAGGCAGCATCCCTCTTCCCAGCTCGGTCCCCCCAGAGCAGGGAAAAGCACCGAATAATCCCCCTGCATTTGGTGTGTGGTCTGGTTTTCCGTGTCCTCCTGCAGACAGTACAGAGACGGGGGTCGCGCAGGTCATCAGAATGCTAATAAGAAATCTGATTGATGAGCCGGTGCCTCGGGGATGAATGGGATACTTAATTAATGACTTCTGCTCTGCTTAAGGAAAAAAAAGTTTCCCTCAACTCCCATCCCTCTTTTTCTTAAAAAAAAAAAAAAAAAAAAAAAGAAACCTCTATAATCCTAAGTTTTCCAAACAGCATAAAGAGAACTTCAAAGACAGACATGGCCAGTTTTTATGTGTCGGGTTGGTTCACTGATTCTTTCCTTTCTTTGTTTACAAGGGCAGCCAGGCTTGATTCCAAGGCTGAAAAATAAAAGGCCACATTGTTCAACCAGATTCTGGATTTTTACAAGAAATTTCCTCTTCCCCAGTAGGGCAATTAACTGCTTCATCTCTGGGTCCATGAACACCAAACCTTGCCACTGGCCCTGTGAAAAGCTGCAGCGGTCGGTTCCTGCCAAAACGCAGCTCTGCTTCGGAAACGAGACGTACTGTGGAGATGCTATTGTCTCACTAAAAGCTAACCGGGAGCCAGGATTGTGTTTTGCAGGGAAATAAAAGCCTGCGAGGGAAAATACCTGGTAGGCACTTAGCTTAGGAACATCAGGCTGTGCATTCAGAGCGATTCCGATGGGATTTCAGACCAGCAATTAGCAATGGGAAAGCAGCAACAGTTTCAAACGATCTCTTCCGGATTGATTTGGAGGGTTATTTCATGCTAACTGAATAGCAGCAGGAAAGAAGATGAAAAGAAAAGGGGAAAAAAAAAAAAAAAAAAAAAAAAAAGGAAAAAAAGGAAACCCACACAAATGAATTTTTTAACTCTGAGGTCTTTTTTTAGGACGCGGCTCAGCTGTGGCATTCAGCACAGAGCAGGCTGCTTGGCATCAGCACCGGGATGCTGGAGAAGGGGACGAAGGTTGACACATCAGGTCCGGGTGGTTCCTAAGGTCCATCCTTCACCACGACCAGCTCGGGCCATCCCCAAGCCCCAAGCACAGAATGTCCCCAACACGCTTGGCAGAGCCGAGCAGGGAAGGAAGCAGCTTCCCTGTGCAGTGGGATGGGGCAGGCACTTCCCAGCACTTCGCCAGGGTTTCAACCCACAATTGGCCCGACCCCATTTGGGGAACATTTTGGTAAACAGGAGTTGGGCACGTGCTTGCAGTTATGTGCCTTTATAAGAGCTCTGTTGGTGTGAAAGCTGTGGGAGGACGCGATGACACCAAGCTGGTGGCCGCGCATGATGGTGATACTCAGCACGGGCAGGAAGGATCTGCTGGGCTGCTGGAGTGGAGTTTGGATGCTGCAGCATCCAGTCTTGCGGTTGGTATCACCTGTAGGTCCCCTCAGCTATAGCTTTAAATACAATTCAAAATCATCTATCTAAAAAAAAAAAATGCTAAGCAGCATTAAGAATATGTCTGAAATTTGGGCAGGTTAAGAAAATGTGCCAACTCCAGAAGAAACGGCAGGCAGGGTTTTAACCTGGCAGCCTAATTTACACACTGCTTGCACTTTTCAAGGAATAGTGCACAAATTTTCAAGGTGACCAGACATCAGATTTGGCTGCAGGGCTTGGAGCACCCGCTACTCTCTCTGGTCAGTGTTTAAAACCCCACTCAGGGGGCATTTAGGAGTCCCTCCTTTAGCTATTTTATTACCTGAGTAGCACTGCCCTACTTAAAGCCACAGACAAATTCAGAGCCACCTTCCTCCATCCAGACTTGGCTTGCAGCCCGCTGTCATCACCTCCTATTTGATTTGTCCAGGAGACGAACACTGCAGAGCAGAGAGGCAGCAAAGCAACAACATAAATGCCCAAATATTCTCAGCTGGGATTGGTGTGGCCCACTTGACCATTATTTTAGGAAATTCGAGTGATTGCTCATTTACTTTTAGCCCGTCAGCACTTTCTGCTGAAGGAGAAAACCTTGTAAAGGGTTAATAAGCAAAGGGGCTTTAACCAAGCTGCAGCAGCGGGAGGAGGAGGAGGCAGAGGTGTGGGAATGGAGCAGGTCTCTGACCCTCCTGCAGACACGAGGGTGAAGGGACCGGGAGGAAAACAAGTGAGCAAAGCCCCGCCAGCCGATGGGCAGCCAGGAAAAAAACAAACCAACATTTACACCCGGAGCTGATTTGCATTTGTATCAGGCACTTGGGGAATAAGGATAAAACATGCTTTATTTTTCAGTGGGATCCAGGGAATATCAGCAGCAACATCTGTGCATAAGCACAGAAGGCAAAATCAAGGTATTATGGTGATCTTGTTCTTAGGCTGTGATGGTGCAATCAGCAGGAAAACACGTGGCTTGCCCCTTCTTCCTGGGTGCCACCAGCAAGAAAAGCAGCCCGGGCACAGAACCACAGCAACTTCTGGAGGTGACGCGTGCGTGGGATGTGAGGATACACGGGGGATGGATGTCACCAGCAATGTATTGCTAAACTGTGAATAAGACAAAGGGCCTGGAGTGTGAGAGGAACATCAGAGTCCTCTGAACTGCCTCACTGCCTACTGGGCACTGGCAGGGTAAAAGCAAAGCCAAAAAACATCCTTGAAATAGAGCCCTGGCCAAATGTTGAAAAAGGCCACGAAAAGATGAGCCATTTGTGTCCACTGAAACATTTTGTATGGCCGAGCCTCTTCTCAGGCTGTGGCTGCTCTCCATGGGTGTAAGACACTGTCTGACCCTTGATAACCCCAGCTCCCAGACAGAGATCCCATCCACATGTGTTTTGGGACAGCCTATCCCTGTATGCCCTAAATAGGTCCAGTGCCTTCCTTCTGGACTTCTGGGGCTCTCTGGTCTAGTGCCTTTGTGGCTTCTCCCCCTGGAGGATGAGCGGGCCCACCGGTGTGCCAGTCTGGGGCACTGCCTACTGGGCAGCTCCACATGGCCGGCTTCTTTCTGTTATGCTGCTATGTTGAGATTTCACAGAATCACAGAAAGAATGAGGTGGGAAGGCACCTCTGGATCCATCGGCTCCAGCCCCTGCTCAAGCAGGGCCACCCAGAGCAGGCTGCCCAGGACCATGCAGCTGGCTCTATCGCTGTGCCATGGAACAGTGTTGAGGCAAAATCTACAATTTTAGATGGCCCATCTAATTAGCCCATCTACAAGAAGGGCTGGAGGGTAGACCCGGGGAACTATAGGCCTGTTAGTTTGACCTCAGTGCCAGGGAAGCTCATGGAGCAGATTATCCTGATCGTCATCACGCGGCACTTGCAGGGCAACCAGGCGATCAGGCCCAGTCAGCATGGGTTTATGAAAGGCAGGTCCTGCTTGACGAACCTCATCTCCTTCTATGACAAAGTGACACGCTCGCTTGGTGGATGAGGGAAAGGCTGTCGATGTGGTCTACCTTGATTTCAGTAAGGCTTTTGACGCTGTTTCCCACAACATTCTCCTCAAGAAACTGGCTTGGACTGGTCAAGGACATGGCTTGGACTGGCGTACGCTTCGTTGGGTTAAAAACTGGCTGGATAGCCGGGCCCAAAGAGTCGTGGTGAATGGAGTCAAATCCAGTTGGAGGCCGGTCACTAGTGGCGTCCCCCAGGGCTCAGTGCTGGGGCCAGTCCCCTTTAATATCTCTATCGATGATCTGGATGAGGGGATTGAGAGCACCCTCAGTAAGTTTGCAGACGACACCAAGTTAGGTGCGTGTGTCGATCTGCTCGAGGGCAGGAAGGCTCTGCAGGAGGATCTGGATAGGCTGGACCGATGGGCTGAGGCCAACTCTATGAAGTTCAACAAGGCCAAGTGCCGGGTCCTGCACCTGGGGCACAACAACCCCAAGCAGAGCTACAGGCTGGGAGATGAGTGGTTGGAAAGCTGCCTGGCAGAGAAGGACCTGGGAGTACTGGTTGATGGTCGGCTGAATATGAGCCAGCAGTGTGCCCAGGTGGTCAAGAAGGCCAACAGCATCCTGGCTTGTGTAAGAAGCAGTGTGGCCAGCAGGTCTAGGGAAGTGATTGTCCCCCTGTACTCGGCTCTGGTGAGGCCGCACCTCGAGTACTGTGTTCAGTTTTGGGCCCCTCACTACAAGAAGGACATGGAGGTGCTCAAGAGAGTCCAGAGGAGGGCAACAAAGCTGCTGAGGGGTCTGGAGAACAAGTCTTACGAGGAGCGGCTGAGGGAGCTGGGATTGTTCAGCCTGGAGAAGAGGAGGCTCAGGGGCGACCTTATCGCTCTCTATAGGTACCTTAAAGGAGGCTGTAGCGAGGTGGGGGTTGGTCTGTTCTCCTACGTGCCTGGTGACAGGACGAGGGGGAATGGGCTAAAGTTGCGCCAGGGGAGGTTTAGGTTGGATATTAGGAAGAATTTATTTACTTAAAGGGTTGTTAGACATTGGAATGGGCTGCTCAGGGAAGTGGTTGAGTCACCATCCCTGGAGGTCTTTAAAAGACGTTTCGATGTAGAGCTTAGTGATATGGTTTAGTGAATGACTTGTTAGTGTTAGGTCAGAGGTTGGACTAGGTGATCTTGGAGGTCTCTTCCAACCTAGACGATCCTGTGATTCTGTGAAAATCTCCTCTGTCCCTGAGATAACAGCCAGGAGACTTTCGCTGATCTCTGATCCTTCAGATGCCCTCAGGAAACCTCATTATTTGCCCCCATGTTTAAACAAACTACGTGCTCCGCATGAAGAAGAGTCGCCCAGGACTCTTTGCTTCCATTCACAAAGACAAGTTCCCAAAGGGAATTTCTTGCTGTTTTGAGATGTTTTGAAGAACAGGGCAGGACAAGAAGGGAGGGATGGAGAAACAGCGGTTGAGCCCCTGTCTTTCTGCGCCAATCAGGTCCCAGGTTGGGGCAGTACCTTCCTTTTCGGCTGACCCAGTTCAAGCGTTGTGATCACTTATTCCCACGCCACGTCAAAGAGAAGGTTGACATTGTTCACTAGATATTAATTTAAATTATTCTGGGGCGCTTGGAAACCACCTCCCCCCCGTCAGTCTCCATGGGGACTATCGCAGAGGCTGGGAGGTAGAAATGGAGGCAACCGACACACTGATCTTCCTCCCTTCTGCTGCAAACTGCCGGGAGTAATTTTCTCTGTCAGAAGGGGAAACGCTTGGATTTAGTTGAACGACTTGCTAGGACAAGACAGATAGATAGAGGGATAGATTTTTCACTCGTTAGGGAGCGGTACAATATCCTATTGATACCAGTTTCCATTTGTTCCTTCGGTTCACGCGCTTGTGTTGTGTTTCTTTTCTTCGCACCAACATCCTGCTGCTTGTTGATGGTATTAATAATACAGCCAGCGGGAGGCTGTGCCTCCTGGGCTCCGGGCTGCCTGAATAATTAGTGAATGACACTTGGGTTGTTCTGTAAATTACTTTGTGACCTAGGAATTCAGCAGGTTACTGCTATAACTCAGGCTCTTGCACTTGATTGCACTCACCTCCCGCTGCCCCGACATTTATTAGTCTAGTTTGCGTAGCAAGTACTGACTTCGTCTGCTGGGAGGAAAGGTGGGAACCTCTGCTATCCTCCCGCCTGACCCAGGAGGGTCTGGCTTCTGTTAGTGGCCCTGTTCACGGTAAATGAGAACAGGGCACTGGTCTTTGCAAGGAAATAGCATCCTTCGGTTCCTTCCCCCACCTCCCCCCCTACTGCAAGTCCCCCCCAGGGCACACGGTGAAACGCTGAGGGGCAGCCAAAGAGCCCAGTCTGCAAGGCTGGACACATCAGCAGGCTGCTAGGAAAAAGGAGATACCTCCTCTCTTTTTGTAGGAGGTATCCTATTTTTTCGCATGCATGCTTGCACATACATACACCTTCCATGGAGCTGGGGACCACCCTTCTCCAGCTCTTCTTCCCCATCCCATTTTTTTCTGGGATGGTGCTTCACTGTCAAAGGGTCCACAGACCCTTGCAGAAATGACTGAGTTTGTTTTCATCACAGCACGGAGACTGTGCTGACTGAATGACGCTTCTAAAATCCATCACCATGACCTCTGAAAGCCCTGCTGCACTCAGGGCTCCGCGAGCAGAGTGGTGTGGGGCTTCCCCTTGTCCTGCCAGCTGGTCAGAGCTCTGCTGCGGAGCCTACAGCAGGACTGATGTAGGGATGCAGGCAGCAAGAAGCTGGTCAGAAAAGATGTCACTGCATCCTTTCGATGTTGCAAATACTGCAGAGAACAAGAGCTTTTAGGAATTGTCCAAGCATACCCTCTATAACAGAGAGAGGAGGAAGAAAAAAAGAGAAAAAAAAAAAAAAAGAAAAAAAGAAAAAAAATTGTTTTCAGGTTTAAAGTTCTTCAGCATTTCTTAGTCTTGCAGATGACACCAAGTTGGAGGGAACAGTCAAAATGCTCAAAGAAGGGCTGCCACTCAAACAGTCTGAAGGAAGGAGACAAGAAGAAGCTCATGATGTTCAAGCAGAATAAGCACAAAGTCCTGCCCCTGGGAAGGAAGAGCTCCTTGCAGAGGTGCAGGTGGGCTAAGGAGCAGCTCTGCAGAAGAGGCCTTAGGCCTTCTGGTGGAGAACCAGCTGTGCACGGGCCAGCTGTGTGTCCTGGCAGGAAATACACCTCCTGGGCTGAACAAACAGGAGCAGAGCCAGGAGATCCAGGGAGGTATCACCCCCCTCTAGTAGGCTCTTGGTGACCACAAATCAAGTACTGCATCTGCTTTGGGATCTCCCACTAGAAGAAAGGTGTTGATGAATTGGAGTGAGTTCAGGTGAGGCCACCAGGATGGTCAGGGCTGGAGCACTTGTCCTGTGAGAGGATGGGGGAGCTGGGCTTGCTCAGCCTGCAGAAGAGACAGCTCTGGGGGCACAAAACAGCAGCCCCCAGTGCCTACAGGGGTCATCAAGGAGACAGAGCCAGGCTCTGGTGCATGGCGGGGGGATAGAACACAAGACACATAAACTGAAACAAGAAATTCAGACTAGATGAAAAACTTTTCCAGCACGTGGGCAGTGCAGGAGGTTGCCCGTAGAGGCTGCACAAGCTCCTTCCTTGGAGGCTTCCAGGAGCCAGCTGGAGACATCCCTGAGCAGCCTGGTCTGACCCCACAGCTGACCCTGCTGCGAGCAGGACATTGGGCCAGAGACCTCCCAAGGTCCCTCCAACCTGAACCTTCCTGCGACTGCTGACCGCGCAGCAGCCTGCTGGGGAGATGCCAAGGCCTCTGCTCTTCCCTCCTTGAGAAAATTCCCACTGTGATACAAGCTGGGACTGGTTTGTAGATTCTGCACTGAGCTCTTGCATGCCGTCTCTCTCCACAGCAGAGAACCCAGCACCACTCCACAGCCCAGAGTAGCCAGACAAGCATGTAGGGTTAGCTTGGTGCCCATCTCCACAAAGAGGCTACACTAATTTTGAGGTGCCTCTTTTCTCTGTATTTCACTTAATCATAGAATCACAAAGTGGTTTGGGTTGGAAGGGACCTGAAAGCCCACCCAGCTCCAGCCCCCTGCCATGGGCAGGGACACCTCCCACCAGCCCAGGTTGCTCAAAGCCCCATCCAGCCTGGCCTTGAACACCTCCAGGGATGGGGCATCCACAGCTTCTCTGGGCAGCCTGTGCCAGTGCTTCACCACTCTCTGCGTGAAGAATTTCTTCCAAATATCTGACCTAAACCTACCCTCTTGTAGTTTAAAGAACTGTTTCTGCAGTGGGTGGCCAAAGGAGGCAGCTTGTTTCACTCCAGCAGAAAAGGGCAGCAGCTCAACATGCTTTTCCTCCTTATGTGCTGTTTTGAGGGTGTTTGGGTAACTAGTTACAAAACACAACCTGTTTGCCCCTGCTGTATGGCCAAATCCATGTACTGTAGAGCCCGAGAACCACCACTTGCTTTGGTAAATACTTCAGCAAGGTGAGGGGGGTTCTGTGTATCTTGCTAACCGTTGCAGACAATTGGATTTCCTAACGTCTCACAGATCTGTGCACACAGATGGATGCAGGGAGATCACAGATCCACACGCACAGCCCTACGAACAGCAGAGCAGCTGAGTGATGCCAGGCTGGTGCCAGCTGAGAGCCTCCTGCATCCCGCAGCATCTCTCCTTGTGCGGGTACTAACTTTCCAAAGGGTTGATGTAGAGAATGTGCCCCTTGGAGAATTCCCCAAAAGCCAATGGGTCTGCATGGGAAGTGCTGCGTCGCTGGCACACAGACCCAGGCAGATTGCTGCAGTCTTAGCAGCCGCCCTCAGCTTCCCCAAGTGCTCTGTACAGAAAGGAGACGGTGCTTCTGCGTGTCGCATTGCAGGGACGTGGTTTTGCAGGACAGAAAAAGGAGACACCCCCCCCCCCCCCCCACTCACATCACAGTCAAAGGGAGTGGAGGGTGCTCAGCAGCCTGCAGGATGGGACCAGGGCCGGTTACACCCCCAGCTATTTGAGGAAAATCTTGGCCTCTCAAAGCTCCCTGCCTCTCTCCTGTGCCTTTGTGTTCTCTAGAAGGTGAAGCGTAAGGGTATAAAAAGCTGCAAACAGTTCCTACCTCTGGAGACCAGGCATTTACTCAAGAAAGAAAGACCAATTGCTTCCCAGAGCATTGTCCACCCACATTAGAGAAAGGATTAAGCAGATACATTCAGCTATTCTAACAGATTTTCTTTAAACCTTGAATACGCCTCTCACACTCGGTAAGATAATCACATTAGTTTTGTCATTAAAAGATCCCTTTTATAGAAAGTACCTAAACCGCTTAAACCACCCAGAGAGGTCGCATACATTAGAAAACAACAAGACAAACGGAAGGGATTTGCTATCCCCCCCTCTTAGTGTTTTGCTGCCCCTGCTTTCTAAACCGGGGGATTGAGCTAAAAGATTGTGCAGAACGTCAGCGGAGGGCCGGCCCCGTGCTCCCCACCGAGGGAACACCCCGGTACCGCACGGAGAGCCACGGCGAGCACGTTTCCCACTGCGGGGATACCCGCGCCTCACGACTGGAGCACCCCAACAGCCTGCTGATTTTCCTGGGTGCCCAAAAAAAAGATGTGACTGCCTTGGGGAGCACAAATAAGGACCAGGTTCCTGCTGTTCACTTCTGTGGGCATTTGTAGTCCCTGCATCATGCCCTGGGACAAGTGGGGGTACCCAGCACAAGGCTGCAGAGGGGACAGAGCAGGTCCCCACTTGGCCAGGCAAATTTGGGGAATTTGGGCTCCCTCAGACGAGCCCTACAGTCAGCTGATAGCAACAGAACTCATGTTACAACCGGCATATTCTTCACTAAGCTCATCCTACTGAAAGGAACGGCTCTAAAGCACAAGGAGCAAGCAATTTCAGATTTGATGTTGAAAATGAGTTGGGCTGGGGAAAAAGGAAAGGCTGACTCGGGGCGTCTAGGCTCCTGTCTCAGCACCCAGAGGCAGTGAAATCAAGGAACCAGAATGACGCAGGAGCACAGGTCACTCGTTTCGGTGGAAGCTGCAAGCAGATCCTCAGCATCTTTAAAATGATAAAATAGTTGTCATTTTTTAAACAATAGAATGGAAATTTTGAAAAACACTTAAGTACTATAAATTTATCCCAGATATCATCCTCAGTTCTGACCTTTTGCTGTTGTGTCACCGCTCAGGTAACACAAGGTAACACAATTTCTGTGAACCTGCATTGCCAAAACAGGTTATTTTATTTCTTTAACATTGACGATCTCAAAGAAGCTGGATTTGTGAGCAGTTATTTTTGTAAAACCAAGGTTGTGATTTAAAAACACACAAGGAAAGAGGCTAGATTTTAAGAAATGTTAAAACAAATAGTAACACACTAAACAGATGACAGTTGCAGCAAATGAGAGATGGAAGTGCAATGGGATTCAAACAAATTCCTCCAATGACCATTTCTAAATTGTTTGTAGGCAGTAAAAATCACATACACAGTTTCAGCTCCAGAAAGATTTGTATTTTAAGGAGCAGCCGTTCAGCAGTGCATTTTAAGGAATATGACAAATGCATTGCTCACCCAGCTCTGCAAGCACCTATTTTATTGTTCCAGCAGCAAAGATCTGCGCCCACTGCAGTCTTTTAGTACGGTTAATTCCTTCGGCTGGTCAAGACCGAGTGCAAATACCATCAGTCTGAGCAGTTTCGGACAGTATTTTTTTTAATATTTTTTATGTATTTTTTATGTTAGTTGGAGTTTTCTCCTACATGCATGGTGTCACAAACATGTGCCACCTGTTACAGTGGCTGAGGACAGCACTGCAGTGATGCTCTCCTGGCTTAACAGGGAAGAGAAAAAACTGGCACCCATTGCCTATCAAGAACAGCTACGGCACCTTAGTGGGTCCTTCCTTGAGGTAGGCTCGGAGTACGTGGTTCCTCATGCTCCCTCCCAACCCCGTGTTCATGGGATTGATGCCACCCTCCTCACTGTCAGACAGACAAGGATCCCACCACTAGTCCTGGAAGGTGCTAACGTATCTGTCAGCATGCAAGTCTGTGATGTACAGAAAGCTCTCTAGGTCATCGACGATTCCGTTTGATTCATTTAGAGGTTAGGTTCAAATCACAGAACAGTCTTTTTAAAAGCAGAAGTAGAAAAAAATCCATTTAAGCAAAGCACGTGGACATTTGTCTGTAATGTAGCTGATGCACAGCTAGCCTGGGAAGCAAAACTTGCCCTGCATTCCCACTTTGCGTACACTTCTCCTCCGATATAGAAATCGCGATCCAGATTCCCGAAGGGGCTTTCCTTTCTATAGCTTCCGTTGACGACACAATATTTGTCTTCAAAGCTGAAATTACCTACAAACACAACATGTAGT
Organism: Anser brachyrhynchus; assembly: GCF_964034855.1. Taxonomy (NCBI): domain Eukaryota; kingdom Metazoa; phylum Chordata; class Aves; order Anseriformes; family Anatidae; genus Anser; species Anser brachyrhynchus. The sequence continues at coordinate 204,349,280 of NC_137694.1, read as the reverse complement.
GGCCAAAAGGCACTTAGCTCCTCCCAAGACACTGCAGCCTCAGCCTCCCCGATGAACTCCGTGGACTGTGCAGCCCCGTCCAGCCCGGCAAGTGCTTCAGCCCCGCTGCCGGTCTGCACGACACTCATCATTGCTGGCACGTGGGAAGCACTTGCTTGGTTGGGACTGAAATAAGCTTCCAAAACCGAAACGGCTTCTTCTCTTTCACAACCAACGTCATGACTGCTGTGTGTGTAGCTTGGTGATTTCCTTAACTACTCCTTTCCTCCCGCCCCATCCCAGTCGAGCACAAACACGAACGTGTAATTGCAGAGCTCCAAATCTGCCACAGGACAAAAGTTTATGTCCTTGCAAAATAAAAGCCAGTTCCAGAAACTCACATTTATTTTAATGTATTTTTATTTATACAAACTACAGCTTTACCAGCAAGATTCACGCTTGGGATAAATCATTCATTCTTTTGCCTTTTTTATTTTCCTTAATCAGTAGGAAACATAAATTTTAAATTCAAAATGCTCAAAGCCAAGGGCCTGAAATGAAGTATACCAATAAGCCTGAGATGAAGTATGGCCCATCACCACATGCCTGGAAAAAGAAATCAGCAATTTCCCAAGGCCCATTTTGTTCTCACCTTCATTTCACAAGCAGGAAAGCTAACATTTAGATGAGGTAGTTAAACGTATACAGTCCCTCGCTAGCATACATAGAGGCATGCATCGTTCTTCAGATGAGGTCTGAATGCTTGCGATAAATAACACCTTTAAGGTTTCAACTACTCAAGGAAAAAAAAAATGTAAAAATGAAGAATGATTAATAAAAGCAGAAAGCCAGTCACCTAATTCATAAGCTGGTCCAAGTAGTAAAAACCTGATCCAAAGTGCGCTGGAATCAGACAGTCTCAGACCACAGCTGAGTGGATAGTAAGATTTAGGGGAGAAAAAATGGACAAAACTAAACAATTTTTGGTTTCAAATGTAACTTCTCACAATTCAAAATGGCAGGGCTTTTTTTGATATTTTTTTTTAAGAGAAGTTTCCCTGAAGGCACGTTTTTTCTGCTTATGAAAGGAGGAATGAAAGCTTAAATTACTTATTCTGATTGAAACTATGAAGTGTTTCCCAAACAACAAACAATAAATTGTTTCCTGAGACAATAAGTTGTTAGCAGGGGAAAGAGAGGAAGAGACACAAGCTGATTAAGACAGACAGTGGCTGTTAATTTGGCTGTTCACAGCCCACTGCATGAATATCCCCACATCCTTCTCCACTCAACATGGAAGAGTTTATCCCAGAACTGGCACTCGGAGCAGTCAGTGGGAGCAGTTGGACCAGGCTCTTGCTTGCCCAGTTTCAAACCATTTGTAATTCCCAAATTTATGTCTCCTCTTGTAAATTCCATTCCTTGCCTTTCAGTTAACTATTACTATGCATTAATTAACACATACAGGTACAATTGTGTTTCTAAAAACTCAACTGTAACTCAGTTTATGAAAAAACATTTGTCAAAATTAAATTGACAAAAAAATTCAAGGCCACCATGTCATTACAAAGTACACAAGAGACTAGCATACATTTACATCACAGTACCAAAAAAATGGACTTATTAGAACAGAGATTACCAAACGCTTTCAAGCCAACAGGTTGCAAGCAAGTTCTTACATAGCTCTTCCTCTTCCCCGTTTTCCTTCTCTCATCTTGCTCTCCATATTCTCTAAAGTAATTACCTTGCTCAAGACAGAGTGTGAAAAGTTCAGATTCAGCAAATCTGAACGTAAACACTGCTTTTAACACATTAGAGCAAGATGAGGGAATGCCAGGAACTCTGTTGGGAAGAGAAGATGCACAGGAGTGTATGCAAACATAAAATTTTGGTGTTGGGTTTGGTTTGTTCCCAGAGGGTGGGAGGAGACTGGAAACAGAAAAGGCCACCTGGTGTCTTAGGAAAATACTCAACCATCAGGCACATCATCAAAGCTGAGAAAACTTTTCAACAGAGTTGGAATTTTAAGAGCCTGGGGACAACAAGCCTTGCCTGAGTCTTTCTGAAATGGAGTTGTCCTTTAAACTGCAAAGAAGCCTTTCTGAAGAAGGGCTCCAGTGTGAATGAAGCCAAAGCTGGAAAACGAGGGGACTGCCCCAGCCATTTATTAATGTCAAATATGCTGTCTCATGAATCAGGGCAGTTTGTCTGTTTTGGAAGCCTTACAGAAAGCCCAGTGCACCTGGCTCGTTGAGCTCAGCATCATGCTTTAGGCTGCTCCAAGAGGACAGCCGAATTCTGTGTTTTGAATAGTTTGTCCCGCAAACTTTTTTTTTTTTTTTAAAAAAAAAGGCTTTTATTGAAGAGCCATCAGCAAACAGATCATGCAGAATTTGAACAATACATAGAATGGGGGGGGAGGGGGGAACCCACACAAGGCACAGCCCCAATTATTTGTCACTTCATAAGATCTGGCCAGCACAAGTGTCACATTTGCTCTTCAAGAGAATAGCTTCAAAAGCTTCCTGATTTGAAAGAAGCTAAATGTTTGTGGGGGACACACACATACACGCACACACACAAAATACACAGAGTTTATTCTTTGGCAACTGTCGTCGCAGTGGCAGATATTCCAGGATTCGGACGAACAGCAAAGGAAGAAATAAAACCCTGATACAGACTGTGCAAGCTCAGCCAGTTATCAGCAGAGGGAGTCCGGGCCCAGCCCTGACCATTCAGCACAGCACAGAATGGAAAAACCGCCAAAGGCAGCTTTGATTAGTAAGCTGCCAGAAAATTAAAATATTTCTTTTCCAACACTGATTCCAAAGGGCAGGGGCTGTTCAGTTTCCTTACAAACTGCACAGCCAGTTTTCGCCCATGCCTTCCCTACCTCTCCAGCAAACATCACAGCAAGATGTGACTTCTGTTCCCCCGTTTTCTCTGTGCCCCTGCCATGACAATTCACACCAGCAGAGGATGTCCAAAATTCAATACCACTGAATGCAGCGGGAGTTTGATCACCAACGTAAACAGCACTGCCATTTAATCCATTGTATATACCGGCAGTCAGGACAGTAACCTAGCGAGCAAGGAAGGCATCAAGCCTAAAAGAGGCACTCTACCCTAAGGTAGAGCATTTGGGAAGAGCAGAAGAGGAAAGCAAGGCACAGCAGGCAGCTCAATCCATGCGCTTTATCCACTAAAGGTTGTTCTCTGATAACACCCTCCCATCCGTCTACTGCCTGCTTCTCCCATGGGCACAAGCAATGGCCAGCGCTGCAGCACGGATGAGGAAGCGGGAGTGAAATGTTCAGAGCGTCTGCGATAAGGCCTGGCCCTGCTCCCAGCAAAGCCAGCAGAGGTATAAAGGCCACAGTTGTCACAGTACCACTTCAGTGCTCGCGCCTGGCCTTTTCAATCCACTGCTTCATGTAGTGGACTTCCAAGAGCCGAGCTTGCTGCACAGATTTGGGGTCACGAGGGTTGCGGCTGCGCAGGTCCAGGTGATGAGCTCCATCTGGGATCATGATGGCCACGAGGGAATCGCTGATGTTCTGGGTCACCCCACCTGCAGACCACGGATCCAGGCCACCGTTGCTGTAAGGAAACAATGCTTCGTTAGGCCGACTTTCAACCGTACATACTAACAGAAACAGACCGCAGCCTTGCCTCCAAGCCCCGTGCCCACCTCTCTTCAGAGGGGCCCTCTTGCCAGTTACGCAGCTATGAGTAGCTTGAACAAGGCTATGCTGCCATCATCAGTCAGCTGCTGATTCCAGTAATAACCTATAATAGCGTCACAGCCTCTGGAGATAGATCTACAGCCACCCATCTTTGTCATAAAAAGGTCCAGGTCCCCTGTAGCAAGACATGCTCAGTTCCCAAATCAAAGTTTTTTGCTTTCCTTCTTCACAATCTGCTGTAAGCTGATAACCAACGCTTCAGAGCAGAATTTTCAGGAAGTTCTACCTTTTGTTCTCAGCTAGGTACCAAACTCTTTTCGTAGAGAAATGCTTGGACCTTTCATTACTCACTTTATTGCAAATAACCAAATTACTATAAAACATTTATCCCACAAAATTCTGTCTCCAACAACTTTCTCTGTGACAGGAAGAACCTGATGCAATTTACTCCTCATCCCCAGGTCCATGAAAGCATTTCTTGCAGTGAAGATCTGGTTCCAGATAGTGCCTGGTTCATGGAGCAAGCCAATGGCTGAACTGGGAATAGATTTGCATCTTTTTTTTCCTACCTTTGGACTTATGAGGTGGTAGGGATTACTGGGTTATTTTCCTTTATTTCAATTTTCTTCCTCATGTGCAGTCCATCTTTCTGCACAAAGAAAGCAACTTCTGTATACTTACTACAGAAAAACTATACAAACCTAGATCAGTTCCTCACATAACACACTGACCTGCTCACAAAAGGAAACATTAAATATAGGCTACTGTATGCCAGTTTCTAGAAGGATCTAAGAAATCAAAACACCCTGGGACACAGAGATACACAGCTAGAAAAACACTACAATGGTAGCACTGCAAATCACAGACAAAACAAGTGAAAAAGTGCTTGTAGAAATACTAAGTAAAAATCTGATTGAGTCTAATAGTTCATTTGTTTCTCCACTGAAGAAAACAAGGAGCTTGAATCTTCATAGTTCTTATTTTTCAATTGTTTTAAATATGGCTGCAAGTAAGAGAAACATTTTGTAACCGCAAAACAAAAAGCATACACAGCTGCCCAATAACTATAAAGCACTTGATTTAAAAGGTCGTCTGAATCAGCAGAGCACCTTGGCAACAGGGGGATGAGTTGCTGAGAGACCCAAGATGTGCATGGACTTGGATCTTTTGGTCCCAGTCATGTGGAAACTAAGCATGCTGCAAGAAAACAACAATCTCTGGCTTTTTTAGGAGCTGCTGGCTGCATCCTCTGTGGCTCCTGCCAAATGATGGCAACAGAGGCACTGACGCACTTTGAGAAGTAATACTCGCTACTTGCTGAGGGGAAGGGGAACACAGGGCTCACCCCAAAATCATCCTGAGGCTTAAAGTCCTACAGGACAAGGTAATTCAGTACCAACTGAAATGCATTATTTATACGTTAAAGCTAAGCATGCAAACGAGTAATCAGTTGCCCATCTCGCAGGACAGAAGTTTCCTGATGTATTCAAAAATAGAAAAAGAACGCAGCATTTCCTTTCTAGCAGCGGTCAGGCAAGAATGGCTTCAGAACGATACATTTCAATGCAAAATATCAGCACACTGGTCCTGTTTTCAATTCATCATACTTCCCAGAGAGCATAAACAGGGTCCCACCTATGCCCCAGCAAGAAGTTTCCTTTCTGATCATCTCAGCCCTCCAGCTCTACCCACCACAAGAGAGGTTTTGCACAATCTTACCAGCACTGTTTGTGCATTTTTTTTAACATGTACATCCTCCACGGTTCTGTTTTCTGAACTTTTCTCACCTTTGTCTTCAGCCAGACATTGTTTTACCTTCTCTTCTTCTTCTCATTCTTTTCCCCTCAAAAAAGTGCTTCTTCTGCAAATAGCTCTAGCATCTCTCAAAACAGAGACCCCACTTTCTGCCTCTCCCTCTCCAGTACAGAACTGGATAGGTGGGTACCTCAATTTCAAAGCCTACAAGCCCAAGTACGATCCTCACAGATTGAAAAAATGAATTTTTAGACTGTACACAACACAGTTTGTACTGTCTGATAAAAGCTGTGGCGTTTCTGAATGCAAGGTACAAGAAACGCAAGCCCAGTTCATCTAAATACACTCAACCTGTCACCCTCCAAGGCTACAGCAAGGAAAACTTTCCTAAACCTCCCTAAATGAAAGTCTGTTTCTACTGGAGTTTGTAATCTCCAGTCAAATTCCCGTTCACACCTGGGCCAATTTTGACTACCACTGGATACTGACAAGACGCTACCAACTGCTCCAAGCTCTCTGCCACTACAAGCATAGAGGGCATTAAAGCCTCACTTCCCCAGCTCTGCAGCATTTCCACACCAAGCACAAAGCATGTGCCCGTAAGAGCATCAGGAGCGGAAGCTGCTGGAGGAGAAACGGCAGTTCTGAAAACCCCCATCTCCTCAAAACAGTGTTTTAATAAAAATGCTCTGCCCATGATAGGCAAGCAGTATCTGTCTACAGCTTAAGTAAGCACTCCCATGCTAAGAAAAGCTCAATCAGGTGTCTCCAAGAAGGTACTGAAGAGGTGCAATACATACACCTCAGCGTGGGTCTGCAGAGAGATGCACTGCTCCTGGAGGGAGGAACAGCAACAAGGGCTGGAGTATCCTAGGCAAATCCCACTGCAGATAAATCCGCCCTAGAGTGGTTCTGTTGAGATGCAGTATTCTTCCCTTCCCGCGTGAAGTTGTTAAGCTGTGCAAGTTCCTCAACATTAATGCAGTGCTTTTTACCCCACAGGGAGGCACATCCTCTGGTAGACATAGGGGTAGTTTTTGTAAAGCACTCTCTGGTGTTTGGGGATAAAAGACTCTTATGTAAAATGTACAGTGTTGACAATGTGTTTGTTTGAAGAGAAACAACCCAGCTTGAGAGCCAAAGCTTTGTGTGTACAGCACTACTTTTTCATTCAGTTGGTTGCTTTCAAGCTTCTCTCATTTCAACCGCCTTTGGCTAGCATAAATTCTTAACCACTAGATTTGTTTGCTTGTCTATCACTTACAAAGCCAATTTCTGCTGTACAGATTTGTGAAGCCTTGGAAATAAACACTGCAATATAGTTTTGTTTGTTTGTTTTTTTTTTATTTTTAACTAAAGAGAAATTCTACCCTTTTTGGATCTTTTTTCCCCTCACTCTAGAGCATATATCCTGCTGGTACAGAAACAGCAAGAGACAAATGAGAGGAAAGCAACAGGCTTTTGAGCCAAACAGACCAATGTTAACAGATCCAGAGAATAATGCCTAATTCCACTGAGGACTTTTACTTTAAAATACACAGCTGTTTACCAAGCCCAACAGACTAATTCTGATTTTTGTTTTATGTGTTTTTCTCTGAAAAGGCCTTGCACAATGTGAGGCAGAGCACAGATGAATATATCCAGGAGCTGCCTGCCATGGACAATCAGTACAGAGTCAGAACTCCTGAGGGCACAGGCTTTCACCGCATTTATTAAAAGTCTCTCTACCACATAACAGTGTCACAAACAGCCAGTGTTAAGCCGTTCAAAATAAGCATCACCTCACAGCAGAAGTATATCTGTATAAACCTTCCTTTATAGAAAGCTGAGCAGAGTTTAACCTTAAAAATAAGAAAAGTAATGGTTTTGAGTAGACAGCAAACAGCATCCACTAGTTTTTGTATTAGACAAACATTTATTTTACATTTTGTCCATATAAAAACATTTTCAGACTTTCCGACAAACTTGAAATCAAAGAGAAAGGGGAACATCACGCCAGCCTTCCACAAGGCTATCACCCACAGCAACAATTTCACTGACCAATATCCCGTGTTATAGCTAGAGCTTGTTTAGACTTTCCTTTTATGTGGAAGAGACAGTGCTTGGCTTCTTAAAAGCTAGACAGATTTACCAGCATGGGAAACCTGGACTTTGGCCACAAGATAAGAAGAAATCCACAGGGGAAGAAAATTGCATTTGGCAGAATCCCAGCCCAGACTCTTCTTTTAGAGTTCCCCAGGCAGTGGCAGAACAGTTGGCTTCTTTGGCCACTGTAGATTGACCATTTTACTTTCAAGAGCAACACAAAGCACTCCCATCATTTATTGAGCTGGGAGGCTGGAGACAGATCCTTTTGCTACTCAGTAAGTGGGGGGAGGAATGGGTTAAAAGTACCCAAACTTGGCAAATGCCAGAATAGCAGAAATGAAGCTTTGGCAGGTCCCCCAGAATTGCCACCACTGTACCCTCCTAAGGTGAGGGGGACTGACACCCCTACATTCCTTTAACTATAAAGCAGCAGTCTGGAGGGATTTTGTGTGCATTAGCTCTGGTGGATAGAGGAGCTGAAGTTCCTGTAGTACACGGTAATATGAGTTGTAAAGAAACCACGTCACAGATCTGTGGATTGGAAGAAATCCCACCCCCATCATCACAGCTAAGGTTAGTTTAACAATAGGAAATACCACCCTATTTGCCACAACAGTGTTAACAGATTTTGGTGTGGTACAACAGATTTTGGGTGTTAATGTGTTGGCAGGACAAACAGTTGAAACACTAAATGGTCATTTCTGCTTTGGGACGTTGCAAGTGGGATTTATTATTTCATCTATAATGGCTTTGCATGGATTCCCAAAATGGGATCTTGTTGTGCTGCCCGTGCCTGCCAAGGTGGTGACTGTAAAACAATATCACATTGGGGGTGGGGGGGGAAGGAAATCACTCAAACTATTCAGGCACAACAAGTGGGAATTGTTAAAGAAACCATGATTGCTTCTAATAATCCTATTTGGCCTGTTCAAAGATCAGCACTAGGGGGATGACTGTAGACTACAGAGAACTGAATAAAGTCACCCCCACCACTTGTAGTTACAGTCCCTAGACATGGTTACTCTCATAGACAAAATTAGTGAAAATTTACAGCCCTGGAAGGTGGTGATAGACCTTGCTAATGCTTACTTTTCAATAGCCATTGCTTTACAAAGTCAAGACCAGTTTACCCTTACCTGGTAACAAAAGCAATATACTTGTCAAATATTGCCTCAGGGATATAAACACTGTCCCTCTATTTGCCACCAAATGATAGCAGCTGAGGTAGAGCTACCATAAGGTACCATTGTTACTTACCATTTTGTTAATGATCTATTGACTATTGCAGTGTAACTACAAGGAACTGAAGTCCTGCTGGCCACACTTTCTGGTGCAAACCAGGATGCTGTTGCACCTCAGCACGCTGCTGGCTCCTATTCAGCCAGCCACCAGGCACTACCCCCAGGGCCTTTCCTGCCAGGCAGCTTTCCAGCCACTCTTCCCCCAGCCTGTGGTGCTGCATGGGGTTGTTGTGCCCCAGGTGCAGGACCCGGCACTTGGCCTTCCTGAACCTCATACAGTTGGCCTCAGCCCATCGATCCAGCCTATCCAGATCCCTCTGCAGAGCCCTCCTACCCTCAAGTAGATCCACACTTGCACCTCTTCTGCTCCCTGTCAGTATCTATCAGCTCAGGAGGCTGAGTACCCAGAGAACAACTGGTCTTGCTGCTAAAGACTGAGGCAAAGAAGGCATTAAGTACCTCAGCTTTTTCCTCATCCCCTGTCACTATATTTTCCCCTCACATCCAATAAAGAATGCAGATTCTCCGTAGTCAGACATCTGGTAAGTTGAAGTCCTCCATGAGACCAAGGGCTAGCTATTGTGAGACTTCTCCCAGCTGCTTGTAGAATGTTTTGTCTGCCTCTTCAGCCTGGTTAGGTGGTCTGTAACAGACACCCACCAGGGTATCCGCCTGCCTCACTGGCCTTCCCCCTGATTCTTACCCATAAACATTCAACATTCATATTACTCTCAAGACAATCCAAACACTCCCTAACATCCAGTGCTACTGCACCAGGTAGCACAACGGCGTACAGTTCCTTCTGTTTGTTGCCCATGCTGCATGCATTGGTGTAGATGCACTCCAGCTGGTCTTACGACCCCCATCACCTCTTGGAGGGGGTGTGTGTGGAAGCCCGAATTCCTACAGAATCGTTCTCAGGCACTTCAGTGATTTCTAACCCATCAATATTCCTTGTCTTTGCTGTGACATGGCTCTCCATCTCCTACCTCCACTGGGAAAGGGGACCAAAGGACTTTGTTAGCACACTGTCCCACAAACTGTGTCACCCGCAGGTTTGTTTCTAGCAAGTCTGGTTTTATCCCATTTTCCCCCTTCAAATCTTGTTTAAAACTCTTCCAATGAGCTCTGCTAACTTTTCTGCAAAAGTCCTTTTTCCCTTTTTGAGATAGGTCTATCCCATCTGCTGTCAGCAGGCCTGGTGTCATGTAGAATGAGCCATGATCAAAAAACCCAAGTCCTGACCAGGTCTGGAACAAGGTATTGGTCTGCTGGCTCTTCCTGTTTCTCCTCATCACTCCCTACAACTGGAGGAATGGAGAAGAACACTACTTGTGCTCCTGATCCCTTAAACCAGTTGTCTGAGGGCCAGAGGGCCTTGGGACTTCCTGTTGGAACTTCATTGCTGCCTACCTGAACAATCAATAACAGGTGGGGCTGCATGAGGGTAGGAAGCTCTCTCTTCACACCTCTAACCCCAAGGAGGCAGCATAATTCCCTATGAAGTGGGTTCAACCTGCATATTGGGCCTTCTGTTCCCTTCAGAAGGGACTCTCCTATGACAATGACCTGTCTTTTTTAATTTTCTGAAGCTGTTTAACCTCAATGAGGCCTCCAAGCCCAGATGAACCGTCATCATCAATATTGTTTAGTCCCACTTGCAGAGTCTCATACCTACTGCACAAGGGCACCTGGAAAGGCAGGATAGTCACTGAGGAGACATGCACGCTGCCCTGGGCAGGAACTTGTCACCATTGTCCCTTACCCTTTAGGTCACTGTGGTCAGCCATCTATTTTCTTCAAGGTTTCCTTTTTTTTCCCCAGCTTTGGGACTACACTGTGTCTTTTAGGCCTGCCTCAGGGAGTGAAGGAAGTGATTCTAGTAGTCTCTCCCTCTCATGCTCCATGATACTCCTCATCTTACCTCCTCCCAGAGCTGTCACTAAGCAGAGGAGTTTCTCAGTGCACCTTCCACTTTTGGAAAGGTAATAAAAATAAATTTACGCTTCACATTTTAGCCATAGGTCTGTGGTTGTTCCTGCTGCCTGCCTGTGCCAACCCACACAGTAGTACTGACAGCCCAAACTGGTGGAAGACAACTCTGAAACAAGGCTCACCTGAAAATGATGTTGCTGTGTGAGCTGATGTTCTTCCCTCCGTACATAGAAAGAACCCAAGAGGGGCGAGGTCTCACTCCCCATAACCTGAAGCATTCTTCTGAAAGTGCGTCAAAGTCCCATTTCTGAGGTTCAAACATGTCATTGACACCATCTGTACACATGGGCATCACCATCTCGGTGCAAACCTGGAAGAGAGCAGGGCAACAAGATGCATTCATGAGACTGTCCCATAACTGTGTGTGTAGCACTTAAAAAGCACAAACAAAACATGACTGGTAATTACCATCAAACTATCACAACATGGGTATCAAGCAAAAGCTTCATCTTCCATGCAAGAACCATTTCCTGACCTTAGTGATACTAGAGAGGAAGAACAAAAAGTTATAGCCTGGAAGCCACACAGATTAATTGCCATGGTGGGGGCTAACTCAGTCTATTCCTACTTGTGTCCTTCCCCCCAAGCCTTTAGAAGCAGGCAATCTGCAAAAAGCTGCAGATTGGATGCATTTTTATGAGTCCAGCTGCCATATTCTTTGCTACCCAAATGATGTCCCCCCTGCCTGTCTCAGAGAGTAACTTAAAAGCCTGCACATCTCCTGGTGCTGTCAGGAGCACAGGAGAAATAGGAGAGAGTGGCCAAGAGCAGATGGTGACAGTCTGAACCCTGATTTTTATACCTTGCTTCTGGCATCACTGGCTCTTCTCTTCAGCAGAGAGGCTGAACACTAAGTGCTACGTGTGCTCGCTTAGTAAGTGAGACAGAAAGAGCAGAATGCCCTGGACACCTTTACAAAATTACAGATCCCTGTGGTATGTGAAGGGGAAGGTCGCGTCTCAGTGAGCTACACTATGAATAGCCTTAGTTGAAAGAAATCAGTATCAACATATCCTGACATATTTGTACAGACAGTGGACTTGAGAGGGGTGCAGTTCGAGGGGAATCAAAGACTAAGATGCTGCTTCTGTACATCCCTTTATAGTCAACATGAAGAGCTGAAACTCAGCAATCAAAGACAACCTAAACCTCCTGGGAAAGTAGCTTCTCTTTCATGCCTTGCCCTCCTCACTACAATCATACTTGCCTCAAACTCTCTGTCATCAGGAAATAAGTTGCTTTACTATAGGAGTACTTATTTCCCTCCTCCCGCCCCCATGTTTTCTACACAGCAAACATTAGTAGCTATATTTCAACCGGTTATCCTATTTTCCACAGTGATTGCTTGTTTATAAGACTAATGATAAAAGTCATGCATAAGAAAGAGTTAAAGTTCTAAGCCAGACAGAAAAAGAAATACAGCTTGTGATTTTGTTTAGAGAAAATCTGAAAACATGACTTGTCCTTGATACTGTCTATGAAGTGTTATTGCAATCCCATTAATTTTCAGTTCTAAATCCAACTTTTTTTTTTATTTTCGAAGACCTGAGTTCTGTTTAAAGCAGTATATAAACAGGCAGAGTCCTTACTGATGCTTGTGCAGCCCCATCAATTTATATCTGGTCCAACATATTGACATGGCAATTCCCATCACCTCTAGTCCAAAAAACCTCACTGAGTTACAAATGAAAGGATAGAGTGCATACCTGATAGTACCAACCCAACTGACCAAGATTCTTTGTTGCAGTCTCAGACATGTCAAAGCATGAGGCTTCTCCTGAATAATTGTAGTAGACGTTCACTGCCTGGTAAACATTCTGCAGCAACAGTTTGTCAGAAAGACTGGGATCCTTCAAGAACTTGCAAACTTCCTACAATGAAGAGGAGAGATGGGGTCTCAGTCTGCAAGAAATACGGGTAAATACACAACACCTGACAGGACATCCATTTCATCTTTAAAGTACATCCAAACCACCACCAGAAAGCATCTACGTGATGACATACCCTGAGCATTATCATTAAGCCATATTCCATTTGTGCAGTACATGTATGCAAGCAACCAGAAATTTTACATTTCCTGATTAAAATTCTTGGCTCTTGATACAACCTGTGTCAGTCAACAAACCAGCTGATGCACAAGGAGGGACTTGACCCTGTTCCCCTTTTTTCAGTCACGTTGGCTATACAGATCCAAAAATACAGGAAAAGATACAGGCAAGGAGAGAATTAAACTAAGCGGAAGAGACTTCAATAGCCCAAGCTTTAATCAATCCTCCAAGACAGTCCTCAATTACCTGTACAGGCCAAGCTGGCAGAGGCTGTAAAAAGTCAGCTTTATAGGGATAGTCCACCATAGCCAAGTCTACCCATGTTTCACTCAGCCAACTTTTCAACATAGCAGCATCCTGAAGATTTTTTAATGGGCTGCACAAATGAAATGTGCTGGAAAGCCATTGTAAACCTGCATCTTTAATATAAAAATATAAAAAAAATTTACAGTTAATGTATTAACATAGGTTAGTTGTGCTACTATTAAGTATTTTCACTCAGCATAACTGATCTGGTGAAGTTACCCCACATGCATACAAGCAGAGCAGATCAAAATTTAATCAGCGTCTTTAAGCAAAGGGAAACACCTGAATGGATATGTTAGGATAACATTATCTAAAAGAAGGGATGTACAAGTCATTTGGCATCTTTTTGACAGGAAACGTCAAGGCTTACTTCTTCCAAGAAAAGAAAAGCTTCAAACAAGCTAGCTCAAAAAAAATGCAATCTCAGATCTCTCAGGACTCTCCTTGCCTTTGCTTTCATTATATTATCTGGTCTAGAACTCCTCCAATTCAGCTTCTCTGACTTGAATTGGTTAACTCATCATACCAGAATCTCTTTAGGATGCTTAAGTGGCAAGATTTTTATTTAGATTTTTTTTTTTTTTTTTACTTTTTAATTCACAAGCCATGCAGAGACCTCATCTGATATATTCACCTTAGCACTAAAGCTAGTGCTACAAAGACTGTAGCAATTTCCTATACTTGATTGCCTCAGCTGGTAGTTAAGGTGTTTTTTGGTTTGTTTGTTCTTGTTTTTTTGTTGTTTTTTTTTTTGTTTGTTTGTTTTTTGTTTGTTTTTTTTTTTTGTTTTTTTAAGTAACAAAACATCTGTCCTACTTTGTCAGAAGGGAATACAAACATTGAGGTTCTAGTCTGGGAGTCAGCTCGTCTGACCTCAGGAATGTTTGGCCCTAGATTCCAAATCCTGCCACGTGTGAATACATGATCCAGCAAAACAGACATTCATTAAATAATACTGAACATAAATTGACAGGTTTTACTACTGAGAATATGGTTTAAAAAACTCATCACCACCACAAATACATCTACACACTGAAGTTATGATGCAAGTTTACTGATTTTATGAAGTCGTAACATAATCCTGAACATTTTGACCCTTTAAATGCATATTGGTGAGGTCTTACCTGTTGAGGAAAGGTGGTTAACGGCACTCCAGGAATTCCGGATACTTTCTGAGCAGCCAGTCCCACTCTTTTTGAAATCGTTAGTTACTATAGTGAAGTAAGCACCACAGGGAACCAAATCACCAAACTGCCAGATTGGGGCAGAGGCTGCCAGAGCTCTACAAATGGATATAAAACATTTTTTTTAAATTTTTTTTTTTTTTTAGAAACACATGCATCCTGAACCCCTGCAAAGTGAATTTCTATCCTCTGGGCAACACTTGCCACTATTTAAGTAGCATTTATAATTCCATAAAGCACTCATCCCCTTCCTGAACTAATCACAATGTTGCAAAATTCTTCTGTAGGCCTGTATGCAAAGCCTGCTGAAGGTTACAAGTTTTGGACAGTAGCACAAAGAGGTCGGTAAATACATGAAGTATAAGTTCAGACAGACATAATTGCTACATGAAAAGGACAAATAATAAAGTAAGCTTTCTCACTAGGCACTGTACTAACTCAACTGAAGACAGAGCCCTTGCCCACAAAAAACTGCTCTCTAGCAGGCAAAGGTGAGAAAATTACTATTTGTGTTTGCTAGAGAATAACTAAGGCACTCAAGAGATTATACACCTGCCTCAAGTCACCACGAACTCTGGTGACCCTAGAGAAATTAGGGGAAGAGTTAGTGTTCAGAATTATTACTCTAAAATCTTAATACACATCTCTGAAAGTACACACCATCCAGTACCTGCTGGCCTACAGCTGTCTTTTTTTTGGTAGACAATATCTCTTCCCAAATTCAGAATGACTTACCTTGTCCTCCCAATAGTGAAAAATTCAAGCTGGCTTGAATTACAGTACTTATCCCACTACCGTAACATTTATAGCACTGAAGTAACAAATGCCTGCTCTGTGTTTGAACAGAACAAGTACACTCACCCAACCACCACGTGGGGGTACTTCATCCGAAACCAGGCTGCGAGCATCCCTCCATAAGATCCTCCAATAGCTATGACAGGACTGTAACGGGCTCCTGCAATGGTCTCCTTTAAGTATTCAATTAGTACTGCAAAGTCTGCCAGAGCTTGTTCCGATGTCAGGTAGTTCAGATGCTTGGAATCCTGAGACAAAGAACACAGGTTATATACAGCACTGGAGTGATATCCAGCAGCAGTCTTTCTCCCCCTGAGTAGATGTTGAGCTGTAAAGCTGCCTGATAAACTAAACATTTGTTACAGGTGTCCTTTGAAGTGCTATAAAATTCTAGCTCGTTGTTTGTTAATTTAGAATTAGTAGTTATAAAAATAGGATAGTTGTGTGCTTCTAGCACATCTTACTCAGGCACACAGTATTTGCATTGACAAGTATAACAGTTATTTTTGTATAGAACACATGTAAAGAAGACACTTACACTGAAAGATTCATTTCCAAATGGCAATGATTCTCCATAATATCTATGTTCAGCAAATACTAACATGGCATTAAGTTCTTCAGCCACATCCCACATAAAACCCTGGTTGGGGAAAAACACACATTTAAACACATTGAGTTAATCACTTGCAAAGTCTTTACTTTCAATCTATTGTACCTCAAATCTTGTTCTTTGATTAGCAAAATATCACTATCAAAATACAACCAGAAAGGCAGATTGCAATTTGGTTTTAAAGCATCTTTGCAGAAAGAAAATACAGAAGGCAGACCCAGAGATAAGGCAAGTGTTCCAAAGAAGTATTAAGCAATACTGTTTTGTGAGTATACTTGGGCAATCCTGCCAGAACTCCTACTGCAGGATTAACAAGCTTAATCCACAGGACATCAAAAAACACAACAGGAAAAAAGCATGCATTTGAGTTAGGACTGTATTACAGAAAGAAGTGTTTGGCAATAAACAATCTAGAGCACTGAAACGCTTATTTTCAACTAATAAATAATTAGGACAACTTGTTGACAGCAGCATGTTACCACCCACCAGCTATCACCTGCTGACAGAGCAGTGTGTAAGCAGCCCTCACTTCCTTCAGGCCCAGGACACCACCTTTGTTGTGGCAGTGGACTTTGCATTGAAGTGGCTAAGAAATGCCCACACACTGCATCCTGCATTTGTCAGGGAAGCAAAAAATTTCTATGGGTTTTGTGAGGGAACAGACATCATCTATTCTTAATGTCTGGCCAGCTGAATCTCACTTCACATTTTTCTCAGATAAAAACAAAACAATCATCAAAATCTCTCATTTCACTCAGAAGCATTCTGAAGTAATGGGTTTGATGCGATGGGTCCAAACTTTTATATCCTTAGCTTGAGGCACCACGGAGCGTTTCCCCTAGAAGTTTTCTTCACAGCTCAAGGAAGCGCTCCCCTTTGATTTCTGCGGACTTCAAATAGGACCCCCCAAATCCCCTAAAACTTCTCCTATACTTTTTTCAGCTTACTCTCTCCTGTAGCTGTCATAAAGCCATTGCAAACTTTTCTTCAAATAATGTTCTGATATTGTCTTCCTCCTTCTTCCTTATTTTTCCACTAGGCCACTGCTGGAAAGGACTATAATTCAAAAATCAAGGATCTGTTTCATACGTACTGTGTTGTTGCAGAACCATGTGATGTCTCCTTCATTGCCTGTATAGAACAGTATCGGTCCATTGTCTTTCTTCCAGTGCTGATCTGCTATCAGATACCGCTGCTGGAATGTAAGGTTTTCATCAAAGCCAAAGTGATCAATCTGTCAAAAACAAGGAATAACATCACACTCAGAAAGCTAAAAGAGATAAGAACATTTTTATAGTATCATTCTTAACACGATACCTAAATACATTCAGGAGAACAAACAAATCATAACAGATCAAAGTCTGATTTAATAAAAGTTAACAAGCAAAAACAGTCATTGTTCTGCAGTGTTGAATGTCTTAGGAAAATTTGTTACTAACCTTACCATTTATTTAAAAAAACTCCCCCTTTCAGCATAAGATTGAATTTTAAAAATATTCCTGTTAGAATATGTCCTTTTTATTCTTAGAATAACTAATCCTCTGCAGACCTTGTGTAAAAAAAAAAAAAAAAAACAGATTTTTCAGATAGTTTTATCAAGTTCTTCTCCTCCTCTCCTTGCAATTTTCAGGAGATCACAGCTTCCACAACTCTCCTTCTTTCTACTGCCCTAGAAATATTGTAAGAATATATATATATACACAACTTGAGACAATAAAACTAACACTGTGTTTTGACTGAGAAATTTATTCTCAACTCATAAAGTCAGTTTTTCAGTTTTATTCACATTGCTTCGTATGCACTGTCCCCCTTGACCCATCCCCAGACGTTCATCTGTACTGGAAAGTTTATCGAAATTGCTTTTACAAGTTAGCTCCCTGCACTAGCAGGATCTTACTCTGCAACCAAAATATCCACATAAGCTTTTAATATACAGACTAGCCCCCAAGAGCTATGCTGCCTAATTTCCATGTATTCACAAGTCATCGCTATTTTTACCCCGTCAGCTAAAGATGACCTGTACTTCCCCAACTTTGACTTCCATCAGCACAAAGCAGCATCTTTTCCTTTCGTGCTGCTTCCTGCAGATGGCAACAGCCTGACATCTGCTGGCTTGAGCATCTCTGCTCACCCAACTGCTTTTACACCGACAACTCTGCCAAACCTTTCAGACGATCGATGAACCAGCCTGCCATATTCTGTTTTGAAAATACCTTCAAGTTAACATTAAGAAGCAGACCAGGAGCAAATCCAAGCACTTGCTGCTAACACAGTGAACTAACTGCTGGGCAGATTTCTCCTGGCAACTCAGGAAAGGCAGCCCAACTCCTGACCTGCAGGATCCAGATAATCCATACCACGTATGTATGCGTTCTTTGCAACAGAGAGAGCAGAAACTTAGGATACACACTGCTGCAAAGTCTTACCAAACTCTCTCAAAGCTCACTCATTCTTGGACCTAAGGATCAGACTTGATGCTGAAGCGAGAGGGCAGCTGTGCTGTAGCTCACTGAACAGCTGAAGGTCTGTGCATTGTAATCCTGACATGAGACAGGGTCTTCATGCTGAATAAGCTCACTCCAGTGTCTGGTGCCAGACCTAAATAAACCTAACCTATGTTCTACAGTTTTGCTTTGTGGGACAACTCACTACTTAAGCACGTGGTGGTGGCACCATCCACGTATTTAGTGGTTATTTCACTGAATTCAAGTACTGACAACACACACCAGGCTTATTTCACACAAATAACTCACCTGCTGCTTCTACGTTTGCACATGACTGTTTATTTTAAGTTCACTTTCTATATCAAGAGTGATTTCTAGCAAGGCAGAACAAATGAAAGTCCTTGGTCATAAGACCTTGGTACAATTAAAGACAGATTAGATAAGGCTGAGCTAAAAAAATTACTGCAGTTATTAAACTCCAATACTATTAGAAAGTACAATTCAAGCATCTTTTGTTCCAAGTCTGTCTGCAAGACGGGAAAGCATCTTTTCTTATTTAAAATTTCTGGTTAGTCTGCTGGTCAGAAATATTTAAGAAAAACAACAAAAGACAGGCTTACGTGCCCCATCTGTCTTTTATGGAAAAAAAATAAACATCTAACCTTAAAATTTGATTCTTTTCCTGCAGAAAGCCAGAGTGCCAACTACAAGACTGCACAAAGCATTCAGTTTTCCCGACCTACGAAGTTACGTACCAAAATCTTCTCAGTGCAGACAGCTTAGTGCACCACAGACAGAAAACCAGTGGGGGGAAAAAAAAAATCACAATAGGTGAATGCATCAGCAACCTACGGTGAGGCAGGTTGAGGCTATCCAGTGGGATATTGTGCAGAACTAATTCAAAAGCCCTTCTCATCATCCCCATTCCACAGAAACTGGAAGATCTGGATAGTAATATTCAAATATGAATATTTTCCTGAATGATGGATAATATTCTCTGTACATGCAGGATTTACAACAGTTTACTTTTGATGCGATCCGTTGGTCTGCTCCCACAAAACTGAAAAAAAAATCCCAGTGCTCTAGTAAGTCTGCCTCTCAGTAATGAGAGAAGTACAGGAACTAAAGCTTCCCTTTGCCAGTTTTAGTGACCCCGGTGACAGCAGTAGTACGATTCTCCACCATGATTCTGAACTATGCTGCAGACTAACTCATTGCCAGTCACTTTTTCTCCTTCTTCCCTCCACCTGTCAAATTCGGATAGCCTCACCAGCTAAACTGTCTTATGTTCATGAGAAATCAAACCACAGAAATATGCCAAATCCCAGACAGCACAGACAAGTCCGGACTTCTTCGCAAAAATCACAAGTACCTATTACTCAACTGAACAGCAAACTCCTACTGCTAGATCATGGGGCTTCTTACCTTGTAAGAACTTGTCTTTGCAAGAGTAAGACACATAACATGAATAGCAAAGAAAACCTCGTTTGTGAAGCAAACAGCTGTCACAGCTACCAGTTATTGCCAAGAAATTTAAAGAACTCAGGAGAATCCAGGACTGCAAAATGCAACTCTGGAACATCCCAAGCAGCAACTCCTCCCAAGAGTAAGGGCTGTCTGAAGATGCATGAAGTTGGAGAGAAGAAGCACAAGAACCACTATGAAATTGTGAAATGGGAGGTTCAGGCACAAAGGGAAAGTTGTAGCCCAGAAACAGCAGATGGAGCTGTTGTGTAGCCAAAGCGTGCTGCAGGATCGCACATGGGAGCTGCCTGGTCTCATTCAGCAGGTGGCTTCTTCCCCCTGCCTTATTTAAAGGCAAGCATGTAAATAAAAAAAACTCCATGTAAAGTGCACCTCAACACACAGTAACTCTGATCGCCCATTCAGATTTTATTAACATGTTGAACCAGAAAAATTCTTTTCTACTCCTGAGCCCAAAAGGAGCGGGTACGACAAAAGCAATTTGGCTTTCACAATCACACTCAATTGGATACAACAGACCATACCAACAAAAGAAGAGTTTAATACGTGAGTACAGTACCTTAATTGCTGGTTAACAGTAACATTAGTTAGGGTACATTATCATATGAGTTTTTTTATAATTAGTTTTCATCATTACGATTACTGCCAGCAGGTCAGCAGTAACTACAAGGCCCAGAGCAGCCAATTTGGCCCTGATTTGAGCAGGAGGCAGGGCCAGGCCAGGCTGCATTCAGAGCTCCCTTCCAAACTACTCCAGGATTTATCCAAAGCAGTTACACAGCCTAAAATTTTAAGCTTCTGTAACCGCTACCTGGCAGATTTGGTTAGAATTAAGAAAACGGCCTTCAGCAACAACACAACAGCAGCCTCTTACAAATGAGGCTACGATGTACATGCAACACCATCTCTGGCACAGAATCAGATGTTCTGATAAAAGGAAAGACTAAAATAGAAAAAGGAGGAGGAGTGGAAGCAAGAAGTTACAAGTTTAAGGCAAGGTTTTGCCACCTGAGGTAGGCAGGATGCAAAAACTTCGGAGAGCTACGTCTCAGCGACAAAGAACGCAACAGCAACGTTTCAGTTCCACATACAAAAACCCTTGTCAGCCTTGCTTCAGTAAGAAGTGGAATCTCCCTGTATTTCCCCCCCAGCTTTGTCCTAGAGGCTGGTGAGAGCTTTAGACCGAAGCCTTGAGCCAGCAGCTTTCAACCTTCGGCACACAGACTTTCTACAGCGCAGCTCAGGATGAAGAGCTCTCTTCGCACTGGCGTCTGCCTCTCTGCCTTCCGCTCCAAATATGTGGCACAGTTTTGACCTTACCTTGTACATGCACGTGTCATGTGCTTATGTTGACCTCTCAAAGATGACTTATCTCCTTTATGTGATTTTTTTTTGTCGTTTTTTTTTAAATGTACTTCCCAAAACAAGCTGCCCTGCTATACACATCTCCCTCAGGGAGGAGACAAAAAAGGCACAGCAGATGTTTGTTAGTTATTGTACAGCTGTTTGTCTGCTTAATGCTCTCCTGGAAATATTCTGAACCCATGGTACCAAGTGAAGTACAAAGACAAAACAGGACACGTGGAATAAAACCCACTTCCTTCTCAGCAGCACCTTAAGGTCATTAAGGACTACAGGGACAGGACAGCAACACAAAGCCTTTTCCAAAAGGGGCTAATTCATAGGGTAGCATCTAACAAAACACATTTAATGTCATCCAGGGTGGTAAATCTAACCGATGGCTTTATGCTTTTGAGATTCTGCAAAGACTGAAAGCATCAAAGCCTCCATAGAGTCACAGAATGTTTTGGGGTGGAAGGGACCTTAAAGCCCATCTAGCTCGAACCCCCTGCCATGGGCAGGGACACCTCCCACCAGACCAGGCTGCCCAAAGCCCCATCCAGCCTGGCCTTGAACACCTCCAGGGATGGGGCATCCACAGCTTCTCTGGGCAACCTGGGCCAGGGCCTCACCACCCTCTGAGTAAAGAATTTCTTTCTTGCATCTAAACTAAATCTCCCCTCTTTTAGTTTAAAGCCGTGACCCCTTGTCCTGTCATTATCTGCCTCAGCAAAGAGTCACTCTCCATCTTTTTTATAAGACCCCTTTAAGTACTGAAAGGTTGCAATGAGGTCTCCCCAGAGCCTTCTCTTCTCCAGGCTGAACATCCCCAGCTCTCTCAGCCTTTCTTCATAGGTGAGGTGCTCCAGCCCCTTGATCATCTTTGTGGCCCTCCTCTGGACCCACTCTAACAGCCCCACATCCTTCTTGTGCTGGGGGCCCCAGACCTGGATGCAGCACTCCAAGTGGGGCCTCACAAGGGCAGAGCAGAGGGGGACAGTCACCTCCCTCCACCTGATGACCACTCCTCTGTTGATGCAGCCCAGGATGCAGTTGGCCTTCTGGGCTGCAGGCACGCACTGCTGGCTTGTGTTGAGCTTTTTGTCCACCAGAACCCCCAAGTCCTTCTCTGCAGGGCTGCTCTCAATGAGTTCTTCTCCCAGTCTGTGCTTGTGTCTGGGACTGCCGAACCCAGGTGCAGCACCCTGCACTTAGACTTGTTGAACCTCATTAGATTCACATGGGCCCTGTCCAGGTCTGTCTGGATGGCATCCCTTCCTTCCAGGGAAACAACCGCACCACTCAGCTTGGTGTCACACCTCATTTTAACATTGTGTCGTAGCTTTCTTTTCCCAAACTTGGTTATCCCATTTGAGATTGAGTCAGTTGTTTTACTGGTGAAAAGCCAGAGGATTAAGGAGGCATGCTCCACCCTCCAAGAGTTCATGGAGTTGTTTTGAGTGCTCATCCTGTCTGAATTGTTTCCTGAGGACAGGAAGATGCAGGATGGTCTGAGGATATCCTCCTGCGTGAACAGCAGTATGGGCACCAGGCTCCCTGGGATTTCACTGGTGTTTCTATTCACAGCTTTACTCCTGGCAGGCTGTGGGGCTCCTCTCCAGTTCGCTGGCCCTATTAGCTTTGTTTCCTCTTTTAATCCTTGCTTCCTCCATCTAAGTTGGATGTTCACAAGGGCAGACTGCCTTGCCATCTTTGTAGAGCATCAGATGGAAAGAGGCCCCAAATTTTCTTACAAGTGCTGTTACGTATACATAGTCAAGCTCAAAAACCATGGCAGCACGTGAGTACCCCCAGAACTACGTACTCACACACTACTTACCTCTCCGTAGCAGTGGAGACATGGGAGGAGAACTAGAATCTAAATAAAACACGAGTTAAGAAGTATGTCTTCCCAACATTATTCCTATTGCTTTGCTTCCTCCTGTTGCATATTTTCTATATTACAGCCTTTGAGGCTTCATCTCATTCACTGCTGGGGAGATTCTCTTCTTAACTCCCAACAGGCTTATTGACTTAAGAAACACTGCTAGCTTTATTTTCTTATCTTTTTCACCTTAAATGCATGGAATGAGGTGTTCTGCAAAGTATTCAACAACTGAGTTTTGCATTCCTTGCTCAGCAGACTGATACTTGTGCAATGGACAGCTGAGACCAAAGACTAACACCAGTCCATCAAAATACATAGTTGTTTGATGCTTGGTGGAAGAGCATGCAGATGTGAACTGTGTCTTCTTGCATCAGGCTACACTGACCCTCTAACTTGAAAGTCCTACAAATAAACTAACAAAATTGGAATTCAGAGACAGAATCGATGCCATTGTAATCTTTCATATTCCCCATAATTCAGAAGTTTCATAGCAATTCAGAGGTTTTGGTCAATGGCTTTAATTTTATTTCAATCATTTGTCACATTTAACATGACCGACATAACAATATGCAAGCTTTCTGCCTACTAGTTCCAACTTCCATTTTACTAGTGAAGGTCTAGAAAACCACTTTGTAATTTCTCCATTGCTAGAGTTAGCTCTCAGTCCAAGAAACTCCTCAAAAGCAAATCCAGATTTAAGATCCTTGTAATGGAAGGATCTCCATTGTGATTATGTCCTTGTGAACAAATTACCCTTTGACTGTAATCATGATTTGTGTATTTTGCTGAAGCTTCTTTTACACTGCAGGAACTGTGTCATCTGCTCTAGGGAGGCTGCAACTGTTTAAGGAAGTCTGCTTTTGGCACTCATTTATCACTTCGGTGATTAAAAAGAAGTGACAAGCAGAGTCTCAGACAGGAACTGTACCCCCTGCCCTGTGTCACACAGCTTGGACGAAGCGCTTAGATGAAACAGACCAAAGAACATTTAAACAGCTACAGGATATGCTGTAGGGAAGCACCAGGCTACTCAGGTCAGCCCTCGTTAGAAATAAACAGTTCCCAAACGCTACATGATGAAGGGTTATTTTTATGTTAGAAACCAGAGCAACCGAAGAGAACACAAACAAATTGGTTTTGACTTCCACAAACCATTAGTAGCATCATACCACAACCCAAACTCCAGATCCCCCTAACCACGTAAAGAAGAACTCCACAGTCATGCTTAGGCTTGGACTGCTCGGGTGAGAAATCCTCCAGCAGTGAGTCAGGACATACTTTGTTCCCTTTTTCTGAGAGGTCCCAGGCCCCCCACAATTTTCTGCCCCAGACTCCAGGGTGGCAAAGCTCCAGCAGAAGGGAGAGGATGTGATAAGAACAGCTTGGATCAGCTTTCCTGCTGAAGTCTTAACCATGCTCTCAATTGCACCCACACCTCATTCTTCCCAAAGCAGTGGGGGCTTGTGCTGCTGAGAATCAGTCAGCTACGTGAATTTAAACAAACTGGCAGTGACACACTGATACTTCCAGTTAAGGCACCAATATCCTGGAGAAATTCTTCCACGGGACAAGGGATGGGGCAAGGAGTAGGGAGCAAACAGGTCAGGGCTGTATTACCCAAAGCACGTGATTTCATAAAGCAGTAAGATGCACAACACCAGCACAAATGAAGTTACTCTGGTGAACGGTCTCTCAGACCTGTAACAGGCAAAGGTCTGTCTTTTTGCCATCTGCCTGCCAGACGATTACAAATCCATCACAGCTGGAGGACTGACTTCAAAGGGAAATAAAAAGTTGCACGCAACCTCTCAATATGGCCCTGATTAAGCAGTACAAGACACTGGATATCCAGTTTTGCTGGGAGCACCTGACAGGTTTGAATACTGCTAATCATTTAAACAAAACCTTCCAAAAATAAATTCAAGACTATTTGGATGTGGTCAAACTAAAACACCTCTACACCTCCCCCAAGAGGGCTAGAACTTTCTAAATTGCCAAGTATTTTTTTTTTTAAAGTTCAACTCAAGTTGCAACTGTTTTACCTCCCAGACTTCCAGGGCAGCAAAGTGCCGCTCAGTCACCACTGTCTGTATCTTGAACAGGGGAGGAAGAAGCGTTTTGGAAAACAAAGCACGAAAGCCACAGTTAGTCATACAGCCCTTGTGCAATAGCAAAAAGGCCACAAGCAATTGCTCCTCTGCAAGCTTGCAACACATCTGGACAGAAGAACTGCCTACCTGCTGGGCTCCAACACACTGGTAGAGGCCCAATGGGGAGATCAGTCAGGGAATTCACACCCTTGGCTCTCTGCAGGTCAACAGGTTTCCTACAAATTGCTCTACTTCCAAGCAGAAACACATGGGTCTCTTGTTCCAGCTGTTACAGAAGTGCTTCAGTGGCTGAGCAGCTCTACCAAACAGATGGACACTCACCAAGTCTCCACACCACAATTAACTCCCACAACTGACCTGGACTGATAATGCTTTTCTCGTGGCAAGCCCATGTTTTTCCCTTCTAAACAGAGGCCCTCAGATTTTAGCTGAAAAATATTTTTCTATTTCAATTTTTATTTCTCAAAAAGAGGCAAGAACATCTTTTTACAAACTACCCCATTCAGAACAGGCCCTGAAACAGAGACACTTGCAAAAAGCAATTTGCCATCAGCTTGTAGGACAGGAGCCTCTGCCTATGAGTTGAATTTTGAGTTGAATCTCTGCATTTTACCCCAGTAACTGTGACTTGAGGGATTCAAAAGTGTACATTTGTAGGGGAATGGGCTAAAGTTGTGCCAGGGGAGGTTTAGGTTGGATATTAGGAAGAACTTCTTTACTGAAAGGGTTGTTAGGCATTGGAATGGGCTGCCCAGGGAAGTGGTTGAGTCACCATCCCTGGAGGTCTTTAAGAGACGTTTAGATGTTGAACTTAGTGATATGGTTTAGTGAATGACTTGTTAGTGTTAGGTCAGAGGTTGGACTGGGTGATCTTGGAGGTCTCTTCCAACCTAGATGATTCAGTGATTCTAGGTGGTCAGCCACTTATCACCGTGCAGGGAAGAGTGTAGAAAAGCCAGCATCTCCAGAGCAGCACGTGGTTTTGAACAGCTTTTGTGGAAGACTCCACTTTCAGGGAGTCAGGCAGTAACAAAAAGCAAGCTGCTGGTTCGAGGCATAAATCAAACGTTTTGTTAATGCTAGTTTTGCTTTCACCCACTTCCTTTAATTCAGCCTGGCCTCAGTCCAAGTCCAGCTGAAGTCAAAGAGTTCAATACCCACCACTTTCTGTTCCTGTTGTCTTGACGGGAAGTTCCTGCGTGGAAACTACCATCTCAGCCTACCTCCTACATTCTCAGTTCCTTTGCCCACGCTTTTAGAAAGTTTTTGTTGTTTGGTTGTTGTTTTTTTTTTTTTTGCTTCAAAATGCAAGACAAATTTACTCCCTTTAGAAGGGGAATAAATTAACCAGAAATCAAAGGAGATGCACCAAGTGAGTCCATATCAGCAGCCAGAGGTAGAAGCCGTGGCAGGGTATCACAGCTCCCTGCGAACTTGCATCCCACGCAGGCTGGCCCTTTGCTGGCCACCCTCCCCTCTCCTCTGAAGAGATCTCTTGGATCTTGCTCCACCATCATCTTCTCCAGATGAGGTGATCTTCACCTAACCATTGTCAGCAAGGCTGACGCAAGGGCGAGCTTGTATATAAGGTTTATACTGTGACCGAGTAACTGAATAAAGGAAACATCTGTTAAGTCATTCTGACAATAGAAACAACAGCCCAGAAGCGTGCAAGGCTTTTTGCTCACTGTATGCATTTAGAGAGCTACCACCACAGTGCAGCACCACTTACAGTACCAATGCCACGTGGCAGTAGCACTGTAACAGCACTGAGTACCAGCTTTGCCACGTATTTTAGGGCTGAACCAAGCCTAGGGGTCAGTGCTGAAAAATTTAAATCAGCAAAAGAAAATTAACTCCTTACTCCACAGGCAAGGAAGATCGTCTACAAGCTGTTCTAAAAAGAAATACCATTCCCATTCTTCCATCCATGCTTAATTCTGACTTCAAGGGCCTACAAAACAAAAAAATAATAATCATTTTGCAAGTGTATGGAAGATCACTGACTGCAGCCTGGTTTTCCCATTAATTTTTCACCAACTTTCACTGCCTTCGCAGTACACTTAGCAATACACTACCTATGTATTCCGGAACATATGAAGTAAAGAAAATTAAGGTATTTCTTCAGTTTTTGAAGACTTAAAGAAATAATCTATTCTAGCGCAACCTCCAGTCTCTCAACAGTTTGGCATGTTACAAATTATCTATACTGTCTCTGACTATGCCTTTGGCTGTTTGATGGTCCTGATCTCTTCAAAGCACCCACGCAGAACACATGAGCAGTAAATTTTCCTTTGAACTTCATTTCCATCTCCCTCTCCCCCAAAAGCAAGAAACACAGCTGGCAGCTCAGGCAATGAGTGCAAGTTAAATAACTTCAACAGGATTTCTCTCAGCTGCTTACTACTTCAGCCACATGCAGTTTTGTTTAGTCTTTAGTTCTTCAGATTTTCTTTAACAAAAAGCTTTACAGAAGCATTTCAGCCTCTTATTGTAGCTTTTTAATGGTTAAAGCTAGAGATAAAAGTGCTTATTTTCAGAGAGAGCAGTGGTTATGGATGCTTTTTGTAGCCTTCAGTATTAACTGCTCACTCAAAGGAAGAGACTGCAATTTGTGAGGAAATTAAGTGTTTCCTGCTTAATTTGAGAAGCTGATGCCTGCATTGTGACCCACAGATAAGTACTGCATAAAAATAAAAATGCACTGACGAGCTTTAACAAGTACTTCCCTGCTTTCCTGTCCACTGAATAAGAGCTATTGTTTTGCTTATAGAGCTGGTTTATAGCTTACAGCTCCTGTTTTAAATCACACTGTGATATCACAGAGTAAGAGCTGCCAAGTGCCCTTGTACTCCTTGATGAGTAAAACATATACGCCAAGCAATTCACCTCAAAGACAAACATCAGCATCACTTCTCTGACCACTGACATAGCTTCTAATGGGTACCAAGGGGCTATGTAAAAAGCACTTTGTTTTTTCCTTCACCAGAAGTTGAAGGTGCTCTTGCATTGTGTTGCCAGACTGGAAAAACAAACCCTTCTTAGCCATTCCTGCCATGCGTTACTATTCTGAGACACCACCCTGAGTCATCATAAGCTGCCGAAAAATTTACTAACCACAATTAAAGCTGCTGATTTCAATCCGCTTTAATAGCTTTATAAGGAAATTTGAGGCCTAGAGTTAAGAATTACTCCATCAGCATTACAACAACTTGTACAACACCGGTGTATGTACATATGCATGTACTTTGTGCCACTCATTTGCACACAATAGTGGAAAAAACTTTAAAGACTGCATTAAACTGTGTTAAAAGATACCTTGTTCCTTAACTGTAAGTTTCCTTCCTGCGGGTACAGCAGATGCAACATTCAATGCAAAACTGCACCTCTTGTTTGGATTAAATCAAGGTAGCACTGTCAGAGAGGTGATCCAATCTCTTGACCTCACTTCCCTTACACTGCTCATTCATACAGTTACCTGAAGTTTTTTTTTTTTGCTGTAGCACTGATATTCAGTTAGAGCAGGAAAATTCTAGGATTCACAGGTTTCCTCTAAATTGGCCCTTCCCATATAACAGAACGAACCGCGTCTGGTCTTCTTCCTTCTCTGACAGGTGTTCTTTTGTCTGTTGCAGTCCTTCTCAGCTTTTATTTTCTTGCTTGAAATTTGCATTCAAGTTTTCTCACACTTTCTAAATTTGCTTTCTGATTTTTGCACCTTCAACCAGAGCTTTCATTTTCTATGCCTCAAAATTTCAGTCTGTAACACAAAATAGGGCATTAAAGAAACATGATAGAGACAGAAGAGCTCAAATTGCATTACTTCGGAAGCTTTAGGAGCTTCCTTTTACATACACACAATGTGAAGCATAGATAAGTTTTAGAGCACAGAGACTTGCATATGAGTTTGCTAAGCTATGAAACAGTGACATGCGTATGACATCTAGAAAGTGATTAAAAGCAACCAGAACCCACCTGGAAATGGCCACATCACTGACACGTGTTAGTCCCAAAGATGGCTGAAGGACCAGTCTCAGGAACTCACTCAACAGAAGTTTATTTGGACGTGGTACGCTGGTTCTTAGACCAATTCACAACTGCTTACAGAGTGAGTGATGTGCGCACAAAGCGGGATTGTGCAGAAGAGCCCCCCACCACGTTAAGTCTTGCACAACCACCAATTACTACATGGAGTGAAGAGACATCACTCTTTTCTGAGAAGGCAGGCTATCACCAAGAAGCCTTTAAATATCAGGACATTTAGAGCACCATCCTCTGCAGTTCTGCATTTAGAGCAACACAAACTCTCAGTTTTGTTGTTGCTGTTTTGTTTCTTTCCCCCCAACACTAGTGATTGAAGACAGGAATGATGCAGATGCAAGACAAGGCTCCCTGAAGGTCAGAAAAAGCTGCCTGACTCCAGACACTCCCCACTGTGGGATTATTTCTACTTGGGTAAAGAGGAGACAGCCCTCAGGTGCCTCAAAGCCCTTTCTGTCAATTTTCATTGTGGTCACTGACACAGCTGCTTACAAAGAGGCCATTCAGAGCAGTCTTGTGCTTGCAGCTCCGTACATCCTACACATCTCCCTGTAAAGGTCAGTTTTACATGGATTGACTTGACACACAAGCCCCAAGGCCGAGCCAGACACGAAAGCAGAAGCAAGCACAGTCTTGCCTACAGAAGTCACACCAGTCTATCACGAGAGCTAAAAAGGAGACTAACTCCCCCACGACAGGTATGGTTTGCTGGTGTAAAGATGTGGGTGATGGCTGTTTCTCCTACAAGGGCTGTGTACCATCCCATGGCAGCATCAGGTACCTTTAGATCAGGGTAATGTCAGTCGTGCATTGGAGAAGTAGAGAGCTTAAAGGCAATATTTACTTACTGAGGCAAAAAAAGTCACACCCCCAAGCCAAAACAATACAAAACACTAAGGACAAACAGTTCAGAACATCTGACATGCAAGCTGAGGTCCCAGTCGCACTGACACAGGCATCGTGTGACTTATTTCTCCAGTTCTAGACTTTAGATCTGCTGTCAGGGGTGTCAGACACTTAAAACGGTAAACAGGAGGAAGTTCAACGTAAACTACTCTTAACCCTGTTACTCTCGACCCTGTTTCTCCCCTGTTTTTCTGAAAGCAGACACGTACCTGGCTCACCACAGACTCAGATGTCAGTAAATGCTGACGCTGAACCCTCGAGCAACATTCTAGGTCTCCAGGCCTCCATGCCAAGCAGCTCTGCTTAGAGACTGTAACTCCACAAGGGAATTTCCAGCTTCTGCAATTCTGTTCTTTAGTGTCCAACGTTAATGAACTGCTCACCGTGCTCAAGAGGTAACTTCCTAGGCAACGGGATTCATGCAAGCTATTTAGACTTCTCAAAATTGTCTTTCATGGAAGTACTGAATATTTAAAGACTATTCAAATAGTTTTGCTTTTTTAACAGAAGTGTAAATGTTTCCTTTGTGACAGCATAATAGTTTGCCATATTGTAAAAACATTTTTATATTGTGATTTTATATAAACCGATAATGGAAAAACAACAGTCAAAACAGCAATTTGAGCTATGGAAGAAGAGCAGCTGATGATTCAAGCCCTAAGCAACTTTTATGTAAACAAACATCATCAACCCTCAGAGGTGGCAAAGTATCACCACCCCTATTTAATATGGTAATCACAGTATTTAAGTTCCACTACAGAATCATAATGTAATTACAAATTCCCAGACAGCTGCACTCAGCGCACATTTCACAAAGGCTGGAGAGCTGCCTGTTAGTTCTGCATGCCATGCTACTGATAAAAAAAAGTTTTACACCTCCATGTGATTAGACCTTTTATGCTAGCCCTACATCTTTCAGGTGACAGGCAACAACATCCTAATCTGATGATAGGAATACACCCAAAAACCCAAAACATGAATAGGCACACATCTCCCACCCTGTGCTGTGATATTTGTAAGCCTTTGGGCAGCAAAGGTGAGGATTTCTGAGCCTGTCAGCAGGATCCAATTGCTACAGCAGGTACTCACAGCCAACATGAATTTACTTGAGGTAAGGGAGGAAGAAAAGAAGGGTGAGGTTGAAGGGAGCGAGATCTGGCATCACCTTCACAACAGTGTCACTAGGATTTTTCCTTCCCTCCTCTCAAGATCTACCTACCTCCCAAAATCCACAGATCTCAGGCACATGGCAGCTCCAAAAGGAGATGAGGACAGAGGTGTGAGCGTGGTGACAGAGGGTGGTTCAGACCAGGTTCAGGCCATGGGATGACTACCACTGATACGATGGCAGCAATGTGTAACAGCCCGCGTGCTACAAATGGGTGTCACAGAGCAAGATACGCCACAGGGCTGATATCCTGGCCAACACCTACCACACACTGCAGAAGGCATCTGCAGTATGAGCTTAAGGACTAACGAAGAGCTAATGGAGGGACCCAAGCCTCCAATCACTTCCTGAGTGACTTGAAAGCATTCATAGGGTGGAGATGCTCTCAACCCTCAGGAATTCCACAGGTTTTGCAGGCAGACCCCTAGAAGAAGACCACTCACAAGCAGAAACAGACCACTGCAGTATAATCTCGGTGCATGGATTTCCCTTAACGGCTCCACACCTGCCTCTCAACTCTAACAAAGAGGACTTTGACTCTAAAATTATCTTGTAGCTAATTTAGGATAATCTTACACAGCTTGCCTGTTTTTTTCCATCTCTGTTCTCTCTGAAAGCATACCCCTCCCTTTTTTTTTTTTATCTTCCCATCCTGAGTTTACCTTCTTCAACACTGAGGTGTTCAATCCACACGCCACCGCCCAAAATGCCTGTACATTAAACATCTCCCTCCCACAGCTCTCCCACTTAGACCAGGGCATGAGGTTCAGAGCCAGGCTACACGCTGCCTCCAACCAGAGCCAGACAGTGCCAGAAGCATCCTCTCCTCTCGCTACACCTCCGAGCAAGAGGAACCGTTACCTCCCCTCCAAAGTCAGGGATATCAAAGGTCGAGATGCAAACCTTCCCTGACACATCAGGAGAAGCTGGTGACTGCATTGGGAAAACTTAGAAGAAAAAAAGAAAAGGCAGGATTTTGAGCTTTCTGCAAGGGGACTGCACCAGCGCTTGTAGTCAAAATCATGGTCTGCGCACGTGCTATGGATTTCACCAACACATTGAGAACTGTTAGAACCACCAGCAAAATAAAGCTGGGGTTAGTAACAAGAATCTGATTCCCATTTAAGAGAAGTTGGAATCATCCAGGGGGTGCACGCAGATATCATTGGGGGTGCAGCTGACCAAGCCATAGCAGAGCAGGCGCCTTGTGGCTGCAGCCAGCTGCTTCACCTACAGCAGGAACACTCAACAAGAACTTTACCTGAGGAATTCAGCACCGCAGCACCCAGGAAGCTACAAAAACACGCTAATTAGCTAAGTTAGGCACCGAAGAGCAGCAAACACCCCTCAATCCCCACAGAAACGACCCGCCTGAGGACCCAGCTCTCCGCTGAGCCCCGCCAGGCTTCCCCTCAGCCAGCCCCGCAGCCAGGCACGGAGGGAAGGGACGTTTTATTGCAAAACCCACAGCTCCTACCTGCTGCGAGAGGTAACGCGTCAGGTAAGGGCCGGGAGGCGGCGGCGGGGCTCCCCGGCGGCGGCGGGGCGCCAGTAAGGCACCGAGCTCGCCGAGAAGGAGAAGCAGCAGGAGGGGGAGGAGGAGCCGCGGCATGGCAAGGCCTTAGGGCGCTGCCCGCCGCCCCGCCGCTTTATGGCGGCCCCACCGCCCCCTCCCCGGCCGGTGCCGGCAGGAGCCGGCGAAGGGGCGTGACCACACCTGCGCCCCGCGCGGGACGCGCTGAGGGACGGTACCGGAAGGGGAGGGGTTTTCGCTTCGGTGGGCGGGCGCTGAGGGTTTAGAGGGTTGCGATTGGTTGCGCCGAGAGGGGACGACGCGCGCGCCCTCTCGCGGTTGGCCGGCCGAGGTGGCGGCCGTGAAGTGGGAGGGGCTCGGGGGCGAGGCAGGCAGGCACCCTCGCATCTCATTGGGTGGAGCTGGGGGAGGCCCTACCGCCGCGCTGCGTCGCCATTGGCTGAGCGCCTCCTCGTCCCCGCCCTTAGCAACGGCCCTTGGCAACCACCCGCACTTCCGCCTTCTCCTCAGGGGCCGCGCTGTCATGGCGCCGCGCCAGGCCCTGAGGCGGCCGGGACGGGGACGGGGCCCCCGCGGCGGGGCGTAGGGGGCCCGGCGGGGTGTGGGGAGCCCCGCGGCTCCCTCTGGCCCTCGGCGTCCTCGGGGAGCGGGAGGCGGCGGCTGCGCTGGGGTAAAAGCCGTGGTGCGAGCCCTGGGAGCCGCCAGAGGGCGGCGGGCGCCCGTGGAAAGCGTCGGTGAGGAGCGGCAGGGGAAGGGGCTGGGGGTCCGGGCGGTGCCTCGGGGCTCAGCGCCTTCGTCGGGGTCGCTGGGTTTGGTTTTGTGAGAAACTAAGTTGTGGTTTTGCGGTGGAGAACTCACCTTCTGTATTCCAAGGTAGCTGTGTAGTCGTAATAAGGAGAAACGCAAAGTAGATAAGTGGGCAGTAGAAGGCCTCGCTGTTCCAAAATAAGGTAGAAGCTTGAGAAAAACAGGATGAGCAGTGTGAGAATGGTAAAACAAAGATCACAGGTTCTCAAAACATAAGAAAGGAAAAAGGAGAAATTAAAGGGTTGATCAAAAAAATTGTGCATATATGGTATAGCGGAGCGTTGAGTAGCTTGTGAACCTGTAGTACTCAGCCAGTGAGGAAACAGGGGAGGTGATCAGGTGTTGGGTGATAGGGAATAAAAGGTTATGATTTGTTTACTAAAATGCGCTCCTAATTGACAGGACGCCCGCCATTGCAATCATGAATAAAATAGCTTCACAGAAGGTCCTGTCTGGAGAAAATTATTGAGATTTTTCTCACAGTTTGAAAGCCAGCAGATCTTCTGTGTTTGGGCTGTGTTCGCTTCTGACCAGCTGGCAGATGTTATTTCTGCCATAGAAAGCGTTACTGGGATTGAGCCCCTTGCTCTAAAAGGGTCTCTTAATTTAACCTGTGGAAAAATGCAAATTCTTCTATGCTTTAACTCCCAGTTTTCAATAGAATACTGAAAATATTTGCCATGTTTTCAGGAATCTCTTCATTAAAAAGTTCAGATAGGTGACGGTATGCTTTGTTTAGATAGTTCTGAGTTGAAAAGCAATTGGAACGTGGAGCACCTGCTGATTGCTCTAAGCCCATCTTTGGGGGTACTTTTATGACCTTTTTTTATACATTGCTGTGTTTTATTCATACTGCGTGGTGGTGTCTTGTACTACAAGTAAAACAAAAGAGTTCTAGTTTAGCACAAATTGAAGGTGGGCACCACTTAATGTCAAACGAATCCCTGCTCATGTATGTTCTGAAGCGAAATTTTTCATTTTGGTTGGCCGTCCAGTAAAGCTTTTGCCTTTTATTGTCTCTTTTTTTTTTTTTTTTTTCCCAGGCCTTTTTGCCATAGGGAATATTTGTTTATCTGATTTTGTTTTTCCTCTGAACTACTCAGAGTTATGACTTCAGTCACTCACATTTTTCTAGTACGCGTGTTACAGTTCTTGTTTTTACCAGAATGCTGAGAACAGTGCCCCTGAGGGCCAAGGGATTGGCCGAGACTCGAACGGTTTTGTAGCAAAGTATGAACAAAATGTCAGCGTTGATTATAAAACAGCTTTTAACATATAAAAGCCACATTCAAGTCTCCTTTATCTCCTTAGCCCTCTACTTCCCTAAGGGAGTTATGGGGTGAAGAAGTGGAATTCACTTCCTATTCTGGGTTTGTTCTGCAGTACATATTGAAAGGAGATTTATAACTAACTATTACGGCAATAAATGTGCTTTTTCAAAGAAGGATTTATAAAGCCTTGTTTACATCAGCTGTAGAGAACGTTTTGGTAGCGAAAGTTGGAACTCTCTGATTAACATTTCATAAAACCCGAACTCCTTAAACATTTTGACTTGCCTGTTTCAGGTGATTCTGTGAGTACATGAACAAAGCGAGAGGACTCTTGGCTGCCTCTGTAGTTTCTGTCCAGAACTCCTGCTTCATTTATCCTGCTTGTCAGAGCTGCTTTTCTAGGCTGGTGCTGAACCCCAAGAGGTACGTGCTGTAAGCTGTTCCATCCCGCTGGCTGTTCGCTGTCAGAGGCCTTGCAGGTCTCTGAGAGCCGAGCACGAAGTTACCACTAACTAATCAGAGAAATAAATGATAACTTCCATAAATATCTGAAATTAGCACCATTTGGATTTCTTTAAAGTTCTGTAGCAGTTTGAAGATCACTAAGAATCAAGAGTTATATTGTGCCACGTGAAGTCAAAGGATAGTTCAGGAGAATGCAGATGTGTGTTAATATCTTCCAACTGCATCCCTTGCACTTCAATTCTTTGGTGCTGTTCTGAAGTTAGAAAGCATTAGTTAAAAGCCCCTGCAAATCAAACCATATATTTTCTTTATTTCTTCTTATTCTGTGTGTTCAGTGCATGATGTAATCCATTATGATTCTTCCACTTGCTGTGTGTCCAGGTAGAGATGAGCTTTCCTTTTTTTCCTCCCACTGTTAACGTCCAACTTATGACACATAAAAGAACAACAAATCGATGAGTATCAGCACAAAATGGAAGGAGCTGGCTTTGCAAAGGAAGGATATCTGTTGTTTCGCATGCTGAAGTCAAAGATGTAACAGTGCTATTTCCTGGTGTTTTTTTTAAATCTAGGTTTTATACTAAAGTTCCAGAAAGAAAAATCCCAGTAGACAGCAAAACACAAACAGACAGAGGTGCCAAGGAATTCAGAATCCCCCAAAGGTCATTCAAAGCCCACTGTATCTCTGCAGCTTGACAACAGACTAGCATTTAATCAATCTACCAAAGAAGCCAGAGGGATTCAGTAGTGATACAGGCCCCTTGCTGAGCTTACGTTAATATTAATGCCTCAAGGGATAAAGACTAAGAAGCAATCTTATAATTTGCAATGGAATATTTGATGCATTATTCTAGTGGCATTTAAACTGCGGATCAGATCTTAGCTCAGCAGTGAAGTTCATGTGTTCAATTTGTTTTTTATTCTTTTATTGTCCCTTATCAGATTTAACTGTCTAAAGTGTGGCTGCACAGGTGAAGCTAAAGATGTAGGGTACAGATACAGATTGTCCCTGAAGATTGCTGACACAAATGATTTGTTTGACATTAGTGTGTTTGGAAGTTGCTTAGATCCATTCTTCGGTGTCACTGCAGGAAATCTGCAAAGGTAAGGAATGGATTGCGTCTGCCTGTATAACTGCTGCTTTTCCTTCAACCTCAAAAGAAAGAAAAAATGAGATGGGCTTGGATGGTGGGGAGACAAATGGGAAAAAAGCTGTTAAAATGTTCCCTTCCAGCATTTCCCTAGTACCCGTCACCTTGAGAAAATGGTTAAGTTTGTTTTCTTCCTGAAATCTTGAAATTTTGATATGTATTACTCTTATGTAAGAGATCCTCTGCTTTTCTGTTGAAGATGCATTAGAGCGAGTCCAGAGGAAGCCACAAGGATGATCAGAGGGCTGGAGCACCGCTCCTGTGAAGACGGGCTGAGGGAGTTGGGGTTGTTCAGCCTGGGAAGAGTAGGCTCCAGGGAGGCCTCACAGCGGCCTGCCAGTACCTAAAGGGGGCTACAGGAAAGTTGGGGAGGGACTCTTTGTCAGGGGGTGCAGTGACAGGACAAGGGGGAATGGCTTTAAACTAAAAGAGGGTATGTTTAGATTAGATACAAGGAGGAAATTCTTCACTCAGAGGGTGGTGAGGCCCTGGCACAGGCTGCCCAGAGAAGCTGTGGATGCTCCATCCCTGGAGGTGTTCAAGGCCAGGCTGGATGGGGCTTTGAGCAACCTGGGGTGGTGGGAGGTGTCCCTGCCCATGGCAGGGGGGTGGAGCTGGGTGGGCTTTCAGGTCCCTTCCAGACCAAACCATTCTGTGATTTCTATGATTTCCATTCTAAGACGAGTACCAGCTGCTAAGTGAGTTTCACTGTTTAGTTGGGCCCTTGGGTGGATCCTTCCACCTAAATTTGAGATGATGTGATTTTCTTCATCTAATGGCAAATTATGAAGTAAGTTGACTTTTCCAGAGATGTAAACATAATTTTCCCTCAAGATTTGAAAATAAGTCTTAAGGTAAAAAGAGCCTGTCAGGTTTATGGTGTTTTTTTTGGTTGGTTGGTTGGTTTTGGTGTTTGGGTTGGGTTTTTTTGGTTGTTTTTTTTTGCTTGGTTGTTTTGGTTTTTTTTTTGTCATTTTTTTAATTTGGCTGGGTTGTTTGGTTTGGGGGGGATGGATTTTTAGTTGTTTTTCTGTTGTTGTTTAGTTGTTCTAATAGTTAGGATTAAGAAAAAAGTGTGCGTCTTACAGCTTTTTTTTAATGGGAGCAGGTTTTCCTTTAGCATTGAGGGATTTCTAAGAAAGGCTGTTAGTCCTCAGAGCCTGACCACCCACATAAAAAGCTTCAGACTTTCTGATATGTCAAACTGCTATAATAAGATATTCAGATACGTTCCCTTTTTCTTTCTCTGTTTTTATTTTCCACTGATTCGTGTTATCATCGGGTCAAAGATAACTCTTTTTAAATCCCATATTAACAGCATTAAAAATACTCTTATGGGGGTCATTCTACACTAGACCGCTGTACTACTGTGAACTGTGAAAAGCAAAACTATTTGCATGGCTTAATATGGGTGCTGCCATTGCTGTAAAGATGCAGGCAGAAAGGATGTGTAACTAACAGCAGCATATATGGCAGCATTATAACATGTAAATCATTGTGCTGATCCAAAAACTGGAGCCATGCAAGGGACACCCAAATGTTGTATGTATATTAAACCTATACAAAGTATTGTTTGCTCTTATTTCACTGTAACAAATTAAGTGAACGAAACAATTCAGTTTATAGGTTCACAATTTCCTGTGTTCATTGTTTAGTTTAAGCTACCACAGTGTCTTCTCTTAATTCTTCATTCTGTTTAATTTAAGCTACCGCAGTATCATCTACCTACACTACAGCTGAACTGCTATGTAAATCTTCCTGCGTCGATGCATTATTTCTGTATGTTTTTACTCAAGGTGTATTGAAGACTTTAATCAGCTGTCAGGAGAAACAAACAGAGATGCATCTCCGGGAGTGTTAGTTGAAGCAGTTGAAACCTGTTTCATTGGAAAAAGATTTATATTTGGAGTGAAGGTAATTTTTAATCCATATTACACTCTTATAATGAGTTTTTTCATTAGCTTGTAGCCAGCTGGGGGCATAGACTTATCAAGACATTTTTTCAGAATGTCAGTATCCTGAGGATAAAATTTAGGGCTAGAATATGGGAATGATTCTGCTCCTCTTCCTCAGACTTCTGTGTTATTTTAAATGAGTCACATTCAAAAGCCATCTTGAATGGCAGTAGTCAGCTTGACAGCTTGTCAGGGCTGCTTTTCAGAGAGGCTGAGCAATGCCAGCTCCTGTGGATGTCAGTAACAGCTTGGAATCTGTATTTAAAAAAAATAAAAGCATATACAGTTCGAGCATGAAACAGACTGCCTTTGCAAGCCTTGCCTTACCTTTCCCGTGCTGCATAGTCTTCTGGTTTCTGAAATGTAGGGAGATGCACACATCCCCTTGCAGCATTTTGACATTTCTGGATTTAAGAGTGTTTAAAAATGGTTATAAAGTACAGCTGTTCAACATATGCATCTGTGGTTTGCCTGTGTGCTTAACAGACTCTGAAATATTAGCTGTTTGTAATATTTCCACGGGAACTGTCTTTTAAGTTCACTTAAAATGGTGCTTTTGAGGGTCTTTCATATTTTAAAGTCTGTGGACTAAATCTTACCTGGCTCAGGTGTTTCTCCTCACCCACAGGTACCACAAAACTTGTGTCTGAGCTGAGATTTTCCTTGTGTTGTGTCTTAAGCAATGGAAGTTGGAGAACCTTGTGGATTAACTTTATTTAGCTAGAACCATTCACCAGCTCTCTAGGTTTAATACCTTTACAAATATGAGTAATCCTTCTGTATGTCAACAGCCTTGTTGCTGCTTATGCACACACAATGCCTGAACATGTATGCAAAGACCATTTGCTCAGCCTGTGGCTACGGACGTTTCTATATCACTTTGTTCAGCTATGCATACAGTTGCACTCTCCCAGATAAAATTTAGAATCAACACAATATACTTTCTAAAAAAATAGAGAGAGATGTATAAACATACATATATATTTTAAGACTTACCTAGAAAGGCATTGTCCTTGGCTAACAGTCTTCAGTTTCAATCTTTGCACCCAGCAGGGACTCAGGGAATAGAAGGGTGGATGAATTTGAAGACAGCTATATATGCTTTTGTCTTCTCTGGCATTGTCAGACCTTCACGGGGAGATAAAAGAAGGTTTATCCACTTCTCAAAACATTAGATCCTCCCTCTGCTTTTAATATCACTTCATACCTGCTGTTTCTTTGGAGAGTGGAGCAGGTGTTACAAGGAATTGCAGCTGAAACTCCTTTGAAATACTACTCTCTAAATATATCTGAGAAGATAAAGGTCGTAAATTATTTCCATTTCATGGAGGTATCGCATAGAAAATAACATGCTGGCTTTGGTAGCTCAGCTGCCAACTCAGGTATCTGGTACCAGAGTGCTTCGCTTCAAGTACTGCCCAGTGCCTCCTAGACAAAAGAAAAGCACTGGCATTAGGCAGCTCGCCAGTTGCACAGAACTGTACTGGAGGAAGCTGTGGAGCACCCAGTGCCCTAATGGGAGGAAGAAAATTTCTGTGAAGTTCTTTCTTAGAATTCTTGGTTGTTTTTCCAGCTCCAAAACTCTGCATAATTGCAGCAAGCAAAGTGCCTCTCGCTGTGATGCCCTTTATAGCCCTTGCCAGTTCTTATTTCCCAGGGAGTGCTGCTTTGTGTGACAGACTGTTTTGTCTTCTCTTTGCTGTAGATTCTGACCTAAAAGAGATACCTAAATTTAAGCCTGACTTAAAAGGCGTGCCTTAATTATTTTTTTTCTGTCTTAAACCAAAGCATTATACTAATTTTTCCTTTCCCCCCTCAGGGTTGTGCAAGTGAGGATGGAGGGTGTTCTTTTGCCAGCAGCATCTTGCAAAACTGTTCCAGAATTAACAGAGGTACAAAAACCCTTACAGCTTGCCAGATCTTCCTGCCAAATGCTGCTGTTACTGGCTTTACTGTTATCAGCTACTTTCATCGGCTCCTGCAGTCCAGGAAATTCGGGAACCATAATAACAGCTCACACTTACCTGATTCATTGTCACCTCCAATAGATGATCCTGTCAGCGAGCTCAGCAGCTTGTCTAGCTGGAACAGAAACTCCTGTTTTGTTCAGTCTAGTGGCGGAGAAAGTTTTTTAGGGTGCTGGCAGCAGTCCTTCAGCCTGACTTCATCTGTTGCTTGGGTAACAGCGGAAGACTTTCCCACTCTGGAAGTGGGAAAGCTGGTGAGTGAACAGCATGAAGAAGAGGGGAGGCCTGTCTCTGCAGAATCGTGCAGTGTAAGCCTTAACAATCAAACTCTTTGGGAGTCACAGTTTTGCAGCTCTTCAGTGAGGGAAGAGAATAAAGAGGAGGAGGATGAATTAAATTCACAGCCTAGTCAAACTGACAGAATCTCTGAGACTGATAAATTAGAGAGAATTTCCTCTTCAGAGACAAAGTGTTCACTTCCAAACAGTTCCAGGTTGTTAAAAAATCCCTCAGAGTTTGGAGTAAAAAGCATTTACCCAAAGACTAATATTGGAAACGATTCTTACAAAGAAAAATCCCCAAGCTCCCTTTTTTACGACAGACGTACCTCAACTTCTAATCATGTAAGTGTAACTGGAGTGTCTCAGACAGACTCCGTGTTTTGGGAGGAGCTCCCGTTCTCAGAAAGCCTAAATGAATTTTTAGCCAGAATAGAAAGTGAGAGTTTTGTAACGTCACCCCGTCTTGCTGCAGGCCAACATACCGCCCTTGAAAGCAGCAAATTGAGTGTAGATCTTAACAAATCGTATCACAGGCAAGCCCCAGGAGGTGGTGGTTTACCTGAAGAGAGCATATCGGGGAGGTTCTTGCAACCAGCAGGGAAAGATAGTTGGGAGAGCATATCATTTGCTTGGCATCAATCAAATTCAAATCCTGTGAGTGATGAGGTGTCACAACATGAGTCTTTCTGTAGCATTTTATCTTCAGCTGACAAGGAATGTGGAGCATCTTGCATTATACCGAACCCCCATCTACTTACTCCATCACAGTCCTTACCAGTTACATCAGAGTATTCTGCTTCCAAAAGAAACGGACAGCCCAAGGAAGCAAATACTGAAGTTTCAAAGTCAGCTTGTCCTTTTATCAATCTGCAGTGTGCTGCTGAACGTGAAACCTTCTGTTTACAAAGGAGCAAGAGAGCTACCTGCGTGCAGTCTGTGCGTGATAGCTGTTTAGCTGGTAGTGGAAATAAAGAAAATTCTTCTTATGTAGCAAACCAAAGAAAAGATCTTATATTCACAGGGACGTGGGACTCTGATCCAGCAACTCCCAACAACACAAGGAGGATGTATGAAAGAGAATTAAAAACATTGACAGAACTGCAAGAAAATACTTTCAAAAGCATAAATAAGAGAGAGATGATATGGAACAGTAGCTGCCCTGAAGGCAGCTACAATGCTTCTGCTGATCTCTTTGATACAAGTGAGGTAGCAAAAACTGTAGAGTTCTTAAATAAGTCATGTAACTCTCTGATACAGGAAGAGACTTTGACAGGAAAGGTCACAACTCCTGAACTGGCGCTTTTTCCTGTGGATGTTCCCTGTAACAGTTTAAAACAGACCCCTTCCCTACATAGGTCCCCTCTTGCTTTTCGTAAACACAGTACACCAGTAGCTTACCCCTTTTATGATTCAGAATGCAATTCAGTTAGTGCTCAAGACTTTGTTCCTTATTCAGAGTCAACTCCTGTGGCAAAACCTATCCAAAAACTGTGGTCTTTGGGGGAACAAAGCTCTTTTGTCACTATATTCACCCCTAAAAATCCTGCTAAAATCCATTCCAAATGCAAGCGATCTAGGGCTTCCTTTCAAAACACTCAGTTACAGCAGCTTACTGGCAGGTTAGTGAAACGTGAAAAGCTGAGTAACAGGGAAGAGAAAGAAAGTAATAGCTCTGTTTCACAGCTGTTCCAAAACAGCCAGTTGCCTGCTGACTTTGAGGAGTGGATCCCTCCATCTGCAAACAAAAGACAGAAACTTACCGCATCCTTAGGCTTAAAAACAGCTAGCTGGGCTACTGGCTCGCAAGTGACCTGTGAGCACGGGGACAGGAACCCGATTTCTGGAAGCAAAGAGAACAGTGAAAAAGATGCATGCTTCAGAAGTGAGGGGTTAAACTCTGGGAATACGGCTGGGATTCTAGCAACTCCTGTGTCTGCAGGTACCACCAAGGCCTTGTTTTTAAATGATTCAGTCCTGGAAACTTGTTCCTCTTCAGAAGGAAAGAATCGCCTCTCACGTGCAAATTATTCAGGGGTTATATTGGAAGGAGCAACAGGCTGGTCTCCTGAGTTGTTCTTCCAAACACAGAGCCCCTTTTTCCATAAGCCAAAACAGTAAAAAATGATTATTTTATGCTGTGTTATTTTAAATTATTTTTAAGACTTTTTTTTAGAATGACTCATATGAAGAAAAGAGCTGTTTAAGAACAATTTTTATATACTTTTTGGCGTATGTCTTCCTAAGATTATCTGCTTGTTTGCAGGGCTTTGTACGATAGAGATGGGGAAGCGAGAATTCTGCTGTTACTTTATCTTACTGTAAATTAAAACATGCAATAAACACTTATGTAAATGTGTGAGCATTTAATAATCTCACTTTTTCAAGTACAAATAGGTGAAGTATTTTATGGTTCACTATTGTCTCTTCCTCACAAGAATTGCCCCTGGAGTCCGTGTCCCTTCCAGGTTCTTACTGGATGACTCTGGGGATCGATCTGAGATCGAACACGCTGCTTCTGCAGTCGAGCAGGATATTGGTGAGCTATGCCCCAAGAGCACAGGTGTGCTGAGACTGCAGCACTTCTGCAGGCTGTGAGAAGAGAACAGTTTCTCATGACTACACAGCGAGTCTGCATAGGTAAATAGACTACAAAAAAGTTCTTCCATAGCTGGTGGTGGTGGTTTTCTTTCTGTTGTTGTTGTCCCTGTCCCTCCGTGTCCTTTCCCCCCTCCTTACAGTTCAGGAAATTGAGGTGCAGGTTCAGATTTGTCCAATAGTAAGAGAGCCTGAAGCCTAGTTCTGGATATAACTGAAAGACCCTAGGCAGCAAACCATTTTTTTATCCTTGCTGTCCAAGATACTCGAGCGCAGCCCGGAATTTCTTCCTGCTGTTTGAGGCTGCTGCAACAGTAGGTGGCAGTGCAAGAGGCTGGGCTGGGTAGGGTCTTAAATGCCAAAGCCCACATCTCTGTAGTCCCTGGGTCCTAAACATAAATGGAAGAAAATAAACATCCAGTTACTGATGGGAAAAAAAAAAAAAAAAAGAAAAAAAAAAGGGGGGCAGAATTAAAGGTAATTAGATGAGAGGACTAAAGTCATGACAAACATCATACCTGTGAGTGGGGTCACTTGCTAAGTGCTGTGCCAGTGATGCCAGCCTAAACCACGAGGGCAGGGCGCAGCAGTGATGTGCTCTGACACACAGACCCCTGCGCAGGACTGCCTGACACAGCTGAAGGGGCACGCCAGTACCAGAAGAGGCTGTATAGTTGTGTGCTGTTGGTGAGTTGCCCAGCTGAGCTGCAGGCCTGCAGCAAGTCAGAGCCCCAGAACTGCACTGTGGTTGCTCCGGTCAGGACAGTGCAGGGCTGTAGGGTGAGCCTCTGTGAGCCAGTCTGGATTTGTGTGTGTGCCTGCATTTACTGATGTTACACCTGTTCAAATAAAATCCTACTGATGAGTCTGTTAAGGGGAAGTGGAAAGGGAGTAAGAAATGTAGCCTATCTGGAAATGGTGAATCTGAATAGGGGGGAATGGGCTAAAGTTGCGCCAGGGGAGGTTTAGGTTGGATATTAGGAAGAACTTCTTTACTGAAAGGGTTGTTAGGCATTGGAATGGGCTGCCCAGGAAGTGGTTGAGTCACCATCCCTGGAGGTCTTTAAGAGACGTTTAGATGTTGAACTTAGTGATATGGTTTAGTGGAGGACTTGTTAGTGTTAGGTCAGAGGTTGGACTGGGTGATCTTGGAGGTCTCTTCCAACCTAGACGATTCTGTGATTCTGTGAATTTATATCTTACGTAGAAGAAATAAAGGGAAAGACAGCATTACCCACATCGACAGCACTGAGCACAGGGAAGGATCTGTTGAAGGGTTGTTAAGAGATTGGTGCCCTAGCCAATAAAGCACATGCTCAAAACCAGTCTCCCACATAAGATGAGACTGGTGCCACTGGCTCTTAAAGCACTCCCTTGTGATGAGCTAGACAAAAACCCAGCTGGACAAAAACCCTATCATGGGGGGTTTGGTCTGATCTGAGTGATATGCCAGACCTGATGCATCTAGCACTAAA
This sequence comes from Anser brachyrhynchus, assembly GCF_964034855.1. Taxonomy (NCBI): domain Eukaryota; kingdom Metazoa; phylum Chordata; class Aves; order Anseriformes; family Anatidae; genus Anser; species Anser brachyrhynchus. The sequence continues at coordinate 204,304,708 of NC_137694.1, read as the reverse complement.
ACACTGCCAGAACTTCTACATTGTATACCTGACCGTGCCTTGACATGAAACGTTTCATCCAAAGTGCTTTTATTCAGTGGCAAATTTATCCGTGTACTACACTTAGAAGTAGTTTCATACAAGCTGATATGATGCAATTATATGTGTGTGTCGGGGGGGTTGGAATAATAAATTAAAAAAAAAAAAAACCTAAAACACAGCATGTTTAACACTGAAGGTAATTAATAGAACACCTGAAAAAACACCAAGTTTGTGGTTGATTCCTTAACCTTAGAAAGACAAAAATTGAGATTAGATTTTAAATTAGATGGGACGGTCGGTAAGATAGCATTGACATTCATGCAGGGCAGTCAGAGCCCTCTGTTTTATGCAAGAGGACTGCACCGATAACACCAAAAAGTACTGTCGTGTGACAGATGCCGGTCAGTGAACTGGCATCTGGGCAGAGTGCCCCAGGTGCTCTAGAGGAAGGATTTGTACACGAGAGGATGGAGGCAGGCAGCTGTGGTGTTCTCACTCTTGCAGCCTGTGGGGCTTGCCTTTCTCCCCCTGTGCAGGTTGTTCCCTTTTTGTCGGAAGCCTTTGTGCTCCTACAGTGTTTCCAGCCCGATCCACACGCAGCAAAGCCTGGCACAAGCTTCCTTCTGTAGAATGACCTTGCTGCTACACCTTTCAATCTAATCTTTTCTATTCTTTTCTGTTCTGTTCTACTGAACAAGAAGAAGGTTGCACAGCCCAGAGGTTACGTGGTTCTTGCAGGGAAGAGCAGCCCCTCCAGCCCAGGGAGCAGCGCGTACGGCCCTGCAGTGCCGGGCTGGGCCAGCTGCGCATCCTGCACAGGCAGCCTCGCTCCACACCCCAGCTCGTCTCTTACTCTCCCCAGGCAGAAGCTGGCTGGGCTTCTCCAGCCATCACCCCCACGGGGAGCACACTGCAGCCCTCACCTCGTTCAGCAAACGCTCAGTTCCCAAACTGCCTGAGCTTCAAGGATGTTTTCTTCCCCTCCCTTTGCCCAGTTCCTGCTTAGAAGCACGCAGGGACCTTTCCCTCTGCAAATACCTTTTCCTGTTTTAGTGCTGACTCAGATTGCCAGCTTCCTGGGGAAACGCAGAACAGATGGTCCAGCCCTCATGGCAGACATTTACCGAGGAAAGACTTTCAAGGTCGGTGGAAGAGGCAATAAAAGACACATGGTGTCTTCAAGCTTCACAGCTCATTTCTCACTGTAAGTGTTAGCAGAAGGGAGGAAATCTGATCTCCAGGATGTCAGAGCGCAAACTTTATGTATGGACCAAAAGGCTTAAAACAGGAGAAAGTCTCCTTTTTGGATCTCAACCCCACAGAAAGGCAGATCATTGGGGAAGTCCAGCAGAAGAAGCTGTCTTCTGTGGGCACAAAGAGCATGTTGAAGGCTGAAGAGAACTAGAATTAAAAAAAAAAAAAAAAAAAAAAGGCAGTGGGACAAAGAATATGAACCAACTCAAGCATCCAAACATCACCTTCATCCACACAACCCCAGCATCCTGCTAGGACAAGAGTTTAACCAGCTACAGGTTTCAATACCCTGGAGTGAGGATGCTCCCTCTGTCAAATACCACCCTCTGGTGACTGCAATTCGCACTTCTTTGGCATTTCCAACATGGCTATGAAGTCTCTGGTTGCCAATATTATTATTTTTTTCTTTTGCTCTAGTGCAAAGGGACAGTGCTCCCATGGACAACAGCTCTGCCTCTGCTCTTGCTACGCTGAACCCAAGCAGAAAGTCCTCAGCAGCCATTCGGCTGTAGGTCCGAATTAAATCACATCCTCCTAAAGGAATCAGCTTGTCTCATGTTAAAGGCAACTTTGCTTTGCAGATCAAATTGAAACAAAACCCGAACATCACAATCAAGCAAATCAGACACTTTAAACGCCAGCTGGAAAGGATTAAACATTTATTTACATACAGATACATATGTAAGCAATTTCTAAGTATAAAAAGGACATTACAAATAAACATGAAGCATCATACATTCATCATCCTGGTCATCCAAAATACATTCCTTCCTCAACCCCACTGTACCACACTTGACAACAGGAACTTAGGAAAAAAAAAAAAACAAAAAACAAACAGACAGGTCCAATGGTTCTGACCGTCTATGGTTCACAGTTTGGCAACTTGCTAACACCTAAACCCTTTCCAAAGACAGCGCTCTCCCAGCAACTCGAGATAAATGGTCTGACCAAATGTAGGGCATTTTTTCCACTGAAACGGTTGTGCTTGATCATCACGAGACGTGTCCGCTCCTCATCCTTTTGGCCACATGTTTAGGACGTTTAAGCAACCGGGGTTCTCGCTAGAATTCTGTACATTGTGCTAAATTCACAGTTGTTGGGGAAAATACAGCAGGTCTTTGCAAAACAGCTGAATGTGTGGGAAAAACTCCAGTCCCAGGAAATTCCTTTAATGCTGTGACTTCACTGGCATGGAAGTTGCAAACAAAATGCTGCTTTTAGTGCCTAAGCAGGCTTCTAAACTACAATTAAAGCTACAGATCATGGTATAAAATGTACTTTGTTCCTGGTGTAAAAAGAATTACGTGCTTCAGTATTGATTTGTTAGTAATCAAAGCTGAGAGTAATTCAGATTCTCTTCTGTGGAGATGAAAACACCTTTATAACTTCTCTAAAAATTGTCATAGCTTTTCAGGAAAGAGGAAACATTTTAGACTTGAAAAAAACCTAAATGTAAGGCAGAGTACGGAGAACTTGTCAGTTAGATAACATTACAAAGGGAAACAAGCCAGTAAACATAAAATTAAAATGCCTACTCAATGTATTAATGAATTCAAATGGTATCTGGGTGAGTCTTTCTGTATAGATCAAAGGCAGTTGGGCAAAAAAAACTCATAATCTGAAAATCCACAGAAGAGCCAAATATGTGCAGCAGAACAGAGTGAAGTGGAAATAAAAGAGGAACAGAAAGAGGCTTGTCCCATATTGACAGCTGAGTGACTGCAGCTGCTCCAGTCCCAGGGGGGTTATTTATTTATTTTTCTTTTGTAAACAGCTGTGGGGAGTGAAATGGCTGTGACATATCTGCAGTGCATCTTGTCGTGCTAAAAAACATGGCACGTTTTAAACTGTTCCTCTAAAATCCAGCGAGAGACTTGTCGCTCAAAGCCAGCATAGCACCAAGCAGTGGGTTTCCCCGCTCCCCTCATTAGATGGCCTTTTCTCCCCCAAAACATTGGCTTAAGAAGTTTTTTTTTTTTTTTTCTCCTTCAGCGCTATGTGGAGGCCCATGCTAAGGCTTTCTTCCAAACAGCTTGCAAGAGCAGAGGCAACAGCAGTGCCTGAAATCAGCGCCGCCCTCCGCGTCATAAACCAAACATTTCATCCTCACTCCATTAAAACATCAAAACAATGTTCCCCGCTCCTTCACTCCCCTCTCCACAAAGGCTCGGCTGCTGGGGATGCTGTGGCCGCTGCATTTACTACAGCTCACGCCCGCAGTGTAACCCAGCACCTGGGTGATAGCAGAGTGCTCCCCAAGCGGAGCATCCCAATCCCAGAGCACCTCCCCAGGCAGAGAGCAGCGTCCGCCTGCGTGTTCGCGATGTACTCGCCTGCACCATCCGCCACTGATCCTTCTCTCCCGTTGGTCCCACAAAAAGGGAAACTCCTAACAGGCTGCCGTGGCTGAGAATAGGCTTGTTGAATTTGTTAGGTTTATGCTTTCCCAGTAAGAAAGTCAGGGTGGCCCAGAAGACAAGCCATGGATGCTGACGTGAACTGCATCTTCTTAGAATCATGGGATCACAGAATATCCCAAGCTGGAAGGGACCCTCAAGGGTCATCGAGTCCGACCCCTGGCTCCACACAGCACCACCGAAAAATCAGACCCTGTGTCTGAGAGCATCGTCCAAATGCTTTTTGAACTCGGGCAGGTTTGGTGCCATAACTGGGGAGCCTGCCCCAGTGCCCAACCACCCTCACCCTACTTCTAACAACCCATCTTCCCTGGAGAACCATTTAGCACAGCTGAAAGTGTGACTCACACAGGCCATGTCATGTCCCTAGGCACCAAGGCTGGACTCCAGAAGATGCTCAGCAGGGACAACTCCGTGGTGCGCTCACAAGCACGCGTGTCCTTGGGAGCGGTGTCCCAAGATAAGCAGTGGAAAAAGCATTGGCAAAGGTGGCATCTGCTGCTTCAGCTTGAGACTCGGTTATTTAATTATAGCACTAACCAGAGCTAAAATTATCTTCTGAACTTGCTGGAAAAGGAGAACGGCTTCAAAGAATGTGATCACATCCAGGAAGTGCTAATAGCTAGATATTAATGTGAAAACAGCATCAGAGAACAGCACGGCCAGCTCCTGTTTATCCACAGCCGGGAGAACTGAGCTCTTAACCCTGGCTATACTCTTAAAACCAGAACAACCTTTCCCTGACAGCATTTACTCATTGTTGTCTCGGTTTCAGCTATATCTGTGTTTTCTTTCCCCAGTTACCCGGTTGACTGTGCTCAGAGGAGCATGTAGAGGAGATGGCATTCCCTCTGGATCTGTGGCTCCCAACTCGTAGGGGGAAAAAAGAAAAAAAAAACAAAAAAAACACAACTGCACCCTTAACTCCCATAGCATAGTTTTCACTTCTGCCTTAAGATACAGCTCATTCACATGAGGGGAAAGGGTGCGATTGCATCCACGGGTGATGACAGCCGGCCACCTATCTGGGCTAGATATAGCGCAAAGGCGGCTTTGGGTCAGTTGAGCTCGGCGGTGAGCGAGGCGAGTCAGAGCAAGGCAGCAGGCTGATGTGGGAGTCTGGCATCTCAGCCAGCGCGATTACCCTGTCGTCTGTTTTTCTAGCCAAGATAAATCCTAAACAGAGGCAGATGGGAGATCTGTAACCTTTATGGGACATTTAGGTACAATTCAAGGGGGTGATCGCATTTCAAAGACACAGCGGGTTCCACTTTGGGCTGCTTTCCTTAGGATGCACTCGCCACTTGTGGGAAATCAAGTAAGTGGCTCCCCACCACTCATTGTCACCAGAAAACAGGACTGTCCTTCAAAATGATGATCCTTTGTGAACGGTAACTAGAGCAATTACTACCCACAGCAACAAGAGTACAGACTCAGTTGATACGAGCAAAGAGAAGGTGGCTTCAAGAGCCACGTTCATTCAAACAAATAAAGCTGATAAAAGATCTGAGGAAGAAAACATTTTGATGTAACAGCTTTCATTGGGCTGTCACAACTAGAAGTGACCAGAGCATTTCCTTTAGCTCCAATGGGTTTTCTTGTGAGCCCTAACGTACATCAATATTTGGGAGAGTTCCCATGCTTGCTCACCGGGAATACAAAGTGTCCTCTAGAAACACATTTTCTAACTGAATAAACTCAAAAAGGTCTTCTTGGTAGATGTTCGTAGGAGCAGCACGTGTAAGGGAATGGGGTACTTTGATACTGCCAGTGACAATACAGGAGAGTCTCAGGTAAGACCCAAATTCACAATTATTAAAATCCAGAGCAATCAAAAGCTAAGTCATAGATGCATTTTGTGAGAGGATAGGATTGAGGAAATCCCGAGAGAACATAACCATCTCTTTATGTTGCATCTTCAGCTCCACACAGCCATCTTCCCCCGGCACAAAGGGCTGTACACGGTACACACTGCTGGGAGAGGCTTTCTGGGACTGCGTCTCCAGTCCCATCTGACCACGATGGCACCACGGCCCCCCAAACGGCAGCACATCCCATAGGTTTGCTTGGCATATTTTAATTGGTGGAGAATTTCACCTGTTTTCCAAGTGAATTCAGTCTCTGTTTACAGAAATTATGTAAGCTCAACATCTCAGCATGATTTACGGACAGTTCTTCATGCTGGAAAGGGAGGACAAGCAGAAAAGCAGCTGATACAAAACCCCGTGGGTTTGACCATAAGTAATTGCATCCCTTGTCAGCAAAAGCTCGGCCAAGCCTGTTGTCCCACGTGTGTGCACCCACAATGCTTCTGCATCACGAATTCCGACTTTCCCTCTTTTCAAATCACTGTCTGCTGCGTCAATCTCAGTCTGCTGCTATTATTACTGATGCTGAAGGAATTCAATAGCCATTAACCGCTAAATGTAGACTAGCAGGAGCCCACTGTTACCGATACAGCTATTTCCAAAAAGACGAACAGCACCAGCAGGCTCACAGATTGTAACGGCTGTTTCACACGTTCTACAGCAAAGAACAAAGTGTCTTGTCTGACAATTCATGACATGTGGTTTTCATTAAATAATGATCACAAAGCCACTTAGCATTCGGCTCAAACACGTATCCAACTGCATACTCCAACGACTTACCTGTAGACCGAACTGAGATTTCAGTATTAGAGGTAGGAAGAGGCATCCAGTGTCCCCTTCTTCTATAGAGTTCATAATTTCACATTTTCCATCATAACTCTCTCTCTTGAAGGAAAGTTTGGACTTCTTTTTTTTTTTTCTTCTCAGCGCTTGCTCTCTGATGGGGAACTCAAGTAAGAACAGAAGGGAGTCACAGCTTGTGCCAGCAGACTTGCGTTGCAAACATCTAACACAAAATACTCATGAAAGTACCTCACAGATAGTGAGCAGAAGCACAGAACATTTAGTGTTTTACCCAAGATCATCTCAATCTGGAGAGTAGGAGCTTTGACAAATGAAATATGAGTAATATTGATTTTTAACTCCAGTGTTACCCTATGTGCAACGCCCCGAGTCTTGCTCTAAACAACCTCAAAACTGTGCAGAACCAGCTGTGTCAGGGTCTCGTGGTCTTCACAAGCTCACATCAGGCTGCATTTGGCAATTTGGGGAATGCTCAAGGAAGACAACGCTCTCCAGCACAGGCTGTACCACACAACCCAGAACAGCAGAAGCCACCAAATCCCACACCTTTCTAAATCCTCTAGGTTACATCACGAGCAGAGACCAAAAAGGACCAGGGCAGGCCAGTGCATCAGATGACATTTCCCCAACATCTAACGCTTACAGCAGCACTTTGCAAAGTGTTACCTAAATGACAAGCAAGATTTGTACCACAATTTCTACATCTTCATTTTTAGCACTAGTCACAAAAGAAGTGATCTAAAAATAGCAAGAAAATATTAAAAAATGACATATGATACACCAGTCCTTCCTCTCTCAAAGACATGTAGAGTCAGCTCACCATTACAGATCAAAGGCACACCATGATACAGCCCAAGGAAGTCTTTTCAGGAAAATGTGAAAAAGCATTTTAAAATGCTACTTTTTTATTATTATTGTTTTCAGGATGAACTTATTGGCAACTTTTATGTCAATACAAAAGTTCTGTTATAATCTTCAGTAAATACCAAATGATATTAAGGTGATTAACTTTAAATTACATCATATCACAGCCACGTAACTGCCAGGAGAGATTTATCCAGATCAGCTAAACTGAACTCAAACTTCTAAAAATCATTTTCCATGAATGCATTCACTATCTTTCAATTTTGCTTTAATGTCAGTGTGTAAATTTACAATGCATTGTTCGCATATGGCACTAGAGGTGTAATAATAAATTCCATAATGCTTCCACTTCAGGGGTTTTGTAGAAACACATTGCCTATCAGTTACACATACACTGGAGTCTGAGATGAAGAGTACAAAGCATCAGGTAAATTAAATGACTCTACAGCCCTGAATGTGAAAGCTACTCGAGCAGAGAGGAGAGAGGCCAAGACGATACCTTCAAGAGCTCCTCAGAGAACAGTTCCATAAGGTGATCGCTGGATGGGTCAGACACAAAATGATGCCACCTGCAACCTGCTGCTATTTCCACTTCACGTTAGAAAAAAGAAAAAAAAAAGAAAAAAAAAAGAAAAACCTCTACAAAATTGTATGCCTGCCTTTCAACAGGAACTGTATCTACAAGCTTTATTTTTATCCCAGACATATTGCAGGCTCCCACTTAAAACTGTGCTCTCTTTGAACCCTTACGCACAACCAGTGCACACAAAAGATTTTGGTCGTGCCTGGTGCATTTTTTCAATTCCACCAATAACATTTCCCAAGGCTAATTTTTCACTTTAGGACAATACTAATTAGAGGAGGGACAGTTCATTTTCTTATTTATTTATTTATTTTATTTCTGGGAAGTCCTTTCATCCTGTGTTGGATATCAAAGAAGCACAGTCCTTTCTCACTATGTTCAAGCCTAGAAAAAGAGGTAATGGGATTTTAATGAACAGTGCTTATTAGCGTTCTTTTCCTAATCAGTCTAAGTTACACATTCAGAGGACAGCAATGTAGTAAGACTACGCTTGGTCTATGGAATATTTGCTGAACTGCTAGCACCAAAGGAAGCAATGGAGCTGTAGCCATGTCTTCTCGAATCCTTGTCTGAAAATGTTGAGATATAACTTCTCTTTTTTTTTTTTTTAATTTCATGTTCATGAAAGTGCCTATAGATGAGAGACGTAACATTATTTTAAACACCAGTCCTCCATGAAGACACGTGGGCAGACACTATGTACACATCCTAAGAATTCACTTGGCTGGCAGTCTAGATGATTGCCAGTGTAGTCCAAGTTCAGTACTTTTGTGTTGTGTTGTTTTTTCTCTTTTACAAAGGACCAAACACATTGTTCTGTAAGAGAGACCTTGAACTCTTCAGTGTCTTCTCCAAGAGAGGTTGATCTCATCACCTGCAGAAGGAAACGCTCATGTTCTGCGTTACACGAACCACTTGTCCAACTCTCCTTTCTCCTTTCCCACTCCAGAAACTGCAAGAAAAAATTAAATTTAAACCATGTTATATTCTGCTACGTTGCCATGCAGCTGGAGCTGTCAGCCTGCCATGCTTCTTCTAGGTCTGCAACCTGACTCAGGGGAAGTCAGGTGGGTCAAAGTGGCAGGAATTCCCTCCGAGGAGATAAATCCCGGCAAAAAATCCTGTGGGCCCATGGCGGATGGAGAATCACATGCCAGCTCTTTAATTAAAATTACAGCAAGTCAAATAGCTGATACTTTTCCCCTCTCCTGGTAAGGGGGATGAGACATTGTTCACAAGGGTGTTCTGCCGTGCTTCACTGATCAGCCGGCAGGCTAAGTCCAGGAAGAGTTTTTCCACATTATCCGATTCTTTCGCTGAGGTTTCCAGATAGTACATGTCCTGTGCTTCGGAGAACTCTGCGGCTCTTTGCTGGGAGACTTCCCTCTTATCGGCTAAATCAATCTTATTACCTGCATTGAGGGAAGATTGTAGAGAGGGAATTAATTTGACTTCCAAAACAAAAGAAACAGAAGTTGATATGGGATGAAGAAGAGTTCGGTGCTGTACGTATGCAATAGATAGGGCTTTCGACATGAAACGCTTAGTGCTTGCTCTCCCGTCCAAATAATGGATTCCCTGATACACAGGCCAGGTTCATTTAATATCAGCTCACTTAATGGAACACGCCCTGTGAACATCCAAGTCCGTCAGCTTTAATTTAGTACTAGTGCATCTGTTTGCTGCTATCAACTGACATTAAAGAATTTCCATTTTAATATCTATTGAAAATTCTCCTGCTCTGGCTCTGAGGAGCACTTAAAATGTCAATTATAGCACGTGAGACGCTAAGTGTGATATTTCTCATGTCGTTACAAGCTTTAAAGGCAGTCTGGTGCAGAAGGCTGCTTTCCTATCTTAATTAAATATCCCTGCGACTGATTTGGCTGCTGAGGCTGGAGCACAGACAGGCTCGGGGGCGCTCACAGAGCGAGGTGGGGCAAGGAACCAGCCCCCTGCTTCAGAGAGCTCATTTTAGCAGGGAGTTGATTAATGCCTCCAGCAACCATCTGATATGATTACAGCCTATTACAGACCACTTCACTTCAAACATGATGTCTTTGCCATAAATTAATCTTACAAAGAAGGTAACAGAGCGGGGCCTGTGATAACAGGGGGCTGTGTCCAGGGACTCGTCAGGTTCGGGAGGAAACCTCTCCTGGCCTTGTGTCTGGAGCTGGTGTGAGAACCAGCAGAAGACTGCGCTAGCAAGCCATCTCCCATTGCCCTTCTTTCATCCAATACTCCCCTTCTTTTCTGATGAAGCAATTTCTTGGACAGACTGTATACACTGCAGTTACTCTTTCTAAACAAATTCTCACGCAACGTAAGCACTTTATGGGTGTTACCATGTTTAAAGCGTGTGCTGTTGAAGTTATTTATATTTTATGCTGTAGATGCCGATAATTAACTCAATGTTCCCTAAAAAATCATATGTGCATTTGTTAGTCATTTATTATTTCTGAGCCATTTGTACATGTGCCATACTCTTCTTCTGGAGTGTAGTGAGTTTCTTGTATGGCAGCTCCTTAAATCCCAAGACTCACTTGCAATACCATTGGGGCATGTAAAGCTCAATAGACCTTTAAAGACACCTTAAACATATTTTATCATCCTCTAGATTCTTCTTTTAAACAGCAAACTATTAAAGGAAATGATGACACTGCAATATGAAACTTTCCAGCTTTCCCCAAGTTATTTTTCTGTTATTCTTTGTATATTCTTGGGCCTTTAAAAGCCAAGTTCTGACTATCAGATACTGAAAGCAGAGCACGCAGAAGCATGGGTAAGCGAAATAACCTTCACCTTGCAAATAGCAGACAGATGGCCTGGGGTCTGTTTTAGCTTGAGTTGAAGCTGCTAGATTAACATGGCATTCAGTATTTATTTTTAGGTTTCCTAAAATCCAGGCAAAAATAACCAGTTTTCCAGCTCTGTCTTACCCATGAATGCTAAGATCCACAGAGCCATTGCATCCTGGTCTGGTTCCCACATCTTGTCCCACTTAAGCCAAGACTCCATCTGTCCTCAGCTATGGGGTGCATCAACACACAAGCATCACCAGCTTGAGCAGATCCTCATATATTTGTGGAGATCTGAGCTGGGAGTCACAAGGGATAAGCCTGCATTCTTAGCTCTGCCATAATCAGTGCTTCAGACCCCTATGGGACCGACCCGAGGGAAGTATCCACCTCTGCACGCAAAAGCCTTAAGGCTTGAGATGAGACCAGACTTTGAGAAGCAGCTAGGGTGTCCTGAACATCTCCACCATCATGTTGGGGAAGTCTGCAGGAGGAATGGTCCAAGCAGGTGGGTTTCAGGCACCAGCTGCACCCTGCACCCACACACGGTTACAGCTGTTTTATTTGCACCGATTTGAGCCTCCTGCACCTCCACGTCACGCAGATAGTGCTTCTTCCTCCCCCCAACACCTCCATCTGCCACCAAGTGCCCTCCATTGCAGCACCACCCCGCTAGGGAGGCCCCTGACTTACCCACTAACACGGTGATGACCTTATTGCTGGCGTACTGCTCGATTTCTCGCAGCCACTCGGGGAGGCATCGGAAGGACTCTTCGCAGGTGATGTCGTAGGTGAGTATCAAGGCGTTGGCACTGCGGTAGTAACTCTGCGTTATGGACCGGAACCGCTCCTGTCCTGCCGTGTCCCAGATCTGCAGCTTTTGGCACAACAAGGGAAGCAGGGAGAGGAGAAAAAAATAATCACTTTTAGTTTTTTTTTTTACTTGGTAGAAGCACTGTTTTGACCTAAATGCCTCCAGGGTACAACCACTGCTGTGAAAGCACTTAGCTCTTCTCCCCTTTGGCTTTCCATCCCCCGAGCTTTTTTGCTTGTTTGTTTCCATTTCTGCCTTTGCAGATTGAAATGCAAGGCACAAAGTCAGCTGGCATTGCTGCTGACTTCCCTGGCAAGCTGCAGGTCCGTCAGTGTTCATGGGCCTTGCAGCATCTCCCTCGGCCGGAGCTGCTGGCCTGGAATTACAGCGCAGGCACCAGAGGCAGGTCTCCTCTCTCCTCCTTGCGCTGCAGTCCAACCCACAGCAAGTTCTGTCCCAGAAGGAATAATGAAGCCACTCCTGTAGCTCCCGAAGTTAGTTATTTATCCCGAGATGGTGCACTGAAGGGTGGAAGCCACGGGAGTGGACACAGCTTGGGTTTGCAGCTGAAGGCTCATCCAAGGACTCCGACATGTTTCCTCTACAAAACTTCAGACATCCCACCCAGCTGCTCGCCGCCTTCCTTCCTGATGTGTAGAAGTGACTGGCATGTCCCTAACTATAGCTAAGAGGTCATGAGCTTAGCCGCTGTTTGGCAAACTCCCTGGATCCAGAAAAAACAACATTCATTTCCCAATACGAAACAAACCCGCACCGTTTTTGTAACAACCATCTGACAGCTTTTGGTGGCTCATCAAAACCACAACTTTTCAAAAAGCAGGCAAAGAAAAGCATCCAAAATGAAAACATTTCAGCAAAAAAGAGCATTTCTCTGCTTCAGATTTTATTTTTTAAGCACCCCTCCCTGGAACTTAGTATGCGAAAGGCTGATTTCTAGCCAGAATCCTGTGTACTTTGGGAAGAAAAAGTTAAAAGTATTTGAGATTTTTTCCGTACATACAGCAGCCCATAATAGAGCAAGCCTTGTACTTGCCCAGTTCCAATGTCAAACTATGTCAGCTACTCATCATAAATATGTGAGCTTGGAACAAGAGCCCCCATTAGCAGCCTTCGGATGTGGGGTATGATTCTGAAAAGGTACATTTTTGCAGAGAAAGGAATTTGCTGCTGGCTCACAGCCCCTGGCACCTTTGAGTTTAATCTCTCAGCATAGCTGTGTTTAAATAGCTGAATATGGCACCTGCAGTTAGGGGCCACACAAAACCAGGGGTGACATTACTTGCACTCAAAATTCAGATAACAAACGAGTTCTGTTTAAAACAAACCAGCCTACAAACTCCAGCAGATGGAAAAAACACAGATAATTTTGTTGCTGTTGTTGTGCAGCTATTTCCCAGGAAAAATATCTACCGGTTGGTCTAGTGGTTAACTCTAGTTAATAAACGCATTGCATTTATTGAAAAGATCTCTGACAGATTAAGACTTGATGTGACCATGCTTTTCACTGCTTGACTGTAACGGACTTTAAAATCAAAAGGGGGAGAGGGTTTGTAGCTGGCCAGGCCTGTGACTCTCCCTGCAAAAAACAGTCACCTGGATGTTAATTTTCTGGGAGCCATGCTTTCCTCTCCCCCGCCACCTGCATGCACGTTTAGCTCTGAGCATATGGACACTTCCACCGAGTGCAGTAAGATCACAGGTGCGTGCAGCAGAGCCTTGTGTTTGCAGCAGTGAAGATGCTTATCTGTGACTGGCACTGTAATTACTATCAAATTTGTGTAGCCTCTCAGTACACACATTGCACGTATTTTTGGTTTTGATAGAAATGATCAGACATATTTAAAAAAATGCAAAAGGCTGTCTCAGTTTATCTGTCAGCGAGCCTTAGTAGCCACTCACATCTGAAATAGCTTGCACACAACTCTCATGCTAGCAAGGCTCTCTCCTCTGACTTTCAAATGCAATTCTAAAGCTGGAAAGTATTTTTCCCAGAAATTCACACACACACACACACACACGCACGTATATATATATTTTTTTTTAAGTCTTAACACCTTCTTGGTGAATGGCTCTGCTCTGACCCTGGATCCCAATGCCATGCAGGACATGCTGCCTGGCACTGAAGCAGTCACAGCTTGGCTCTGCTCCATGAGCTGGTGCCTCGTTTGACTGAGATGTCATTTTTTCCCCTCTCAGCTCTGAGTCATCCCTGCTTTTCCCGCTTATTAAATGTTTACTCTCACTGGCGCTGCTTGCTCAGAAAGTTTCAGCTACAAACTCAGTCCCTGCCTGCACTGATGCAAGAGGCAGAAAGGAATCATTTTGCCTTTCAGACTCTGTACGACGTGTTCAAACACCAAAATGTGTCCTACTAAGCTTCTTCCCACACTGCTGTCATTGTGGCTGAGCTCTGGTGACTCCAACTTACTCCTCTGGTGGGTGGTGGGAGTGGGCTTTGAACACCCCAAATGGTGCTCACAACCTTCTCTTAAGGAGTCTGCATCCTCAGTCCAAGCTGGTGATAAACAGGATCGAGTCATGGGAGCAAGGAAAGAACAGGTATCTGAAGAGGATGGGAAAACCTTCCTCCAAGATTGCCTTTTTCCCTCTAAGAGAGTCTCAATACAGTGGGATTACACCAGGTATGTAACAGAAAAATGATCTCCACCTTCAGTGGAGTTCCACCAAACTATGCACTGACAGCACGGGAGCCATCTGTGATGCTCAGCACTTTCCTGCCTGCTGCTCTGTCCCACAGCAGCATGTCAAAGGTTAACTCAGCCTGTATCTGATGAAGGTATCTACATCTCCTGTCCTCCACCTGCTCAGGCTGCAAGGCCTTTTGGTCAAGGACCATCACTTGCCATAGCAAATGTACAGCTCCTCGTGCAGCAGAGTGGCAGCCTCTTGAAATGCTTTTAAAGTCTGATTTCCATCCAATTTTCTACTCCAAAAGCCTCTGCACTGAAACATGGGTGGAAAAAAATACAGAGCTGAAAATCTGCACAAGTCCACTGTTTCCATCCCATCACTTGCACGTGCTTAAAAATGAGTCTCAATCCACCCAGCCACT